>NW_019395567.1:405908-1005908 GCF_000612105.2 Orussus abietinus
TGTGCCCATAATTATGAAAGTGGTCTAAGTCATATATTTTTTGTTTCGAAATTACATTGAATTAATTTCGTTTGAAATAATATGGCGTGAAATAACTGATAAACTCATTTTTTTTTAATTTTGACTTAGACCACTTTCATAATTATGGGCACAGTTATCCTTTTCAGTTTCTCGGAGAAAATGATAAGAAAATGCCGATAAAACATTCAGAAGATTTTTCGGTGAATATAGAATTCAATTGAAAATTATTGTATGTTCAGGTTTCTTTTTTTTTTTATCATTTTGAAAGCAGTCTTCGATGATTATAGGATTATTTTTCAGTTCTGGGAGATTGTTGGGAGGGGGGGTGGTTTATGGGGAAATTGGGGAATTTCAGGTTTCCGTTTTCATGAATTTCTTGGGGTTTGTGGATATCGAAATGGCTATCAGTGTCGGTATAAAATATTCACTCCGGGAAATCCATTGAGGTCCGACACAACCCGGTACATGGCATGTAAAAAGAATATGACCCGCGAAAGTCGGATTTATCGGCGGTATCTTCTTGTTTTTTGTTATTTCTCCCTCGAACTCGAGCAATCGCGTTTAACGATGGATTCACGGAGCTGAAATCAAAGCGGAATGAATCGCGTTTAGGGGTGGTCGCCATCCCGAGGAAGAATTCCGGCAATTAAATGCAGAAATACACGTAATAATTGGTGTAAAGAAAAAAATGTAATATCCCTCTCATTTACAGAAACATGCGCTTAGTTGGTTAGTAAACAGGAATTCCGCGCATCTGGACTATCCGGCTGGCGAAAAGAGCGGAAATCCACCCTGAAATTAAATTCCAAGGGAGGCAGATGGAATTCCCTCATCAGGGACGTGTCTGCGTTATTTTATAATTGTTTCATCCCCCGCCATATTACCCTAGAGGTCACTCCGTTATTTGTAATTCATATAAAAACAGTAGGAAGAAAAGTCTGAGGAAAATAACAGTTCCAAAACGCTAGGACTGTAGAAAATAAAATAATAAAAACAGGTATACTGAGAAAAATGTAGTTGCGAGGGTATGATGTACAACTGCAAAAATAGAATGCAGCTGCAGAAAGAAAGAATGCAATTTGTAAGGTTATTCTTTCCATCTGTAGTTATATGTCATACCACTCGTAGAGACTGGCGCCAATTTTACAACTGTAATGGTAATGGGTACTATTTTTTCTCAGTGTACCAGTCAAGGGATGTGCCACCCATTTTTCTCGGGAAGAAACGCGAGGGGTTCCAAGATGGCGGTCCCAAAATACAAATCGGTGCTAAATCTTCGTGAGACACCCTTTTGTCGCGACAATATTGTCCCAGCCGTGAAACGCAAATCTGGTGGGGTGCGGAAAAGGCGGAAGTGGGTGGGAAAGTGGGTGGAAAGTGGGCGTGCGGTAAACGGGGTGCGCATTTCCGGTCCGCTTCGGGGATGCTACCTCGCGACCCTGTTCCTCCATTTCCCGAGGATTTTCTCCATCTTTTTATCGTCGACCCCCGTGTTTCTTGTATTTCCTCCTATCTTTTGGAGGAGACGCTGCCATCTCATATCTTTTTTCCCGCCCGCCTTTTCCCCGTCTCCTCTGTGTTTCCTCTGGAAATCATCTTCCAGGAGCGAGTGTGGCAACTCCCGAGGGGGAAGAACGGAACGGCGGAGCTGTGAATTGAACCGCAGGATATTGAGTTGCTTTTGCTTCCTTCGTCGCTTTCTCCTTCTTTTTTTCTTTCGGACGGGCTTGCTTTTCGAGTTCTTCCTCGAGTTCCTTTTCAGCAATAACGTGCTCTGCTTCCGAGCCTCGTGTGATTTCTCGCGCGGAAAATACGAGGCACGTACCTGTGAGTAATGACTCCTCGAGAGCTGGCTTCTCTTCAGGGTCTGATGCGAACCATTTTCCCGAATCTGAAGTAAGAAACGAATTTACACGGTGCACTCTTCAGATTTTCGATAAAAACTTGATAAGCTAATTTTTTTTATTACACTTTCATGCGTTTCTTTCTTCCTAGTTTTATGTTTTTCTTTCTTGCACCCCTTCGCGATATTTCATGCTGTCGGGATCGTTTTCCGACCAAAGAATAGAAATTTCACGAGAGAGTGAGGACGAAGCGGCAAAGCCGAACCGTGCACTGTACATTGTGTCGCTTTTCGAGCCCCTCTTCGGATTTCTCTTCGAGGTCCTTTTTGAGGTCCTTTTCAGCGACGCCGCTCGTTACCGACCCCGTGTGATTTCCGACGTGGAAAACACGGGGGCACGTACGCTACGTCCGTCGCTCCATATGACTAACGACTTCTCTTGGGCAGCCGTTCTCACCCCGTCGATTTCTTCGCCCCCTTATTCGGGGACCGTTTCGCCGATTCAACGTATTGTTACTCCGTGCCTTAGTGGTAGTTTCCGTTTTCCACGAAATTCCCGCCACGAAATACACTTGCACGATCCGAAAGCAAAGTGCAACCTTTACACAATAAATTATAGGAGTTTCATTAAAATGCCCTAAAATGATATCGGAAAATAAAAACATCCGCAAAGTGTAGAAAAGGTTTTTATTCACGGGGTGAATTTACAGGAATCGAGAGGGCGCACAAAGAGGGTCGATTGGCCAGTCTGATAGGGGTGGAGGGCGGACACGCCGTGGGGGCGAGTCTGGCAGTCCTGAGGATGCTGTACGAGCTCGGCGCGAGGTACCTCACCCTGACGCACACCTGTAACACACCTTGGTGAGTGCTCCACGACCGCGGGTACAAGACTTACCTCTGCTCCGCGCCTCCGATCCGCTCCCCGCGGAGGCTCGACGCCGACTGGCAGCGAGCGGGCGACGCGCCGCCTATTTATAGGTCCTAGGCTACCCAGATAAGTATTGCGGTTTTTAGAGTTTAAGACTCGGCGCTTGGTTTTCAAATCATGTTCTTCTTCCATTTACCATGTCATACATCATTTCAAAATGCAAACTTTGTGGTACATAAAATGGACATAACATGGATATAAAGGAAAAACTATATTATTTGACCCCAACCCGTCAAGTCTTAGACAACAAACGCCACAACAACCCTCTGGACAACCTAATACCTCAACCCTCTCCACGAGGTGCTTAGACGAGATGTTTTGTCGAACAACTACGACTAAATTGCGCGATCAATTCGCTTTAATGACTAATCAAGACCAGCATTCGATGATGCTATAACCATCATTCACAAGGGTTGTTACTTTCCCACGTATACCAGTCAGCACGTAATACCTATGAGTGTCCATTTTTTGAAGACACATCCCAGTTCCCGGTCTTTGAATTTGAAATTCACTCCCTCGTCCATCATCGCCAATTGCAATGCGTTATCGATGGAACGAGGTTACCGCACTCGCAGTTACGAAACCCTCGATCACTTAAGCGTCACTCCGTCGATTCGATACAAGAAATTACCCCCAGAAGGGAGTCCGTCTTTTCAAGTGACAGTCTTTGTCCCCGGAGCGCATCCGCGTGACGAGATTCCGATTACGTGCACTCCGCATTGAAGCATTCAACGATTCGGCAATTGCCAGGAATTGGTGAATTCCAGGCACTCGAAGCGCAATTCAACCCCTCCCACCCTGGTTGATCGACTTTTTATATCGCGAGGTAACCTCGAGTCGTTCTCATTATCGCTGATCAGCGGATCTTCGTTTTCAGGGAAACGCAGGTTAGTCCTTGGAGAGGGTGCGGGAACTTCTTGAAGTGCCCCTCTGGGATGGGGTCCTTAGAAATCCGAGGCTCTCGATCACATTAATAGATGCAATTCCCCCGGCCCTTCGACCCGAAGGGTTGTTCCTGAGAGCGGATCCGTCTTTCCGCAGGACGTTTCTGCTCCTGGCACCCGTCGACTCGGGCGAATTCCGCCGGTGAAATATTCGCGAAATCCCAGGAATTTCAAGTATTCGGTCTCTTCCAGTCTTAGCTTCAATGTGGTGGTTTAAGGTTTTCCCGAACTCATGCACCTGTCTTGGTGATACAGGATTTTCGTGGTACGGCCAAATTGTTAAAATCGTGGAATTCATCAGAATCATCAAAGTCATTAAATTCATTGAGCATCTTTATTAACATCATCATGGTTATACGTAGGACCACTATCCTGGATTCGCGAGGAGACCCTCGTCATGAAATCCGCCTTTCCAGGTGATTAAAATCGTGAAAATCTTGAAGTCATCAGAGTCGAGGTCATTATATGGTGAAAATCATGAAAAATCCTCCGTCCAGAATTGAGATACCCCCCGCTATCCCGGATTCGCGGGTTATCATCCACCATAAAACCCATATTTTCACATCACCAACATAAAAAAGAATCATTAAAACCATTGGAATCATGAAGATTCCTCTATCTAGTATTGAGGAACTCCTGAAACTCTCCAAATCCCCCTCGTTAAAAGAAGTACCCCTCGGTATCTCGGATTCGCGGGTTATCATCCACCATAAATCCATATTTTCACGTCACCAACGTAAAAAAAGAATCATTAAAACCATTGGAATCATGAAGATTCCTCTATCTAGTACCGAGGAACTCCTGAAACTCCCGAAATCCCCCTCGTTAAAAGAAGTACCCCTCGGTATCTCGGATTCGCGGGTTATCATCCACCATAAAACCCATATTTTCACGTCACCAACGTAAAAAAGAATCATTAAAACCATTGGAATCATGAAGATCTCTCTATCTAGTGCTGAGGAACTCCTGAAACTCCCGAAACCCCCCTCGTTAAAAGAAGTACCCCTCGGTATCTCGGATTCGCGGGGTGTCCCTCCCCATAAAACCAGCTCTTCCCCCTGACCTCCTGGGATCCCATAAGCACCGGCGAACCCGCGGTCGCGCATAAATCTCCCTTGTAAATCTGGAGGAGCGCGTATCCGCGTGATTTGATTCGCGCGGTCGCACAAATAACGCGTCCGCGCCGCAGCAGGGCCGCGTTCCGCACGATCGGCCGATTCCCATTACCGCTGCCCATGGGGGTCGGCCTCTCCATGCCCATGCAAACGCAATAACGCACACGATTGTCACTATTGAGTTACTGACGTGTTGGTTCGGTAGGGCAGACTGCAGCACGGCGGACGAGCCTGGTCAAGTGCCTCACATCGGCGGCCTCTCCAATTTCGGCAAGGTGAGTACTCATCCGACCTGGACCTACCCCACTCGTCATTACCCTGCCAAAAACCAAGGTCGAGTCATCAAATAGGATCCCGGCAATATTTCACCCCATAAATTAATTTATAGATACAAAGGGTAGATAAATTTGAATATCGCAATTTTGGAGTAAGGGGATGAAAGGTCGAAATTTCAAAACGGCGATCGATATACGGGACCGATGTAATTTCCGAAATGGTCCGATCGAGGGGCCGGGAAGCAGAGTGCACCCCGACGTGTGCATCTGCAGTTAATATACACGGGAGGAGACCGGTACTCCCTTCTTGCCCCTCCACCTTAACACCCTTTACTGACTCGCCCTCTACTTCGACCGAGTGCGAGTAAGAGCGCCACTCTAAATGGAGATCGTTCCGCAGTCGAGGGCCGTCGACGTTTACTCTACAAAACGATATGTACCGGGTATATATATGTGTATATACGTTCATATATATGTATATGTATATCTGCACATTCGCTCGTTCGCGGAGGATGTGCACCTTCGCACAGGATCGGCAGAGAGGGAGCCAAAGAGTCGACGTCATCCCTCCCCGCGAACGAGTCCCTTTGTGGCCGGAATTCTTCGTTTCCATGTATATGGGGCGCGAAATTACCCAGGGTGAAAATTTCGTATTTCCGGGACAGGGGCGAGGGACCGAAAAGTTTTTATCCTTGGTTTTTAGATGGCAGATTTTCGATGAAAGCGCGACGCTCGGCTGGCCTAAGCCACGGTTTTTTACACTCCGCGGCCGACTCTTTGACGGATCGTTCTACTTGAATTTTTTTATACCCACCTGGATTGGTCATGAAAATGGTGGAGGTCTGATTTTTAAACAGATAATGATAGCGTTGATATTATTTAGCAATGTGCAGCTAGAATGCGACTCTTGCGCGGCTGACTACTCAGCTGGTTGTTCCACTTAAACGCGTTAATCTTATAAGGCGACTCCACCTGGCCATGAAAAAGGTGCACCTTGATTCCTTTACACGCGATGGCATCATTATCGCTATCTCGCGACATCCAGTTAAATCGCGAACCTCGGCTGACCTAAGCCGCACTTTTTCCACCTATTCACCGGTTAGTCCACTTAAACGCTTTCACGGCTCTACCTCGCCTGACTTAAGCCACGCTTTTTTCTAATTACTAGTCAGAAAACCCAGCAAAATGTCCTACTCGCAATTTGTCACAATTCCGGACCATCCTTGATAAAAAGAAAAACTCCAATTTCCTTGGTTAAAGGTAATGTACAATTGTTTAAAAATAATACCGGTTAGGGCACTTAAACGCTTTCACGGCTCTACCTCGCCTGACTTAAGCCACGCTTTTTTCTAATTACTAGTCAGAAAACCCAGCAAAATGTCCTACTCGCAATTTGTCACAATTCCGGACCATCCTTGATAAAAATAAAAACTGCAATTTCCTTGGTTAAAGGCAATGTACAATTGTTTAAAAATAATACCGGTTAGGGCACTTAAACACTTTCATGGTTCTACCTCGCCTGACTTAAGCCACGCTTTTTTCTACTTACTGGTCAGAAAACCCAGCAAAATGTCCTACTCGCAATTTGTCACAATTCCGGACCACCCTTGATAAAAATAAAAACTCCAATTTCCTCAGTTAAAGGCAATGTACAATTGTTTAAAAATAACACCGGTTAGTCCACTTAAACGCTTTCACGGCTCTACCTCGCCTGACTTAAGCCACGCTTTTTTCTACTTACTGATTAGAAATCCCAGCAAAATATCCCACTCACAATTTGTCACAATTCCAGACCATCCTTGATAAAAAGAAGAACTCCAATTTCCTTGGTTAAAGGTAATGTAAATTGTTTAAATGCGAAATGTCCCACTCACGATTTGTCACAATTCCAGACCATCCTTGATAAAACGAAAAGCTCCAATTTCCTCGGTTAAAAGCAATGTACAATTGTTTAAAAATAATAACGAAGGGTTAACTTGGAAAGGAGGGTTTCAAGAAATTTTTCAAAGATTTTGAAACGACACTGCGGTGGAGCATCCAAAATGCGCATCCTTGAAGAGGAAGGATATAGTGGACCTCTCAGGTCGGCGAATAATTCAACTGGTTGTTTTACGTAACTTTACAACGGCACCATCTCTAATGTATAATTTATTCGGGTCCTCGGGGTGTAATTACGCTTGCGTTACTTCCGGAGCATAAGATGAAGAAAACTGGGCCGATATTACTCAACTTTACGGGGCCGTTGGAGCATCAAGTATTCGCATACTTAATGGGCTAAGCGATGCCAGTCGTTGGATGAATTAGTAAGCTCTTTCTGTGTCCAGGCCGAAAAACAAGACAAATAAGCTGAGCTTACATTATTGATCCAACTGAGAGCTGGCCAACTGGTGCCCTCGTTAGCTGATTGCTCTCCGAGCGAAGGGATTACTCGCTTCAAGGGTCATGAACCACCCTGTACATAGACATCGTACTTGAATTACGCTCCGATTATGACTTATGCGGCCGCCTTAAGATAATAAGGAAAGGTCCTTCTCTATGTACACGGAAAAAAGACATTTCCATTCTTAGGCAAAGAGCGGTACTTTTGATCAAGTTTGACTGCAGCAATTATTGTACCAACAGCAAAATGACTAACAATTGTATCAAACGTGGATGTAACCATAGGAGAGCATTTTTAGAAAAAGTTCTTGCTAAATTAGTATTAACGACGTATAATTTGTTATTGCTAGGAATTAATATTGTAATTATGAGTATAATTTCTGTGTCAAAGACATAACTACCGATAAACTCTAATTGCCTATACAGCAGAAATATCTCTGTATAGAAATTTTCGAGTTTTTGCATTTTCTGAGGCAAATAAAATTGATTATTACTGTGAATAATTTTTCTGTCAGCTCCCATACTCTCCCGGATAAAAATTAGGGGCTGAGAAGATGTAATAAAAAGAACCCCCTGAAACCCCCATAAAGGATCCCTGACTAATCGGGCGGGCTTTTTTTTTCCCCAAGATGGCGCCCCAGGCGTGAAAGGATAAAAAGGGAACCACGGTTTGTCCGGTTCACCGCTTCCGGTTTCTCCTTCCGGAAACCGCGTGCGTGCATATGTATAGGGAACACATATTCACTGGTACGTGTGTGTGAGCCCAGGATCCATCTTCGGCCGATAGAGCGTGAATTTACCTCCAGGATATTTCCACGGGAAATGGGTCGACCGCTCGTCCTGGCGGGTCCATTTTTTCCGGGACTGTGTAAAGAGATTCGCCTTCCAGTTCCCTCGGTGAAATTAATATTCAGCCGGGGTTAGGTTAGGTTCAGGGTTCGGTGCGTCTGGCGGGTAAGGCGGTTTCGGTACGTACGTCTGCATGGCGCAAACACGGGGCCATGTAACCGTGTACCCGTGTACATACGACCCATCTCTGGTCGATCTGGCGTGAATAAATTAGCCCCGAGATCCGAGAACCCACAATGCCTTCAGGGTGCTGGGGGTTTTCGCCCGGAGCGTCATTGCCAACCGCGGGACCTAATTTCGCCCTAATGTAGGGGGTGGGATATCCGGTCATCGGATTACCTATCGTTGATGGTCAACGAATGTGACCTACGGTGACCACCGGTCACCCAACCGATCCGATTGACCCTCTAACTCGTGCAGAATGTTCTCCAAGATGGCGGCGAAGGACGCCGAGGTGGAATGGAGCCATAGAACGTAATAACGAGTGCCAAGTCAAAAAATGGAAAGCCAATATCTTGCGCTTAAAAATTGTTTAGCTAAAAACGCAACAACGGGTGCCGGCATTAATAAATCGACCAATATTCTGACGTGGAGGATTTTATAAAAAAAACTGCGAGCCTAATTGCACACTAAATGGGATTCGCCATCTTGGAGAACAAGATGAACAAGTGGTGAACCAACGTCTTGGTGTTGGGAATTTTTTTTAGAAGTGCCAATGGAAATCCCGAATATAAGTGAACGCTAGATAGATTTCACCATCTTGGCTTCCAAAATGGAAAAGGTCGCAGAAATTTTTAATGAAGGAAAAAACAATTTTAATGGTAACTTCACGAAAGTCTGAACAAGATTCACAGTATGAGGATTCTATCTCGAAACGTCTGTACTAGCCACAAATCATAGATTGATCCCAAAACGGATGAGTTCGGTCAGCAGAGAGGGAATTTCGGGAGTCCTCGACGCAAAACGTTCTCCAAGATGGCGGCGAAGGACGCTGAGGTGGAATGGAGATATGGAACGTAATAACGAGTGCCAAGTCAAATAATGGAAAGCCAATATCTTGCTTCTAAACATTTTTTAGCTAAAAACGCAACAACGGGTGCCGGCATTAATAAATCGACCAATATTCTGACGTGGAGAGGACAGCAGAGAGGGAATTTCTGGAGTCCTCGACGCAAAACGTTCTCCAAGATGGCGGCGATGCGTCCCCGACGCGCAATCCAGATACGACGAGATAAGGGGCACCAATCTCGGAGAAGAAGCTTTGCAGCCATCTCGGACATTGCCAAGGAAAAAAAGGGCGACCGGAAGCTCCTCCGAGCCGGAGGGAAATGGCGAGCAAGTGAGGGATGTTTATTGTACCGCTGGAATTGGTTCCCTTGGGGGAGTGGGATCCGACAGGGATAATTAGGTACTTACTGCGGGAAACATCGGTGACTTATGATGGCGGCTCGATCTGATGCAAGGATGGAGGTGTTCCGCCGGATTAAGGGAAACGACGTGATGGAGGGAGATAGGCCATGTTTATGTGGGCGCCGGTTTGGGATCATCCCTTGGAGGACGGTTTAACCGAGGGGTGAAATTCAACCTACTGACACGTAGACAACTGTAGCAAAATTTGATAACGCGAGGGAAATAATCCGGGAATGATAAGCCTTCCTCTAATATGACCTACCCCTTTAATTATGATTAATAGGGAAAAATCAGGGATCATCCCTTGGAGGACAGCCGTACCGAGACTTATTAATGCAAGGAAAATAATCCGAGATATTCAAACCCTCTATTATGATTATTTTCAACTATTACGAATACAACAAAAACCTGTGACGAATGATAGCGACTCGTTCTTATCCGGGGATGTTATCCCTTGGATTAAGAGAGACGTCATGATAGGGGGAGATAAATTCCTCCTATCAAGGAAAAGCAGAAACACCCTTTAGAGCATCCCCTAACCCTAAGAAAAATCCACCAATTAAAAGCAACCCCAGGGAGGCTTACCCTGATAACGGAAATCATTATCATCGCGTTTATCGACTTCCAGAAAATATTATCGGGAGGTATATAATAAAACGATCGGATTATGCTTTTGCAAGGGTGAATTTTCGCGGAGGAGATGTTTACATCCGCGTATACGCGATTATCACGACGAGCGATTTTATCGGGAATCGAAAATCGAAGGAAAAGCTCGGCGTATCTTATGGCCACTTCCGATTGCGGGAAATCGTTCTGCGGTTTACGATTCCCCGTTAAAGCTGAATATTACCTCGGAAATGTCGGGCAGCCCTTCGGCGAAGCAGCCAATGATATCGTTAGATGCACAACAAGCTTTCGATTATTTCGATCGACCCCTCATCGAGATCGATTCACCTCTATCCTCAATTTTTCCTCGAATTTCTATTCCCGCAATTCGAGTCGGAAATGTAGCCCGAGAAAAACATGGAAAAAATGAATGATCGCTGTACTTTCGTGTTATGAATTTTGCAGTTAACCCGAAATAGATGTAGACAATTAACAAGAATATTTTGTACAGCTTTACGTGCACTCCCAAAAATAATTCGGTCAATTTCCAGTCCGTCCAAATCGAGCCGAAAATGTAGTTCGCGAAAAATATTAAAAAAAAAAAATTAATTATCTGTGCCATTTCGTTTAATGAATTTTGCAGTTAACTTTAAGTAGATGTATACCATTGACAAGAATATTTTGGACAGCTTTGCCCTTCCAAAAATAATTCTGCCAATTTCCAGCCCGTCCGGAACGCGTCGCGTTTCCCAAACAAACTGTAATAAGACCCCGTAATTCCTAAAATCGATAATCGCAAATAATAGGCACGGGGCAACTCGATTCTATTCATTATAAACTTCCGCGCAATTTCCTCGGCAATTTTCCGAATTAAATCCAGATCACCCCTTCGCAATCGGGGTCGAGTAACCGAACGAATCGGTGCACTTCTCTACAATTTCCTTAACAATACCAATAATTCCTACTACCGGGAAAAAGAAATAAAAAATAAATAGTTGGCAAGAAGTATTAACCACCAGGTGCCCGGATTAAGTCAGCAATGATTTTCTATTCCACAGACCCGACGTTTATTTCATTTCTTATTATTACAATCTCCTCGTACTATTTATTCATTTTATTTCTCTATTACAATACTCGACCTTATCACCTCAACCTCCGTTAAAGTAAAGATGTAAAACTGTGAAAATATCTACAAACAAATTTAAAAAAAATTGAAATTTCGTGATTGACAGGACCATTGTTGTAGCTTCCATATTCACGTTTTAAAGTTTGATGCGATACGGTGCACCCAGTTCGGAAAAAATGTCAAAAACGAGACGAAGAACGCGATGTTTATGAAATTTCAGTTATCGACAAAAAAATGCGTATTTTTCGTCCTTGTCCGAGATAAATACACATTTTTTTTTTTTTTATGAAATTTCATGAGCGTCGCGTTCCTTAGGGCCTCCATAAAATCTCATGGTGGAGTTTCAAATGATTCGGTGCACCCAATTTGGAGAAAGATGTCATAAATATCCATGACATTTTGGAATGTATATATGACACTTTCATGCATTTAAACATTATGAGGGGATTAAGAAAAAGAAAAAAAAATGAAAATATCTAAAGTACGCAAGTTGATTATTAAATTGAATTATCCAGAGCCTCCATAAAATCTCATGGTGGAGTTTCAAATGATTCGGTGCACCCAATTTGGAGAAAGATGTCATAAATATCCATGACATTTTGGAATGTATATATGACACTTTCATGCATTTAAACATTAAGAGGGGATTAAGAAAAAGAAAAAAAAATGAAAATATCTAAAGTACGCAATTTGATTATTAAATTGAATTATCCAAAGTAGTCTCCTCTTTGCCTTTCTTGTTCCTCCTGGACATAGCTGACTCCCCTGTACCTATCTACCCCCTTGCGCCTCGCCGCACCCCCATAACCTCTCCCAACCCCCTAAGGCACCAACGGAGAGTTATCGAGCGCACCCCCGGAAATTCGGTGTATCACGAGTCGGCGGACACCGATTTAATGGCCGGGCCGAAACTGTGGCTCGCGACAAAGGCGAGCAAGCGCAAAAGCGAATAGTTAGAGGGAGAGGAAGAGGGATTCCTGTTCCGGGCGAAAACTCGATTCGCCCTGGAGAGATACGACTTCCTTCTGCACCCCCGCCCCGATTATCGCGAATCTCGGGGTAATTCGACCGGCGGATTCGCTCGATGTCGGCTCGATCAATCGGACTTTATTCCAGGGGACAAAGGGATTTTATGCGACTCGCCAGGGCAGGTCGTTAACGTTAACGAAAGCCGCTGATGCCCGACGGAAAAATTGTCGGCGAAAATAAAGGCTTGGGATGAACTGAAAATCCCGATACCGAGTCGAAATTTAGGCCCTTCTTTAAGGCGCCGCGAAAGTGGCGGTAAAGAGGTCTCCTTTATAATACTTTTCTCCGAAGAGGGTTTACCGAATCGTCTGGAACTTTGCAATGTAAATATAAAAGCTACAGGAAAGGTCCTGACTCCCGTGAAATTTTTATTTTATTTTAATTTGCCTATAGATATTTTTTTAATTTCTTGTAAACAATGCAATTTTATGGGGGACCTTCCTTATAGCCTCCATATTCACGTTGTTAAGGTGAAGTGAAACACGTCGAGGAACTTGATCGACGTCGATAAAGAAGATTTTTCTAAATGCCTACGTTGCCGACGTTGGTTTTTATATTGACAGCTGGGTCGAATTATATTGTGTATTGTACCAAATGGCATATTCCACCTGTCGTTTTCGTATAATAAATATCAAGAAATCGAAGAAAAACTCCAGAAATCCTCTGGATTCGTGCCTTCTGGGGCCCTAATTGACTGCGGAGGGACCCCCTGCGCCATCTGTGATTTCCAGGTCAATTAAATTTTCACTCCGAGACCTCGTATTACCATCGTTTTAGCAAAGAAGCGCATACAACACTTTTTTTGCCTTTATCCCGTTCAAATGCGAGTTTATCGATTACCAGAGTGTTCTAAATTCTCGTAAAATTGTCCTGACCCTTTCGATTCTCATATGAGAGCCTTCGATAATTGTATATTGATCGAAATATGAGAGCTCGACGCCATTTTGGTTCTGGTCTGGCATGAGTTAAAAAATTTGTTTGAAAAATCCAAATTTTGAATGTGTCAGGACTATTCTTAGATGATCAGGAGTGATGTGTCAAAGTTTCGGACAGTTTGGTCTAATACCCTTAAAAAAAAGTGTTGTATTCGAATCGACTGATTTGAAGGATGTTTCACCCTACAATTGAAAGTCCTATGATAAGAATTTCGACCGGAGATGAGTACAGAAAATATGAAATGAGAAGTGAATTAAGTACTGGGTAAATCGGGGGATAGGATGAAGATTCATTCTGCGATGAATTCTGGATCAGGATGAGGTGTGGAAAGTGTGAAAATTAAGGGGTAAATGATAAATCGCGCGAGGGGGATATTTAAAAGCGGGAGATAAAGCTGAATAAATTGGGATAGAGTAAAATCGTGTAACGAAAGTCCCTGGAGGGACCGAAGGGCAGGGGAATCGGAAACGTGGGAGGGTCGAAAATCGGAAGAAATCGGGAAAACGGACGATCCGGCATTTTCCGGACTGGAGAG
The DNA here is from genome assembly GCF_000612105.2 of Orussus abietinus. Classification (NCBI taxonomy): domain Eukaryota; kingdom Metazoa; phylum Arthropoda; class Insecta; order Hymenoptera; family Orussidae; genus Orussus; species Orussus abietinus. The sequence goes on from NW_019395567.1 coordinate 419,905, forward strand.
GGTCCGGCGCGGTTGGCTCGATCAACCGAGGGCGGGCGATAAATTTCCCCGGGTGGCGGGAAAATGAAAACGGACGGTAGCCCCTCTAACGAGAGAAAGCGAGAGGCAAGAGGAGGAGAATGCACTCGTGGGATTCCGAGGCGTTGCGAGGGTCCAGAGCGCATCTCTCGTACATATTTGAACACCCTTCCCCCTCGCCTCCTCTCTTTTCCTCAGGCTCCCAGCAGGTTATGTCTCATCCCCATCGTGCCTGATTCTCCCAGCCATTTCTCACCCCGCCGGCAAAAACGCCCTGGGGACACCGCGATCGCGATTCCCACGCTTCCGGTAGGGCTTTTCCTGATTACGAGCTCGGGTGGGAAACGACGCAGAAATCTGCTTCGAAGGACCGATGACGACGCACGAGATGTGCAAGTTTGGCACCGAGAGACGAATTTACTCGCCATTTTTGGAGGGAGCGTTGGAATTTCAAAAGAAAAACTCGAATGAGCTACGGAATTTTAAAAGTGTCACTCATATCGAATATTTGATTTTTTTTTTTATTGATCGAATTTCAAAAGAAAAGCTTGAATGAGCTGCGGCGTGGACAGGAGCTTCGACGAAAGACTGATTACGCAGTACAATGAGAGGAATTCATTTGCAATTTTTCTAAGGAAAATTCGTGAATTTTAAAAGTGTCACTCATATCGAATATATGATTTTTTTTTTTTATTAATGGAATTTCAAATGAAAAGCTTGAATGGACAACGGCAGCTACAATGAAAGATATCGCTGTACCGAGGGAGTCATGTAAATGCCATTGAAAGAGATTCTTTGGTTGTCAATTTTACATTAAACGCTTTTATCAAAAATGTTCCTGTTAAGTAGAATGAACCTCGCACCAAAATCAGGATTTTCATTGTTTTTAACGATGATCGACTAAATCTTGGCCGTAATAAATAATCCCTTTATCGCCAGGACGTGTTCAGGAGAGCAGCTGGGTTTTCACTTTCCTTCCTTTCCGGAAAATTTACGACTCCCCAAAGAAAATCGAACCGACCAAAATAAATCCTGTCCTGTAAACAGAAAATTCACCCGGCCATTGACGGATCTCTTTTATTCAGCTAATAAACCATCTCCAGGATTTTCCGGAAAGGCAAACAAAAACTCATATCACGATATTGATTCGCAGCTCCAATTGACGACTCTCGTATAAATTCCGAAGTCGAAAATAATGTAATATCGAAGTAAATGGAAGCGAGACCTCCGTGGGTTATTTAATTCCCCGAAATATTCGTTCGATTTGAATTATTTCTTCCACTTCCGACAACATGGCGGCCTCAAAGAGATCGCAATTACCGAGCCAGTGTTCATCTCTGCCTGTCGATATTAAAAAGCACGGAGGACCGAAACTGGCGAAATGAAGAGAGACTTTGAGATGCATCCGGCCAAAAGGGCGGCACAATTTCCGAACCGAACCGTGTGATTCCTCTGAACGAGGTAGAAAAGAGTTAATTAACACGCCCCTCCTAGTAATTGTTTTTATTCCTCGTGCTTTTCGCTTTAACGTGTCGAGGGAACCTGTCAATACTCTCTATCGCGTTTAAAAAATATTCATTACTTCATAGAGCAGACTAACGGTGGCAATTACGTCAAGTCTTATTTCAAACTTCAACTTGATAAACTGACATGAAAGGCGCATTGAAAAAAGATAAAATAAAAGTAAATAGAGTTGGAAAAAAAAATGCAAACTCAGAAATCAATGCGACAGAATTAATAGAATGAAAGAAAATTACGTGAGATTAGGTGGATTTAAAAAAAAGAGCAGACTAACGGTGGCAATTACGTCAAGTCTTATTTCAAACTTCAACTTGATAAACTAACATGAAAGGCATATTGAAAAAAGATAAAATGAAAGTAAATGGAGATTGAAAAAAAAAATTGCAAACTCAGAAATCGATGCGAAAGAACTAATGGAATGAAAGAAAATTACGTGAGATTAGGTGGATTTAAAAAAAAAGAGCAGACTAACGGTGGCAATTACGTCAAGACTTATTTCAAACTTCAACTTGATAAACTGACACGAAAGGCGTATTGAAAAAAGATAAAATGAAAGTAAATGGAGTTGGAAAAAAAAATGCAAACTCAGAAATCAATGCGAAAGAACTAATGGAATGAAAGAAAATTATGTGAGATTAGGTGGATTTAAAAAAAAAGAGCAGACTAACGGTGGCAATTACGTCAAGTCTTATTTCAAACTTCAACTTGATAAACTGACACGAAAGGCGTATTGAAAAAAGATAAAATGAAAGTAAATGGAGTTTGAAAAAAAAAATTGCAAACTCAGAAATCAATGCGAAAGAACTAATGGAATGAAAGATAATTCCGTGAGATTAGGTGGATTTAAAAAAAAATAATAAAACGAACGCGTAAGGAGACGAAGTGCCCGGCGAACAATGAAACGACGGAAGAGGGGAAAGTTAGAGAGGGCATCAGCGTCCTGTCAAAGACCCTCCTTGTAACCGGTGATCTACTTTCTCGTTGGTGAAAGATGACGTTTCATAAGCCGCCGAGCTTACGGTCTTCTCGACACAGATTTCCCCGAAGAAAAGCACCCCCTTGCTCGCAATAAGCGAGCCTCGTGGTTTCGAGTCCCGTTTACGATCCATTTAAGGGTGCAGCGAGTGGAACCGACAACGCGGGGAAAGAGACGCCTCGGATACGACCTTCATTCCCGGAGGAGTCTCCTCGATCGTTTCCCTGCTTCGTAAAGAAGTTGAGCCCTTCGAGGAGATCGAAGGAAAGGACGCGGAAAAGGGTGGAGGGCCCTAAGAATACCGGAGACAAGAAGAAACGCCGGCGAGGATCAAGAAACGAATTCTTCACCTGAATTCGAATTCAGACATTTGCGGGTAATGGCGTAATTAAAAGTACATATGAGCCGCTCAGTGCACACATTGATTAACTCCATAAAACAAAAAGTTGAGAAATGCGATGAAGTAATGTAGATTCTTTTTTAAAATTCCTATTATAATATAACTTCAAATATATAATGTTGAATACATAAATACAGTTATAGTTTTCATCTAACGGTATATAAAATTAATAAGAAAGAATAGCCAAAAAATAATCGTCTGGATTTTATATCGACAAATGTTTTTGCAGGTATTAAATTTCCTCCCCTATTCCTGTATGCCAAACCTTTTGTTCCGTTATGCTTTTAAAAATTTCGTGACCATTTATCAGGATTAGGACTTCTTTTCCTCCCAATCGATGTGTTTTTTGGGGAATTTGTACCGTTGCAATCGGATGAATCCGAGAAACAGGATAAACGTCTTCTTGCACCAGACTTTCTGCTGATAAATCGTATTGAAGAATCATCACTGCTTTCCACATCCACATTGTTATTAGTTTCACTCATCTTGATTATAACGGTATAATATTTAGTTCTTTAAAAACAATCATAGAGTAATGTTGAAAAGACCAAAATATATGTAGTCCGTGTAATATTGGTGAAGTATACGGTAACATTCAGCGTGAGAGATCACTGTTATACTAACTACCGTCTGCATTGCGCTTCTTTCTATCTGTTTGCTGATGCGATTTTATTCCTCATATTGTTGAAAGGGGGAAAGCATCTTCGGCTGTTTAAAAAAAAAAGCGTCGATGTACGGCCGCAACAGATAATCCAATAATACTATACTGCCAGGTATTCGTCTACGATTTACATTAGAGTATGGAGTTAATCAAAATGGCTTCTGAAATAAATTGCTCATTATTCAATGCCCAAAAAAATGTTGCCGTTTAATGGTGTTAATCTCTATTAATCAGGAAAGATATTATAAATATAAAAAGTTATGACTATACCAAGTGCCTTGACACCTAAATTTAAGATTTTTCAAAAAGTGGAGTTAGTCGATGTGTGCACTGAGCGGCTCATATATTCGAAGAATGTGTAAAGAATTCTCAGTTCGGCTGGGAATTCACGTAGAATATTATTATATTTACCACTGTTCGCGGCATGCATGTTCCAACGCATGTAATAAAAAATGTTCGGTTCCATTTGAAGTTCGCGTGGAAATACTTTATCTCTTGAAAAATCCATACTCGAACGTGTAAAAAGTGTTCGATAGACATGGCATTGTTACATCTCCCAGCCAGTATGTTAACGGCACCGCGATAAGAACGTTCGACCCTGATAAATTCAATGTAAAGAAAAATGGAAAAGTACTCGGAGAGCGGAGCAGATCCGAGCTGGAAAGATTCCGCGGAAGCCCGAAGTCTCCCTCCGGCTTTATAGCCAGCCGGATAAAGTAACTCGCAAGAACGTTTTCCATTTGCGGAACAACATACCCGATGGGAAACTTTCTTGCGGACATCGGGCCGAACTGGGTCGTGGGATCCGAGGGATTTCGCGCGATTTTCCTCCCGCGAACGCAGATACTAATTTAAACTCCGAGGCCATTGCGAAACACGTTTGGGCCACCCGAATGGCCGAAGCTGACCAGGACGAGGCCGGACCCTGGTCACTCGAGAATTGTTTCCAACTATTGGCCAACCCGGCCATTATGGAAGTCGAACGGTGGAGGTCGCTAACGAGGGTGGTCCAAAATTGCCCCATACCTGGGCGTAGCTCTTTTGAGATTTCCCATGGAAAAGGAGACATTGTAAAAAATGAGGAACCCACTCTTCGCGGTACCCGAATTACACGATTGATTTTACTCTTTACATGTTATCTTTATTCTTGGTGCACATCGTCTCGCTCTTCATGGCTTCGGCAAGACAGACCTCGAGTTAATGGGTTTTGTCTCCTCCACCCTGGTTTACATGTTAATGGACCCTGCCAAGTCCCTATCAACGCGGTTCATCCGTCTTCCTTTTTCTGATGGGCGAATTAGTCAACGTCAACCGAAGACTTTGATCAATTTCCCTCGCAATCGCACTTTGGGACCCTTTGTCAATCTCTAATATTTTTTTTCTTCTCTGGGCAAGGAAGAGTGTACGTCGATTTCTTCTTTGACCACTATTGTTGACCAGATCCTGATGAGGGATCGCTCCTCTATCTATGTGGAATCAGCTATTTGTAGAGGTCCTTTCGGTTTCCGGAAATCACACCTCGTCCTGGCGAGACCGTAAATACCACCAAGCAAAGGTAAAGCCTCCGATCCAGGATTCAAAGAGCAGGGGACCCTGATCCCGAACATCTTTCCAGACCAGCCAATGGCAAAGGGTACGGAAAACTCGCGCAAAGTTGGCAAATGCGTTCCTCGGATCGAGCCGGCCACCTTTTGGAAGCGACCTCGACTCGATCCAAAAGTTCGAGCTCGTCTAATTAAGTGAGAGGTGGAGGAGTTGCAGAACTAAAGTTGACCCCTGTCGCCCGGGACGTGGGAAAGGATCGAAGGCGAGCTGGGTCCGAAGAAAAGAACGAGGATGCCGCTTCTGGCCAAGATGGACGAAGAAAAGGAACGGGAATGAAAAAGGAAGAAGTTGGCTCCTGGAAGTTGCGCTCATCAAAGGGACCTCTTCAGGAGGGACATCATTGATCTCTCTTCCGTTTCCCTATGTTGAGACTACAACGGATGCTTGTGAGCTTCCTCCCTGAAGAAGGTCATTCTTGCCGATCAACTGGACCAAGATGCGGTTCTTGCTTACAAGGAAGGTACCTGAGGTGTCCCCCTCCGATTTTGTTCATTTTTAAATATGTTATAGAGGACTAAAATCTAAGGGACTCGTGTTTTTTTTTCATCGGCGGATAAACACTTTTAGGGGTTGAAATCAGGCTTCAAAGTTGGCCGTGCAAGGGGGTGAGTTGGCTGTTTCATATAGAAGCACTCGTCCGATTTTCATGAAACAACCGTCAAAATGTAAGGAATGAAGAATGATGAAACATGCATTTGGAATTTTTCGAAAAAATTCATTTTTAAGGGGTAAGCCACCCCTTTGAATACTTCTTTTACCCCTTACGCGAGCAGTAATTGTTCCATCCAAATGAAACTTTTTTTGTATTGTTCTGGTCTATAAATTAACCAAGTTTCATATCGATAGAGCAATTACTGCTCGCGTAAGGAGTAAAAGAAATATTCAAAGGGGTGGGTCACCCCTTAAAAATGAATTTTCTCGAAAAATTCCAAATGCATGATTCATACTTCTTCATTCCCTACATTTTGACGGTTGTTTCATGAAAATCGGACAAGTGCTTCTATATGAAACAGCCAACTCACCCCCTTGTACGGCCAACTTTGAAGCCTGATTTCAACCCCTAAAAGTGTTTATCCGCCGATAAAAAAAAACACGAGTCCCTTAGATTTTAGTCCTCTATAACATATTTAAAAATGAACAAAATCGGAGGGGGACACCTCAGGTACCTTCCTTGTTAGAAAGAGAACAAAATCGACACTTCGGGACGAGGAAAATCATGCCGCAAAAAATTCATCTTTTGGTCCTGAATTATACCCTCGTGAGGTTCCTACCTGAAGAAGGTGATTCTTGCCGATCAACTGGACCAAGATGCGGCTCTTGCTTAGAAAGAGAACAAAATCAGCACTTCGGGACGAGGAAAATGATGCCGCAAAAAATTCATCGTTTGGTCCTAAAATATACGCTCTTCAAAGGAGGCTTCTCGAGAAGGACCTGATTTTCTCCCAAAGGGACCGGAAAGGACACCATTGATCTCTCTCCCACGACGGGACTACGTCAGATGTCTCCAAATGTCCGGGCCGAAAAAATGAGGAAAAATGTTCGTACCCAGGCTGGAATCGGCCAGACACCATTGATCTCTTTCTCGTTTTGATTTCCACCTTGGGGAGGGCAAAAATGGCCGCCCTGGGCGTCGGACGCCCTGAAACGTTTCCATTTCTCTGGGGGAAAGGCGGGAATGACGCGAACCGCGGCCTCGTGGAAAAATCACATCCGTCATCCTGTCGTTCCGCGTATCGACACGGCTCGGCGGATTCTTGGATTCGACGGCTTGACGCGTGGAAAGCCGCGAGCACCTCGAAATCCCTTCTAGAAAAATGGAAAAATCGTTATTCCCCATCGGCTCGGATTTTCCGCGCCTGAAGCGAGTCCTGAAGGATCCCAACCTGACCCCGGTCACTCAATTTTAGTGCAAAGAAAAATGAAGTGAAATTATGAACTCGCGGCAAAGTGTCGTCTATGAAAATTTGATTAAGGTGAAGTGAAACATCCTTCAAATCAGTCGATTCGAATACATCACTTATTTTTAAGGGTATTAGACCAAACTGTCCGACACTTTGACACATCACTCCTGATCATCAAAGAATTGTCCTGACACATTGAAAATTTGGATTTTTCAAAAAAAATTTTTAACTCATTCCAGACCAGAACCAAAATGGCGTCGAGCTCTCATATTTCGATCAACATACAATTATCGAAGGGTCTGATATGAGAATCGAAAGGGTCAGGACAATTTTACGACAATTTAGAACACTCTGGTAATCGATAAACTCGCATTTGAACGGGATAAAGGCAAAAAAAGTGTTGTATGCGCTTCTTTGCTAAAACGATGGTAATACGAGGTCTCGGAGTGAAAATTTAATTGATCTGGAAATCACAGATGGCGCAGAGAGTCCCTCCGCAGCCAATTAGGGCCCCAGAAGGCACGAATCCAGAGGATTTCTGGAGTTTTACTTCGATTTCTTTTTAATTATTGTACGAAAACGACAGGTGGAATATGCCATTTGGTACAATACACAATATAATTCGACCCAGCTGTCAATATAAAAACCAACGTCGGCAACGGAGGCATTTAGAAAAATCTTCTTTATCGACGTTGATCAAGTTCCTCGACGTGTTTCACTTCACCTTAATAACGATAAGAAAGATTTAACTCTTAGATATTCAGGCGTGACGCGACTTGAAGGAACCATTTACGTCGTGATAAGTGTACGAAGGAAAATAATTGATAAATAATGAAAACACGGTGATAAAAATATAACAAGACAGAGTACTGTCTGGAGGGATCACTCTTTGTAAAACCCACTATCGAGTGCATTTTAATCGAAAGAGATAAAAAGTGACATTTCTTCGCGAAGGTGATTAGGAGACTTCTTCGGGTTTGCAAAGCTCCGGAAGAAAAGCTTGCATGCTTCTTACGCCGACCTCAAAGACCGATTTTCTCGTTCGATGGAAACTGGTTCGAAGATCTTAGGGCTCGTCTCGAATCCCTGTAAAATTCCGAAGATGTCTACAGAGGGAGAGGAGAGATGGAGGAGAAAGGAGACGGCGACTGTCTCTCGGCGAATAAATTGCTTGAATAATGGAACCAGACGACCCGACTGACTTCCGGCTTTCATCAACTCCCGTCATGTATTTCGCGCGGTGTCTCTCGGTCGCATTTCGAGTTCCCTTTTTCTCGCGTTTCCTCCTCCTCCTCCTCCTCTTCCTCGAGAGAGGAACTTCAAAAGCGACGAAGTGCAGACGGAAACGCGTCTCCGCTCTTCGAGGCGACGCTAACGACGGACTTTTCCGCCCTCTCTTCAGGGCATTAGAAAATCACTCTTGGGACTTGCACCTTCATCTAGGGTATTCCTTCTGAAGTTGACTCTCGATCGCGAAAATTTCGCGTGTAATATTTCCCTGGTAATTTCAATTATTCCCAATTTTTATACAGAGACATTTTAATTATCACGGCATAAATAGGTGGACCGTTTTCAAATTGCATCCAATTTATTCCAGTTTGAGTGAAATAACGACATACCGAATTAACAATATATCTCTACAGTTGAATAAAATGTCATTTCTCAGGGTGGAGTTCATAACTTTCGCCCGGGAACGACTCAATTATGGAAATTAGTTTCCTTAGCGACGTGACTTTAAGGTGAAGTGAAACACGTCGAGGAACTTGATCAACGTCGATAAAGAAGATTTTTCTAAATGCCAACGTTGCCGACGTTGGTTTTTATATTGACAGCTGGGTCGAATTATATTGTGTATTGTACCAAATGGCATATTCCACCTGTCGTTTTCGTATAATAAATATCAAGAAATCGAAGAAAAACTCCAGAAATCCTCTGGATTCGTGCCTTCTGGGGCCCTAATTGACTGCGGAGGGACCCCCTGCGCCATCTGTGATTTCCAGGTCAATTAAATTTTCACTCCGAGACCTCGTATTACCATCGTTTTAGCAAAGAAGCGCATACAACACTTTTTTTGCCTTTATCCCGTTCAAATGCGAGTTTATCGATTACCAGAGTGTTCTAAATTCTCGTAAAATTGTCCTGACCCTTTCGATTCTCATATGAGAGCCTTCGATAATTGTATATTGATCGAAATATGAGAGCTCGACGCCATTTTGGTTCTGGTCTGGCATGAGTTAAAAAATTTGTTTGAAAAATCCAAATTTTGAATGTGTCAGGACTATTCTTAGATGATCAGGAGTGATGTGTCAAAGTTTCGGACAGTTTGGTCTAATACCCTTAAAAAAAAGTGTTGTATTCGAATCGACTGATTTGAAGGATGTTTCACTTCACCTTAACGATGGAGGGGTTGAAAGGAGACGAGATAGGGATTATGAAAAAAGTATTCGACCTGTCTCGGAGAATGGATTTTCGAAAGAACTAATACGAGGAGTCGCCGAGTCGAATTTGACCCGCTTTGGACAATGGGATCCCCGAAAGCGCGAGCAGGAGTCTCTTACTCGCCGAGGGGGAAAACTTTTGCTCCTCCACGAGTTCCTCGGTAACTAATGCTTGAACCTTCGCCACTGCACTCGCAAAGCATTAACTGGATGTTTAATGTGCGGGAAATGCGCACCCACCGTGGGAAATCCATTCAAGAATCCCCCGACTCGTACGCGCCTGCCATTTCCGGGAGGATTCCTCTTCCGCGAGGCGAAAGTGCATTTTGCAAACGCGCAAAACGATTCGAGTCCTGATTAAACGACCCCGCGACAAAATTAAAGGACCACGGAAAATCCCCCCAAAATTTCCAAATAGTTCTTTTCAGCTAATCATAAACAGGTACTCCCTGTCGAATTGTTAAGGTGAAGTGAAACATCCTTCAAATCAGTCGATTCGAATACAACACTTTTTTTTAAGGGTATTAGACCAAACTGTCCGAAACTTTGACACATCACTCCTGATCATCTAAGAATTGTCCTGACACATTGAAAATTTGGATTTTTCAAAAAAATTTTTTAACTCATTCCAGACCGGAACCAAAATGGCGTCGAGCTCTCATATTTCGATCAATATACAATTATCGAAGGCTCTGATATGAGAATCGAAAGGGTCAGGACAATTTTACGACAATTTAGAACACTCTGGTAATCGATAAACTCGCATTTGAACGGGATAAAGGCAACAAAAGTGTTGTATGCGGTTCTTTGCTAAAACGATGGTAATACGAGGTCTCGGAGTGAAAATTTAATTGACCTGGAAATCACAGATGGCGCAGGGGGTCCCTCCGCAGTCAATTAGGGCCCAGAAGGCACGAATCCAGAAGATTTCTGGAGTTTTTCTTCGATTTCTTGATATTTATTATACGAAAACGACAGGTGGAATATGCCATTTAGTACAATACACAATATAATTCGACCCAGCTGTCAATATAAAATCCAACGTCGTCAACGTAGGCATTTAGAAAAATCTTCTTTATCGACGTTGATCAAGTTCCTCGACGTGTTTCACTTCACCTTAAGAGTCCTTAAAAAGTCGCCGCAAAATTTCAGAGGTCCTCGAAAGAGGTATTTCTTAGGGTTAAAAATTCCTGCAGGACTTCTGGAGTCCCGAATAGCCTCTAGAAAATTTCTGGAGCCCTCCAGACGCCTCAGAAATTTCTATTTTAATTCCCGCCCTGAGGAAAAAAATAGTAAGGTAATCTTGGATAAATTTTACGATTACACATCGCCACTGCAAGCTGTGAAATAATTGCCAGTCCAAAAAGGACACGCTACACAATTCCCCCACTTTTTTTTTCTCTCTTCCATAGTCGCGGTTTTTCCCTAGGGAATTTCGTAGGTTCTGAAATTCGGAAATTCTCGAGAAATCCGGCCACTACCCCGAGTCCTGGGATTCAATTTAAAGGGCGGTCCGCGCAATAAGTGTCACCGGCCTAACGTGGGTCTGGTCCTGGTCCAGGACTCCCAGATATCACGGGACCCTCCTGTCCCTTGATCCAGGACTCCCACGTCTCCCAGAATCCCTTCCCGTCCTAACCAGGAGGCGGGCAGCGTTAAATCGCGCAATTTCGGAGCCCTCCACCCCGAACTCCACAGGATCGACGTGTCCTACCTGTTTCAGAGCGTCGTCCTGGAAATGAATCGCCTGGGGATGATGGTGGACCTATCCCACGTGTCGGTGCCTACCATGCTGGATGCAATGGGTGCATCCAGGGCCCCAGTAATTTTCAGTCACAGCAGCGCCCATGCACTCTGCAACTCCTCCAGAAACGTGCCCGACCATGCCCTGCGGCTTCTCGTGAGTAATCATCAATTATTTTTATTTCGTTCATGTATATTTTTAATTAACTAATTAGCCCAATGGTACCTCACCATTCGTTTAATGAGCTCATTTATTTGCAGGCGCAAACCGGGGGCATCGTCATGGTCTCCTTCTACCCCCACTTTATTAGCTGCGGCGAAAAGTCGACACTGCAGGATGTCGCCGGTGAGTATTCCTCGTTTATGACTGATTTCATCACGTAACGAGAGGAAATTAATAATCTGAAAGAAAATCCTCGAGCGATGGTGGACAATGGATAATAAATATCTGGGACAGTCTCGGTTTAGATAAATTTTATCACCGTGAAAATTCACTGAAAGAGGCCCCCTAAATTCTGGAAGAAAAATCGTGATTTACCCTCGCGTGTAAACAGTAATTTTGAGCTCTGGAATCGGCCCGATGCTTTATTGAATCCGAGGAAAGGCTCGTTAAATGCAGTCTCGGTACCGCGTGTTGCGGCGGCTTGGCAATAATTATTCGAATCGTTTATCGACACGCAAGGAGAAATCCCCGGCGCCATTTGTCTCCCAGGATCGGGAAAAGCGCCTTTCCTCCAGCTAGAGCAAGCCGCAAGGTGGAAAGCGCATCTGGTGCCCCCGTTAATTTCGAAAAGTGGCCACAACTCTCGCCGGCTGCACCGGAGCGGGAATTTCCAAAAGGCGAGACACGGCCAACCTCCGGCGCCTCGTTAATCTCAAAAAGTGCCCCCGACCATCTTCCTCGGATCATTCCTAAAAAGAGATCCGCAGTCTCGCAGCTCGGTTAAAATGTCAAAAACTCTCCACCCTTTGACATCATTTTTCATCTCACGATCTCGTCCCCAAACGCCGCGGTATGGTACGAGCGGATATCTTGGAAAATTGGTAATTTACCTATGTACTAAAAATCCGAGAGATGCAAACTATTAATGTAATGATGTAATTGATGTAATGACATAAAATTGATAATTTACATATCTACTAAAAATCCGAGAGTTGCAAACTATTGATATTAAGCACGGACGTATGAGGCCGATTTAAAGATCTGACGCCAGGTAATTAAGGTGAAGTGAAACACGTCGAGGAACTTGATCAACGCCGATAAAGAAGAATTTTCTAAATGCCTACGTTGCCGACGTTCGTTTTTATATTGACAGCTGGGTCGAATTATATTGTGTATTGTACCAAATGGCATATTCCACCTGTCGTTTTCGTACAATAATTATAAAGAAATCGAAGTAAAACTCCAGAAATCCTCTGGATTCGTGCCTTCTGGGGCCCTAATTGACTGCGGAGGGACCCCCTGCGCCATCTGTGATTTCCAGGTCAATTAAATTTTCACTCCGAGACCTCGTATTACCATCGTTTTAGCAAAGAAGCGCATACAACACTTTTTTTGCCTTTATCCCGTTCAAATGCGAGTTTATCGATTACCAGAGTGTTCTAAATTCTCGTAAAATTGTCCTGACCCTTTCGATTCTCATATCAGAGCCTTCGATAATTGTATGTTGATCGAAATATGAGAGCCTGACGCTACTTTGGTTCTGGTCTGGAATGAGTTAAAAAATTTTTTTGAAAAATCCAAATTTTGAATGTGTCAGGACAATTCTTAGATGATCAGGAGTGATGTGTCAAAGTTTCGTACAGTTTAGTCTAATACCCTTAAAAAAGTGTTGTATTCGAATCGACTGATTTGAAGGATGTTTCACTTCACCTTAATTGGATGAACAATATTCCGCCGATGTGATCGTGCTCCATTTTTTTCCTGACCACTTTACCGCCTATTGGAATATCATCCGAGCTGGAAGAGATACCAGAGCGCGGAAAATCGGCGGAATAAAAAAAGCTAATCGCGCCATATCACGCGGTTATCCGCGCTCTTTCATCCGGGTACCACCTCGGGTTCCAGGGGTTAAAAGTCCCGGGTTCCTGGCCGGCACGTAAAACCCAGGAGGGAAGATATCTTCCCTGAGCTGGCACCCTTTGGTGGCCAGAATGAAGTTCCGAAGTCTGCGGAAACCTGCCAATTTCGACGGGGATATTGCGGCCGAGTCGACACCGAGCTACGGATCATCCCTGACCAAGGATGGAGTTAGCTATCCTTCTAAGGATCCGACATAACCTCTTTTCGGGCATAACCTTTATTAACACTAGGTTTACGGGATCCGTCAATTTGACGGAATTCAAACTCCAAAAAGAAATACCGAAAAAACCATAGCATTAATTTTAATCATTTTTGTATCGTAAATTAATCATTTCATCCAAATAATTTGTACATACAATTATTTTTTCCTAAGCCTTCTAATTATTAAAATCTGTATGTAGTATACCTATCTCTACGAAACCCGTCAAATTGACGGACTAGCTAATNATAATAAGTGCACCTAATGATTAAGGATTTTTTAAGTATTTCATGAAATTTATAAGCCTCATAGAATGGAGACTTTAAGTCATTCTGAGCGTTAATTTTTGGACGAAAATATTTTTTTTTAAAAGGACAACGCAATAATCTTCGACATAGAAATGTCGTCCGGGCTCTTCGTGATACAAGTAAATAGATTAATAAAGGACTAACGAGACGATCGATGATGAACATACATTTAGAAATTGATAAAATGAATTATCACGTGATAGATTATCAGTTGGAAATTTTGTAGGTACGAATTATCTTTTTGTATAGAGTCCGCTCACTGGATTAATTTTTAACTAAAGTTATCCCACGGAAGGAATGGCTGGATCGATCCAGGAAAAATTCATGAAATATATTGAATCATCCTTAAACGGCATAAAAATATTTGGCGGTTGCATAAGAATGAAGTGCAGTACCATCTGAGCGTTTCTTATTGGCCGAAGATCAAAGAGCTTCAAGACTCCATACGTTCTTTTATTCAACAGCCAATACGTATCCAAATTGCATGCGCTCAAAGAAAGGGTTTATGCAGCCAATAAAATGGTATCTTCCTTAAGAAGGCTGGGAAAAGTCCCGAGAGCGGTGAAATTTCCCCTCGGAAAATGATGCCTCGATTACAGGAACAAGAAACGATTAAACCCGATATACTTTAACTTTCACTCCAAAATCCACCTTTAAAAGCGACCCTGGGGGCGTGTACATTTTATCTACACGCGTGTCTAATTTTAATTTAAATCTTAATTGGCGTAGATTTTAACAGAGTGCCGCTGTCGAATATTCAGGGCAAACTGAAATTGTCGGTAATTTAATCAATACGAAGCCGTGGAATTTTCCGATTTCGACTGTACGTCGACGCCGATTGATTCATGGAGTCGAATTGACAGCGTTAGAATCGATGCCTCCCCCTCCCCCCCCCCCGGGTTTGATATCACTGTAGTAATTAAAGTTATCAGGAACGGTTGAAGGGTGATCGAACTCCCTTGCCTGAATCCCCCCCCCCCCCTTAGCGTATAAAAGATCTCGAAAAATATAGAAAATCCAAAAGCGAAAAGAAATGCCAATACCGATTTATCTCCGTAAAAAAACTCTTCCCCAGTACTTTCGCCAAATGAAATTCTACATTGTTTCTCTTCCAATTTACAATTTCTATTAAGATGTTCACCCTCTCAGGCCATACAAAATTTTATAAATATTTTGAATTTTGCGTATATATATATTTTTTTTTTAAATTCAAAAGAATAATTATTTCACTTCATTGGAGTAAAATCATTATTCTTCGAATTAGAGAAAACATTTCTTAGGTGCTATTGGAAGAAATGTCTTCTTGATTCTAGGAAGTTCTCTTTCCTCGGTGTATGAACTATTTTGCAGATTCGTCTGTGCATCTTGAATTTTTTATCTCGATAGGCGCTTTTCTTGCAAACTTCGAGAGTTCGGGGGTGTCGGTTTACGGATTCATTCCCGAAAGTTTCGCCATTTCCCGGTTTTCCCCCTTGGCTCGAGACGAGCCACCGGAGACGTCGCGGAAAAATAAGCCATTCGCGTGGCGTTGTCTTTCGCGAGGACGCATTTCTGCTTTCGAAATGCTCGCCAAACGGGAAGTAATAGGAGCCGTGTAATGGAGGAATAATAGAGCGTGTCGTCGCGACGCTCTTCCTGAATTTTGCAACCCCACTTGCGTAACGTCAAAACACTGCATTCGCAATCACCGCCATAATGGCCGTCGAAAATAATTCCAAGGATTATTTAAGACCTTCACAAGGCAGCATGATTTAACTCCACTCTTAAAATTAACAATAGTGCCGAAGCACTTGTTAAAAATCAATTTTTTACACATTTCCATTAATCGACTTAATCGAGATGACTCATTTATCTCAATCTCTACATCGGGCGAGGATTTTTCTTTGTCATTCTAATTATTCATTTTATCATGACATAACACTTGTCGTAATATAACATAATAATGTCATACTTCTTTGAGATGAAAACATCGATCGGTCTCGGAATTGTTAAATTAAATGGGAAAACATGGGTACGCAGTAGTTACAGTTTACGGTAGGTGGATTTCTGTGAGTTTTACAATTTGGAAAAATTCCATTAGGAGGGATGCTGGAATATTGTTATTGACCGCGTCCTGAGGAACCCTCGTGGATTTATTTCGCCCCCGCGGTTGCGAACGAGCGGAAGGTGTTTTTCCGGAGACGGGGGTAGATCCGGAGAAACGGGGAAAAGAATGATCCGGTTCCCGATTCTACTCGAACTCGGGGAACTGCTTCCGGTCCAGATTGCCTTGGTTGCTGGCTACTCCGGAGTAATGCCAATTTACTCCACCCCGACGTGGGGGAGGGTTTCACCCTTTGATTCTGGATCGAAGGTCGCAAAACAACCGATTACCGACTTGATGGAACAATTTTCCTCCCATAAAAAACGATCTGAATCGCAACAATTGTGTACAAAATGTTTGACCAAGCGTGTTTTATTTTATTTTCTTCCATTTTTTTTAACAATTATTTGATTTTTATTTTCAAACGCGTGACTATTGAGCGACGCATAAATCGAGAATTAATCCATTTGCAGAGTTTTCGGGAATAAAATGTTGAGTTATGGATTTTTTAAAATGGAATTTAATATCGTCATTTAAGGCGATTCGGGTTTTCTTCACCATTCATCCATAAACATTTCTAATTTTCCTCCCATAAAAAAGATCTAAATCGCAACAATTGTACACAAAATGTTTGACCAAGCGTGTTTCATTTTTTTCTTCCTTTTTTTCAACAATTCTTTGATTTTTATTTTCAAACGCGTGATTATGGAGCGACGCATAAATCGTGAATCGAGGGCAGATTAATCCATTTGCAGAGTTTTCAGGAAACGTAGAGTTATAGATTTTTTTAAATGGAATTTAATATCGTTATTTAAGGCGATTCAGGATTTTTTACCATTCATCCATAAACATTTAAACCGTACGCATCAATCGCCCGTTTTATCCCCTCGACATATGTTCGGCCAACTTTCGATCCGCCGTAACGATTATTGGCGATATCACAATCGCAATTGATTGGCACCGCTCTCAATAAATCTAGGAAATTCTCTCCGGGATGAGCAACCGTCAATGGAGGTTAATAATGCCGGGCCGTGAAATATTATTTGTTTGGTGCCGATATACAGGGGTCTTCATT
This sequence comes from Orussus abietinus, assembly GCF_000612105.2. Taxonomy (NCBI): domain Eukaryota; kingdom Metazoa; phylum Arthropoda; class Insecta; order Hymenoptera; family Orussidae; genus Orussus; species Orussus abietinus. The sequence goes on from NW_019395567.1 coordinate 436,916, forward strand.
TGTTTATTAACACGTTCAATCAGTGGCTGTTAGCCTTCCTCGCTCTGCATACCAACTATCATCCACAAAACGAACGAAGAACAAATACGAGATATTCAATAAAAGACTATCGACACAAATTTGCAATAACAACATATGCTTAAATATCCAATGCCTAAGAGTACCATTTAAACATCACTATTTCATCGTTTTTATATTGTATAAAAAATCGGAGACGGTGTCTCTCGACTATACAAATCGACGAGGACGATTCGTTTCCTACTTTAGTAATTTATTCCATTTATTCATACTGATATACTAATTTAGAGAATTTTAACGTGGGGGCGGCTAATCTGCGATTTGCAACTTGCGCGGTTAACTCGAGTCCTTCGGTTAAATTTATGCAGATCGGTCTTCATGGATTTATATTTACATGTGTGGACACCTTTACCAAATGCCCTAGAGTATATAGATATATGTCCAGGTGGAAATCATTTGTTTATCACATTAACGGTAATTCGAATGATTATTGAACGTCTGTTGCAGCGCATATCAACCACGTCCGGAAGGTGGCCGGGGTGGATCACGTCGGCATCGGAGCTGGCTACGACGGGATCAATTTGTAAGTAGAATGCGCGAAATACGTGCGAGGCAGCCCCGTGGGAAAATAGAAGCGAAACGAGGGAAACGAGAGAATTAATCAGGGGGTGGAATAAAATGAACGACCGCGACCTGCCGATCGGAAAAGTCCGAAATCAACTTTCCGCGCGTTAAGGTGAAGTGAAACACGTCGAGGAACTTGATCAACGTCGATAAAGAAGATTTTTCTAAATGCCTACGTTGCCGACGTTGGTTTTTATATTGACAGCTCGGTCGAATTATATTGTGTATTGTACCAAATGGCATATTCCACCTGTCGTTTTCGTACAATAATTATAAAGAAATCGAAGTAAAACTCCAGAAATCCTCTGGATTCGTGCCTTCTGGGGCCCTAATTGACTGCGGAGGGACCCCCTGCGCCATCTGTGATTTCCAGGTCAATTAAATTTTCACTCCGAGACCTTGTATTACCATCGTTTTAGCAAAGAAGCGCATACAACACTTTTTTTGCCATTATCCCGTTCAAATGCGAGTTTATCGATTACCAGAGTGTTCTAAATTGTCGTAAAATTTTCCTGACCCTTTCGATTCTCATATCAGAGCTTTCGATAATTGTATATTGATCGAAATATCAGAGCTCGACGCCATTTTGGTTCTGGTCTGGAATGAGTTAAACAATTTTTTTGAAAAATCCAAATTTTCAATGTGTCAGGACAATTCTTAGATGATCAGGAGGGATGTGTCAAAGTTTCGGACAGTTTGGTCTAATACCCTTAAAAAAAAGTGTTGTATTCGAATCGACGGATTTGAAGGATGTTTCACTACACCTTAACCGAGACAAACGCTTCTTATCGGTCCTTCGCCTTCGGGAAAATGGAGAAAAGGGCGAGAGTAGCGACCAACAAAGGAAAAATGTCGCAATAACCTGCGTCCCCCTACATTTGGAAAAATCGTTTCCCGATTTGTTTACGGGGAAACACTTTGGGGGCTTTCCTTTGATCCAGCTCGGCCCAGGACGAAATTCTCAGGAATTTTCAAACAATGTTTAGGATATAGAATTTTTCCTTTTATGCACATTTCCTTTCTTTAGTTCGACAGGAGGGAGTGGTTTGGATTTCATTATTTATGGGGAAGCTTTTTTAGTCCCTTTGAGTATTTATCCACGTATCGGGATATCGAACGATTCGGGATTCCTTCCACGTCTCTCGATAAGGGCTGCGTAAATGTTCTCCCGAATTAAATCGCGTCCTGAATATTTCACGGAATCGTTATCCGAATTGTTCAGCCGTGCACTCTTTGTCTGGAGGATCCATTTTATCCTGAGGGGTTATTTTTCTGCGCTGCTCATGTATAACAATGGGAAAATTCAAATGATGTTCTGCTTTGGTTGGGTTTTATAATCGATTTCATAATTTTATTTTTTTTTTTTATAATTCATTTCACGCGCTTCTGTTTATGGGATTAAACTCCTGGGGAATTTATATGCTTTATTGAATATCCTAGATGATTGGCTAGATACTCTAGGAAGCTTACGCGGTATCCTGGTCATTTTATAGAATACCCTAAATAATTTCCATGGCATCCTGATAAATTTACATGATGCCCGGGTAATTTTACGGCATGTCCTAGATAATTTGCACGGTATCCTGCTTACACGATATGCTGATACATTTACATAATTTCCTGGTCATTTTACAATATACCTATCCTACTTGAAAAATATCTCAATGAATTTCCAAGACTACCTGGACATTTTATAAGATACCGTAGATTTATCAGAAATTCACGAGATACTTTAATTTATTACCATTTTACAAGATACCACAAATTTATGATCAATTTCCAAGATAACATAAATTTATGAAAAATTTCCAAGATATCATAAATTTATGAAAAATTTCCAAAATACCATGTTTATGAAAAATTTCCAAGATACCATAAATTTATGAAAAATTTCCAAGACACCATAAATTTATGAAAAATTTCCAAGATACCATATATTTATGAAAAATTTCCAAGATACCATAAATTTATGAAAAAATTTCCAAGATACCATGTTTATGAAAAATTTCCAAGATACCATAAATTTATGAAAAATTTCCAAGACACCATAAATTTATGAAAAATTTCCAAGATACCATATATTTATGTAAAATTTCCAAGATACCATAAATTTATGAAAAATGTCCAAGATACCATAAATTTATGAAAAATTTCCAAGATAACATAAATTTATGAAAACTTTCCAAGATATAAATTTATGAAAAATTTCCAAGATACCATAAATTTATAAAAAATTTCCAAGATACCATAAGTTTATGAAAAATTTCCAAGATACCCTCTAATTCTTCTGAAATTTCCAAGATACCCTCTTCGGTCACATCCCCATGTCGCGATATTGAAAAGCTCGGTTATTCCCGCCACGTCGGGCGCTAAGGGCTGCGTAAGAGTCGCATCCCGGAAGAGACGGGGGAATATGTCCCATGAATCCGTATCCCGAGGGAGAGTCCTTTGGAAAACGCTCGTGAGTTAAATCAGTATTCCCCGAGCGAAACAAGCCCGCTTCACAGGTGGGTCCTTCCCGACTTTCCCGGGTTTTCCGGCCGCGTTTTCCGCGCCCTCGCGCCTTTTCCGCGCGGTTACTCTCGGCTAGGAACCCGAGGGTTGGTATTTAGAAACCGATCAGCATCCGGAACTCCTCGAGGGAAACTGGGAAAGGGCGCGAAAATTCCAGGTTTTCGGAAAGAACTTTCCTCCGCGGGGGGTCTGGCCCTCTCCAGGGGCCGGGAAAAGTTCGGCACTCGCGGAAAGCACCCCAACTTTTCCAGGGTTCCGCACTCGGGGTGAGCGCGGATTCTTTTGTGGAAGTCAACAGTGCGAGCCTCGCTTTTCCAGCCCGGAAATTACGTTTTCCATCGCCTTCGGGGTGCGCATAAAGACCCGATAAAATTGACACCCCAAGATGCATGCACCGCTCGTTGCAATGTTTCCCCTCATAAATGCAGATCCTCTCCACCTTTCCCCAGAGTCGAAATCCGACCCCGAAAATTCCCACGGAAAATTCCCCTTCAAAAATCCACGGACAATTTTAAACAATAGATAACCATAATAGCACCTAAATTCATTAAATATATTCTAAGAAATAAGTACAACTCGGAGAAGAAAAATCCACCGAAATAAATATATATTGTTGACACGTATACGTATAATTGCCTGAATCACATATAATTGCAAAGAGCAAGAAACAATTATTTTGTTCGGAAGGAAAATCGATATTGTCGATTTGTGACATTTCTTTGAATCGCAGGATTTCGTTGTCGCATTTCTTTAAGTGAGCCCAGGGTGGAAATTCCCACCCTGGGGGAGAAACTGTCATGGAAGCAAAGAAATATTTCTCTTAATTCAATGAATAATTTCTTTGCTACCGTTCAAATATATCCTAGGTCCAATGAGAATTTTCTCCTCGGGGTAAAATTGGGAAATTAGGCGATGCAGAAATCCGGCGCCCGAATAATACAGCCTGAAAGTGGGAAAGAAGTCCCAGGGGCAATGTGCGCGGGAAATTAGATAAATCCAAGTTGGCCAACTTAAATTGGAAGTAAACTGGAATTGAATTGGGAACTTTGGGCATTTTTCGCGAGGGTGCTCGAGGGGTTTCGAGGAGTTTTTTTTTCAGGCCCGATGGCCGACCGGCCATTAATCCGCGGGGTGCAACTCGAAATGGTGCCGGGGTGCAAACAGCCCCCGCGGTACTAAAAAGAAACTGAAATATATTCAACTATTAAACCGAACAAACCGCCGACAATCCGCGTCCTGGCTTGGCCACCCCCGCAGCCCTCGAGGGTTGGGGGGCTCCTGCGTGCACGACCCCGGTTTTCCGATATTAAAAGCGAGCTCCTGATGGAAAAGTGGAAAAAAAGGAGACCCGGAAAAGCGGCCTCGCGAGCTCTCGATTCGCGCGGAAAGAGCCGCGCGAGCTGTCGCCGGGAAACGCCGGAAAATTGTTCGCCTGTGGGGACAATTAATTAGAAAAAAGGGGGAAAAAAAAAAGGAAAATCGAGGGACGGATACGACGCTTCCCCCGGGTTTTACCGAATTTTTTCGCCGATTTTTGGCTGACTCGTGGTAACGAGAGTCGTCCGTCTGAAAATCGAGTTTGGAGGCGGTGCGTCGAAATGTCTACGGATTTGTGACTATCAATTAGAGGAAATGGAAAGTCCAGGGATGGATATGACATTTCCTTCGGATTTTACCTAATTTTTCTCGGATCTTTTAATAACGAGTCGCCGGTCTAAACATTAAATTTCGAGGTGGTGCATCGGCATGTTCACGGATTCCAGACTATTAACGAGAGGAACATCGGTTTACAAGTGAGAAACAATAAATTAAACGAGATTTAAAAATGGTTACGATGAAAGGAGGAAAATATTTTGAAAATCGGGTTTAAGGGTGGTGCATTAAATTGCCATTCAGTGTTAGGAACACTAACAAGATTCAACAATCCTGACCATTATCAGTGTACTTGTCGGCCATTTTGTCCGTAGCAGGTCGGCGGAAAAAGCGAGTCGCGGATTTCTTTGTGGACAGGATTTTTTTTTTCGGCGCACACATTCTTGCCATTTCTTCTCCCTTATGGCATTCACGTCCCACCCAAACAGGGATTCCTGTGGGAACAGGAAGGGGGGTGATATCTCTTCACGTCTCACTAGCATTAAATCCCCCACCTGGAGGTAACCACCCACCACCCACCACCCACCGCATGTATAATTACCCCAGACGGTCGCATTAAACTAGAAGTTCAATGTCTTTTAAAAGAATTCCCCGATTCAACGTGATCATTAAATCCCTCGTACCTCCCCGTGAAGCGTAAAATCTGATGTTCGATAAGGGTGCGAAACAATTTCATCCCCCAGATAGGAAGTCCATATATTCCCCGGAAGTGTCGCGAGGTACGCTTCGTTTCCGGGACGCCGTAATGAAAGGACAGAAAAGTGCCATCGGCGATATGGAACGGAAACACCCCCCTGTTAATTACTCCCCTGCCTCGGATTTCCACCCCCAGAATAGGATATAGGGTGAGAATCGCGAGGAGAAATCGCTACAAGCGTATGAGGAACTACCAAGAGTTCCTCGGAAATATAAGAAATAATTTCTGAATCCCAAGAATAATTGACTCGAGTAAATAATCCCAATTTTAGAATAAGAAAAATCACGTTCAACTATTAAAAAAAAAATAAAGAAAAAGAATCATGGAATTCAAAACTCAATGCCTTGAAATTGAAGAAAAATCACGTTCAACTATTAAAAAAAAAAAAGAAACGGAATTCAAAACTCGATGTCTTGGAATTAATCGAGATCCGGAAATACCATCGAATGAAAATAACGATCCTCCCAATTTTGTGTATTTATAAAATAGTGAAATAATTTCTCAATCCCAAGAATAATTGACTCGAGTAAATAATCCCAATTTTACGTACTTAAGATTCCCTTGAATAAGAAAAATCACGTTCAACTATTAAAAAAAAATAAAGAAAAAGAAACGGAATTCAAAACTCGATGCCTTGGAATTAATCGAGATCCGGAAATACCATCGAATGAAAATAACGATCCTCCCAATTTTGTGTATTTATAAAATAGTGACGGCCAGCCAGGGACTCCCAGGACTCCCTCGAAATTGAGAAATCTCGCTGAGAAAGTAATCTTGCTGGGAGATTAAATTTTACGCCGCTCCTGAGAGCCCAAGCATCGTTATTCCGGGTTCCGGAACTGCGAGGGCACTCTGGCTTCCTCGGTCCCGTAGGGGTAGTTCCCTCTCTCTCCTGCACCCACCCGCGACATGCTCCCCTCTCTTTCTTTCACCCTTTCTGGCGATACTTTCACCTCTCCCCAGAACAATTCCGTCTCGCTCTTGCGAGTCCTATATCGCGTCTTCCCGTCTCTCTCGGCCTCTTTCATGCTTTCTCCTCTCTCATTTATCTCTTATCTCTCCTTTATCTCGAGGGTGTTCCGTCTCTCTCCTCCACCCCTTCTCGCGGCGCTCTTCTCTCTCTACTTTATCGCTTCTCGGCATCTCCTCCTCTCTTCTTCCTCTCTACTCGGTGTGTGCGTTCCCAGGTTGCACTTTAGAGTTTCGATGTTGGAGTTCCCGGCGTGATCTCGGCCACTGCCTCGGGATTGGGATTGGAAATGCACTTATTGTTGTCCTTTTTACCCTGGTCTCGCTTACAGCTCGGGATTTCTTCGAGCTTCCAGGTGCCGAGCTTGCGGTTTAATTGCACCTCGATTACGGCTCCAGTCCACGGTTAAGGGAGGATCTCTCCTTCGAGGGGTGGAAAAGCTCGCCGTCCTGGATGGCTTCATTTCTTTGCCTTCTATTACGGCTTGCTTTAAAATCCTCGCGATGACGCAGATTGCAATCTCATCCCCGAGCCACACCACGAGCTACGAACTACCATCCCCTCGGATTACAAATTGCAGAAATAATTCAAAACTCAGGACTTTCCACGAATAAACTACTAACTCAACATTCGCTTCCCCCATATCTTTCGTAATCTCAATATTTAAACATCTCATAATTTTCATAATTTTCTTTATCATTAATTAACCTGCAAATGGCGTCAGACACCTCGTTTATGAAATTTCAAGATTCTTAACTTTCTTCATAGACATTTTCTACATTTCTTATACAAATTGAAATTCCCGTAGTCATTTTTTCTAGACTTCAAAGAGTCATTTTTTATAGACTTCAAAACCGATTTTTTCCGGGTAGATTAATCTCCGGAATTAATCTCCACGTTCCACATTCGCAAAAATGCGGCCAAGTGGGAACTCGACGCGCATTATTTTGCGGTGAATAATTACACGCTCGTGTTGCGATAAATTCGTGAAAGTTGATAGGAGAGGACCAATCGGAATAAGTTTGGTCGGCCATTAAACGGCACTTGCGTTGCATGCTGAGGCCAGCACACATAGCTGATTATCCTCCCAGCACGATGCTAATGAGAAGGCCAACATTGTAGATTTCGCCCGGACGTGCCTGCACGTCTGTTTTTCACGTCAGGTCGCCAAAGTTAACCCCAATGGGCCGAATAACCCCAGTTTACGGGGGCCAATAGGCAGCGCTGAGTTACGGTAACTAGGGACGCTATTGCGCACGTGGTCACCCGACAGAGTCCCAGTTGTTCGCCCGCGCTAAATGTTATCCCAAATACTAATAGCAATTCTTTTCCGTCATTCTGCACCTTCTCGTCTAACGAGATAGGTACACGGACCTTTTATTATTCCCTTTACTTTTTCACAAAATTTATTTCGACAGATGGATCCAAGATGGCGCGCGGTCGGTCGAGGTTTCTCGAGGCGGAACGCGAGAGAAACGGGATTTTCCTTCTCGTCGGGCACAGATGTGTGGAATATGGAGGGGTAAACGATTTCGGCTATCGTCGGCGGAGGAATTTCCCCGATAAAGACGCCGACGAAGATGCTGAACCCGGGGAGCCAGGAGCAGGTCGATAAACACGTGATAAGCGCATAACTGCCCCTCGAGAATGCAAGCTCCTATGAATAAGTTCTCCTCAAGTCCCCGACATTGCCAAGTGCACTTGGCAGTCCTTACCGAGGGCGATTCTTCAAATTCTCACGTTTAATTGGAGGGAAATTAACAAGCGACGGATAAGATCTGGAATAAACCCCACCTCGAGGAACTTCTGATCTCTGTGAAATCTGCGAATTGTTAGGAATTAATTCTTGAGATTACTCTTTTTTTCTTTCTTTTTTTTTTTTTAATAAATTCCGAGTAAATAACAGTTTTTATTCCGTCGAATATTGGCGTAATCATAATGGCTTAACTCTGCGGCAACCCGATATTCACGGTAAGCGGGAGTTTCTGATCACCTCACATGTGTTAAACAACGCGGTTACAACATTCAAGGCTTAATCGGATTCGATCCTCGACACCGCCGGCCACTGAGTACTCTCCAGCTTGTTAACAATGTTAATAGACACGCCACTAACGCACATACTCGTTCCTCGTCAAGTCAAACAATCCAGGGCACGAGAAAATAATTCTGAACATTCCGAATTCGATTGAAATACCATCAAATAAAAATAATGATAATCCCTATTTCACGTATTCGAAATCCCCCTAAAAGAAAAAAAAACCAAGTCCACGTTCGACTCAATAGAACCGAAAATTCAAGTTCGTGTTCAAAAAGTGGAAGCGCCTCGAAATTAATCAAGGCCCTTACAACAAAAAAAAATAGGAATTTTAATTACTTAAACATTTGCATAAGAATGTGGTTTTCAGGGCAGCGCTTTAATCCTTTTGTGGTCGTTTCGAGGCAATGGAGGAGAAATTTTGGCCACCCATCCTGTGACCGGCCCCGAAAAGGTTATTTAACCCCGAAAAAGTCTAAGACGGGAGACCAGGGGGTTGAAAAGGGATTAAATCCTCCACCCCCATCGAATCAAGGGGACCGTAGTTCGCATCGATAACGATCAATTTATCCGATCATCGAGTACGCCGGTATTTAGCAATATGCCCCTGGCGGCCATTTTGAATGCGTCTTCGCTTTGCTCCCATTCCGGGAGGACGGAATGCCTGCGGGAAGAAAATGGGAGAAAAGAGGAGAAAATGTTCAAAAAGTGGAAGCGCCTCGAAATTAATCAAGGTCCTTACAACAAAAAAAAATAGGAATTTTAATTACTTAAACATTTGCATAAGAATGTGGTTTTCAGGGCAGCGCTTTAATCCTTTTGTGGTCGTTTCGAGGCAATGGAGGAGAAATTTTGGCCACCCATCCTGTGACCGGCCCCGAAAAGGTTATTTAACCCCGAAAAAGTCTAAGACATGAGACCAGGGGGTTCAAAAGGGATTAAATCCTCCACCCCCATCGAATCAAGGGGACCGTAGTTCGCATCGATAACGATCAATTTATCCGATCATCGAGTACGCCGGTATTTAGCAATATGCCCCTGGCGGCCATTTTGAATGCGTCTTCGCTTTGCTCCCATTCCGGGAGGACGGAATGCCTGCGGGAAGAAAATGGGAGAAAAGGGAGGAAAGGGATGGAAAGGAAAGGAAAAAGAAGGAAAGGGGGGCGTTTCGACTGCGATGCCGACAGCGTTAACTCGGCCTGAATGTTCCCTCGACAAGGAGAGACAATACCTAAGAGTCGGATCTGAAAAATTAATTTAATCCTCAACGGAGCGCCGGAAGTTCCTGTTTAGGGTGGGCGGTAAAAAATGACGAGCAGCCCTCTGCATATGAAAAATTGCGAGAGTGAAAAAAAAAACAATAATCAAGAGTAGTTTAAACGAAAACCCCTTAGCTCATGAAATTTCAATTAAAAAAAAAATGTTCATGTTCATCCCAGACTAGAACGAGGGGCATGTTTCTTTTTTTTTTTTTTAATAAAATTTCATGAGCATGCATGCAATGATTCGGTGCACTCAATTTCGAAAAAAGTTTTATAAATACCTAGACGTTCAGATATATTTCAAAGAACCCTTAGACAGAGATGGATGAAATCTCTGGATGGTTTAGTATTTATTAAAGACCATTCAAATTCCGCCGTGCATTTTCCCCCAGGGCATTTTCATGTCCGCCGAGTACGGTTGCGCTCTAATTAATATCCAGTGCACCCGGATGATTTTATTTCGGGGGAGGTGGTGCATTAAACAACGTGTCCGACATTTCCGCGAAAGGGTTGCCTCGGCCCTGCATCATTATTCGAGGGCGAATCGCGCTAACAACGAGCTAGCGTTCATTAAAACCGGGAATTCGGGATAATCGACGTAACCTTATCAGAGCCTGACGATTTCCGCTTGGGATCATCACTTCCGTAGCGAGTTAATCGAAATCCGTTTAAATGCGGCGCGAAAATGACGGCCATTTTGTTTTCAGGCTCCTTTAAAGTCCCTGCAATTATCGCGGGCCCCTGCCGAGGCAATGAAAGCATTCCTATGCTACACTAATGGAATTACTCCTTCCCTTCTCTCCCTTCCACCGATTGACCGGTCGCACCCCTCGTGTCATCTAACCAAACATCCGGCGACCCTTCTGCCCACTTTCGCAATCGGGAATTTCTATCCGGCACTCAGATCTGAAAGTATAATATTAGCCCCCCGAATCCGGAGAATTCCGTGAATTCCGCGGAATTTCGTGCACCGGGGCGACTCCAATTTACCCAAGGCTCCCCCTCTCTTATTCTGAGCCTACATTGAGAAAAAATGTCAAGCCAAAGAAATGTTTTGTTAATTTAAAGAATTTGACTCAAATCAACTGAAATAAATTGTCGCCATTCCTTCGGAATGTTGAATATAGACAATATTACATTGGTTCAATGACACTTTTTTTTAATGTAGATACATCATATACAATGTGATTCAAGATTGCTGTACCTCATTAGTCCTCGTGTGAGAAAATGGAAACGGGTCACGGCTGAACCCTGCGGTCCGGAGGAAATTTTCCGGCACGACATGGTTCCACGTCGTAATTAGACCCGGCACAATTTAAACCAGAAACAATGAATCCCATTGTATAACGAAAAACAATGAAAATATTCCCCTCCGGTTTACCCCAGAAAACATATCCAAGAAAAGGCTTGGGAAATGTTTTCAGTACACCCCAGCACCATCGAAGATTACCACAGACCAAGGGAATAAGATACCGCATACACATCCTCAAACTTTTTATTCCAATTTTCTCCCTCAATGTATCACATGTACCTCATAATATATCTAGGTCGTATCCGGGGGGTAGAAATCCAATTGACCCGTCTCCTCGTTTTCCAGGACTCCGGCAGGTCTGGAGGACGTCAGCAAGTATCCGGACCTATTCGCAGAGCTGCTGGCGAGAGGTTGGTCCGAACGGGACATCCGGAAGCTGGCAGGGCTGAACCTCATCCGCGTCTTCAAGGCGGTGGAACAGGTGACGGGAGTCCTAATCCAAGGGGAATCGACGTGGCTTCCAGGGATGCGAAATGGGAATTGGGGGTTGCGGGGAGAGAGACTAGGAATACCTGAATAGAGAGAGGGAAGGGGGGAAGAAGAGCAGCTCACCTACCTGAGAACACGTCCGATCGGGTCGCCCGCCGCCCGCAGACTGACCGACAGTCGAGGGCGCCGATTACCCAAGTCGATTTAATAAGGCGCGCGGCCGCGGAGTGGGGGGGCCGGCCGACCAATGGGAAGGCTCGAACCTCCAGACAGAAGTCACGTGATTTTTACTTCCCTGGACCGCCGCCAGTCCCGGACGCAGCTGCTCCTCGATCTCCGTTTCCGCAATCGGACGTCACCGTCTGTACTTCTTACGTATGCAAGCCCCCGGCTTGGCACGTAACGAACGCGCGTATGTAAGAAAGCGTCTGGTTACGGGATTTGCGCGTTACATGCCACGGTACGTTACGTTTTGCCGGCACCCCGGATTTACTGGGCTAATGGTGCTCTTATTTTCCGGGGTAATCGCGTCGTACGTTTCGTGCTTTTGCACTCTGCGCATACGGTGTACCATTTCCGTATAATTAAAGAGAATTCCTCCTCAGGGATATCTTTAACGCGATAAAGACTAGCAATTTGTTGATTGTTTTAATTTCCAAATTTCATCGAGGCGCTCTCGGCACTAGACCGTAAAAAATCTGAAAATCTTAGGCCCCTAAAGAGGGGAGGATTTCAATACATAGCGGTGGATCTCCTTATACTACTTCTTGGTTTTAGGTCTATTTTTTTTCCTCTCTCTTTCCACGAGGGGAGAAGCTACAGAGAATTCCTCCTCAGAAAAAAAATCCCTTTCCCTGGGGTGGATGCTGGGTGGTAAACACTGACTTTCGACCACGCTTAACACGAGACAAAGCCTCCCGGTCAACTTTGACTTCGCATCTTAGGTTGGCTTGCCATTTGGTCCCGTCCCGCGCTTTGCGTGGCAAAGCCTTTGAGGAAGCACCGCGACACAAGGGGCGACTGCCGGTTCTCACCCTTTGTGCACTAGCCCCGTTGAAACAGTCCGATTCGACGGATTAAAATCCCTCTCGAGTCGTGTGTTTTAATTTGCGACTCCACTCGCACCCTCTCCGTCCCTTTGGCCGCCGCCATTTTCTCGCGAACTCGCAAAACTGACGCCCCTGGAAATAATGACAAGAGATATAAAAAATATGAATACTGACCACGCGGAAAGAAACATTCTTCGAAGCATTGAAATATTTCTTCGGTATTTGTTCATTCAGAGAATAATTATTTGAGTCAAGCTTAAATAAGGTGAAGAAGAAGAATAAGAAGAATCGCTGCATCCGATTTATTTTCGAACCTTTGGGGCAAGTAATTATCCTTCGAATTTACTAAATATTTCTTTGGTTCGATGACACTTTTTTTTCTCCGTGCATCAACGTGGAGTTTTCAGTCCACTTGTGGTTAATCGAGCCTTGTTTTCAATTTGTAAATTTTATTATTAGGAGTTGGTTCTTATTTTTCCAGCAAGTATTTCCTTGGAGGCGAATCTCGCGAAAGCGTCTCCTTTATTCGGTGACGATTTCTCCTTTTTGTCCCCATTTTCCGGGAGTTTTCAGCCCACTTCCGGTCAATCAAGCCTTGTTTTCAATTTGTAAATTTTATTATTAGGAGTTGGTTCTTATTTTTCCAGCAAGTATTTCCTTGGAGGCGAATCTCGCGAAAGCGTCTCCTTTATTCGGTGACGATTTCTCCCTTTTGTCCCCATTTTCCGGGTGTTTTCAGCCCACTTCCGGTCAATCAAGCCTTGTTTTCAATTTGTAAATTTTATTATTACGAGTTGGTTCTTATTTTTCGAGCAAGTATTTCTTTGGAGGCGAATCTCGCGAAAACGTCTCCTTTATTCTGTGACGATTTCTCCCTTTTGTCCCCATTTTCCGGGAATTTTCAGTCCACTTCCGGTCAATCAAGCCTTGTTTTCAATTTGTAAATTTCATAATTAGGAGTTTGTTCTTATTTTTCCAGCAAGTATTTCCTTGGAGGCGAATCTCGCGAAAGCGTCTCCTTTATTCTATGACGATTTCTCCCTTTTGTCCCCATTTCCCGGGAGTTTTCAGCCCACTTCCGGTCAATCAAGCCTTGTTTTTAATTTGTACATTTCATAATTACGAGTTGGTTCTTATTTTTCGAGCAAGTATTTCCTTGGAGGCGAATCTCGCGAAAGCGTCTCCTTTATTCTGTGACGATTTCTCCCTTTTGTCCCCATTTCCCGGGAGTTTCCAGGCCAGATAAGTGGCTCGAGTTAATGCATTCAGCCCGAATGGGACTGAATCGGACTCGGCGAGTCGATCTCTGTCGTCGTTTCCGATCCCGAAGACACCAGGAGGGGATTCGCGCTCGGTTTGATTAAAAGAAAGGAGGAAAGAAGAGCGCGACCTCCTCTCGGCGGTATTTCATGCGAGCTATACGACGGCCTTCAATTTTCGGAGAGCCCATTAAGCTCTTCCGGATATTAGCGGAGCAGCTGCCGGAAATCGAAGGCACGGGCTCGCGAACTCGATCCTCTCCGTTTTTTCATTCCCGGGTTAAGCCTCGCGACAATCGCCCAGCCATTTAACAAAGTCGAGTCTTGCCCCCTCTACTCGTTCCTCGGAATAATTACACTTCGCTTTTCGATCGTTCATTACATTTTATTTCCCTTTTTCGGATCGACCGAATAATTGAAACTGGAAGTTCCCGGGAAAAAATTGGCTTCCAAAGCTCCCTCCCATTTCGCATTTTTTTCCAATCTCTTCCTTTTTTTCTTAACCCAATTTTATTTTCAATATTTTTGCGAAAATAGTATTCCTTGTTGTAAGAAAAATTAATTCTATAAAAGCTCGAAAACAGAGGGTTTAAGAATCCCACAGAAGTTGCTTCGATATTTAAACTTTTTCCATTTTTCTCGACATCGATCGCCCTGGTAAGATCAAATCTCTTTTTTTTTTTTTTTTAAGGAAGAGAAAAAGGATCTCATTTTAATTTCTTTTAGTGAGAATATCCCGTATTCCTTTTTTTTTTACGAAACATAAATTGAACCAAAACGCAATAAGTCTCGCAGGAAACGCCTCGTTTCCGTAGTTTTTGAAAGTCCCTTGATTTTCGAACGTTTTCCTTTTTTTTTTCTTCCTGACACCGTCTCGACCGAGCTTTCGACATCCCAATCGGATCACCTCCCTTCCGTTTGCCCCGAGATCGAATCTCTTTCAAGTTTTCCCCGAGCGGAAGTCACTCGTCTCGTAATTGCTCCGCGCGGTTTCCGCGAGCTTTCCGCACTAGATCGAGAGTGCGAATCGAATCGCTGGAGCTTTGCGCGACAAGGAAGTCCCTATATCCCGATGGCAAGCTCACAATAAAATATCGAATCGCCGTTTGGCCTGAATCCCGTTTGGCCGAAAGCTCCCCACCGGATCGAGACCTCCAATTAAACGCGATCGAAAGCTCGCTCGGAGCTTTTTCGGCGGAAACCGAGCCTTGTTCCCGGATTTTGTCAAACATCCCAGAGAAACGATTTACCGCCGGATAAAAGCCCTAAGGCTCGTCCGCATTGAGCTTTTCGGAGATCCCCGGAAACTGATTTAAAAGTGGAATATACGCCACACAGAAAAATATCACGAATGGGATAAAGAGTAAACGAAGTGGCGCATCCATTTTTAACGTATATTCCCCATAACAAATTTTTCCCTTTTCATAAACCGTTCTCCCCAGAATTATTATTTTTTACGACCACGCGACGACCATGAATGTCTATTTCAAATCATGCTGAAATATTTTCAAAGCGGAATTTAATTTATTAAACCCTGCGCGGTGAAATTCAAGGATTTTTTTTCTTTATCAGGACTTTCGTATAAAATGTGAATTTTTCGAATTTCCCGCCGTGGGACTTTTGATGGCGGGTGGTCTGAGCAAATTGGAGGAAAGAGTAGATTCGAAATGACGCTAACGAGGAAGGTACCTGAGGTGTCCCCCTCCGATTTTGTTCATTTTTAAATATGTTATAGAGGACTAAAATCTAAGGGACCCGTGTTTTTTTTTATCGGCGGATAAACACTTTTAGGGGGTGAAATCAGGCTTCAAAGTTGGCCGTGCAAGGGGGTGAGTTGGCTGTTTCATATAGAAGCACTCGACCGATTTTCATGAAACAACCATCAAAATGTAGGGAATGAAGAATTATGAAACATGCATTTGGAATTTTTCGAGAAAATTCATTTTTAAGGGGTGAGCCACCCCTTTGAATACTTCTTTTACTCCTTACGCGAGCAGTAATTGTTCCATTCAAATGAAACTTTTTTTGTATTGTTCTGGTCTATAAATTAACCAAGTTTCATATCGATAGAGCAATTACTGCTCGCGTAAGGGGTAAAAGAAGTATTCAAAGGGGTGGCTCACCCCTTAAAAATGAATTTGTTCGAAAAATTCCAAATGCATGTTTCATAATTCTTCATTCCCTACATGTTGACGGTTGTTTCATGAAAATCGGTCGAGTGCCTCTATATGAAACAGGAAAATTAACCCCCTTGCACGGCCAACTTTGAAGCCTGATTTCACCCCCTAAAAGTGTTTATCCGCCGATAAAAAAAAACACGGATCCCTTAGATTTTAGTCCTCTATAACATATTTAAAAATGAACAAAATCCGAGGGGGACACCTCAGGTACCTTCCTTGTAAGTCAAAAGTGCCTTACAATTTTTTTTTCTCTCCTTTTCGCAGGTGCGAGATCGTTTGGCAGAGGAAGGCATGGAGCCGTTGGAAGAGGAGATCCCGAGCGACGACATCATCGGCAGAGACTACTGTCGGTACAACATCAAACGACCAAGCATCCCCTAGGGGAATTCCAGCTTCTCTTCAGAGATCTTCCGAGGTTTTCAAACAAAAAGGATCCCCTAGATCCGATCGGCCGCGGGAAAAAAAAAAAGCCGGATGAAAGGTCGCCCAAAAGAAGAAAGCGACGCGAAAAGTCCGCCAAGATGTCGGAGACCAAAAGCGCGTTTGTACCGAGACTCTATAAATTAACCTGACCATCTTCAATGTTCGTTTATACACCAAGGCAACACTTTAAACCGGAACCAATGCTGTCTTAGTCAATAATAACCGAGTTAAACACGACTGCCGAGTGCAACGATCGTTTGAAGAGGTGCATGACAAGTGCATGTGCAATGAGCCTGAGAAGTGCGACAAACGAGTGCAATGAGTGTGGGATGTATCGATTGTAGAGTGGGATTACGAGTGCATGTGCTGCGAGTGTGAGATGCATTTTCGGGATAAATCCCGATTAACAATGAGAGTTTACGGGTGATTGCGACTTACGGTACCTAGTTATCTGCGAGACCGGAAGCGGGGGATTTTTCAACTCGATAAGCGAGAGGTCGCGTTTCGTTAAGCGACTTCCGGTATTTATTTAGCGTACGAATAGCGACCGATTAAGGGCGCCGATGTGTACAGGATATGGCTGACATTTATCCAGGATGTGTTAACGCGCGGATTGTTCGCCACGCTGAAATAAACGAGGAAGAAGCACCTGAAGTGGAGATTTTTGCCCGTTTTTTAACAAAAAAAGTTCTGTCGGCTAATCCGTAGATTGGAGGATCCTGTAAGGCTACCTTGATCCTGATCACATAAGAAATCCTACTTTACGTCAATTCCCGATTAATGAGACGCCGAAGAGCAGACAGATAACATTTTTCACACTTTCCTTGACAATTAATCTTGAATAAGCCACTTAACTAAAAATGAAGAATTTACTGAAAAATTCCCCTCTGGATTTAGCCCCGAAAATTGTCGAACCCCGAGCTTCCCTCCCAGGTTTAAATATATAAACGAAACATTTAATAGAGAATTATGAACATTCGCCTGCCAGGATTTATAATGAAACTTCCAATTTTCCGTGAACACCGCTTTGCAAATGAAATTTATAAATCACATTGTAGATGAGATTATGAAATTGTCGAATTCTGAGCTTCCCTCCCAGGTTTAAACAGATAAACGAAACTTTTAATAGTAAATTATGAACACTCGCCTGCCAGGATTTATAACGAAACTTTCAATTTTCCGTAAAAAATTCGCTTTGCAGATGAAATTTATAATTCACATTGTAGATGGGATTATGAAATTGTCAAATCCTGAGCTTCCCTCCCAGGTTTCAACATATAAACGAAACTTTTAATAGAGAATTATGAACATTGGCCTGCCAGTTTTTATAATGAAACTTTCAATTTTCTGTGAAAAATTCGCTTTGCAAATGAAATTTATAAATCACATCGTAGGTGGGATTATGAAATGGTCAAATCCTGAGCTTCCCTCCCAGGATTAAACATATAAACGAAACTTTTAATACAGAATTATGAACATTCGCCCGCCAGGATTTATAATGAAACTTTCAATTTTCCGTGAAAAATTCGCTTTGCAAATTAAATTTATAAATCACATTATAGGTGGAATTGTAAAATTGTCGAATCCCAAGCTTCCCTCCCAGGTTTAAACATATAAACGAAACTTTTAATAGTAAATTATGAACATTCGCCTGCCAGGATTTATAATGAAACTTTCAATTTTCCGTGAAAAATTCGCTTTACAAATGAAATTTATAAATCACATCGTAGGTGGAATATCACTGATTGGCGATGAGCGAATTTATCCGGGAGGCAGGGAGCAACGCACTTCCGGAAAACGCGGAGCGGATGCGCGGAACGCACGTCACAAGAGAGGGGACCAGGTGGTTCGATTTATTAGACACTCGGCCGATACAAATGACCGTTTCGCCAATGTGCCAGTAAATCATCCCGTTTTTGCCAGAGCCTGACAGGCCGCATCGTGCTGCGAGACGCGCCTTCGGATGCTGGGTCCTTCCGATCCGCGATCCCCGTTTATCCGCAGCGGATTCCGCATCCACCCAGCACGATGGATCGAGCACCCTTGCATGTCCTCTCGAAATGACGAGCCCGAAAATCCGCCCATTCCTGTCTTCCACGACCCCCCAAAAATCGGAATTCATTCTAATCGCATGTACCGATAAACTTGAATATCAAAAACTATTAAAAAAATTCATCGCCCGACAACAAGATTTAAACAAGGATTTATATCGTGTCAACTGATGGATTCCAGGGATTAAAAATGGCTTCTAAGATCCACTGCTTAAAAGCGAAACGGAGGCGAACTGTTTGTTACATATACATATTTCGGTCATTTATTTCGCGTATCATACGAATATTAAAAATTAATTGCAAGATTTTTCTCGGCAAAAAATATGACCCTTTGAAATTTAACTCCAAGAATTCTAATTAACTATTTCGAGGTGGAAATAAAAATGTATAAAAAGAAAAGGAGCGGCCACTTTCTCACGAGTCCTTTCGCTCTCTTCGGGCACGCGTTCGAACTTCCCGCGCAAAGGACGAAAAGTGCACACTCCTTCCTTCGCCGGTAATGAATTCCTCGCCAGGTTGCGAATTCCCCATGAATCGCGTGGCTCCTAACGAGCTCGTTAAAACTTCCAGCAGAAGCCGAACCGCAGTTTTAGATCCTTTCTTAGCCACTCGCGAAGACCCATTGTCTAAAATTTCTTTTCGGAAGACGAAGAGGCGCCCGAAATCGCCTCACCCGTAAAAGAAATTAAAACAAGCGGAATTTAATATTCCAATAAAAGGGGGCAGATAAAGTAGACAAAGAGGCGCCTGAAATCCCGTCACCCATTAAGCATTAAAACAAGCCCGTACTTATGTAATTATAAAATCAATTCGAAAATTCCGAAATTAATCCGGAATTATCCACAACTGCATACAAGGAAATATCTTTCCAACAATTTTTAATCGCAACTACCCAGGTGAGAATGTGGTAATAATTACCAAGTTGCATGTCCAAAATGCAGGTTTACGATATTCCAATGAATTTCCATATAAGAGTTCTAATAAAGTCGATATAATTAATGATCATACCCTTGCGGAGGTTATAATACGAGATATTAATTTTTCATCTACTACGGGAGTCGCGGATTCTGCTTATCGTGAAACTTCCGAAATTAATCCAGAATTATCCACAACTATATACAAGGAAATATCTTTCCAACAATTTTTAATCCCAACTACCCAGGTGAGAATGTGGTAATAATTACCAAGTTGCATGTCGAAAATGCAGGTTTACGATATTACAATGAATTTCCATATAAGAGTTCTAATAAAGTCGATATAATTAATGATCATACCCTTGCGGGGGTTATAATACGAGATATTAATTTTTCATCTACTACGGGAGTCGCGGATTCTGCTTATCATGAAACTTCCGAAATTAATCCGGAATTATCCACAACTATATACAAGGAAATATCTTTCCAACAATTTTTAATCCCAACTACCCAGGTAAGAATGTGGTAATAATTACCAAATTGTATGTCCAAAATGCAGGTTTACGATATTACAATGAATTTCCATTTAAGAGTTCTAATAAAGCCGATATAATTAATGATCATACCCTTGCGGAGGTTATAATACGAGATATTAATTTTTCATCTACCACGGGAGTCGCGGGTTCCGCTTATCGGGAATTCCGCCGGAAACTCGGAAAATTGCAATAATGCAAATCTGCACAGTGCAGAAGCGCGTCTAGTAAAGGTGGGACCGGCAACGCCAAGAATTCCGCCCTGAAGAACAGGGAGAAGAGCCCGACTCGGTGGCCTGCAAGTTTATGGAAAGTTGGCGTATAAATTTGCAGTTTAATATAAACGGCGGATAATATTAAAATGGACGAGGCGTCCCCGCCCGAGGTAGGATCCATTATGCGCGGAGCCACGCCGATGACTCGTTATCAGGCCCGATATCGGCAATAATTAATGCACTTTATGCACCCGGCCCCCGTTTACACGGTTTTAATCCCCGCAAACCCCGAGGTAGGGGATACGAAAAATACGTGAAAAATGAACCCTCCGAGGCGAGCATGAAGGACACCGCGGGATTAATTATTTATTTATTAAAAACCCCGAAGGAAATGTCCAAACGAGAGAATCGAATCGAACATTTCCCCGGGCTTTTGGCGATAACGAAAACCCGAACTAATCAATACCACTGGGTAAAAGCTTTCCAATATAAAGGCGGCCATCTTGTTTTTCGCAGAAGTCGCCCCTAACATTGAAATCCATCGATTCTACCCTTTCTTTCGCTGAATTTCGTAGAATGTCGGTAGAATAGGATTAAAGTAAGCTTCGTTTTGAATAAAATAAAAAGAAATAGGAGGTTATCTCTCCGCTTTCATTGGAATTCGACGATTTTTTACGGTCCCTTGAGGCGCGTCCTCGAGTTGCGAGCGCTCGAGATGCGTACAAATCGACGGAGAAATATCGCCGGGAGGATAATAAACGCAAGACGGGGTCCAGGGAATTCCGCGTTTTTGCAATGAATATTTTTGCAACTAAATTCCCGAGATCGAGCGGGGTTATACGAGATCGGCCTTCGCGGTCCCTCGCGGTTCCGCCATTATACTACGCGGCCACATAAGAATCACTTTACGATTCAACCAATCGTAAAGTTCCGGCAGTAATTCACCCCCAGGCCAGTTGGGTGCGTCCCATGGCGTAAGGTGGGCGTCATAAACTGTCATCGTGAATATCATACAGGGCTAAGTGAACGGGGGTCGAGGGAAGACCTCAAAAAGGATATCCGCCCGTTTCGGCGATACGCCACCCAAAAAATTTCTCCCTAAAACAATTGACCATTCTTAGGGTAATTCATTCCTGCCGGCTGTTTAATTATCTCCCATTTAATAATGATTTTGTACATCGACCATACTATATTTAAGGTGATATGATACTGGTGTCAAAGGATCCTCGTTTAGGAATAATTCCTCCGACCTGGATGTACCGACTCTTTTCAAACTTTACACCGTGAAAGTGGAGGCTACAAGTAAGGTCCCGAGACCGATGAAGTGTCAAATTTATATAGAAATATATTTAAACACGTTTTAATATTTTCTATAAAAATTGAAATCTCACGAGCTTCCTTATACCCTTCATATTCACGTTGCAAAGTTTGAAGCGATTCCGTACACTCGGATCGGAGAAAAGTTCCATGAACAATGTACCCCTCGGATGCAATTTTGACATCCCCTTAGATATAATCGGATCGTTCGACAAAATTGCGATTTAACAGGGGATAATTGAACAGCCGGCAGAAATGAATTACCCTAGAAGTCGTCGCCCCTTTTCCCCACATTGAGGCGAAACTCGGCGCAAACTCGCACACCGTTCGCCCCCGCTTTAATCACTGTGTCAGCTCATAAATAATACCGATAAATATTTGTCGATCAGGTACTCAAAGCGTTCAATATTAATCGGCGAAATGCGCACTATTGGTGAGAAGTGTCGTCGCCGAAATCACGCGCCATTACCGGCACTCAGGTCGGACGTATTTTCCGAAATTGTCCGACTTCGGTCGACAAAATCAACTAAGTGTGTCTAAACAAAGGGAGGACGGCTCGATATCTCCGGAATAGTGTCGAAATTCTGCCTCAAAATTTCCCATTCGCACGCAAAACTGGGACCCGTCCGAAGAGCGCGTTATTAACGCAGACGCGCGTCTCTGAAACATGCAAATTTTCATTCTCATTCCCGCGGGGGTCCATCGGGCGCAGGGAAATCGTTATCCAAAAATGCCATTTCGAAATGCAACGAGCCTCGTTACCGCTAAAAAGGTTCCCCGGGTAATTAATCCGGCCATGATGTCGGCCACGTCATCGCAATTTCGTAATGCAAAGCACGTAAAGACCCTCGACAATGCAAGTGCAAAATTAAACACCGCCTAAATGTTATTCACCTACAAACGCCAGAGACTCTTCCACATTTAACGATTTATAATAAATATCCATATTACGGTTCGCCCCAATCCGTTGACCAACATTTTCTATATTTTATAACGTGCCGAATATAATGCACTGAACAACGCGAGGGCATCACGAGTGATATGAAAGGATTATTCTGATATTGAAATATCAAAATATGGACGTAAAGAATCATTAAAGCTTCAGCACGTAATTATGGAGAACCCGAAGAAAAATATGATGCTCGTGAAATTACCTTTTTCAAGAGGGAAAATTTATTTATTGATCCCGGACTAGACAAAATTACACGAGCATCGCACTCTTCCTCAAGGCCTCGGTAATCACGTGGTGAAGTTTAAAATAATTCGGTGCATAAAATTTCTATAAAAGTTTTATCAATATTTTCATGTTTGAGGTGTATACGGAATGACCCTCTCGTATCACCTTAATCAACGGATGAGGACGGAATCGCGATAAAAGCATGTAATAACATGTGAATATTTTACACGTTTAAGATTGATAACAAGACCCCTAATTACGGTAGCACGAAAGAAAAGCCGGCAGAGTAAGAAATCGTATCCAGCTCGCAATTACCTTAAACATTACTCTTTTTATTTAAAATACAATGCACAACGACCGGTCCTACCGTTCGAGTAAACGAGAAAGTTCGCCTAAACGGCGAGCAACGCATCACATAATTTAATAAAACACACCTCGGTCTCGCAAACGCAATGGCGCACCTTCCGGCGCTCGCGCGAGAATAAAACGCGTACAAGAGAGAAAGAAGGGCAAAGAATAAAAAAAATAAAATACCGAGGTGAGAAAAAGGGACAAAAAATAAACGCGAGCGAGGAAGAGGGAAATAAGAACGCGCTGCGAGCGGCGGAAAGGGTGTGTGTGTGTGTATGTGTATGTGTGCGTGTGGTGACAGAGATTAAAAGTACAAAAAGTCGACTTAACTCTAATCGCAGGTAACAAGAAGGAAAATAATAACAAAGAAGAATACTCTAAAGTGTAAAGTCGGGAAAGAGGAGCCCCGAGGTCCGACTCGACGCCGATTTGTACTAGGAAAAAAGAAAAAGGGAAAGAACCGGAAGAGACCGGACGCGGATAAAACTTTCAATCTTAGAGTGGAGTTGTAAAGGGCGATAAAAAAAAAAAGAAAAGAAAAATGTGTAAGCAAGGAAAATGGTCGCGGAACTGTTCCAAATCCGTTCTTTTTCCCCCAATTTTCTGGTGCTCCTTATTTCTTCCTTTTCCGGGTTTCCTCCCTTGTCGTTTGCTCCTTCCTTTCTTCTTTCTCGCTCCCTCTGGTGGTTACTGCTTCACCGTCTTCTCCGGCTGGAAGTCGCCGATTTCTTCCAGCATCGCCTGCAGGCCTTCGGGCACTCGACCGGCATCAAGTTCCTGGCCCCACTGGCGATACTGAAAATAAATCATTCAAAGGGTTAGAAGAAGGCCTCCCCTGGTAAGGGTGAAATAATTTAATGGATCAGAGGCGGTGGTAAATACCTAAAGGGACTCGATATTTCGGGGACGAGAAATCTGTGCTTGAGGAGAATTTCTGGAATGGTCGCTCCTCTTCGTGACTTGGTTAGGACGGTGATTTCTCTTTTTTTTTTTTATCCAGGAATTTCACGGAAAGGAAGGTGGGGCTTGCTTTCCATCTTGGCGAATCATTCGCGACGTGGAGGTTTTTTAATTCCGCGTTATTTAATCCGAGACTCGTGCAGACAAGATGGCGGACTTGACCTCGACTTTCGGTACCTTTCGAATGAGTCGCAACTCATGAATTTTCCAGTCTTAGATCATTTCCTCTGGAAATTCTAGAAATAGGATAACGGATACAACACCTTATCCTTCTTTAAGGATCGTTAACGTTCGAGATTTTGCAGAATTCCGGATTATTTAGGCAAATAATCGGGCAGACAAGATGGCGGGTCCATCCTCCGCGTCCTCCTAATTTCCAAAGTAATGATATTTTCTCCTTATAGGTAAAACGTATTTAAGGAGCCCGAAGTCAAAAGCTGAATTCAGTTATTCAGTTAAAATATCTGCATCATTAACGAGCGCAATTAGATTATCCCAACTACGTTCGAGAGGCTCCTTCTTCCTTCGTTAATAAATTCCCCCGGGATATTTATACTTACACGAGACTCCTCTTCTCGCGGAATCAATTCGCGGTGATTTATTTATCGCGTCGTAGATACAAGGATACGATGTTAAAGATCCCGGAGAAAGAGTGATATTACCTCGGAGAACGATATTGATTTTTAATATCGGCGGTGCGTTGCTTCTCAGAGTCAACTTCGTAGCCGCCGTTAAGAGATATTTTTAGCGGTTATTCCCCTGGTTACCGGAATTCGATACTAGACATCGAAGCCAGATCGGCTTTCGGGACGAAGAGAGATGGCTGCATTAAAAGTCCATCCCGAGTCCTCGTTTATTCCCTCAAAAAAAAAAAAGAAACAGTGCACCAGGGACGTTTACATTTAGCAAGAAGACCGGGCAACAACTCATAAACTCCCAAGATACGTAAATCCTAAAAATATCGTCGCTAAAAACACATTACATTTTTAAGAACCTTAACAAAACCATCCATCAATTTTCCAAGTTTCCCGATAAGCCACTTAATTCAAATAAATAGCCTGTAATTATTTCAATCTATCATTTACAGTGCAGTAGACGATTAATTTCATTAATTTCTCTGATTTCAGGATAAACCACTCAGGAAGTGAAATTACTTAAAGATAAAGTGTGTAATTAATATTTCCAGATTTAACACGGTGAACGGTTGATTTTAATTATTTAACGGTGATATTTATAGCCTAATTAATCTGGTGCAGGGGGGTGGTCAATTGATAAGGGATTAGGCCTGAAAATATGGAATGGATCCGAGGAAAAATTAGAGGAAAATAAAAAAAAGGAAGTACTCACCATGTCGAGCTCTTTTCTAAGAGCGAGCACAGCCTTTTCTCTGTCAGCCACCAGCTCCTCTAAGTACTGGTACCTGAGTTTTTTCCTGGCACGACACTCCCTCGCACTCTGTCGGCTCCGCTCTGCAAGCAAGAAAATGAGAAAAAAAAAGGTCCGATAAGAAAATGGATCCCTTGATGTTTAATGCATCCTGCAATCAGGATCCTTTCTAAATAAGACAATTATTTTGGCGCGGCCTTCCGGTGGGAGTTGGACGCCGCCACCTTTGGATGGGATTTCCCCGACGGCGTTTTTCCGGTGCCGTCTTTACAAAAGAAGGAATTTTCACAAAGCCGAGGAAGACGACTCGCACAAAATAGCACCCCTCGATCGAGGGATTCCTTATCTGGCTTTTACCGGTAATTATATTCCCGGGGGGCTGTTTCATCCCCCGACGAATTCGTCGACGCGGGCAAAAGGAAAAGCCACCAAAAGAGCGATTTTCCCCTGGTATCGGAAAATGAGAGGCAAGAAAACCTCGAAGAAACCTGCAGGTCGAGTGAAAAGGAAGGACTTCCTCGCTTCAAATCGAATTTCCACGCACGCGAGATGTCGGTTCCCCTTTTGACCGGAGTTTGGAAAATAAGGAGGGAAGGAAATCGAATGTCTACCCCTAAAGAAGAAATTCATCGAACCAGAGAAACATTTCATTGATCATTTGGATCGAGCATACTCAAATTAATTCCCATAATTCCGAAAAAAAAGAGAACACGTCGCATCCAATTTATTCGAGTTTGAGTGAAATAGTGATAAAAAAAAATGTTTCTTTGGCTCAATGAATTCTTTTTGTGCACCCGCGAGATGTCGGTTCCTCTTCTAACCCGAATTTAGAAGGTAAGGGGGAAACGACATCGAATTTCCACGCACGCGAGATGTCGGTTCCCCTTTTGACCGGAGTTCGGAAAATAAGGAGGGAAGGAAATTGAATGTCTACCCCTAAGGAAGAAATTCATCGAACCAAAGAAACATTTCATCGATCATTTGGATCGAGCATACTCAAATTAATTCCCATAATTCCGAAAAAAAGAGAACACCTTGCATGCAATTTATTCGAGTTTGAGTGAAAAAAAAATAGTGATGAAAAAAAAATGTTTCTTTGGCTCAATGAATTCTTTTTGTGCACCCGCGAGATGTCGGTTCCTCTTCTAACTCGAGTTTAGAAGGTAAGGGGGAAACGACATCGAATTTCCACGCACGCGCGATGTTGCTTCGCCTTTTGTGCCGAGTTTGGAAAACAAAGCGGCAACAAAATGGCCGCCTTGGCTCTTTCAGCCTTGCGGAGGGAAAACACGGTCCAAAGCTCCGGAGAGGCTCAAATCCCGCGGTTTCGTTCGTTATTTCCTTTCGCGGGGGAAATATCATACAGCGGAAGCCCGCAAATAGGGCGCGGTGGAAAAATCGGCGTAATCAAAGGCACTGGAGGAGAAAAAAAAAACTCGCCAGTTTCCTGCCTTCGCCGTTGAGCGTCATCCCGACTTCCCCGCGAACAAGAAACCGTGCGTTACGCTTAAGGTGAAGTGAAACATCCTTCAAATCAGTCGATTCGAATACAACACTTTTTTTTAAGGGTATTAGACCAAACTGTCCGAAACTTTGACACGTCACTCCTGATCATCTAAGAATTGTCCTTACACATTAAAAATTTGGATTTTTCAAAAAAATTTTTTAACTCATTCCAGACCAGAACCAAAATGGCGTCGAGCTCTCATATTTCGATCGATATACAATTATCGAAGGCTCTGATATGAGAATCGAAAGGGTCAGGACAATTTTACGACAATTTAGAACACTCTAGTAATCGATAAACTCGCATTTGAACGGGATAAAGGCAAAAAAAGTGTTGTATGCGCTTCTTTGCTAAAACGATGGTAATACGAGGTCTCGGAGTGAAAATTTAATTGACCTGGAAATCACAGATGGCGCAGGGGTCCCTCCGCAGTCAATTAGGGCCCCAGAAGGCACGAATCCAGAGGATTTCTGGAGTTTTACTTCGATTTCTTTATAATTATTGTACGAAAACGACAGGTGGAATATGCCATTTGGTACAATACACAATATAATTCGACCCAGCTGTCGATATAAAAACGAACCTCGGCAACGTAGGCATTTAGAAAAATCTTCTCTATCGACGTTGATCAAGTTCCTCGACGTGTTTCACTTCACCTTAAACCAAACGATTCGATACCCCCAGTTTGAAGAAATCTCAAAAACGAAACTCCTCGGATGCCACATTCGTCCCCCCTTAACGAGGCAAGAGGGGGCGAACTTTGGAGCAGCTTAGCGCGGATCTTGGATTTCTTTTCGAGAATGGCGGAATCGCAAGGCACGTCCCTCTATCCTGGTCCGTTCCGCGTCTCATTGGCCGCACCGGGAGGCTGTATAAATATTCATACGCGGAAATATTCCGCGGCGCCATTCCGCCTCGACGAGCTCCTTGGAGGGTCCAGGATCCCTTGGGATCCGCCGCGACGTAACCCGCCGTCTCCGACAAAGAGCTGCCGAGATAAAGAGAAAGAGAAAGAGAAAGAGAGATGAAAAGAAACGGAGGCGAGGAACCGCCAGGGAAATTACCGAGCTTGGCTCTCATGTCCGACTTCTCGGACGCCTTCCTGCCGGACTTGCGTCCTCGCTTGCCGCCTTCCTTCCGATCACCGCGAGATCCCTCCTGGAAAAAAAAGAGGAAAATATGTCACTGCACAGTCCAAAATGACCCGAAGTACAATCGGGGAGACCAATTAACAATAATAACCATTACGATAACCTCCTCAAAGGGGCAAAAATGAAGTAATCCCTTAAAAGCCTCCTCCCTCCTCCACCCGTTCAACCGCCGTTTCTCCCCCGTGAATTTTCCTCCCTCGGGAATTTTTCTCTCCGTAGCCCGTGCTCCTCGGCACAAAGAATGACCTCCCAGGGAAAATAATCTCCCCGCGTATCATCCCGAATGCAAGGGACCGATATATCGGGCCCGGAATCAGAAAATAAGCGAAAGGGAGGTTCCTCTCCGAGGCGTCGATTACACGACCCCGAAAGGTGGCGCCCTCTGGGGCGAGCCGTTAAGGTGAAATGATACCCCCTTCAAATTCGTCGATTCGAATACAACACTTTTTTTTTAAGGTGAAATGATACCCCCTTCAAATCAGTCGATTTGAATGCAACACTTTTTTTTCAAGGTGAAATGATACCCCCTTCAAATTCGTCGATTCGAATACAACACTTTTTTTTTAAGGTGAAGTGAAACCCCCTTCAAATCAGTCGATTCGATTACAACACTTATTTTTTAAGGGTATTAACCCAAACTGTCCGAAACCTTGACACATCACTCCTGATCATCTAAGAATTGTCCTGACATTCAAAATTTGGATTTTTCAAACAAATTTTTTAACTCATTCCAGACCAGAACCAAAATGGCGTCGAGCTCTCATATTTCGATCAATATACAATTATCGAAGGCTCTGATATGAGAATCGAAAGGGTCAGGACAATTTTGTGACAATTTAGAGCACTCTGGTAATCGATAAACTCGCATTTGAGCGGGATAAATGCAAAAACAGTGTTGTATGCGCTTCTTTGCTAAAACGATGGTAATACGAGGTCTCGGAGTGAAAATTTAATTGACCTGGAAATCACAGATGGCGCAGGGGGTCGTTCTGCAGTCAATTAGGGCCCCAGAAAGCACGAATCCAGAGGATTTCTGGACTTTTACTTCGATATCTTAATAATTATTGTACGAAAACGACAGGTGGAATATGCCATTTGGTACAATACCCAATATTATTCGACCCAGCTGTCGATATAAAAACAAACGTCGGCCACGTAGGCATTTAGAAAAATCTTCTTTATCGAGGTCGATCAAGTTCCTCGACGTGTTTCACTTCACCTTAAATTTTACACTTCCCGGAAGAGGGCGGCTCATTGTATTCGAGGTTAGGTGTGCATGCATGGGGCGAGGTAAGGACGAGACGGGAAATTCCGACGAACTCCCCGGGGCCTCCCTTTCGCCCGGGTGTTTATCCGCCCGGGCGGCGCATCAATCCTATCTGGTATTAAATCTAGAACCCCGCTTCCGGTTTCTTTGGCGGCGACCCGTTCGCCCCGGAGAAGACTTTTGTTACCGGGATATATCCAGACCTAGACGCCGGAAGCAGGGTCGCCTTTCCCCGAGAAAATGGCGTCCCTTAATAAGCCTCCTCGCTTTGAAGGCGATCCGATTCCGAGGGATAAATTAGCCCTCCTGTCCGGAAAAAGAATAAGAAAAAGACATTTGCACTTTTAGGAAAAAAACTGCACGGCCGATGTTTATAGCTTTAACTGCAGGAATAATTGCGCCAGCGACGAAAAATATTTCCGATCGGGTCGAATCGTAGATGTAACCATAGAAAAAAATAAATAAATAAAAAATAAAAATCGATTGCAAAATTGGTAAAAGAATTTGTTGCAACAGCCAAAAAAGTAATGTCTCTCCTCGAACGAATGACCGAGGTACAATTTGTCGTTGCCGGAAAATATTGCAACTGCGAATAGAATCCACGTTGCCCTGGTGAAGTAATGGTTTTTTTTTTTCATATTTTTTTTTACAAGCGAGAAATTTTTACGTATAAAAGGCCCGAATGCGGCGCGACGCGCGGAAGGTGGCGGGAAAATTCAAATGCGGATTTCCTCGGCGTAAAGCCTCCGATTGAAATTCCCGCGCCCCCGGCGAAGGTTTGGCGTCGAGCGGGGGTTATTTAAATTCGGCTAATTCAAATGGGCGGAAGGTGTTTCCCGGGGAGGGGAAGAAAAATAGCCGAGTCTAAACTGGGGCCGTTGGAGCGAAACTAAACGCAATATTCCAGGAGGCGGCACATCCAGGGACGGGCTCGCAAATTGATTCCCACCGTCGGCGGCGATCGCGTCCGAGAATAAACGCCCGGCGGGCTCCAAAGTGGATTACGGAACACTTTGAGCAGGAGCGGGATCCCCGATTAACCTGACAAACGAGGGCCGAAATCGGGCGTGCCCGTCGGAGGCGTTAATCGGGAAACCGGGTAACGTGGATTAATAGCGCGACTTTCTCTCAGGAGACTTCCGTCCTCCCGTCGATCCCTCGGGATCCTAAATAGAGGAATCCATCGAAATTTTATGCCCACCTTTCAGCCTCCCTAATCGTAAGAACCCTTTAGTCGCGATCTAAGTCCTACTAGACCTACAACTAGGGGGAAAAGAAAAGCATGGAACGTGGAACTCCCCTGTAAGAACCCTTTAGTCGCGTTTTAAGTCCTACTACAAACCTACAACTAGGGGGAAAAAAAAATAGCATGGAACGTGGAACCCCCCCGTAAGAACCTTTTAGTCGCGTTTTAAGTCCTACTAGACCTAGAACTAGGGGGAAAAAAAAGCATGGAACGTGGAACCCCCCTGTAAGAACCCTTTAGTCGCGTTTTAAGTCCTACTACAAACCTACAACTAGGGGGAAAAAAAATAGCATAGAACGTGGAACCCCCCCATAAGAACCTTTTAGTCGCGTTTTAAGTCCTACTAGACCTAGAACTAAGGGGAAAAAAAAGCATGGAACGTGAAACCCCCCGTAAGAACCCTTTAGTCGCGACCTAAGTCCTACTACAGACTTTCAACTAGGGAAAAAAAAAGCATGGAACGTGGAACCCCCCTGTAAAAAACCGTTTAGTCGCGTTTTAAGTCCTACTAGACCTAGAACTAAGGGAAAAAAAAGCATGGAACGTGGAACCCCCCGTAAGAACCCTTTAGTCGCGTTTTAAGTCCTATTACAAACCTACAACTAGGGGGGAAAAAAAATAGCATGGAACGTGAAACCCCCCCGTAAGAACCCTTTAGTCGCGATCTAAGTCCTACTAGACCTACAACTAGGGGGAAAAAAAAAGCATGGAAACATCTGCCACTTATATCTATTCCAAGTATATTGGAGGAGTATTGTTAACATGGCAGCATTACACTGCCGGTTGGAGTGATAAGGGTCAAGCTGATAAGAATTGTTTCAAACATTACAATGCGAATGCGAAAGCTATAAGGAAGGACCTGATACCCGTCGGATATCAATTATTATAAGAAATTACGAAATGCCAATAAAAAGAATCCCTCCAAATTAAATCCTCGTGGCTTCCGGGACTTCCCTCGTAACCTCCATTCGCTCCTCTAAGTTTAAATACGAAATTGATTAAGTTAGTTGCAATTTCCCCGTGTTACATTTGACCTCGGTTTCCCCTATTAAGCCCCTTTTTGCATGAATCTTTTATACTCCACCGCAAAACGCAAACCGTTCCCCCGGCCCCACGGTCCTTAATTAATACATCTCACCCAGTTTTCGTCCAAACTTTCATACAAATTTAATAACCCGTACTGATTTAATAACCCTCTCAAATAACAATCCACAGTATTATAAATGTATTACAAGTGTCCCAAGTCCCCAAGACAACTGCATATAATTAAAACCCCATTATTCGTCAGCCCATGTAAAACGACAAATCGTTATTCGTCACCAAAAGGGTTAAGACCCTCGGACAGTCCCAGAGCCCATATTCCATGAATTGTTTATAATCGCCGCAAAACGGGTCGAACCATTCCCCCGGTCGTTAATTTATGCACGAGAGGTCCGCGACTTCCTCCCAGGGTTTTAATCCCGGAAATGAAGCCCACCCCTTCTCACGGGCTCGTTAATCACCCGGATTTTTGAAAAACGCGCCAACGCGAAACCCCCTCCCCATTGTAAAACGCCGGCACTCAAAGGGCCGGGGCGTTAAAGCATCTCCGAGGGGCCAGAATGTGCCTCGTTAATTTCAGGAAAATTAATGCTCGCCGTTTTCCAGCCCCTAGGTGGAATCTCGTGCGAGGACGCCGTATAAGAGAGGTCGCGATCGTCGCCTGGAGCGTCGATAGCCCATCCGCATTAATTATTAGTATAAACTTAATCTTTTGTAATCGCTCGAGTCAAGTCCCAAGGAAACTCGAGGTGCTTCCCACGTGTACCGAAGGACCCGAGCCATCCCCGAAAGGGGGGTAAAAAAACTTGAGTCCGAGCATTCTCAAAGGGTCTCTTTTCGAGGGTTTTCGACGAAGGTACGAAACGTCTGGCGAACAGATTTTTTAACATCGCCCATAACGCCCATCGATGCCACCGAGCCCTGGAGTCCGTTCCCATTGCGGGATAAAATCCATCTCCGGGTGAAACACCCCACCGAAAAAAAGTTATTAGTATAAACTTAATCTTTTGTAATCGCTCGAGTCAAGTCCCACGGAAACTCGAGGTCCTTCCCACGTGTACCGAAGGACCCGAGCCATCCCCGAAAGGGGGGCAAAAAAACACGAGCCCAAGTATTCTCAAAGGGTCTCTTTTCGAGGGTTTTCGCCGAAGGTACGAAACGACGTCTGGCGAACAGATTTTTTAACATCGCCCATAACGGCCCATCGATGCCGTCCGTTCCCATTACGGGATAAAATCCATCTCCGGGTGGAAAACCCCGCCGAAAAAAATAAACCGAATAAATTAGATCCCCCTAATGAAAGGGAGAGGGGGGGAGGAAAAAAATTAGCCGCGCAGGACCCGCGAGGCCGGAAATGAATGCAAGCATAACACGACTCCGGGTGTATTCGGGGCGTAAAATCAATCCTGCCAACGTTGATTTACGGAGCTCGAGAAATTTCAATCATATCCCGCGCACCGTGAATCATAGCTCTAATTAACGGGCCCCGAAATTATTGCGACCTCGTTCCGCGGGTAATACCTTAACCCGTTAATGGGCCGACAAGTCGTACCCGAGTCCACCTCTTAATTACGAAGCACCCCCTTTCAGGTAACATCGGTAGAGTTCCGCGCCAAATACACAAGGACGCATGCGCGAACGGCACCGACTACATTCGTCGCGTCAAGTTAAGAAATATTCATTTCCCTGTTAAGAGGATGTATCGTGACTCCATGTTTGGCACGATTAGAATACAGTGGCTTTCGCGTGACCGAGATATTTTTTACAAAGCGTCGCTTTAGTTGCCCCCTTCATTCCCGGGTATTCAAAGCGACGAATGAATATCGTATTCATATTAAACATCTCCACCGTGGTTAAAAATATAATATTAATAAAAATATTAACATAACGCGCGATCGAAGCTACCCGCTAGAATTAATGTAGTAACAAGTAACGCGAGGAGGCCGCCGGCCATGAAAGGAAAAAAAAAAAGATGCAACGCAAAACGCCACGGCGTGCGCAAAAAAAAAAACGTTCCGCGCACATGACGCCGGGAGTTACGGCGAACGGGGTCGAGGGGAGGTCAACGACCGCGGGGCCCGCCGTGGGGGAAGCCGCGACGCTCGCCACCCCCGGACAGATTTGGAGGTTAGGTCCGGCGGCCGAACCGCGGGCCAGCACCCTGCAATCGGGCGGTCGATCGACCGATTAGGTGTGAAGGCGCGCGCGGAAGAGTTGCGTCTTTCGGGGGCAAAGCGCGAGTCGGGTCGCGCTGGGTCGTTACGGGGGCATCTGCCCCCGTCCCGCCCCGGGGGAGGGGGCACACAGGGCGCGTCCATCGCGACCGAGCACGGGCCTCACGCCGCCCCCGATAACCAGAATAAGGGCCAAACTTACCGGTGTCTACGCGACGTGCAAGCGTCCCTCAACTGCGCAGTTCGACCCCGGAGGCTGAGCCAGGAACCACCGATGGGAGCGCGGCGACCGACGCGACCGGGAGCGCCACGTTACCGAGCGCCGTGCCGTCTGGCGACTGACTGGCGGACCCCGCGCGCCCGCGACCGTAGTCGGTAACCGCGCGTAGTGCCCGACGCCGCCGCCAGGGGCGCGCGACGCGGGAGATTCGAATCGACTCGGAGCGATATTCAAAACGTAACGGGAAGAAGTAAAGGAAAACCACTTAATAAAGTAGCAAGAAATTTATGCGAATATGCTTGAGATGTGATAAATTCCTCGAATAAGTCATGGATTTACGAGTGTCGGTAAAATGACCTGATAAATAGCGGTTTATAAATCCCCTTACGCTTGTCGATATATCGTGAACATTTGTACTCTACGGTGGGAAAAAAAAATAAAAAATCCCTGTTAGAGTATTGGGTGAATTGAAACGTCACGAGATATCCGGCGTTATTCGGCCGGCGGTAGGAATTCGTAATCTGAAACTCACGCGCTCCATATCCGATGTTTCGCAACTTCGTTACGTCACCTCCCCGTCCATTGAGAAAATCCACGTACCGAGCAAGGTCGGTTCTACAAGCGCCAATGTCAAGACAATCGCGCGTCCTCCCGGCGTCCGACGCCGAAAATAATATCTCTTTAATTTGTCACACCTATCTTGCTCGCGGTGATCTTTCATCCCCGCAGTTTGTCTTTCCACTCTTATCTCAAGATTTAGAAAAGTTTAGGAGGTTAAGTTAGCCGATTAATTCTGGCTTGTCCAATCACTGGAAATTCGGGCATTCTGGTATTGGAGGTTTAGAATCGTCATTGACCAAAAACGGCGTATCAGCGTTTAAATAGGATTCATATCAGATTATAACAATCGCACGTCACGCGTATCACGTGCGTCCACGTGACGGGCGCGTAAACAACGGAAGTAGATGACTGGCCGGGCGCGTAATCTTGACGTCACTCGGCGACAGAGTTGCCAAATCATTCTCAGTTCCAACCGCCCGCGCGAATTCAAAGGTCCCGCGCGTCGCGCCACGGCCCGGCGAATTTCTAATCGAAAGTTTCCCCTCGTAGAGGCTCGTAAACCCAGGAATTACCTCACCAGGAGGATCTATCAATGCCGATGAATGATTTGCCAAGCACGCGCAACGGTTTCTCACGTTTATAACGGAATTGCGGGTAATTCAATGCGCGAAGTGCTTGCCCACGTGATCGCTTGAGTCGGAGCGCCGCCAAGGCGAGAGGGGGAGGCGAGGCGCACGCCGCGGCGCGGCAAGAATGCGCACTAGCGGACCGGACATCAGGCGCCACCTTGAAGTAAAGCGACCCACGAGACGGGAAAAAAATAAAAAAGGCCACCCCGAGGGCCGCCCCACCTCCCACATGCCCCGACTACCAATCTCTAAGAGTCGAGACGTACGGCAAACGTTATTTCGATACGCGACGACGCGTCGTCGGCGGAAAATCTCGATTTAATTCGTCTGTCTCGCTCTCTCCCATGCGGCGAGACGGTGTCATTGGCTGGCACTCGGGCTGTCGTTTTTCTCCTGGCCGCCTACGTCACGCGGCTCGCTGTCATTAGATTAAGCAGATTTTCGGGCTTACCATCTCGTTGTCGACTATGCACATCTGCTCCACCTCCATGTCCTCTGCGTCCGTCGGTCGTTACGGCTTGGCGGTTCTATCCTCGTTCTGGAATCTCCGGAAAACCCGCAGCACTCCGGGGAGACAACGTGTGTATGTTTACAAACACTGCAAGGTCACCCAGCTGGCCCCAGACTCTGGCTGGAGTGTGGCGCGTGTTACGTCACGCGCTGATCGCAGCGCTGGTGACGGGTCGAGGAACCACGTGACCCGCGATGACTCGATCGGCAAAGCAGCGCCCGCATCGGTAACGCCGGCACATACGCCGAAGTGGTGCTACTGAGCACGGCGAAGGTCGCACTAAGAGCGACGCGGCAACGCGTCGAAGATGGAGAACCAATCGGAATTGAGATAAAAATGGCGCCACAGGTTATGCTCAATTCTGATTGGTTCATCTTCGACGTCGTGACGCGTCGTGCTCCCTAGGACATGCAACGTGCTCGGGCCGGCTCCGGCCTTAGAGGTTAAGTTGTAAACTATCGCTGTAATAAGAAAATAAAGTATGTATCCTCGTAATGATATGAGGACAAGTTGCATCAACGTGATTAGCATGAAGTTTGTTAATGATTAATTCTCGGATCAATGAAATTCCACTATAATCAATTAACACTTGAAATCGGGGGATTAATTTTAATTTCGCGTTTTGTACAAGTTGATTAAGGATTTTAACTCGATGTTGGTGCAACCGGGCCAATGTCTATGAATTTCATGTATGAAAAGATTAAGATGTTTCTTAATTTTACTGAACTCAATGTATATTCATCTTTATCTTTTCAGTGATAGTCAATTACTGTTAAAGATTATTGACAATTGCACTCGAGTATTTGTGATGTCTCGTCGAAATGGACTGTCAGCCTGGACCTTCGAGACAAGACACGTCGTTGCGATCTCAAGCGAGTAATCAGGGCAAATCCACGGAATTGCGATCCACCGATCAACAGGTAGTGAGAGTAATCGAGCTGGCGAAACATGTGCTTGCCAGGGTAGCTTCTGATTTTGCGCAAGAGAATAACCGTAAATACCCATGAAATTTGGCTTCGTTTAAGCACAGCTATTCTATTCTTGATGGTGATTGTACGATTCGTCTCATTCCTTCCAGTTTCAGATGACAACCTGATGCTGCTTTACGATGTGTTCGGAGGTCCGCTTGAGCGTGCTTTACAACTGTACAACGATGGGAGCGTAACGAAAATTTCTGTGCTGGATGGAAGTAGCGAGGGAATCTCAAAGGAGAAAATTGAAGCTCGATACCTGCTGCAAGTTAAAGGACACTCAGGGGGAATTTATATTCTGTTTCCTGACATCAATTATTGTCCTTGCGTGTCGTTTAGGTTAGAGATTTATTGCCTGCTTGTATGCAAATCCAATGTGCAAATAATTATGATTCCACTTATATAAGTACGATGTTTACACCGATTTAGGCATCAAGTATTAAATGTGCGAACTGCTATTACCTGTAAGCACGTTTTAGCAGCCTGGTTGACTTGTATCGACTCGGAGAAATTGAAAAGCCACAAAGTGACGGTGGCTCAGTTTCGAGAGTTATTAGTGCATCAAGCCTCATCCAAAGATGAACACAAATATGAGTGATTGTATATTTACCGCCAAGCTGGGGAACATTAAAGCAGTTCTACATCTTCTTAAAGCAGTCAACTTCAAAGAGGTATTTCTTACTTAATTTTTTATGCACCCCAAAATCGTTTCGATCACCTTTACGATCGATCTCATAATTACAAGTATATTTTTTCATACCTTAGACTGCTACATGTTTCGCGACAGAAAATGGTCTGAAAGTGACGGTGGAAGATGCAAAATGCATGCAAGCCAATGCTTATATACCTGCTGATATTTTCCAAGAATTTACATTAACGGAAGATGTCATTTTCCGTATAAATCTGAACGTTCTTGTGGAATGTCTCAGCATGTATTGGAGTAGCATACATTCTACAGGAAATTCAGTAGTCCTGCAGCTCATCTACAAAGTAACATTTAATTTGACTAAAGTTTCCTCAAGATTGAACTAACCAACTACAAAAAGATAGTGACCAAAGCACTCTCGCCTTTCTTCCCTTAGGGTCATGGATTTCCAGTAACCGTCTTGATTAACGAAGATGGCATTATAACCGATTGTTCGCTGAAAACTCAAGAACCCGATGAGTTACTGGACTTTACATTTGACACCGAAAATGTGATTAACAAAGTCGTGTTGCAGACTGAACTGTTAAAGGATGTATTTGCAGAAATGGACCCTACGAGTGAAGTAATGGAGGTACGATGAAATTTTCTTCCTCAGTCGATAACATTCTCCAAGGAGTACGCTGTAAAACAATACACATTTTTCATGTAGATTACACATTTTATTTCCAAGTCAAGTAACCGTTAATCAACTTGCATTTACATTCTAGCTCCTACTCTCTCCCGATGCCCCCTATTTCCAAATAACCACCGCTGGTGTGGCAGGAGACTGTCGAATAGAAATCCCACACAACAGTCAATTAGTCGACATCTTTGAATGCACCATTCGAGCTACTTCGTGCTACAAATTGGCTCACATAAAACCCGCAATGAAGGCATTGTCACATGCCAACAAGGTGTCTCTTCGAACCGATAACTGTGGACTTCTCTGCTTCCAAGCCATGGTGAAGACCGAAGAGGGTCACGTCTGTTACGTGGAATACTACGTGAGATTCTTAACTCTTAATTAACATATTCAAAAGCGCATTATCTCTATCCGTTACCTCCTAACAATCACTAACATTTACTTATTCCAGATATCCCCAATCGTTGATTCCGACGAATAGAGTGACTAACCTCCAAAACGAGCATTGTAAATACGTTCTTTACATCTCCACCACCTACACGTAAGATTTAAAATAATCAATACCGAGTATTTTAATATAAAGTTAATAAATGCCTTTACCATTTGCAAGTCTGTCGGAGGGATCAGTATGCCTCGGCAGACCCCAAATACAAACTAAACATTAACAAATAATATATTTTCATCACCAAACGTACAGTTCGTTGTTCTTATTGTTCTTACACGGAAATATTCTCCTAAACTGCACGTCTTCCAGAAGTTTCCTTTCAGATGAACTCGCTACCTCAGGATTTACCGGTAAAACATGAAACGCAAGGAAATTCGTTAAGAGCTTAATTTATTTAGACTAGATGGGGTACTGTACATAATTTTCCTGTTAATATAGAATCATCACCGAGCTACACGCTGCGTGATTTAATCGAACACCACGATTACAGAATTTCCCTTGCATCTTAGGCAAAATAAAACGACACAAAGCCAAATCTTTCCCTCCGCCGACAAGAGCGCCTTTCGACTGCCCGAAAGCATCGCTGAAACAATTTATACAGCACGTCGGCGAATCTAAAAAAAATATCCACAATTCGACAACGACCGTGAAGATCAACAACCGGTCGCCTGAAAAGATTAATTAACATATCGAGATATGTGCCGGGTTACGTGAAGCCTTGGAAACATAATTTGGTAAGCCTTCCTATACGCCGATCCGTTAATCTCTCGTAACACATATACGACCATTACAACTTGCAACTTATTCAATTTATCATTAATATAATTTACGTCGAAGTTATTCTGAGTATGCGTAAAATATGTATTTCCGTACACGTGATATACATATTAAAAAATATACAGTTATTACAGTTAAGGCTTGAACACCTAGGGCCACCGCTTGGCGCGTCCACCGTTTGAAACTTTTTTTTTTTTTCGTTTGTTTGCTTTCCGGACATAATTTAAATACCAACACTCCAACTGGTGGCCCAATTGTTACACGCTGATCGTTTTTCACGTCTCGCGGTCGTGCACGAATCGCGATAGCATAGATTATTGTATGTCGAGTATGAACGTTTCGTTTTAACGTGTACCACCCTTTTCTTTTCTCAGCAGAGCTTAATGTCTATTTTCGCCGAGTACCAGAGCCTGTCCTAGGCCTAAGGATTCCGACAGAAGATCGATAACGAAAAGGAAAGACACAAGGAAGTAAAACCAAAGACGAGAGCATCGGTTACGTTTCTACACCTAGAGAAGAGAGATTTGATTAAAATCGGAATTCGTCGGAACCGAACGAGACGGGGGGTCGTAGAAAAATAAACGGGATCATCTACGATTCGTAAGACCTTAAGGAACGAGCAAACGTATCGTACAATAATTACAATTACGTGGAGAGCCCTTGATCGAAAAGGCACGTCCACCTTTTCCTAGCGATTCGAAGATAGAGAGAGAGTGATAGATATATATGTATATATAAATACACACGTCATCAGCGCTATGTACAAATTGGAAATGCAAGTGGCAGAATATCGTACATCCTCGATTTCGAGCTCTACGTTTCACCTTTGTATCGAAGTGGAAAAAGATAAAGAAAAAGTCGGGAACGAGACGAATACCAGCAGGGTTAATTTCGGGGAGAAATCGCCCTATCCGTTTCTCCTCCTTCCTGAAAGTTAATCCTGGCGACTAATGCAACGAACCAACGGAACAAGGAAGGGCCTACCGTAAGTCTAGTTTAACAGTTAAAATACTATTTTGAGCAACATTGCGTCTGGAGGCGCAAGGGGTCGTGCACTGATAAAGAAACACGCTCTTCTAAAGATTACAGGAAGTCGGAGTAAACTCGAAACCAAATCCTCGAAACAATATCCATTCGTGGTCCAAGATTCTCTCGCGTTAAGTACTTCTTCCGCTGTTAATTTTAACATAATGGAATAGAACAGTTCCTCCTTGATAGGGTCTCGAACGCCTACGGAAGGTTCACATCGGAGGATGTAGAATGTAGAACTACCTTGTATTGCGTTCCACTGGGTAGCGACACCTACACAGCAATTAATTCAGAATCCCTCAAAATTCACTGCGATAAACGAATTTCCATTTAGCACACGATACAACGCCAAACTAATTTTCATCTGGACAAGTCTAACGTAGTGTTCCTTTGACAGGTAGTTCATCGAGTCACTCATCGCAACGTCAGAGCTAAATGGGTCGCTCACTTTTTACATCGGTGCACCTTGCAGCGACTCAGCTATGCAATGGTGGAATAATCCAGTGGAAGGATTAAATAAAAATTGAAAGGAATTGGGGGAAAAAAAAAGGAAAAAAAAAATGCACTCGTCGTGTACGCGTCTAGGTTAACCTAACCTAAATATAGGTGAAAACAAAGAGAGAAAAAACGAAAACAAATGCATTCTCATCGCTTAACGAACTATCTTAGACCTACGATTCTTTACAGTTAACTTGTAGGTATGTGCAGACTTGTGAGGGCAGTCTTTAATCAAACGCCGCCTAAGTACAGCGTTTTCCTTACTCAGGGAAGCCGAGTCGTACTCTGTTCATAGTCTCGTGTTCCTTCTTCCGATGAACTATTTATCTTCTATCTCTATTACTACATAGCGTACAGTATGTGTTAGATTTGACACCTCCCAGTCTGGGGAGCCAATGTAACGAGAACAGGACCAACAAGGTGTGGCTACAGTTTTGGCAGTTAACGTATAACCTGTAAACAAGGCAGGAGTATTACAGACATTCCGGTGTGCAACGAGAACACAAGAAAAAACAGGTCAACCGTTCTTTACAAGGAATCGTAACAGAATCACCATTACTATGTAACCTAATTTGAGAGAAACGTCAAACTGACAGGTGAACGTAATAAAATTTTCTAATTAAACTGTCGATACAATAATTCACTGCGACAGCACGAATGTCTACGTCA
Source organism: Orussus abietinus (assembly GCF_000612105.2). Taxonomy (NCBI): domain Eukaryota; kingdom Metazoa; phylum Arthropoda; class Insecta; order Hymenoptera; family Orussidae; genus Orussus; species Orussus abietinus. The sequence goes on from NW_019395567.1 coordinate 478,269, forward strand.
AGTTGGATTCTTGATAGAGCGAGCCTGCTTGTGACGAGTAAAAACATATCAAAAAGGAAGTGAGGGATTACGAATAATAGGTAAAAAAAATAATGAAGTAGTATCGGAAAGTTGCATTCCTGGATGTGATAAAATTGTAGATCGATAATCTGATCTACCCTCGATCGGACTCACACAGACTTTCTTATCGAAGTAACTTTCAGAAGCAATTTAAATAAAAACATTATACATAAGTACTGACACGATCACAGGTAAACTCGATAGCAATAGAGCATGTTTGGATTGAATAACCTGGCATTACTCAACGTTGTACAATTGAAGACCCACTAGAGAACCGACGGACAGCAAAATGTGATTCTGAAGACTCAGAAAAGTCACCATCCGAAATCATACGTACAATTAATCGGGACACCAAATAAACGAACAATTAGAAGATATCAACGTTAAAAATCGAAATATACCAAAAACTGATAAATATATATGTATATATATTCCCAATAGAAGAATACAAACAACCAACACAGAGCCAGGGATACAAAACACACGTAATTAAAATCTATACAACCTTGTATACCCTTCTCTAATTCTAATTTCAAGAAAAATTTTCGAAGAAAAAGGAAAATAAACAACTACAACATTCGTAAACTTAAACAAAGGATCTGGCCTCTTGCAGGTTTTTCTATTTGTACTGTCGATCAGCACTACGTATAAACCTGTACTATTAAACCATCAGTTTCCTCTCTCTAAATAATAAGAGCTTCCGTAACGAAATCAAAGTTCAGGCCATTTTGGACAAAACCAATCGTCACAAGACCTCGACCGTACAAAATCCTGCATATACATCCTGCATGTATACATAAGGATTAGACAGCACATCTGAGGGCTTTCGACATCGTGGAAGAAATGTAAAAATATAATGTTCACCGAAGAACCACCCTAATACTCCTACGAGCCACCTGAGTTAGAAAACAAAAAAGAAATCCATTATATCCACCATTCACCTACAATTCAATCGCAATACAGTCGACTGCAGCTCGAATCCTTACTCCTATTAGAAACACCAAGGAATAACATCAGCTTTTCATCAGTTTCAGAGCGAACCCCAGAAAGAAATGACATCGTTCATGGCCATTGTTAACAGACACCACGTAGAGCTACAATTTACACTAGTGTCTTTGCTTCGATATCTAGCGCATGAGAACCAGGCTAAATAGTATTATGCTAGGATGCGTTACCAAGGACCGATATACTTCATATCGCCTATAGGGTAGCCTATAAAAGACATAAATAATGCATCAACATCGCCAAGGGAACTGGCGCAACTAATACACGGTCTGATAAAAATCGCGAAAATAGCAAGTCTGGCGCAGTCTGTTTCTATATATATATAGGAAGGTGGGTATATGTATCCGTATACCTTGCATCATACACGTAATTACATTCTCCCACACGCACACACACACACGCACTCGCGGAAATAAATACCAAATCCTCTAGAATAGGTGGCCGAAAGCACGGGTCTCATTCGGAAACAAGCCACTGTTACATTTTCCACATCGAGAGCCTGCGTCAGCAAAACGAACCAAGGAAATACCACCACAAGGTAGTTCTACGCCGATAAGCGAGTTACTACCCGAGTAACAAGCCAAGGGTTGTTTAACAAGGATCAGCGATTACCAAGTGATCGGTGTACACCGTGTCTCCCAGGGAACCAAATGATTCCACGCGAAGGTTCCTTCTTATATTCCAAGATATCCTTGGAGTGTCGCATAACCTCTTTGGGATCGAGCTGCGTAGACTGACACCGGTGTACGCCAACCTGGACACTGACTCGAGAGGATCTTGAACATAGGTACGAGGAACGTTCAGTCAGTGGGGCTGACCAGATGGTAGCCCGAAGGTAGAGAACTCTGGATCCAGCGTCAAAGGAAGCTATAAGTGTTCTGAACGGCTCTGCCGCTGGAGGTTGCCGAGGCCTGCTGTTCCGCGTTGGCGTTCTGCTGTTCCACCCTCTCCAAGGACTCCACGCGAGTTCTTATCGAACCGCTGTGCGTCTGTACCTGCGTAAAATGCATTGGCGAACGATCGTTTAAAGTCGCAGCACATTCGGGAACTTTGAGCAACTTCATATTTTCTTTTTTTAACGTGTTCAAACCAGTTCAAACGTGTTGGTGCAGGGTGCGCGGCGCACATAACCTCGAGCGCCGCGCCGTATCGCGTGAACGGGCGGGAAAGGAAGAGGGGAGTAGAGAAACAGAAAGAGAGAGAGAATAGGAGTAAAGTATCGCTGCCAATCCAATTTCCAAACTGTTCAGGCACTTAGCAAATTGAGCAATTTAGACCAAGATGAGATTACGTGAGAGGAAGAGTACCGTGCAATCGAGAGTGACAAGCCGCGGGAAGTGTCATGACCGCGGTGCAAATCAAAAGGAGCGTAATTAACTGAAAATGTTTGGAGCTCGTCATGTAAAAGCGAATTCCTTCCCCCACGGCCATACGTGTACGTCTCAGTACACTCAGCTTTCATTCAATTTTTTTTTTCGACTCTATTACGAGTATAACTACTGACTGTCGATATGCCTGATTCGTTTGCGACAGGATACAGACCACACGGCAATTCAAAAATTCGTTTCCTTTTTTTCTTTGTCCTCTTTCTAGACAGAGTTTGGTCGGGTTCCTCGAACTTCAGAGATCGAAGTCGTTAACAATCTTTAAGAAAAACAATTTCACTGGAAATAATTGTAGTATCCAACAACCGTCGACAAACATAACCGTTAATCGACATTAATTCGAATACTTTGTACAGTATAAAATTGTCTGGAATTATTATTCCTTTAAATTGAGAAAGTTGACTGGGAAGAAAAACAAAGCGTATCATTATAAGTGACAGATACAGTAGCGATGGAGCACCGGTATAACAAAGTGGAGTCACCGACGCAATCTCTGTCCATCGATTCAAAGAATTTCGTAACCTAAAGGTCACCACACGGCAGCTGGCACAAATTATCGGACTCTGTCTAGGCCTACGACGTCACTGACGTATTTTTCTAAGCTGTCCACGGCAGAACGTCTAAAAAGGGGCGCATCACTTTTAGCTTGTTATCTACTCACTGTCTGTAGATCAGACTTCAGACTGTGGGAGTCGGCCATTCGCGCTCACTCAAGAGGGGTTAGACTTCCGCTGCTGACTCTTACTTCTCTGGGCTCTGGGGCTGCAGCGGGTCTCCTTTCCTGAGGCTGCTGCGCACCGCTACCCGTCACATAGTGATGCGTGGACCTTGGCACCGGATTGGCCACTACGTATTCGGTCAGCGTCACGTCAGCAGTGCCACCGGATTCAAGGGGTATGGCATTTTGTCGAAAATGTTCAAGCATATCATGGATAGCAGAGAAACAGAGATGTTGAACTCGACAGTGGCCTTGATCGTTTAACGTCATTCTCAAATGCTGGAACAATTAAGTGGTTGGATTACGTTAATGAATAGTTAATAAGAGTCGACAGGTTATCCAAGTCACCGTAATTACCTTGGCCCTTCCTTGGAAGTTGAAGGTAAGAACGAACTCTCCCTTCCTTGTCTCGCTTTGACGGACCAGGAACACCCCGTGTCCATTCGCAGCACTGTGCAAAACAAGCTGGGCCGCATCCGAACGTGGCAACGTTCCATGAAACCAAGGGTACTCTCGCAGGCTACTTGACAAATCCAATTCACCGTCGTTGCCAGGTACTGAAAAATAGAAGTAATCGTAAGACTTTATGAATATCTTTTAGAGCAATTGCATTTTTTATCTACTAGGGGTTCTTAACGGTAACTTACGTTGCTCAATTTCTTGCTGTGAGGAACATAATTCGAGATTGCTATTACTGCGCATCCGGAGCCTTGGGGGCAATTCCGGAGGGTTACCCTGTTCGTCTACGTGGTCATGTCCAGCCCGAGAACTCTTACTTGTGGAGTTGGCTCGTAGTCTGTCGTTGTCACCACTTGGAGTTAGCGAACCGTGTGCCAGAGAATCTCCCGTGCCATCGTTTAGACCCGAACTGGAGATTATCGTACCTTGCTGTACGGTTCTCATACAATACTTTATAGTCGCAAGCCACGACCGCATATCATTCGAGTCGTGTGCCTCGATAACGAACTCCATATTATCTGTTTTTAATACAAAGGTGTTTTCATGATCGGGCATTTCGAGTGCCGTAGTCTCCCTAGCTTCCGTTATCGTGGAACAAAATACCCCACTGCGAGGCTTCACTGCTTTTGGCGGAGAATAAAACTCTAGCATGTAACCAGCGCTTGCTTTAATCAACGCCAGTCTTGACTTCTCCCACTTCTGAGTGCCATCAATATTTTCACCCATTAAAGAATTAACAATTCCTTCTTTTCTGCACTCCACGACGATCTTTGAAAGCTTTGCTTTGGAATGTTTATCCCTACGGTGTTCGCTGTGGGATAATTCCACCTCATCGCTTTGCTGCTTATGGAAGAATCCCTTTCCCTTCTTGAGCCCTTTAAACGAGAGTCTGCGAAAAAATGGCTTGTGTACAGGCTTCGGTGAAACGGTCTCCCCATCTTGTTCCGAATAGTCGCTAAACTCCTCATGAGAAGATGCTCGAATCGGAGCTCTGTTGTTCTGACTCGTGGAATTAGCATCTCTGTCATTGGACGGAGTCTGTCTCGTATCGCAAAAGGAAGGCGACCTGCAAAGTACACTTAAGTAAATCCACGGCCAATTAACATCACCCTAAAAACAACAGCAAAGGAAATCCCAAAACGAGGAGAAAACAAACCACCGTACCCTTGCTTAAATTAATCCACAATTTAAACCCTTGCTCTTATATAATACACACACAGCCCAGGACAAAGTCTTGTCGTTTGCAAGCGATTACATTCCCCTTCCATTCACGTTTCAATTCCAAAAGCTCTTTCAAGATCGATTAACATCTATCTCGAGTAATAGTACCCGAGACCCTGTACGACCTCCGACAAACGCATCGGAACCACTATGATTCTTTGCACCTACGAGAACCATAATCCATGCCATTCCATGCCATTCCCAATTTCGAAATCCTTCTTTCGTACCCCAAAATTCTCAAGGTAACGCAAACACACTTCGATAAAGCCTCAACAGACCTCGTGCTGCGTCGCAGGTACTCGGTCTCGAAGTGCTCGCAAAAGGCCTCGACGAACTTCCTGAGGAAGTCTCGGTGGGACAGGGTGGCCCTGGCACTCTCGGGGAGGTTCAGGCTGACGTAGGTGCAGAACGCCTTGGCGAAGTCGGACGCCGAGGCGCGGGCGTGCCTGTCGCAGAACTCCAGCCAGTCGTCGGACGCCTCGGACGTCGCGGCGACGGCCGACGCGTTGTGGACGCTCATCTCCCGGGCGTGAACGCCGACGCGCGGGGTCCGCGGGAGGCCCGTGCTGACGCGGAATCGGTGCGGCGTCACAACCTCGAACCTTTCATCCGTTACCCCGAGCCGATGAACTCCGACGCCCGGGCCAAGCTGAGGGTGAACCACCGCCTGCTCATCACCGGCCACTGCCGGCGACGCCGCGTCGATCGCCTGCACCTGTGAGCCAACCGCCGCCGCCGTCGGCCCGGATCGATCACCGCGAGACGCACCGAGGCTCGGGCGATAACCTCAACTCCTGCGAGCGATTACGCTCCCTCACTCGTGGATGCGTCCGCTGCGTGTCACTGCTTCCGCTCCGAGCCGCGACCTTCTGTTTGCGTGAGCCATGGCACGAGCCTGCACGAGCCAACACGAGCCCTGCCGTCGACGCCGCCGACGCTGCGGGAACCAAGATGGCGAACTTCCCATGATTCCCGGGATTCCAAGATGGCCGCCACCATGCATCGGCGCGCCCCTGGTGACCAATTCGAAGAAACATCGAAACATTCTACGGTCGGTGTATACATCGCGTTGATAAGAATCCAAGAGATAGAGTGAGATCGAGCGAGAAAGAATAAAGATACACCCCTTTTTCTATATTTACCGGCGATAATTGTGGAAGATTTTTACTAGGTTATGGGTTTATCTCGGGTCCCTTGTTTCTCTTCAAAAATTTCTCTCTGTTCAGAGTTTATGTTGCGAAAGATTCTATTGTTGAAAAGAGAGATACTTTTTACCCTTCGAGCGATTTTATCGACTATTATCGACGGCTACGGATTGCCCAATTTTCTTGTTGACGCGGACCGTATCGAGAAACCATTAATCGATTCTTTAAGTCTTGTCGATAAGAACAATCCGTTCTATCCCAATTTCGTAGATACAGAAATTAGTGATTATTGTAATTCGTCGGTGATTGTTAACTATTGTCAGGTGCGCTTCGAGTAAGTATTAATAATAAATATTTCATTGAAGCGAGTTTACGGTCACTTTTGTTGCACCTTGATGCACCTCGACTGACGTTCGTGCATAAAACATTTCCAAACATTTCCCTGTTGACTCAGCCTAACTTCCAAATAAATATTTATTGCAACTTCGCTGCATTTTCGGGGAAAAGCAACCCCCTTATCCTCTGTGAGATATTTCTTATGATTCGTGGGGAACATTCCAGAATTTACTTTACTTTTCCCAGAAAGAACGGGTTTGCTTTAAACAATCGTATTTAGCATCTTTGCGTCATAACCTCTTTGGACGAGCGTGGGGTAAGGAAGCGTACTAGAATCTTCCACGTTAATCGCAACTATGTGTCTCTCTCGCACTCGTTATTTATGCGGGTGCGACAGAGACGGACTGGTCTCTAAAAAGTTAGAAAGAGGCCTCGAGTTAGACAGTCTCACGATTACTTCGTTCCAGGCGAGCGTCCCTCTGTTCGCGCGTGCGCAGAAGCGAAGTTTTTTGTTGTCTCGGCATATACAACAAACTTCACAGTCGTCGACATTTAACAGATAAGTCACTAGGGAAAGTTAGCGTTGATGATATAAATCTTGGGTTTCTGATATTTCAAGGTTATTACTGTCGGATTTGAGTGGTTTGACGAGAGCGGAGGGATTCGTGGTCCACTGAATCTGGTTCTTTAGAGAGGTAACTATTCGAAAGTCCTTTGTTTCTTTTTTAGAAGTGGGCCTGGTTCTATCTGTCCCTTTAACTTTCTACTTCTTTGTCATCCTGTCTTTCTTAAATTCTTGAGACTACAGATTTTACAGATGAGGGTTTATGTTTGCAGGTTAGCGGAGAGATTAGTGTTCAAGTGGAGCCGATTCTTTTAGCTTCATTTTTTATCTGTATCGAGGAGTTTATTGTCATGACTGCACGTTCCATCTGTGATATATGAGACTCGTGTCATAAGTGCTTGCAACTTGGTACGCAAAGGACAAGTCATTTTTTGTATTCGCCAAGTAGCCGAGGACCTGCGTCGTTGCGTGCTTTGCTGATCACGAATGGCAGTACGGAAGCTTACCATATCCCTCTTTCTTTTGCTGTCACGTCGACTAAAATATCAAAAGAAGTGCATTGAAATAATTTCAGACTTACGTGTCAAAAAATAATTTCTAACATGGAAGTAATTTATTATTTTTTTGATGGGTTAATAATAAGTATCTGGAGATAGAAATCGTTGCCTCTTTGGTGTAAAAGATCGACGTGACTATTTCTAATTTTGCTGGAAACCAAATTTGAATACCATTGTGGTATCGTTGCAATATCGCACTTTAATTCTAATTTTAGAACACAATGGGTGGAGCTCATCTGCACACACCGCAGTCAATATTTCAACATATGATGATCCAACAAAACAATGCACAACAAACCAGCCCGTGGTTGCAGGTTCCCCAGGTGCCACCGTTATCGATGCCTTGGAGTATCCCTGCATTTGAACAACCTGACTTAATAAGATTTACCGGTGAAAGAAGTCAACCACATTTTGGTCCCCAGTTACATCAAAAACGGAAACTCGATACACCTGACATTGCAGACATGTGAGTATTTTAATAATAATCAATCTTCATAACATATGTATTAGTAACGATCGCTACTATTATTTTATACTTTCCGTTACTTGCAGTCGACAAACGAAACAGTTCATAACCGAGGAAAAAATGGCGGCACACTTTCGAGACTTGCACATCAGTCCGGATTATCAAAGTCAAGTCTCAATTCCTTCGACATCAACAGGTAGACCTTCGTACGTGTTGCCAAGCAAAACAGAGCCATTCGGTGGTTTAGAAATTGGTAGTACCAATTCATTGGGAATGGAAGATAACAAAGATGTACAACCAAAACTTGTCCTCTCGGACGAGATTAGGAATCTCCAAACAGAACCTATATTACCCATGTCGTTACTATCCAAACTGTAAGTGTTAAAGTCCTCCGTTAACAATTTTCTATGTATTATCCTTCCGAGAGGAAGTAATACCGAACAGGTTTTCCGTTTCAGGGAGAGGCCCTCCATGGCTTTAGTTCTATGGGAACCACCGAGTAAGCATTTACGTGTTCTACCTACACCGAGGGATACCCCGACTCCCATTCCCGATGCCTCCGATGACAACAACAACACCACCACCAACAACAACAGTGAAAGTATCCCAAATTTAAATCAAGCATCTTCTGTCGAACCCCAGTCTATGATTCTTGAGCCTATGGATTTATAATGGATACTTGGCTCGAAGACTTTTAAAGGCTTAGGGAACCTCGTAAGATTATCACAAGACTACAGCAAGCATAGATAACTTGAGTATTGAATTCAAGACTCTATCGATCGTCATTCTTTGTCATGTACTCTTATTTATTTTCACTGCAGTGCAACCAAGCTCATCGTGAACTCCTCGATGGATTGAATTTTTCTTCGAGATCAATTGTTTCACTTCAGGTATATATCTTAATTTTACTATTGTAAAAACGATATCCGCGCCACAAGACATGAAAAGAACCTTTAGTAAGGGTGACTCGAACCACTTTGTCTTAGGTTTAATTGTTTCGGAACTTCATATAAAACATGTGTGTCATAATCCATAATCATTCGGGTAGACATAACCTCCTCGTGAATTATTAATTTGCCCCATAAATTGGATAATCTCGTTGTAATATATCATTAGCAGTCTTATCTCGTTCCTTATGTATTGTTCGTTAACAAGGACGCGAAATTGTAGAGATACAGTGTATTTGATGTTACGGAGAGGACGGATTCGATTTTTCCATACTTATATTTTGCCAAACTGTCCGATCCAGTGAACTCGATGTATGATAGGGAATTAGAATAATTAATTGGCGTGCATGTGGCGACCTTAGTTTTTTAAACAGTGCATAGTATTTCGTGAGTTCGTATCGGTGTGCGGGAAGCGGTATGTATTATTGACAATGTAGCGTGTATGATTGCTTAAGCGACATGTATGTATGGACGTTTTGCAGAATAATATGGTTATACATTACTACTCACTTTCCGATGTTTAGCCCCTTCAGCTCCTAATTAAACGCATATTATTTCTCACCGTATTGTGTACAAAAGTACAATTAACGCGTCCATAAAATACACCGCAGAGTACTAGATTTATGTAACAAAATAAGTAGACTTAATTGGTTGCAAGAGTACATTTGTAACGTGTAAATATGGTTTATCACGGTACGGTACATAGCTGTTCGAAAAGTTTATGGAGAAGGCAATAAAGTAATTTCTGACTCTTCGTGGAATATCCCGTTGCACCAGGATTTATGATTCCTGTGCACATTTGGTCATAAAAAGAAATTACCAGACGCCTTAAGGAATTTTCCCACTCCGGGGAAAAATGCGTACACGCGTAACTACTTGTTAAACGCTTCCTGGATTTTCCTCAATCGGGCAATTCACTCGAAATTGTCAGTTTTGGTTTATTCCAGAAGTTCGCCGTTAATTTTTTGTCCAACTTCGACATTGTTCCGGAGACTGGAATTATCCATGGAAGGTGGAATCGATTGATTCCTCTTCATTGGAAACAAAATGGCCGCCTCGATCGAGTTCTTCGAGTTTGTTTTTCTTAGCGTCCTCGGGTTTCGGCGAGACTTTACTCTCCATCCCCATCGCTTTTTCCTGGATCTTGTAGAGGCTCTCGATGTTCAGGTATTTCACTTCCTGGACGGTAAGGGCGACCTGGAACTCCCTGTCCAGGATGTGCTTGATCTCGTTCGCCATTATCGAGTCCATGCCCATCTCGGTGAAGTAGGTCTGGTGGTTCACGTTCTTCAGGCTCTGCAGTCCTGATAAAAGAAATAATTACTTATTGTTAGATACTCGCAGGAAAAGTAATTCCCGGTCGTGACAAAGGTGGACCCCAGGAAGAATTGAATGGAAATGGTATATCCAGGGCAGCTTCTTATTCAAGGAACCCGAAGAAATCCTCACCCAAGATATCAAGAACCGTGGTGACGATGTCGGTGATCTGTGGAGCAGTGCGTTTCCTGAAGACGATCAAGCTAGAGACGACTGTCTTCTCCTGCATCAGAAATCCATCCAAGGTCTGAAAGCAGCTCCTCAGGGTCTGCATCAAGGTGCCGCAATGAACAGCATCCCTACGTCCTTGACTCATCCTATAGACCTGTCCAACATCGCTAATGGGGCCCCATTGAATGGCAAGGGCAGGGAGTCCATCATACTTTCGCCTTTCACAGATCCTCTCCATAATGGAGTTGGCCATCCCATAATTGGTTTGGCCCTGGTTCCCTCTGCCAGAAGCCATGGAGGAGAAGACGACAAAGTGCCTAAGATGAGGACACATCTCCCTGGAGAGGACGTCGAACCGTTTCGTGCTCCCAGCTTTGACATCGAGAAGGTCCTGGAAGGCTTCTACGGAGAGGTTCTTCAGGAGATCGTCCCTAAGGACCAAAGCCAGGTTGAAGATTCCGTCCACGGCACCCAGGTGCGTCGCAGCCTCCAGGATGGACCTGCAATCCTGGAGATTCGAGGCGTCCTTCCCGACGACGATGTCCACCCTGACCCCGTAGCTTCTCCAGAGGTCTACGCGAAACCGCTGGTATCCTTCCTTCAGTCCCCTCCTGGAGGTGAGCACCAGGTTCCTAGCTCCTCGCAGGACCAGGAAATCGGCCAATTCCAACCCCATGCCTCCTAGACCTCCGTGGATGATGTAGCTGCGATCCTGGATGCAGTTGTAGCGAGGATATGCAAGGATAGGGTCGTCGATGGACTCTCCTTCCTCTCGTATCCGGAGAATAACCTGGACAAGGTTAAACGTTTCAAAATGGACCGACAACATTTGGTTGAAAAAAGGAAAGAAAGAAGAAAAGAGATCCCTGACCTTCCCGATGTGCTTGGCCGTGGCCATGTACCGAAGAGCAGCCTCGACTTCGGTCTTCGGGAACACGACCCTGGGCAAAGGTTTGACGACGCCGTCCTTGATCCCCTTCTTCAGGAGTTCTTTGACCGCCTCCTTCTCCCAAAGTTTGTTCGTAGTGTCGAGGAGTACCCCGTGGAAGCTGACATGCTTGAGGAAAACCTCCATCCCGAGGGGAGAGTTCAGAATCATGTCGTATTTCCCAATCTCCAGGAAGATGCCTCCCCTCTTCAGGCACCTCAGCGAGGCTTGGAGCTTCTCCTCGGTGAGGGAGTTCAGGACGACGTCGACGCCCTCTCCTTTCGTCAGGTGGAGGACCATCTGCTCGAAGCTGGTGTCCCTGGTGCTGCCGATGTGGCTCTCAGGGATCTGGGGGAAGTGCTTCCTGAGGAATTCCCTCTTCTCGGGGGTGCCCACCGTGGTGAAGACCTCGCAGCCCTCGAAGATGGCGGCGTTGATGGCGGCCTGGCCGACTCCACCTGTGCCGGCGTGGATGAGCACCTTGTCGCCCTTCTTGATCCTTGCCTTCAGGTACAGGGCCAGGTACATGGTCCCGTAGACGCTGGGCACCGTCACCGCATCCTCCAGGCTCCATTCCTCGGGGACGTCCCAGATGAAGAACTTGTCTTTTACGCAGAGGTTGCTGAAGGACCAGTGCTGCATCCCCATCACCCTCTTCCCCGAGGAGTCGATGCCTGCGTAGTCGCAGCCCAACAGGTCGTCCTTGAAGCGGTCGTAGATGGTTATGTAACTCACGCCGATCTTCCCGGTCGCCACCATCACGTCCCGGAAGTTGATGGAGGCGTACACCTCGCGGACGACGTTGTCGCCGCTGCTCTTCAGGGGTCCCTCTTGCCACCGTAGACTCCTCAGGTCACCCTGGGCCAGCTGGAACACCCGGGCATGGTGCACAAGGCGAGGCTCCGCCGTAGGCAAGGTGGTGTACCTGTGCATGGAATAATTTATGGTCACCATAAAAAATGTCAAACTCTTCAGCAAATATTTTAAATCTTAAATATCAGCTATATTTGTTCGCAGGAATATTTCTCAGGTATGGGAGAAATTTTATTTCGCTGGGAACACTGGCAATGTCGTCTTCCGCAAGGAGTGGAACCCTTCTTTTCCTGTACCTGTAAGTGCCCCAGACTCGTCCTGGCATGAGCACATTCGCCACCAGGTCCAGCTGCAGCTGATCGGCATAGAGAGGATGGTCCAGCGAGAACACCGGAGCTTCTTGGTCGTAGATGAGGACACCCTTCACCTTCCCGCCTCCTGGTTCCTCTCTGAGGCACTTCAGCAACCCCATCAGTCCGTTTTCCGAGTCGCTTTGCCCTACCAGAAGGATCCTGCCTTCATCATCCTCTTCCTCCGAGTCCCTCAGGACTTGCTGGAGTTCCGGGAGCCAGGATAACTCGTCGTTCCTGACGAAAACCACGACAGGCCTCTTCAAGCTGTTAAATCTCCTGCGAAGAAGGAGGATGAGTTCTCCACCGCTCCTCTTCCGCAGGACGACGTCGAGACCTAGTTGTCGGATCCTGGAAGAGGTGTCCTGCGACCCTGAAGACTCTCTGGTTATCAGGAATCCAGTGTTCGCCATGGACGAGAGGAGCAGGTTCAGGTCTTCGTCCTGGCGTTGCAGCAGGTCCTGCCCGATGACGAGGAATGCCTTCACGTCCGTGACGAGCTTCCTGAAGTCGATTAGTGAGACGTTCTCCGGGATCTCGCCTTCCTGGAACGTCTCCGGAGGGGCCAGGACGAAGAGCTCTGGTTGCAGCATAGGGATGTCCTCCAGGATGCTGGGCAGGAAGGGAGACACCAAGGCTTCCGGGGACTCGTTCACTACTTCCACGATCTTCACGCGGTGGTCAGGGTGATTTTCTGCAGCCAGCTGGACGGCCAGGCGAAACACATCCTGAAGAGAGGTTTCGGCTTCGTCCACGTGGGGGACGAATTTGTACTCTTCAAGAGTTGGCTCCCTGGGCTCTTTTCTTCGGGGCAGGGAAATTCCTGACATGCCTCGGACTTCGATGCCCCCCGCGATGATGATCTTCAGGTCCGTGTCCACGTATGCCGTGATTACTGGAAAATCATCGTCATCAACTTTAATAAATATTCGAAAATAAATAAGTTCTACATATATATTATATTCTTCTCACCTTTCTCATCCGTCATCTCTTGAATCGCCTTTTGGTGTGCTTCGGTGTCGATTACCAGTTTCCGGATCCCCGTGGGAACGTACAAGGACCTCGTGTCCATCTGGAAGAGACCCAACTGAAACATGCAGTCCATGAAAGTGACCCAATTATTCTCCCAGGAGATGATCCCCTTGGTCCCCGTGATCGTGGCGCGCTTTAAACTGCGGAAGAGCTCGTTGTACTCGTATCCTCGAAGCCGGAACTCCTTGTAGATGTCTTCGCTCGACATGCAGAAGTCGTCGTCGTCGTCGATCTTCAGGTTCGAGGGATCCACTCGCTCTTCGGCAGGCTTTTCCACGGCGCGGATGTACCCGGTTATTATCACCGACCCCTTTTCCGTGATCTCGAATCTCCCGGATCCTGCGATATTTCATTTAATTTCATTCCATTTCATTAAAAAAGACTCGACGTCCTCGTTTCATTTCATTTCTTTAAGGTGAAGTGAAACACGCCGAGGAATTTGATCAACGTCGATAAAGAAGATTTTTCTAAATGCCTACGTTGCCGACGTTGGTTTTTATATTGACAGCTGGGTCGAATTATATTGGGTATTGTACCAAATGGCATATTCCACCTGTCGTTTTCGTACAATAATTATAAAGAAATCGAAGTAAAACTCCAGAAATCCTCTGGATTCGTGCCTTCTGGGGCCCTAATTGACTGCAGAGGGACCCCCTGCGCCATCTGTGATTTCCAGGTCAATTAAATTTTCACTCCGAGACCTCGTATTACCATCGTTTTAGCAAAGAAGCGCATACAACACTTTTTTTGTCTTTATCCCCTTCAAATGCGAGTTTATCGATTACCAGAGTGTTCTAAATTCTCGTAAAATTGTCCTGACCCTTTCGATTCTCATATCAGAGCCTTCGATAATTGTATATTGATCGAAATATGAGAGCTCGACGCCATTTTGGTTCTGGTCTGGAATGAGTTAAAAAATTTGTTTGAAAAATCCAAATTTTCAATGTGTCAGGACAATTCTTAGATGATCAGGAGTGATGTGTCAAAGTTTCGGGCAGTTTGGTCTAATACCCTTAAAAAAAGTGTTGTATTCGAATCGACTGATTTGAAGGATGTTTCACTTCACCTTAATAAAACATATTTCTTAGATTCTCGTCCAGGGTACATACGACATTCCTTTTTTCGAAAAAATTAAATTTCACGAGGTTCAACACCTTCTGCTAGGACCTTCGTAATCAACTGTTAAGGTTTGATATTATTCGGTGCACCGAGTTGGAAAAAAAAAGTTTTATAATTATATCACCTTAATAAGGTTTTATAATTATATCACCTTAATAAGGTTTTATAATTATATCACAAAAGTTGGTCAGGAGATAAGCGCACCTTTCTGTACCATCAACGTGAGCTTCACGGTGTCGTCCTTCCTCAGGGTGACGACCTGGACGAATCGAACGTCCTCGAAGACGACCGACATGTTGAAGTGCAGTCTCCCACGCATGCTTCCGAAAGATTGCCAAACCAGGAAGAGGAATCCTGCCCCTGGAAGCAGGTTCGTCCCCTGGACAACGTGTCCATCCATGTACTCGTACTGCTCGTTCCTCAAGGAGATGTTCAGCGTTCGTTCGCCAGACATTTCTTCAACCTTCTGGGACATAACGAAGAAGTCCTCGGAATGGTCCCACCTGGTCACGCAAAAGCCAATTACACTAACAACTCAACTTCTTGAATTAAAGTAAGAATCGAAAAAGTGTCGAGCTTGGACTCGACAAGTGCGAAAGTGGAGTCGCGAGGTAAAAATGCAACTTTTCTCCGAAGTGGACCTACCGAATCGTTTCAATCTTCATAACGTGAATCTGGAGACTATGTGGAAGGTTCTGCCACCCATGAAATTTCATTTTTTATGTACAACATTTTTAAATATCTATAAATAGATTTTTAGACAATTGAATCGTGAGTTACAGGACTGTCTTTATAGCCTCCATATTTATATTGTAAAGTTTGAATCGATTCAGTACACCTAGTTTGGAGAAAAGTGTAAAGAATGAGAACTTTCGCGTCATTTTTATTTTTTTTAATCGACCCACCTGATGCACGGCGAGATCATGGGAGTGCCTCGACTGACTGGATACTGGACCTCAGGGTAGAGGTTTTCCACTTTCGAGTTAACCCCGAGGTTGTACAATTTTCCTAAGGCCTGTGTTAAGAATTCCACGTTTTCCTGGTGTTCGCGCTGGGCCAGAGCGACCTTGGCCACGCTCTTCTCCAATGCCTTCTTCAAGATCCCGGTGAAGAGTCCATGAGGAGCTATCTCGATGACCACCGCATCTCTCGGGACCAGGGAGAGCACCTCCTCGAACAGGACCGGACTTACGAAATTATTTGTGTGATATTCTGCGGAACTTTGTCGAGCCATCGGGGCGCTCCACTGGTCATGGGGCACGGAAGTGCTCAACCATTTTGCAGATCGAGTCTTCGGGGATGGTATCACTCCCTTCAACAATTTCAGCAGCTTCGGACCCCCCTCGGCGACGTATCTGCTGTGGTAGGCGATGTTGCTCACCTCCATTTCCTTCGCGAAAATATTCTCCGCCTAAAAGGGAGAAATAATGATAATTCATTCATTTGCGTAATTCTCCGGAAATCAATTTCGCTGGAGTTAAGGGATGTTTGTATGACCTGGAAGGCATATTATATTTTTTTTTGTACGTCGCCCATGGTATTACGGTGCAATTACCTGCAATTTTACTACGAACGAAAATCTTCTCCGCCTAAAAGGGGGGAATAATGATAATTCATTCATTCGCGTAATTCTCCCGAAATCAATTTCGCTGGAGTTAAGGGATGTTTGTATCACCTGGAAGGCATATATTTTTTTTTGTACTTCGCCCATAGTATTACGGTGCAATTACCTGCAATTTTGCTACGAACGATTTCACCGACTCCGCAGGGCCGCTGATATTCGAACTGTATGCGGAATTGTGGCAGGAGATTTCGATGCCTGGAGGACACATTGGTCGGAGTTTTTCCTGGCCGAGGCCGATCACCGCCATCGCGCCGTGCATGAATTCTGTTTGGATGGAAACCACCCCTCGATAATAGGCTGAGAGGATCATTTGCTCTGCTGTGAAACATTCGTCTGCATATGCGCATCCCAGCTCCCCAAAAGAGTGTCCTATCAATCGGGCAGGAACGATGCCAACGTGTTTCAATATGTCCACAAGTCCGATCTGAGAAGTTACAAAGAAACGTTGTGACACATTTCAAGGCTCCTGCAAGAGTTCTCATAAATTGCAAATTAAAAATCTTAGTACACTAATCTGTTCGGTCACGAACCCTGGATCTACAAATTTCCATTTCCTTTCATGTTATCAAGACGTGAAATACATACTTGGCGAGAAACTCAACCGAGTTTCTATACATCATTCATGTGAAATTCTTATAAATTTCATGGAGAACCAATTGGTGAAATAAATCACAATTTTACTGGTCCGGAAACCTTAATAGACCAGTACACGCGGTAATAAATTAGTTGATAAATAAATTGACTAGTATATAAAATTAGTAAACTGTCGATTTGTACAAGGCCATCAAAAGGCACTGTCTCGAAATGTATGAGAGGCTAATAATTTATATCGGCGACATACTTGTATGATCTTACCTGAACCGCTGCAATTCCAACGAAGGAATTCAGGATGTTATTAAAAATTCTCTCGTCCTTGGTTGTGAGGATGTGATAAATGTCGACTCCTTTTGGCCGAAGGGCCGCGTCACATTTTTTTATTGCCTCTGCAAACACAGGAAAGCGAAGCAAGGACTTTCCTGAAAGGGAAGATTTAAAGTTACCGAATATCGATTTTGGATCCTAATTAGTCCCTCGATACTGAATAGAAAAAATTCATTGAACCAGAGAAATATTCTGTTAATTCAAAGAATAATTACTTCGCTGAAATTAACCGAAATAAATTGTGGTAACTCCGAGGAAATGCTGTATCGAGTCGATTTGAGTGAAATAATTATTCTTTGAATTGGCAAAATATTTCTTCGGTTAAATGAAATCTTTTTGCCCTACATCTTACCCATTCCTGGCCACTGCGAGCCCATGCCGGAGAACATGAACCATATCGGTCGTTTTGTCTGCAGACATTGGTCAATTTCTTTGACCGGATTTTCGGATAATCCATGAGATGGTAAAACGACATACCCACGATACGAATGTCCTCGAATATCGGTCGAGTGGATATCCTGCAGGAGTCGGACGTGCTCCACGTCGACAGGACGACTGGCGACCTGGAAGTACCAAAGAAAATAAATTCTCCGCCTTTTACCCTGATTCACTGAGAAGAAAAAACATGATTGAACCAACTTCGGTACTGTGCAGCAATTAAACATATACCGATCATTTCTTACGTTTAAATGCGCTGCAATCTTAATGGTCGTTGGTGTTTTTTTTTTTTTTTTAATTTAGGGATTTAAATCGAAAGCAAGTTCTCACGTCATTTAACAAGGTGAGAACAGCCTCCTCGGTGCGTCCAGAAACCGCGACCAACCTCGGCAGATCATCTTCAGGAGCACCGCCGTTCTTCTTCTCCTTATCATGAGACTTCAACAAAATGTGGACATTCGCTCCTCCAAACCCGAATGAATTTATTCCAATATAGCCGCCATTCCAAGGAGTACATTCAGTCACCACCTGAAGTCGACCTTCTTCCAAGGCGGTTAATCCTTTCCTGGGACGTTCAAAATGCAAAGTCGGAGGAAGGATTCCGCTCTCCATTGCTGTCACCACCTTTGCAAGAAAATATTCTGTATCAACTAGATAACGCATAAACATAAAATCCTCGTTCCCGATTTTAAGCGCTCAGAACACAAAATATGAAAAATACATTGACGACGCCATCTTGGTCCTGGACTGAAATGAATAAAATCCTACTTTTAATTGAAATTCCATGGGTGTCACCTTCCTTAGACCACGTGGAAATTTCCATGGTTAATTTTGATGCATTCAGATCGATGAAAAATTGTGTACATAATTTTACATGTGAATTTATGTGACGCTTTTATGAAAGAAAAATGGCTACCTTCGCAATGGAGCACAATCCGCTCGCGGGTTCCCCATGTCCCATGTTGGATTTGACAGACCCGATCATTAAGGGTGTTGTACGTCCTGGACTGAAGAATTTGTCGATACTGTTCACTTCTTGTGGATCGCCGACCTCGGTTGCAGTGCCATGTGCCTCCACATAGGACACCATTGTTGGCGGCACTTTGCACTGTGCGTAGAAATCCCTCAAAAGTTGAAACTGCATGTCGGTGGATGGAAAAGTTATTCCTTGTTCCTTGTATCCGTCGCTGTTCACTTTTCCAGATAAAAGATTGGCGTAAATGCGTCTAGCGTCCTTCGCCTTTTGCAGAAACACTGCAACGATCGCTTCTGCACGAACATATCCGTTTCCTTTCTCGTCAAATGGCCTGCAGTATCCATCGGCTGACAAAACGCCTAAAACGAGGAAAATTGGTCCCCGAAGAGAATTAAGCTGATGTCAAAATGGCGTCAAAGAGAGTTTGTTAATGAAATTTTTCTCCAAACTAGGTGTACCGAATCATTTCGAACTTGACAATGTGAATATAGAGGCCATAAGGAGTGTCCTGGCACCGATAATTTTCAATTTTTAAACAATTTGTTTATTGGCATTTTCAAAATTCTTTAGAGAAAATGAAATCTCACGAGTGTCAGGATCTCTCTTACAGCCTCCAGGTTCGCGCAGTAAAATTTGAAATTGTTCGGTGCATCCAGTTCGACGAAAAATTTCATAAACGACCGACACTTCGGATGCCACTTTCACATCCCCTTAAGTGGAGGGCAAAAAAGGAAAAAAGATTAATTGGGGAAAAGGGAAAAAATTGAAAAACTGGTTCTCGGTACCAAAATGGAAATACTGGAGCGTCACGTTGGGATGGAGGCAGAGATTGGAGGAAGCAACAATGGCGGCCTCGCATTCTCCACTCTTCAGGGATCTGTACGCATGTTCCAAGGCGAGTAAACTCGAGCTGCATCCACTATCGACTGCATAACTCGGTCCATTAAAGTCCAAAGCGAAAGAAACTCTATTAGCCAACATCCCTCTGCTGGTGCCGGTTACAGCGAAAACATTCTCCTGAAATCACAAGCGCCAGGTTGAGGCAGAATGGCGTTAAATATTACCACTAATTTTATGAGTGCAGTAATCTACCTTCGTGTAAAAGTTCCCCTCATGCATTTCCGTCTTATAATACATTGTTTACAAGGACAAAATATTGCTAACGAGGATAACAGTGACGATGTGCTTGGAATTAATTCGATATCTGTTTAACCCGCTTTACGAACGTCTGCAATCCAAGATGGCCGCCGCGCGTTCTTCCTCCCGAGCGAGACCAGCGCGGCGGCAAGATGAATTTAATCTCACAGTTAAATCCTTCTTGTAATGAGATCCATTCCCAAATGTAACCGATACTCGGTTGAATCTATTTTTTTATTCTTTAAAGCACACCTGGAAATTCTGGTTGAATAAATTCTTCTCGCTGTCGGAGAAGCAGACGCCGACAAAGACGCCAGTTTTGGAGCCGGCCAGTTGGCGGGGGTTAAATCCAGAATCGGCAATGGCCTCGTAAGCGTGCTCCAAAATCATCCTTCCCATTGGGTCCATTATATTGGCTTGCTTAGGATGAACCCCGAAAAACAGCCGGTCGAATTTCTCCACACCTTCGATCTTCCCCATCCGTTGTGGAATGTCAGGGCAATCTAGAAATGAATGAAAATAATAAATAGGAATCCCTCGACATGGAGAGTTGACGATCCACCTACCTGTCTGCCACCGATTATGCGAGGTGGTAATCATGTCCTTTTTATTCCTCAGGTTCTCCGCGAATATCTTCATGTTTCTTGAATCCGGAAATCTGCCGGAGATACCAGAGATAACGATCTCCTCCCCGGGCTCCGAATTCATCTTCACGTGGCATCTCGATTGTTCTCCAGGTGTACCCATTTTGAAGACGTCGAATGAATATCCCCTTTTCTACTGCACTGAAGCAAAAAATCTAAAGAATCGAGAAATCGGTCATTGTCGAGACGTACACTAGGAAAAGAAATTTCATTAAACCAAAGAAATATTTTGCTATTTCAAATATAATCATTTTATTGAAACAAAAGCTCCAAGAAATTGGATGCAACATTTCCACGGAGTCAATGACAATTTATTTAGGTTTATTTGAGTTAAATAATAATTTTTTAAATTAACAAAGTATTCCTTTGGGTCGCCGAATCTTTTTTTCAGTTTAGGAAACGCATAACTGTAATGTTATATGCACGTGTATATTGTAAATAATGTACGTAAATGAAATACATATTTTAAAGTTGGAGTTATAACAAATGCCATTTTTGCACTAAGAGGACTATATCTGCCGAAAATTCACCCGATGAATTTAATTAGACAATGCATGTGCATTGTACATAAACACCTATTGCACTATCTGTTAATCCGATAAGCTAAATTTCGTATAAAATAATATTTTGTCTCCCCAAATTTCCTGATTATACCTTTTCGAGTCAGGTTAAACTTCCTCGCAGAACTCGAATTCATCCGAAAAAGACTCGAATGTGACAAACGTGGAACGTACTTATATTCTCCGAGCCATTCCTCCAAGGAAAAATCCATTTCCATAAACTTGTCTATTTGCTAATTTCGTTTGA
Organism: Orussus abietinus; assembly: GCF_000612105.2. Classification (NCBI taxonomy): domain Eukaryota; kingdom Metazoa; phylum Arthropoda; class Insecta; order Hymenoptera; family Orussidae; genus Orussus; species Orussus abietinus. Next base: position 499,410 of record NW_019395567.1, read on the forward strand.
TCTTTGAGTCCTCGAGTCATTTTAGGCAACGAGATTCGAACTTTGACACGGGTCGCTAGTACTAACAGTCTATTAAAAAAGTTCGGGAAAGCTTTTTCATCGTAGCTGAAATGGCGAAACGAGTCGAGACAAAGGAGGAATCCGAAGAAATCTTTGTGCGATTTGTAAACGGCACGTGTGATTTTACAATCCTAGGCACTGATAAAAAAAAGAAAAAAAATGCTCGTCGGCCATAAAGAGGATACTGAGAAAAAAGATTAATAGACTGGAACAAATATATATATTGTTGCCCGAATCATATATAATTGCAAGAAACAATTATTTCCGTTGAAAGGAAAACTTATACCGTTGATTTAAACGAATTTTCATCACTCTTACTGACATTTCTTTGGACATATTTCATCGTAGAATTTTGTTGTAGCAATGTTTATTTTGCTTTCAGTCGGTCAACTTTTTCTTCACAGTGGAGGGACTCTTAAAACGATGATTTATAAAATGCACATAAAGACCTTGTAGTAAAGCACTGTCTGGATGTCGATAGTAGGTAATATTGCTCCTCGGTATCCTGTAATTTAAAAAAAAATAGTACATACGTTTGCCATAAATTGAATAGCCCCTAAAACCTGAACGTTTTTCGACCTAAAGGTGTCCCGAATAATTGCTCGTATGGCGATGATGATGAATATTTACAAACGGTTTTATTCCTTGATCTTGTACATGTGCAACACTTAAGAACACTAAATCAAAAGAGCGACAGTCTGCAATCGATAAGAAAAAAGGTATAATCGACTGGATAACAATATTACTGCCCGCGGTGTTGCAAAAACGAGCATGTGAGTTTGATTGAAAGAAGCAATGGCGGCGGAAATTGAAAGATGCCCAATTCTCTAGTCTCTTCGGGGAGACATTTTCCTCCGATCGAAATACAGGACAATTATAATATTAGTTCCCTAATATTTATTATAAAATTCCATTCGTCACCTTCAGAGCCTTGGGGTGGATCTTAACGAGACGTTTAGAAGTTGAAACTCGGCATATTTCGCGGAAGAATCATGATTTTCGAAAACTTGAGCAGCGCTTCTACAAATCGAGACGGCTTTTTTAAGTCTCGATCGCGTGGGGATCGGGAAATTGGGTTTTGGTTTGATATCCGCCGTAGTGGAGTTCCCAAGATGGTAGCGCGTCCAAGATGGCGGACGTCTGCACGGGCGCCGCCATCTTGGAAACCGCTTGCTTACATCTAGTTCCATTCAAGCTAGAACACGAAAGCTTAGAAGCTCATCTGGATCCGGGAAACTGTGCACGCTTGCACAAAAGGTCGCTTTCCTACGATCTATGGTGCTCGTCCGTGGTAATCGGCGCCAGGATCTTTCCATCTTCCATGATACTGGCTTTGAAAGTCGCGGCGTCTTCCAAGGGATCGCCATTGATGGCCACGGCGACCCTGGGGTCGTCCAGGATAGTAATGTGGTTTCCGTCCACGGTGTAAATCTCCACCTTATCTCGTGTGACCTAGAAAATGGCAAATAGAGGTAATCACTGAACGTAATTTAAATTTTTTAATTTCTCTTATCATAAGACTAAACAGTCGCCGTTTCCCTTTCTTTAGGAGGAAAAAGAAATACACCTCGCACGTATAAGTATAAAAGTTTGCGATTGTAATGAAACGTACCTTCTGAAGACCGTAATCGTCGGAAAGAGTCTTTGCGGATATTCGAACAGGTTTAATCAAAGTAATCGGCGACCTGATTGGTGGAAGCGGGGCACAATCGTACTCTATAACCGCGCTCAGACGTGAATAAATAGCTGTCAAGAAATGCATCTGATCTTCCTTGCTAAACTGCAGAACTCCGTCAGGTATCAGGTTCATGTACGCCTCTATTCTTTGCGTCATCGTCGCACACTTCTCCAACTCCACGGCGAGCTGGAATCCATTAACAAAGAGTTATAAAAAGAGAAGTCTGAAAAGATGACGTTTAAAATATTTTCCCTGCCGGGGAATTCATGTTTACTCCTAACTCTTCATATCTTTCTACGTCTACATTATGATGACGCATTAAGAAAAGAGATTCAACGAACCAATATAATACTTTGTTAGTATAAGGAATAATTATTTGACTCGGATAAACTGGAATAAATTGAATAATAAAATGAACAAAATATTCTATTGGTTCGATTAATTATTTTCTCTCGGTGTAGGATTACCTGCGCATTAAATGCCGGAGCCACCATGTCCATCACCCCCAAAAGAACAGTATTTTGGAAATCGCCTTCGTTAGTGGAGGTCAAATGCTGAGAAATAATGGCTTTCATGAGTTCAGGAGATCCATCTATGAGGATCAATCTACCATTAAGGCCTTCCGCTTCTAACATCCTCGCAAGCTCGATCGCTATTAACGTCCCGAAAGAATAACCAGCAATGACAAAGCTCCTGCGGTCCTTGCAGGTGGAAAGGACGCCCTGAAGAAAAGACAATAATTCTTTAAACACAGTTCCGTAACAACATAACCGTAATACCTTGTAACAAGTAACGTAACATACATCTTACATCCACTTAAAATTGATATTACCCTTTCCTCCACAGTTGTATAATTAACATAAATACTCTCAGCGAAGTAACAGTCTCAACACAAAGGTGTGAATTATTTTTCATCTCCTTCCAAGTGAACATATTCCATGCACTGAGGAAAAGATTTCAATGAACGGTGAGAAATGTCTCTTCGAAAGGTAGCAATAAAATACTCTGTTAATTCAAAGAATTTCACTCGAAGTGGAATAAAATGGATGCAAAGCTTCTTCGGAATTACGCCTGTTTATTAGAGTCCATTCGAGTGAAATAATTATCCCTTCAATTATGGTGAAGTGAAACACGTCAAGGAATTTGATCAACGTCGATAAGGAATATTTTTCTAAACGCCTACGTTGCCGACGTTGGTTCTTATATTGACAGCTGGGTCGACTTATATTGTGTATTGTACCAAATGGCATATTCCACCTGTCGTTTTCGTACAATAATTATAAAGAAATCGAAATAAAACTCCAGAAATCCTCTGGATTCGTGCCTTCTGGGCCCCTAATTGACTGCGGAGGGACCCCCTGCGTCATCTGTGATTTTCAGGTCAATTAAATTTTCACTCTGAGACCTCGTATTACCATCGGTTTAGCAAAGAAGCACATACAACACTTTTTTTGCCTTTATCCCGTTCAAATGCGAGTTTATCGATTACCAGAGTGTTCTAAATTGTCGTAAAATTGTCCTGACCCTATCGATTCTCATATCAGAGCCTTCGATAATTGTATATTGATCGAAATATGAGAGCTCGACGCCATTTTGGTTCTGGTCTGGAATGAGTTAAAAAATTTTTTTGAAAAATCCAAATTATCAATGTGTCAGGACAATTCGTAGATGATCAGGAGTGATGTGTCAAAGTTTCGGGCAGTTTGGTCTAATACTCTTAAAAAAAAGTGTTGTATTCGAATCGACTGATTTTAAGGATGTTTCACTTCACCTTAACAAACTATTTCTGTGGTACCGTTCGAAGAAACATTTCTTCGGTCCACTGACTTTTCCTTTCCCTCGGCGTGGTTGAACCGACAATATATGTGCCCATAATTATGAAAGTGGTCTAAGTCATATATTTTTTGTTTCGAAATTACATTGAATTAATTTCGTTTGAAATAATATGGCGTGAAATAACTGATAAACTCATTTTTTTTTTAATTTTGACTTAGACCACTTTCATAATTATGGGCACATATCGTTACTGAATCTTTCCCTGGCCTTATTTACATGTTCATTTGTTCACCCACCGGTATGAACTCACGAGCCATGTCTTCGATGGTCTTCAGGTCGTTTCTATGTGTGAGCTGAAGACACGTGGCGGGCGACTTCAGCCTCGTCGCCAGGGTTTCAAAGATGGTTCCACAGCTCTCAATCCCAGGAATGAGGAATACTTCGTTTCTGCCTTCCTCGCACTTCGTGTTCAGCTTCATGAAGGGTTCCCTGTGCTCGTTCTCGAGTCCCACCGTGCGAACAAAGATCCTCAGCCCAGTCGGGGCGTCCAAATCCGAGCCCGACTTCCGGCCCCGTTTTTTCTCCTCGTCCTTTTCCTTCATTTGTATCTCGATCAGCTTCGCAAAATTCAAGCTGCGGATGTCCTGCGCCGTGAGGAAGATCTCGAATTCCCTCTCCAGGGTCTGCTTGATCTCCACGGCCATCATCGAGTCCATGCCCAGCTCTGCCAAAGGGGTATGCTGACTTACGGTCTTCAGGTCTTTCAGTCCTGTCAAAACATTGCACCGTTTTCAATACGTCAAACATAAGTCCATGATCTGTTATTCCAGGAAAAAAAAATAATTATCGAGTTCTACTGCCGAACTTTGGCGTTAAGGTGAAGTGAAACATCCTTCAAATCAGTCGATTCGAATACAACACTTTTATTTAAGGGTATTAAACCAAACTGTCCGAAACTTTGACACATCACTCCTGATCATCTAAGAATTGTCCTGACACATTGAAAATTTGGATTTTTCAAACAAATTTTTTAACTCATTCCAGACCAGAACCAAAATGGCGTCGAGCTCTCATATTTCGATCAATATACAATTATCGAAGGCTCTGTGAGAATCGAAAGGGTCAGGACAATTTTACGACAATTTAGAACACTCTGGTAATCTATAAACTCGCATTTGAACGGGATAAAGACAAAAAAAGTGTTGTATGCGCTTTTTTGCTAAAACGATGGTAATACGAGGTCTCGGAGTGAAAAGATAATTGACCTGGAAATCACAGATGGCGCAGGGGGTCCTTCCGCAGACAATTAGGGCCCCAGAAGGCACGAATCCAGAGGATTTCTGGAGTTTTACTTCGATTTCTTTATAATTATTGTACGAAAACGACAAGTGGAATATGCCATTTGGTACAATACACAATATAATTCGACCCAGCTGTCAATATAAAAACGAACGTTGGCAACGTAGGCATTTAAAAAAATCTTCTTTATCGATGTTGATCAAGAAGATTTTTCTAAATGCCTACGTTGCCGTCGTTGGTTTTTATATTGACAGCTGTGTCGAATTGCATTGAATATTTTACCAAATGGCATACTCCACCTGTCGTTTTCGTACAATAAATATCAAGAAATCAAAGTAAATCTCCCGAAATCCTCAGGATTCAAGCTTTCTGGGGCCCCAATTGTCTGCAGAGGGACCCCCTGCGCCATCTGTGATTTCCAGGTCAATTAAATTTTCACTCCGAGACCTCGTATTACCATCGTTTTAGCATAGAAGCGCATACAACACTTTTTTTGCCCTTATCCTGTTCAAATGCGAGTTTATCAATTACCAGAGTGTTCTAAATTGTCGTAAAATTGTCCTGACCCTTTCGTTTCTCATATCAGAGCCTTCGATAATTGTATATTGATCAAAATATGAGAGCTCGACGCCATTTTGGTTCTGGTCTGGACTGGGTTAAAAAATGTTGTTAAAAAATCCAAATTTTCAATGTGTCAGGACAATTCTTAAATGATCAGGAAGGATGTGTCAAAGTTTGGTCTAATACCCTTAAAAAAAAGTGTTGTATTCGAATTGACTGATTTGAAGGGTGTTTCACTTCACCTTAAGTATTCGATGCCGTTCGCGCATGCTTTTAAATGTATTTGGCGCGAGACTCTGCCGAGTCTCCTGATCGATATTCCGAATCTCTTTACCCATGATGTTGAGGACAGTGCCAACGATATCAGTAGCTCCGGCACCACCTGATCTCTTTTCGGCAACGACCATGCTGGCCACGATAGGTCGATCCTGCTGCAGGAATCCATCGAGTTCCTACGAGGAAGGATAAACATGTAAGTACAATTATTTAATTCTAGCTCGTTGCAAGAATCTTATTACTGCCTTCAAAGCCAAAGAGAGCCAACAATTACATTCTGCCACCCTGAGAAAAAAAATTTCATTGAACCAAAGGAATACTCAGTCAATTCAAAGTGTAATTATTTGGCTGGGACAACCTTAATTGTTCTTCGCTTCAATGAATTTTTTTCTTGCAGGTTCACGCCGAGGAAATGTATCTCGACAATGAATCTGAGGTATATAAGACCGAGGATTAAAAATAATACGACATAAAAAATATTTGGAAATATTTTATAATTAGCCATACCTGCGTTTGAACTTATTTAGTTTTTTCATGCGTTCGTTTGATGTAAGAATTAATATCTTTTTTTCTTTTTCTTCCAGAAATTTTTCGCTCAATCCCAACTCACCTGCAGGCAACTGGAGATCCTCTGTTGCAAAGTGCCCCCGATGACGAGTTCCTTGTGGTCCTCCTGCATCTCGGCGACGAGGCCGACGTCGCCGACTGCACCCCACTGCACCGCCAGAGCCGGAAATCCTTCAATTCTGCGCTTTTCGCAGATCCTTTCCATAACGGAGTTGGACATTCCATAATTGGTCTGTCCAGCGTTTCCTCGACCACAAGAGACAGAAGAGAAGACGACGAATTGCCTGAGGCCAGGGCACATCTTCCTGGAGAGCTGGTCGAGCTGTTTCGTGGCCCACGCCTTCGCCCTGAAGGACTCCTCGAAGGACTCCGGGGTCTGGTTCTCCCACAGGTTGTCCTTCAGGACCACCGCCAGGTTGAAGATCCCGTCCACCGGGCCCAGGGCCTTCGCCTTCTTCAGGATGTCCTCGCAATCCTCGCGAATCGAGGAGTCCCTCCCGGTGACGATCTCGACTTTGACCCCGTAGCTCTTCCAGATCCTTACTCGCATGACCTGGTACCCGTTCTTGAAGCCGGCTCGAGAAGTCAGGACCAGGTTCCTGGCTCCTCTCATAACCAGCCAGTCGGCCAACTCCAAGCCGAATCCTCCGAGACCTCCCAGGATGACGTAGCTGTGGTCATCCTTGCAGAAGAAGCGCGGCAAGGCCAGTATCTTCGCGTTCAAGGACTCCTGCTCGTCGCGGACTCGTATCAGCACCTGGGGATCGTGAAGAGGTGAGTCTAAGGGTGAGAATCCTTCGTTAATCCTTTCGTCACCTGGGACGAGATATTTCACGTCCCGAGATCCCCTATTTCCCTCTTTGGCGAAATATTTCGCGATCCTGTGCCGGTCCTTCATGGGGATGCGAAAGTGGCATCCGAAGGATCAACCTTTGATGAAGCTTTTCTCCAAACACCGTGTACCGAATCGTTTCAATCTCTACAACATGAATCTGAAGACCATAAGGAAGGTCCCGACACGCGTAAAATTAAATTATGTATAGAAAATGTTGAGAAGGTCTATAAATAAATTTTACAGAAAATTGGAATTTCACGAGTGTCGGGACCTTCCTTCTAGCCTCCACATTCACGTGGGAAAATGTCAGACAATTCGGTACAACAAGTTCGCAGAAGAATATGAAAAGCGAATATAGCAACGTGCATATCCCCGTAAATCGCGATGTAAACGTTAAAAAAGAGGTAGAGGATCTCGGGTCCTCACCTTGCCGATGTGTTTCCCCGCAGCCATGTACCGGAAGGCGGCCTCGACCTGATCCTTCGGGAACACGGTCCTGGTCAGAGGTTTGATACATCCATTCTTCATGTACTCAGCCACGATTTTGTTCAGCTCGGCCCTAACTTCATCCGGAGCGGCGAATATATTATCCAGCATGACGCCGTGGAAGCTGATCTCCTTGAGGAAGGCATCCATGCCCAAAGGATTATTGGCCGCCATGTCGAACTTCCCAATTTCAAGGAACCTCCCGCCCTTGGCGAGGCACCTCACGGAGGCCTTCAGCTTCTCCTCCGCCAGGGAATTCAGGACGATGTCCACCCCTTGACCCTTGGTCTGCCTCATGACCATTTGCTCGAAGCTGATGTCCCTGGAGTTCCCGATATGGTCATCAGGAATCGAGGGGAAGGTCTCCCTGATGAACCTCCTCTTGTCCGGGGTGCCAACCGTGGTGAAGACCTCACAGCCGACGAAGAGCGCCACGTGGATGGCTGCTTGACCCACTCCACCACTTCCTGCGTGGATCAGGACCCTGTCCCCCTTCTGCATCTTTCCTTTGATCACCATCGCGTATAGGGCGGTCCCGTAGACGCAGGGGACCGTAGCAGCATCCTCCATGGTCCAGTCTTCGGGGATGGTCCAGGTGATGTGCTCGTCCATGATGCATCGATTCGTCATGCACCGGGTTTCGCGCATACCCATCACTCTCCTTCCCGATGCGTCCATCCCGCTAAACTCGAACCCGATCACGCACTCCAGGTCCATCCTGGTCTTGGCGATGACGTCGGCGGACAGCTTGCCAGTGGCCAGCATGACGTCGCGGAAATTGATGGCGGAGTAGACGATGTTCACCAGCCTCTTGTCCTGGACATTTTCGAGAGGTCCTTGCAGCCACTTCAGGCTACCCAGATCGCCGTGCACCAGCTGATTCACCCAGGCATGCTCTACGGGGACTGGCTCCATGGGAGGGAGCTTGAAGTGCCTGTAGGATCCCCAGATTCTCCCAGGGTGCAGCACGTTCAGCACCAGGTCCAGCTGCAGCTGCTTCTGGTAGAAGGGATCCGCCAACGAAAACTTCGGCGCCTTTTCGTCCTGAAAAAAAAGACGCAGTTTAGAGCCGGTTGAACCAACGGTGATTAACGTGATATTTCTTATCTATAATTAGTCAACCTAGGATTAATGAAATTCACGTTGCATTGATAGTATCGATTCATCCCTACCTGGATCAACACTCCCCTGACCGTCTCCCCACCTGGCTCCTTCCTGATGCAGTTCAAGAAGCCAACCAGGCCACTTTCGAAATCGCCCTGGCTAACCAGGATGATCCTGGAGATCCCTTCCACCTCCTTCTCGACCTCCTCCTTCGTGGCCTTCTGCAGCTCGGAGACCCAGGAGAAATCCTCGTTCCTGACGAAGACTACGACGGTCCTCGTCGGCGATTTCTCCCTCTTCCTCAGGAGGACCAGCAACTCGTTGCCGGTGCGTTTCTGCAGGATAACGTTCAAGCCGAATTTCAGAGCCCTGCCGGCGATGTCCTCCAGGTCAGGGGACTCTCTGGTGATGACGAATCCTGCCTCCTTCAGGGCTGGCAGGAGCAGACTTCTTTGTTCCTGCTGCTTGTCTTCCAGCAATCCTCTGCCGACGACGATGAGGGCACTCGTGTCCGAGGGGAGCTTCTTGGGCTCGGCCAGGACTATCTCTGCAGGGATGACACCTTCTTCGAAGGAGTCTGCAGGCGCCAGGATCGTGATGTCTGCCTGCATCAACGGCAAGTCTCCCAGGACCTCGAGCAGGATCGGCGATACCACGTCCTCCACGTCCTTCTTGTCGGACTCGTTCAACAGCTCGATGCACTTCACTTTTATGGTCAGGTGATTTTCTAGGGCTAAATGGGCAGCAAGACGCACCGCATGTTGAAGAGACATTTCGGCTCGATCTTCATGGGCCAGGAATTTATACTCTTCCAGGACCGGCTCTCCTGTTAACTTCCTCTTGCTTATGGCATTCGCTTTCAGACCTCGAATTTCGATACCCCCAGCAACGACTGCGTTTAGATTCGGGTACACGTGAACGGTGAAACCTGGAAAAAGAGTCCTTGAAGTCCTACCTCTATCTTCCACGTGAAACTTCTGAGGATAGGGTACTACACGCTGAGGATGAAAAAAATGCCATTGAACCAAAGAAACATTATGTTAATTCGAAGAATAACTTCTTAAGGTGAAGTGAAACACGTCGAGGAACTTGATCGACGTCGATAAAGAAGATTTTTCTAAATGCCTACGTTGCCGACGTTGGTTTTTATATTGACAGCTGGGTCGAATTATATTGTGTATTGTACCAAATGGCATATTCCACTTGTCGTTTTCGTACAATAATTATAAAGAAATCGAAGTAAAACTCCAGAAATCCTCTGGATTCGTGCCTTCTGGGGCCGTAATTGATTGTGGAGGGACCCCCTGCGCCATCTGTGATTTCCAGGTCAATTAAATTTTCACTCCGAGACCTCGTATTACCATCGTTTTAGCAAAGAAGCGCATACAACACTTTTTTTGCCATCTGTGATTTCCAGGTCAATTAAATTTTCACTCCGAGACCTCGTATTACCATCGTTTTAGCAAAGAAGCGCATACAACACTTTTTTTTGCCTTTATCCCGTTCAAATGCGGATTTATCGATTACCAGAGTGTTCTAAATTCTCGTAAAATTGTCCCGACCCTTTCGATTCTCATATCAGAGCCTTCGATAATTGTATATTGATCGAAATATCATAACTCGACGCCATTTTGGTTCTGGTCTGGAATGAGTTAAAAAATTTTGTTGAAAAATCCAAATTTTGAATGTGTCAGGACAATTTTTAGATATAATACCCTTAAAAAAAAGTGTTGTATTCGAATCGACTGATTTGAAGGATGTTTCACTTCACCTTAACGGAAGAAACGTTTATTCGGCTTTATGACGATTCATTTGACCCAACGAGACGTTTCTTTGGTTCGACGAATCTTTTTTTCTTTTCTTCTCGGTGCACCGATGTTCATTACGTCTTACACTTTTCTTCTTCGGTGAAGGCTCGAATTTGATTCAGATGAGTCTTGGTGTCGATCACCAGTTTTTCGATCCCTGTCGGCACGTAAAGGCCTCTCGTGTCCTGTCCTAAAAGCTTCATCTGCAGCATGTTGTCCATGAAGGCGATCCAATTGTTGTTCCAGACAATCTCCCCTCTACTTCCGGTAGTCGTGGCCCTCTTCAAACCTTGGAACAAGCCGCTGTACTGGTACCCACGAAGTCGGAATTCCTTGTAAATGTCCCGGGTCTTCAGATGGTACTCTTCGTCATCTATCGGCTTCATGAATTTAGGATTTAACATCTCTTGGGCGACGTTCGTCGCGGCTCGCACGATTCCGCTGACCACTGCTGCACCACCTTCTACGACCTCGAATCTTCCAGACCCTGATAAAGGGAGATAAAAAATAAATACAGAGACTGATTAGTCATTACCCCCCTCAATAGCCTGGACAGTTAAAAGTATTCCAAAGTTTGAGACACGTGTTCAGAAAATATATATGTTAAACTGCAATATAAAATTACGCTATCCTTTTTCAATATCACGATAAGAACTTATGGTGATATGAAACGGTCATACTATATACATGAAACGTCAAAATATTTATAAATCTTTCCTCCAAACTGGGCGCACCGAATTATATCAAACTTCAGCACGTGGTTACGAAGGCCCTAAGGAAGAACGCGATGCTCGTGAAATTTCATTTTTCCAACCAAATTTCTTTTTCTTTAGCCGAGACTGGAACCAAAATCAGATTCTTTCGTGAGAAATTAAATTTCACGAGCATCGCGCTCTTCCTAAGGACCTCCTTAATCACGTGCTGATGTGTCAAATGATCCGGTGCATTTAGTTTGGAGAAAAGTTTTATAAATATTTCTACGTTTTAAATANATGTGTCAAACGATCCGGTGCATTTAGTTTGGAGAAAAGTTTTATAAATATTTCTACGTTTTAAATATATATAGAATGACCCTATCATTTCGCCTTGCTCGTGAAATTTCATTTTTCCAACAAAATTTCTTTTTCTTTAGCCTAGACTAGAACCAAAATCAGATTCTTTCGTGAGAAATTAAATTTCACGAGCATCGCGCTCTTCCTAAAGACCTCCGTAATTACGTGCTGATGTGTCAAACGATCCGGTGCATTTAGTTTGGAGAAAAGTTTTATAAATATTTCTACGTTTTATATACATATAGAATGACCCTATCATTTCGCCTTAACTCTATGCCTATAAAGGCGTCGAACATTTGGTCCAATATTGCGTGCACGCTCTGATGAATTTCGCCCATATGTCGATAGAGTTCCATACTCAAAGGGTTAATAAGGGTTCTGAAGACCTGCAATACCTTTCTGCACCATCAGCGTGAGTTCCACGTCCCCTTCCTTCGGGATGTTGGTAGCCCTGAGGAACTTAACATCCTCAAAGACAACGGAGACCTCTGTATACAACTCTCCCCTCATCATGCCCACGGTTTCCCATATCAAAGCAAGATATCCAGTAGCAGGTAAGAGGTTCCTCCCACTGATAACATGCCCCGCCATGAACTCGAAATCCTCATCAGCCAAAGTGACTTCGACGATCCTCTCCCCGGAGACGATCTTCTCCTGCATCCTGTAGGACGTGACGTACCAGTCGTCAGAATGTTCCCATTTAATATGCGGCGCGATCATGGGAGTTCCTCGACTAACTGGGAGCTGGACTTCAGGATAAAGTTTCCTCAAGTCTGGCTGGAAGCCCACGTTGAAGAGCTTCCCTATACCCTGAAGAAGCACCTCCACGTTGTCCTTGTGTCCTCGCTGGGTCATCGGGATGTTCATTACGCTCTCTGGCAAGGACCTCCTCAGGATCGCCTGCAGCAGCCCGTGGGGGGCGATCTCGATCGTCGCGGCGTCCTTCGGGATCAGGGCTGAGGTCTCCTCGAAGAGAACCGGGCTCAACAAATTGTTCGTGTGGTATTCCGCAGATGAAAGCCGAGCTTTCGTCGTGTTCCACTGGCTGCGAGGCACGGAGGTGCTAAGCCATTTTGTGCTTCGAGCTTTCGGAGCTGGTATCACCTCCTGGAGATAAGACAGCAGTTTCGGACCCGCCGCTGCTATGTATCGACTGTGATAAGGGATGTTGCTGCAGGGCACCTCCTTCGCGAAGACGCCTTTCGCCTGAAATAATCACACCATCCTGTGAAACTACTGATCGAAGAATTTAATTTAGAATTNCGCTTCTTTGCTAAAACGATGGTAATACGAGGTCTCGGAGTGAAAATTTAATTGACCTGGAAATCACAGATGGCGCAGGGGGTCCCTCCGCAGTCAATTAGCGCCCCAGAAGGCACGAATCCAGAGGATTTCTGGAGTTTTACTTCGATTTCTTTATAATTATTGTACGAAAACGACAGGTGGAATATGCCATTTGGTACGATACACAATATATTTCGACCCAGCTGTCGATATAAAAACGAACGCCGGCAACGTAGGCATTTAGAAAAATCTTCTTTATCGACGTTGATCAAGTTCCTCGACGTGTTTCACTTCACCTTAATAGGCATCATTTTCAAGGTAGTCTACTTTTATGAATTTTCAAGTGAACTTATGGAACCTAATTACCTGTAGCTGGCTGACGAAGGTTTTCATCGACTCCGCAGGTCCACTGATAGTGGCGCTATCAGCAGAATTACGACACGCTATTTCAATATCCGGAGGACACATCTCCCTCAGGGTTTCGTACCCTAGGCCGACAGCAGCCATGGACCCGTGGATAAATTTCGTTTCGATAGAAGCCAAGCCTCGAGAATATGCAGAAAGGATCATCTGCTCAGCCGTAAAGCATCCATCTGCATATGCACATCCCAGCTCTCCGACGGAATGCCCAATTATGCGATCAGGAACAATGCCCAATGACGTCAAGATATCCACCAAACCGATCTAAAAAATTATGACAATGAAAGCCGACCTAAAAAGTCGCAACGAATCGCCCTATTGATTTAATTTCCGAAAATCTACCCCGAGAAAAAAGAAAAAAGAATATTTCACTGAAGCAAATAAACATTTCTCTTAATAGTGCACCAAGAAATCCCATTGAGCCCGAAGAAATATTTCGCCAATTCGCAGAATAATTATTATACTGGATTAAATCGTATGCAAGATTTCCTCGGAATTGCGACAATTTGTTTGAGCTTATTGGAGTGACATGATTACTCTTATAATTATAAAAATATGTCTGGTACTATTTAAAGAAATATTTTTTTGATTCAATGAATCTCTCTTTTTTTTTCTCTATCTCAGGATAAGAGAATCGAGGCCTACTTGGACCGCAGCGATTCCCACGAAGGAGTTCAGGATGTTGTCGAACGTCTTCTTGTCCTTGTTGGTCAGGATGTCGTAGATGTCGACCTTGCGAGGCCTCAGGACGGCGTCGCATTTTTTGATGGCCTCCGCGAAGACCGGAAGTCGCAGCAGAGACTCCCCTGTGGTATAAAAGAAAAATTCAAAAGGAGTGGTTTAATTACTTCCCGAGGGAATGAGGACTCTCAGGACTCTCACCCATCCCGGCCCACTGAGACCCCATCCCGGAAAAGACGAACCAGAGTGGCCGTCTGCTTCCTGGGTAGTGGTCGATGACTTTGATGGGGTTTTTAGCCACTCCATGGGGTGGCATCATCACGAATCCACGGTAAAGATGTCCTGGAATGTCGTGTAGGTGGACGTCGTGCAGAAGCCGGAAGTGCTCAACATCGACGGGCCGACTGAGGATCTATCGGAAATTAAACTGAAGTGACGTTCATTCCCCTCTTACTCCACCGTAGGAATTTTCGGTATCTTCCTTTTAAATGGAATATACAAATGTAATATAAAAGTAAGGCGCAAGAAAAATATAATATGTACGGAGCAATACTCTATAATTAATATCTGTACACAACGTTGTATTATATTTTAACTTACATCTCCTAAGAGAGCTTCCGCAGCTTCCTCGGTGCGACCGGAAATGGCGACGAGTCTGGGCAGATCGTCTTCAGGGGCGCCGCCATTTTTTTTCTCCTTGTCGTTGGATTTCAGCAAAATGTGGGCATTCGCCCCGCCGAATCCGAAGGAGTTTATCCCGACATATCCTCCTTCCCAGGGGGTGGGTTCGGTGATCACCTGGATTTTTCCCTCCTCCAGAGATTTCACCCCCTCCCTAGGTCGCTTATAATGCAGATTCGGCGGAATGTATCCAGACTCCATCGCGATCAGGACCTTAAATTAAAAAATCCCTTGTAAAACATTTTCCAAGTCTCAAAGTAATATGAAAGGGTCATTTTAAACATATATCAAAACGTGAATATATTTATAAAGCTTTTCTCTAAACTGGATGCACAGAATTATCTGGCCTTAAAAAAAAACGCGATGTTCGTGAAATTTCATTTTTCTCAAGAAATGTCTTTTTCCGGTTCTTGTCCTAGATAAATACGCATTGTTTCTTTTCCAGAAATGAAATTCCACGAGCATCGCGTTCCTCCTTAGAGCCTCCGGGATCTCTTGATAAAGTTTCAAATGATTCGGTGCCCCTAATTTGGAGAAAAGTTGTATAAATATTTCGACTTTTTAGTATGTTATATGTGAGACTTTCATATCACCTTAAGGTGACGTGAGCGACATCTGAGGAGTAAACCCTTTACGAAATAGGACGTACCTAATCATTTGAAACTTTACCATAACTAAATTACCCCTTAAGGTGAAGTGAAACACCCTTCAAATCAGTCGATTCGAATACAACACTTTTTTTTAAGGACATTAGACCAAACTGTCCGAAACTTTGACACATCACTCCTGATCATCTAAGAATTGTCCTGACACATTCAAAATTTGGATTTCTCAAACAAATTTTTTAACTCATTCCAGACCAGAATCAAAATGGCGTCGAGCTCTCATATTTCGATCAATATACAATTATCGAAGGCTCTGATATGAGAATCGAAAGGGTCAGGACAAATTTAATTTAGAATTAAATTGGAATTTAATTTAGAATCAAATTGGAATTTAATTTAGAATCAAATTGGAATTTAATTTAGAATTAAATTAGAATTTAATTACTAATCAAGACCCGAGGGGCTAGTCACTAGGACTATCAGTGAAAAGGATTTCCTCCTTTCAGAAGCGATTGTCTTTAATTTCATATGATGAACAACAATGCGATTCGGTCACTTTCAACGATTTCCAGGGACTTGGGATTCCCAGATGATTTCCACGTGATGTCGAGCATTAAAATCCATAATTTCCTGAGTAAATAACCACTCACGAGCTCGTATCTCAGTTTTAACGTTAAGGTGAAGTGAAACATCCTTCAAATCAGTCGATTCGAATGCAACACTTTTTTTTAAGGGTATTAGACCAAATTGTCCGAAACTTTGACACATCACTCCTGATAATCTAAGAATTGTCCTGACACATTGAAAATTTGGATTTTTCAAACAAATTTTTTAACTCATTCCAGACCAGAACCAAAATGGCGTCGAGCTCTCATATTTCGATCAATATACAATTATCGAAGGCTCTGATATGAGAATCGAAAGGGTCAGGACAATTTTACGACAATTTAGAACACTCTGGTAATCGATAAACTCGCATTTGAACGGGATAAAGGCAAAAAAAGTGTTGTATGCGCTTCTATGCTAAAACGATGGGAATACGAGGTCTCGGAGTGAAAATTTAATTGACCTGGAAATCACAGATGGCGCAGGGGGTCCCTCTGCAGTCAATTAGGGCCCCAGAAAGCATGAATCCAGAGGATTTCTGGAGTTTTACTTCGATTTCTTTATAATTATTGTACGAAAACGACAGGTGGAGTATGCCATTTGGTACAATACCCAATATAATTCGACCCAGCTGTCAATATAAAAACGAACGTCGGCAACGTAGGCATTTAGAAAAATCTTCTTTATCGACGTCGATCAAGTTCCTCGACGTGTTTCACTTCACCTTAACTGAATTTCTTATTATTAAGAATAATGATAACGTCGGCGATGACGTTAATAAACAGATAAAAGGGAAATAAATTTAAATCAATCGTTAATACCTTCGCCACGGAGCACAAACCACTCGCAGGCTCCGAGTGACCAAGATTCGACTTTACGGATCCAATCCTCAAAGGAGTTGTGCGATCAGGACAGAAAACCTTCTCCAGGGCGTTCAGTTCTTCAGGATCGCCGACCTTGGTTCCTGTTCCATGGGCTTCAACGTAGGATAGAATACTCGGAGGCAAACCGCACTCGTCGTAGAACTCCTTCAACAAGACTCCCTGCATCACGCTGGAGGGAAATGTGATTCCTTGTTCCTTAAAGCCATCGCAATTAGTCTTCCCGTGAACATAAGTGGCGTAGATTCGCTTAGCATTTTTCGCTTTTTGGAGATAAACCACGGCGACGGTTTCGCTCCGAGTGTATCCATTGGCATCGGCGTCGAAGGACTTGCATCGTCCATCAGGTGACAATACACCTGTAACATGTCGCAAATGTTTTATCTACATGATGTCACGCCAACGCTGAGAAAATAAAAAATCCATTCTACCGAAAAAATATTTTTCCCATTAAAAGAATAATTATTTCACTCGGATAAACTCGACTGAATTCGATGCAACGTATCTTCGGAAGATGGCAATTCATATTTGGGTTTATTTCGGTTAAGGTGAAGTGAACCATCCTTCAAATCAGTCGATTCGAATACAACACTTTTTTTTAAGGGTATTAGACCAAACTGTCCGAAACTTTGACACATCACTCCTGATCATCTAAGAATTGTCCTGACACATTCAAAATTTAGATTTTTCAAAACAATTTTTTAACTGTCCAGACCAGAACCAAAATGGCGTCGAGCTCTCATATTTCGATCAATATAAAATTATCGAAGGCTCTGATATGAGAATCGAAAGGGTCAGGAGAATTTTACGACAATTTAGAACACTCTGGTAATCGATAAACTCGCATTTCAACGGGATAAAGGCAAAAAAAGTGTTGTATGCGCTTCGTTGCTAAAACGATGGGAATACGAGGTCTCGGAGTGAAAATTTAATTGACCTGGAAATCACAGATGGCGCAGGGGTCCCTCCGCAGTCAATTAGGGCCCCAGAAGGCACGAATTCAGAGGATTTCTGGAGTTTTACTTCGATTTCTTTATAATTATGGTACGAAAGCGACAGGTGGAATATGCCATTTGGTACAATACCCAATATAATTCGACCCAGCTGTCAATATAAAAACCAACGTCGGCAACGTAGGCATTTAGAAAAATCTTCTTTATCGACGTCGATCAAGTTCCTCGACGTGTTTCACTTCACCTTAACTGGGGAAATATTTCATCGGTTCGATGAAATTTCTTTCGCGGGGTAGAATTATTTGTCTACGCTTTGAAGGAATCTATGGAAGGCTTTTACCTAAACGCGAGAACTGCAGGGACACGTAAGGGTGAAGACACAGATTCGCTCCTCCAACAATGGCGGCGTCGCATTGTCCGCTTTTTATCGCCCTGTAGGCATGCTCCATGGCGAAAAGACTGGAGCTACATGCCGAATCCACTGTATAACTAGGTCCATTAATTCCTAGCCAATAGGAGATCCTGTTCGCCAACATGGCTCTGCTGCACCCTGTGATGCCGAATCCATTAACCTGCCGAAAAAGTATCTAACATGAATGCAGAAATAATATCAAATAGTATTTGGCATTATTCTATGTTCGACTAACGTTTATAAATTTATTCCTGAAGTTTACATTAAAAATGCGAACGGAAAGAATTTCGAAAAAAAAAATGTTTACACGCAAAGCGTGGCGAGTAACCCCTTAATCCTACTCGTGTAATTTAGGCACAAGGGTGAAACAATTTTAGGTGAACAAATTTACTTCCTTGAATTAAATCTATTAATATTCAGCAATAATTCCGGACCTGTAGCTTCTCGTAGAACCAAGTTTTCTCAGACTCGGAAAAGCACGCGCCGATGAAAACTCCGGTTTTGGTTCCCCTTAATGATCGAGGGTTGATTCCAGCATCTATAATGGCCTCATAAGTGTGTTCCAAAATCATCCTGCACATGGGGTCCATGGTATGTGCTTGCTTGAAGTGCACCCCGAAGAAGACGGCGTCGAATTTTTCCACATTGTTAATTTTCCCGGTACGTTGGGGGATTTCAGGGTGATCTGGAAATCGAACAATTGGTTATTGACCGTGACATCTTTTCTGCGCAATTCCCCCCAACAAAGACGTGGTCGTATCGTGAGAATAATCGAAAGGTCGCATGTATTATTAATAAGTAACTTGTTGACTCAAAGGTCCGACAACAATCGGCAGACGGACAAATCACGGTTACCTCGATAATTTATTGCATTACGTAAACAATTAGACGCACCGAATCGACGTTAATTAATTATAATATTCGTTCCATAAAATGAAAAGCTTCCAATGTTTACCTAAGACCCTGAACTGTTAAGGTGTAAGCCCTCTAAAGCTAATAATATTAAAAAAGAAAAGTAAACCCAGTAGAACAATGCTTGGCGTTAAGAAACGTCGAGGCCCATGACCTTGTCTGAGATATTAATAATTTTAAATCATTTCTCCCGATTTAACAATTCCTACAATTTCCCATTTCACAGTCAGAGTCGTCTCGGAGCAATAATTAGCACAAGGAAAACCCGCGACGAGTCAAGATAGTTATAAAAAGTCTCAGTTGAAAATTCCAATGGCACTATAAATTGCGATCGAAGGCCGCCATCTTGGAATCAGGCGTCGCCAAGGAATTCCAAGTTCCAAAGGTGCATCAGAGGAAGTACCTAATTTCCACCTGCGATCGTCGTCGGTAACCAGGTCCACCTTGTTCATGAGATTCTCCCAGAAGTGCATCATGTTGTTGGACTCCGGAAAACGACCGGAAATCCCAGAAATGACGAGTTCCTCTCCGGGCTCGGGGGCGGCCATCTTGAATCCGTTGCACGTGGCGTCTGTCTCCGTTTTAGTCCTCATGCTGGGCCGGTGCGGTTTTCCGCCGGGAATTTCACTGTTTACGACTTAGTTCACTATGGCACCATGCGTAAAAATTCACCGCGATTGGTAACGAAGGGAAGGGGGAACAATCGGGCCTCGCGAAATGTCTCAGCAGACTCTGAAGAGGACTGAGAATCGGCCAAGTCGAAACGACCTCTTATAACCGGCAGCCCCACTGGCGCGCCTCGTCGCTCGTTAATTTCCTTTAAACTTATTTAAATGGAAATTAAGTTTCAGCTCGACCTTTCTGTAACCGCGTTTCCGATTAAGTATGCGCGCATGCGAGGGGGCTTTGAATTTTACGAACGGGCGCGAAGTCTCGGCCGACAGTGTTGCACTATTTCGTTCGCGTCCCCTCCGAGGAAACGAGAGAAAGAATAAAACACCCGTCTCGGCCGACCGTGAGAACGTCCGGCGATTATTTTCCGCGTCCCTTCCTTGTCTGTTGCAAATGATTGGTATCACGGAACCGACTTCTCTTCGTTCTAACGCGCATGCCATGTTTTAGAAGCGGACGTGGAGGGAAACCGCGCTCCGCCATCTTGGATTAGGGGATAGAAACATAACACGGATTAATGCAAACAAAACGTCGGTAATCGACGTCCCTCTCTCGAAATAAGTATCTAAGGACCTCCTGAGAGTATTTAACGATCATTTTCCATAGAATCGACATTCCGTTCTAATGCGCGCGTCTTATCTTCGAAGCGGGAGAGGTGGATGACCACGCACCGCCATATTGGATTCATGGAGTTGAAGAAAATACAGGAAATCGATGTCCGCCTCTTAAAACAGGCACATGAGGACTTTCCGAAACCGTTTCACGAATACGACAAAACAACTGAATATTCCGCCCCTGAAAATGAGCCGCCAAATTACGAGGAGGAAGCAAACACGATTTCTTTCAGCCGGAATGATGCAACACGCCCGCGTCAGAATTATTACATTCTTAAAAAGTTCCGTCCCGTGATACGATTAAATGAATATATATGGGTCGTACACGTGAAATAATAATGCCAGGAGTATGAAACAATCGAGTCGAAATGTAATATGTATGTAGGCTTATATTTAAGCAGACGCCATCGCGACATTGAACGCCATCGAAGCAAGAAAAAAGAAAAAAGAATATATGAGTTCACTGTCTGTCCTGCACCTTCGTTCTTCGCATATTAACTCGCCGATTAATGGATGAAACCACGACCGAGAGTTAAATGTCAAAGGCAAATGTTTAACCAGATTTGTATTACAGGCCGACGCGGCGGAAAGCTTCCTTTCTAAAAGTAAAAAAAAATACATACATCAAATAAATTTCGTTAATAAAAATGTACATTGAATCCAAAAGAAATTTGATTATTCGAATTTGAGAAAAAAAAAAGACAAGAATCACCAAAATTTACAGCAAATTCGGACGCCACTTTACCACGTGTTGTACCTCCGCGCATAAAATCGATTACACGTAAAATAAATCCTCTCAAAGTCAGAAGGAATTAATTTGCAAGCGATAGTAAGGCCTGAATAGACGCAGCTTGTTTCCGAAAGTTCGATCGTCATTCAATGAATAATCGTAAGTCCCATTCTGGATTAAGTAAGGATTAGGACATTGAACTTGGGCATAATACGATACTACATACATCGATTCCTACAACCACCTGTAAATTTAGAACCTCAGATCATACTAATTAAAAAATAAATAAATAAATAAATAAGACGTAATTTTCTACGATGAATAAAAATGTATGAAACTGCCCCAAATTTACAGGGAATTAATTTACTACTGTAAAATGCTACAACTTAAATCGATCAGCTCTGCTTTTAATCTATTATTATTATTGTACTTTTAATATGCAGCGAACCTCGATTTCTTCGATTCTTTCTGCAACTCGCTTAATGCAGATTAAAAATAAAAGAGATTCCGAAACTGGAGCGCGTAAATTCTCAAGCTGCATTGAATGTTAATCGGTCAAAGCTTGTTTAAAAAACTGGACTATCGTTTATAGGGCGTAAAATTTGTTGACAACAATCTCCGGATTAGGGCAATGAACCGGGTAAACGGCACAATATTTCGGTGTTCTTTGTCCGTGAATACCCGTAAAAAAAAATGCAGTCCTGCGATTCTTAATGAATATGCAAGGAGTGTGGCAACGCGACCTGTGTCAGGGGTTGCCGGATGTGGCATTGATTAGCATAACACGTGCATACATTAGTGATTGTTACGTATAAAGTATACTGGGTATAAAGCGACTGTTTAAACGTTCACTTCGTATCGGCGACACTATCCTAATTTAAAACTAGAGATCATTACATACAGTTCTAGTGTCGAGTTAGGACATAAATGCAATGTGTGCATCGAATGTTAAGGACGTATCGGAGGAATAATAAAAATAAAGAATGAACCCTCCTTCGCAGAGAAATAAAAAAATTTCTCATCGAACCAAGGAAATATTTCTTTGAATAGTACCAAAGAAATATTTCATTATCAATAATATCTCGACACATCGAATGAAAAGCTCTCTTCTGCTTCGTCGACTTTATTAACCCCGACGACGCGTCGTCGGGAGGCCGTGAAAAATGACAAAAGTATAAAACGTGTAAGAACGTCGAAAATATATTATTTATCTCGCATAGTTTCCGGTGAGAGGCACCGTCCAGCCGATTCGTAATAACTAATTACAATATCAATACGCCAGGGCGAAAAATACAGATCTCCACGTGGAAGATAAAAGTATATCTTCGCATACCCTCGACGAACACAGGTAAACTGACCTCCTCCATTGTCTTTACAGTTATCACTAGATTACGGAAGGTAGAACTAAAAATATACACGAAATGGATGAGCCCGTTTCTCCTTTAAATGCGAGGGATCTCCTCTCAGGAGTCTAAAGATACGGCAAGAAGAAATGTCCAGGAGTTCTGAGACCACCTCTACATAACGCGTGTAAATAAACAGAAAATAAGGAATTTCTTGGATCCCATTACGTGGGAAATACTTGTCGAGCCTCTTGTACCAATTGAAAATTGGCGGAGGAACTTTCCTCCCGGTTCCCACACTTAAGTTAAATAAATATTCAGTGTTTCGCAAAATGTACCCTTTTGCCTTGGCCATCCAGCGCTTCCATCAAGCTCGAGGTGAAACTGAACTCTGAGCTGCTGTCGTCTTCCTGAGCCCTGAAACCGCGTTGCAGTCGATGAGTACATAGAGATTTTACCCTAACCAGGCAGAATATAAAGTATTTGTAATGTACAGGGTATCCAGGCTGCCCAAACTGTCGTCCAAGTTGGACGTAGGAGGCCCCTCGACTTTCAGCACTTCCAGGATATTATTCATAGCGGAGACGTAAATTCCCCTAGGACCAGCCAGTCCCAAAAATCTAGGATTGTTCAGGTCTATCAGAATCCTTTCAGGGTCCCTAGACTCCGACTTGTACGTATCCTGGGTTAACTTGACGATCTCCACAGAAGAGAAGTGAACGATGAACAGGTACGGTCTCCGGAAAGCTGTAAAAATTAAATTTCCTCCGTTACTCAAATATTAACTTACAATTTGTGGTTACTAGTTCAACATCCCCGCGCCTCCTCCTTTAACCATTAATACTTTACACATTGGATTACACCGAAGAGACAAGTACACAGGCTGGATAAAAATCACGCTACGTAGTACTTGGATTGTTTGAAAAAAAAGAAAAAAAAAATCCTACTTTTTTAAATACAAAATCAGTGGATTAAAATCGTGATTTTAATCAGATGAATTAAACCAACTCAACCCTGCAAGTGATACTCTACGTACCGAAGGCAAAAGGCAAGTGACTCCATGTGGGATCAATGTTCCGTGTCCTTTGTCCACTTTCATTGACAAACACGCCGAATTCATTGTAGCACAACAATAGTTCGACCGAATTCGACGTTAAGGAGACATTTAACACGCAAACTGGGAATATTCCAAGTCTTGCAACACCGGTTATGGCAGCCTTCACCGAGCTGTCGTCCTCGTCAGGAAATTCTGCATGAAACGTCAAAAGTGATAAACATTATTCTACCACGCTACGGAATTATAAATAAATATTGAAGTCATAAGTAAAACACATCGTTGGATAAAACGATCCCAGGAATTTATTTTCGCAATCTAAAGTAAACCGAAGACCTGCCTGAGGTGCCGTTTATAGCATATCTACATCAATTGGATATTATCATTATAAACATGCATTTTTTATGCTCACCGTCGATGCAGTAGTTTTTCAAGTCGATCTGGAAGAATTTGTTGCATCCAACGATGACAACGTTATCCGTGAATATGGCACAGCTGCAGGGTTCCTGGGTCTCCAGTTCACGCACTGCAATGAACTCGCCGGAATCCTGGCTGGTCATCCACTTCAACAATCTGTAAATGACATTAATTGAAACCTAGACTTAGATGCTTAAGGTGAAGTGAAACACGTCGAGGAACTTGATCGACGTCGATAAAGAAGATTTTTCCAAATGCCTACGTTGCCGACGTTGGTTTTTATATTGACAGCTGGGTCGAATTATATTGGGTATTGTACCAAATGGCATATTCCAACCATCGCTTCCGTACAATAATTATAAAGAAATCGAAGTAAAACTCCAGAAATCCTCTGGATTCGTGCCTTCTGGGGCCCTAATTGACTGCGGAGGGACCTCTGCGCCATCTGTGATTTCCAGGTCAATTAAATTTTCACTCCGAGACCTCGTATTACCATCGTTTTAGCATAGAAGCGCATACAACACTTTTTTTGCCCTTATCCCGTTCAAATGTGAGTTTATCGATTACCAGAGTGTTCTAAATTGTCGTAAAATTGTCCTGACCCTTTCGATTCTCATGTCAGAGCCTTCGATAATTGTATACTGATCGAAATATGAGAGATCGACGCCATTTTGGTTCTGGTCTGGGCTGAGTTAAAAAATTCTTTTGAAAAATCCAAATTTTGAATGTGTCAGGACAATTCTTAGATGATCAGGAGTGACGTGTCAAAGTTTCGGACAGTTTGGTCTAATACCCTTAAAAAAAAGTGTTGTATTCGAATCGACTGATCTGAAGGGTATTTCACTTCACCTTAAGGCGATGTGAAAGTGCCGTCAAAGAGGTCGCGTTTATGAAACTTACCTCCGAACCGGGTACACCGAATCGCTTTAAACCTTACAGCGTGAATATAGAGGCTATAAGGAAAGTCCTGACGCTCATAAAATTCCAATTTATTTAAATTTTGATGTATAGGCTTTGACAAAAATATCTTAATAAAAATGAAATTTCATTGGTGACAGGACCTTCCTTATAGCCTTCATATCCGCATTATCAAATTTTAAACACACAAACACAGTCTCACGAGCGAGACCTCTTTGACGCCGCTTTCTTGTCACCTAAAAACCTTGATATACTCCATTGAAATAAATAATCATCTTACATAACGTGCGTCGCAGTTGCGGCACACAGCATGTCTCCTTGTACCTGGTACAGGTGGCAACTCTCGTTACCAGTAAGAATAGGCTGCGTACTTATAGCAGGTCTCGAGCAAGCGGCAGCCAGTGCGTTACTTTTCAGAAGTCTCAAATCGCAGGAAACGAGGAGTCGATCCTGTCCAGCGATCATCAGCGCCAAACTCAGCTGAGGATGCAGAGAAAGTTGGTGGACCCTTTTGACTCCTCGAATCGCGGTCAAAGTCTGGGACTGCGACCCTTTGTATGAAAATAATCCCTCCTCAGCGCCCAGCAGAAGAACACCCTCCTGCTCCAACTCCACCACGCAGTTCAGGTCCACCTGAGAAGAAACAAAATGGCATGAGTCACTCCGAAATGTACAAAGACTTTAAAGTCACGTACTCGTTCATGGATATTTTTCCGGCAGAACGTAACATAGCAACATTTGTTTTCAGTGTACATTTATAAATGTAAATCGAAATTCTAAAATTACAAATCCACATAGAAGATTCTGAGTGTATAAATTTACCCACCAAAATTCTACATCTATAAATTTACATATAAATTCTAAATTTATAGACAAATAGTGGTAATATTTTGTTAAAATCTCACGGACTATCGGATTTTCTAGGCTCGATAAATTCAATTACGGAGGTTATTACGGTTAAAATGAGTTCAACTCACTCGGTGTTTGTCTAGCCTGAGTACGGTCTGATATTTTTCATATCTAGCAGGCTTCTCCGGTGCGTCCTGACGAGTGACCGCCCTCAAAGTCTTCAGCCAATTCTTCTTGTCAGCCTGACTCAAGGTCATGATGTCTAGCCTCGAAGAGGGCCAACAAGTCGTGGAGGAGATAGGTTCCACCCTGAGGACGAACGGCAAGTCCGACTTCGCGGTCCCATTTACATCGGTTTGGTGGAGCGTCTCGATGACCTTGAAGCCGCCGCTTTCGTCGAGATCTAATCTGCTCATCGGTGCCATCCCGGAGCTCGGTTGATGCTCGTAAATACTTAAAGAAGAACCTTCCAGGCGAAGGTACTTCCTCTCCCAACAAGCCTTCGCTCGACCTGGTACCTTGACCCAGCCCTCCATCGAGACCTTCCCCGTGCAGTCCTTCGATTTAACATCGGACTCCACCTGTAAGAAAATGGACCATTACCTTCCGATAACAAAATTAGCCTCCAAGGCATCAAATTATCTATAAAGCTACCATTCAAACAGAGTGCATCGAATCGTTCTCAAACTTTCCCGCGTGACTATGGAAGCATCAAGGCCTTAAGGTGAAGTGAAACACGTCGAGGAACTTGATCGACGTCGATAAAGAAAATTTTACTAAATGCCTACGTTGCCGACGTTCGTTTTTATATTCACAGCTGGGTCGATTTATATTGTGTATTGTACCAAATGGCATACTCCACCTGT
Source organism: Orussus abietinus (assembly GCF_000612105.2). Taxonomy (NCBI): domain Eukaryota; kingdom Metazoa; phylum Arthropoda; class Insecta; order Hymenoptera; family Orussidae; genus Orussus; species Orussus abietinus. The sequence goes on from NW_019395567.1 coordinate 525,810, forward strand.
CGTTTTCGTACAATAATTATAAAGAAATCGAAGTAAGGCTCCAGAAATCCTCTGGATTCGTGCCTTCTGGGGCCCTAATTGACTGCGGAGGGACCCCCTGCGCCATCTGTGATTTCCAGGTCAATTAAATTTTCACTCCGAGACCTCGTATTACCATCGTTTTAGCAAAGAAGCGCATACAACACTTTTTTTGCCTTTATCCCGTTCAAATGCGAGTTTATCGACTACAAGAGTGTTCTAAATTGTCGTAAAATTGTCCTGACCCTTTCGATTCTTATATCAGAGCCTTCGATAATTGTATATTGATCGAAATATCAGAGCTCGACGCCATTTTGGTTCTGGTCTGGACAGTTAAAAAATTTGTTTGAAAAATCTAAATTTTGAATGTGTCAGGACAATTCTTAGATGATCAGGAGTGATGTGCCAAAGTTTCGGACAGTTTGGTCTAATGTCCTTAAAAAAAAGTGTTGTATTCGAATCGACTGATTTGAAGGATGTTTCACTTCACCTTGACCCAGTAAATTGCATTAAAAAAGAAAAATATCTCACTTATCCCAGACTAGAACCAAGATGGCGTCGTCAGCTGGTATTTCTATTTTACGTATTTTGCAAGAGCTTAGACTTAAAAACGAAGACCTTCAGGACCCAGGTTTAATAATTTGGAAGACTAGTAACCGAAGTTCCAGATTCACGTGAGAAATATCGAGAAAAGCATTCATAAACGCGGACAGTGAAATTCTCGATCATCCCAAACAGGTGGAGGGAATTGCTTCGTACGATCGGATTTTTTTGTCGATTAAATTTCTCGCCTGGTTTCACCCTCAATGATCATAACGATCATAAAAATCACAGCGATTATAATTAACAATCAGCTTAACGACCATAATGGTTATAGATAACGATCGTAAATAATGTATGTACCGCATCCGGCTTATCAGGCTGATCGAGAGCCAGCGTCTGCACGCTGTCGGCCAAGCTGGAGATACTCTCGTTGCTGAGTTTCCAGGTCTTAGCGAAATGTTCAGCGAATCCCCCAGGAAGTCCACAGGTGGCGGGGACATTCGGCGAGCACTTAAGGTGCGTCATAATCTGGCATTCGCTGCAAATAGCGGCGCGTTTGCCGAACTGAATGGACTCGGAGCAAGCTGCGCACTTTCCAGCGCGCATCGGGAGGCTGACATTAAACCTGTGAGGAATATTATGTCGCATCCTATGAACGGAAGGTCGCCTGGTCATGGTTTCGGTCGGGGACTCCGGGAGATAACTCAAGGCGTTCTTTGTCTCGGGGCTGGCAGGGCAAGAAGGAATCGGAGCGGTCGCCTGGGCAGCTTTAAGGATCAGCAGCTGTTCCGTCAACGCCTTCACCTTCGCCCTCTCCTTGGCCAGCTGGTTCTCCAGCTCCCTGTACCCCACGGGCAAGCCGGTGGTAACCGGAGGCACGTTCTCCTTCTGCTTGGACCCGAAGATCTTGTCGCAGACGGTCTTCTTCTTCTTGGTGATCTCCTCCAGCTTGGACTGGAGGTAGTCTATCAGCTTGGTCTGCTGTTGGCGGGTGCCCTCAGCCTTGACCTCCCTCTCCTGGTAGAACTGTCTCATCTCTTCCAGGACGCTCTCCAGCTCGGAGATCCTGGCCCTGAGCTCCTGGCTCAGGTCGACGTTGGCTTGCAGATCCGCCATCAGGCCAAAATTCGCCTCCTTTAAAGTGATATGAAAGGATTAACCTAAATACATCTGAAAGGTCAAATCGTCCGTGAAAGTATTCTCTGAATTTGGTGTACCGATTCAATTTAAATTTCAGGACCTACCTCGAACGAGTTAGAATACCATAAAAATATTATAGAGTCAGATGGGAAAATATGGTAAATACTTTCACCAACGATCGCAAGAGAATGCCGGCTTGTCTGGTGGCTAACACGTTTTTAGAGCAATTTAGTTGCAGCTAAACGTCGCAGATGGCGCCGTTGGACATACGAAACGCCTCATTTCGTATAATTCTCAATGTAGAGTGAAACAGACTTCAGCATAAATATAAATGTCGATAACGTGGCGCGCTAACTTATGTTGCCACTTGTGTATCCAAAATAGCGTTACCACCAAACAAGGTATAGATGAATTATATTTTTTCGACGTCGATTAAATTTCGCCTTTCGTATCACCTTTAATTCGTGGAGCCTGGTCAAGTGCTGAGTACTCTCTTCCTTGACGATCCTGGACTCCGCCCTGGCCGTCTCCAGGGCTCGCTGCGTCTCGGAGAGGTCGCACTCCAGCTCGCCACATTTCGCAGTCAGTTCCGCAACCTGCTTGCTCAGTTCCTGGGTGAGTTTCTTGTACTGGTCTCTCTGGTTCATCAGGCCATCCCGCTCGCCTTCGATGTCGCTCGTTTCCGACTCCAGCCTTTCTATCGCTCGCTCAGCTATCAACCGCAGCGTCTTCTCCTCGTTCTGGGCGACCTTTGCTTCCCTCAACTTCAGCTCCACCGCTTCCAGATCCTTCTGGAGCTTCATCTTGTCCTGGATCAACGTGTTCTCCCGCGTCTCATGGTCGCTCGTCAGTCTTTCATAATCTGTGAGCTGCTCCTCGAGAACCGTGCAGGTCTCCTTCAGCAACTCAATGTTCACCTCGTAGCCCTTTGCCTCTTGCTCCAGCTTCTCGACCCTCGACTCCAAATCGGATTTCTCCTCGTTGCGTCTCGCTATCGTAGAATTCAACCGCTTGTTCTCGGCATTCAAGCTGTCCACGCAATCCTGACTTGTCCGGAGCTGTTTGCGAGTCGCGTCCAGCTCTCTGCGAAGAGACGCGCTGGAGGACTGCAACTCCTCTATCTGTTTGTTGATCTGGGTCAGTGCCTGTTGTTTAAGAGAAACGTGAAGTTACTAAAGATAACACGAAGAGACGAGTTGAAGGAACCGCGAGGAAGAGGAGTTTTTACCTTCTGAGCAGACTCGGCTTGCGATTTGTACCTAGACGACTCCTTGGTGACCTCAACCAACGACGCTTTCGCGCTGTCCAGCTCCTTGAGGAGTTTCTTTGATCGCTCCTCTTCACTCTTGATTTTATTATTCAGCTGCTCCGATAATTTCTGCTTCTCCTCCTGCAGCGTCTTCGCCTTCTCCTCGGCTGTTTTGGCCTCCCTTAGGGCGATCCTCTTATCCAGATTCGCGTCAGACACTTCCTTCTCCTTCTTCCAGAGATTACTCTGAGCCTGTTTGGCAGCTTGCCGCTCGGCCGCTGCGTTTTCCCTGGATGTTTCCAACTGCTGCTCCAGCTTTTTGATCTGCTGCTCCAAGAATGCCGTCTTATCAGCGATTTCCTTCTGATTGGAGTGCCTACTCGAACTGGGCCGTGCCTTGTCAGACTGTTTCAAACTCGCGTTTTCGGCTTCGAGCTTAGACACGCTTTGTTCAAGGCGTCGTAACAATTCTTCCAAGTCTCCAACTTTACGGAGCTGCTCCTCTGCGATAATAAAAAATAGTACAAGTAATTTACAATCTGCATGTGTATCACCCAGCGATTCAATTTAACCCTTCGTCAATATACAGCATCTTAACCCGTGTGGTAGATTATAAATATGTTTATCTGCGGTGAGAAAAATTAAGGAATATATAGAATACCTTCTTTATCGAGGGAACGTTGCAATCTTTGTTGTAAAACAGTCCGGTCCATTGTTGCTTGCTCCAAATTCAAAGCGAGGCTTTCACTGTGCTCTAGATTTGACATGGTCTCACTGAGGTCTGATTTGGCAGCCTGCATAAATCACAAAGAGATGTTATTTGATTTTCATTGAAGATATAACCTAGCTAACATAGAATCACTTTTAATTATAAACTGTAACCTACGTCTAATTGTTCCTTCAAGTTTGTATTTTCGAGTTTCAGTCTGTCGATTTGTTCCTGAAGAGTCATGACTGTTTGCTCTGCCACGCTGGCACAGTCCAGCTGTTTCGATCTCTCTTTCAACTGGTTCCTCAAAGTTTCTATTTCACCCTCCCGAACTGGAATTGTAGCTTGCAGGCTACGCAGCTGTTCCTGACAGTCCTTCAGTTCACTCTGCGATAGTTCAAAAGCGACATTGAGTCTTGACTGGCGACAGTGATTCGAATCTTGCTCATTGCGTAGCTTCGTCTCCAAATCAGCATTCTTCGCCATCTCCAACTCCAACTTGGCTCGTAACTCAGCCAGCTGATTGTGGGAACGACAAGCAATTTCTTCGAGCTTGCTTTCCACTCCTTGAACACTTTGCCGACTGAGTTCCCTTGTTTTCGCTAGCGATTCTTTATATTGTACCTGCATACGAGAAAAATTATTAGAAAATATAAAAAATATAATACGTTTATCAGCTGTTGGTATTGTTCGCTGTAAAACAAAAGCACTTAACTAACCTGGAATACTCTCAATTTGTGTAGTTCCGCATTAGCAGTCTCGAGTTCACACTCTGCTCGTTGGAGACGAGAACTCATTTCGTTATTGCTAGTACACAATTCCGTGATCCTTACTGTCTGCGCCTCTAAATGTTTATTTAGTTGAGCAATCTTCTCTTTCTCCGCAGTCTCCCATTTTCTTTTCGCTCCTTTTATTAAATCAAGCGCCCGAGTCTCCAGCTCTCTTCTTTCCTGCCGCTCCAATTCTGTGGATGAGCAATAATCAGAACACCTTATATTCTAATTCATAAAAAATTAATGTACGATACCAAGACGTTTGAAACTTTTACACTTGAGAAAGAAAACAGCCATCGATCACAATTCTTACCTAAAGTTCTCTTGACTCCAGCTAAATCCGACCTTGCCGAAGCCAGTTCTCGCTCCAGCCGGTCCCTTTCTTTATTGGAAGCCTCTAGTCGCTTCGACTTCTCATCCAATCGACACTCCAGAGTGCTGGTCACTTTAGAACTAACGCTAGACTTGTCTTGAAGTTCGAGCATTTTCTTTTGATGTTCCTGAAGCTCCCTCTTCTTGTTCTCCAGCTGAACCTCCAGTTCGACCTTCTCCTTCGACACCTTCTCATACTGAGTCGACATCTGCTTTACGAAAGTGAATCCAACAAAAGGTAAATTCCTACCAGAAAAATCTTTGGATGTGTGATGGAACTCCAAACTCGGAGAACGCGAATCCGACGTGTCGACAGGCATAAAGTTTGAAGTATCGTCAGCACTGCTGACCAAAGGCACTATTGGCGGAGCCTTATTCCTAATATTACTCCAATTGATATTGGAGAAAAATGAATGTTGCAATATCTGTTCATGAGTCAATCTTGCGTTGGCATCTTCCAGTAAACGTCGCACAAAATTCCTGAACGTTGTGCTCCCACTTTCAGGGAAAGCCAAGTTTTTCTTGTGGTTCATTATATTACAGTACGTTTCCAGTAACTGATCCCCAGCGAAAGGAGTTCTTCCATAAACCATTTCGAACGCTATGATACCAAGAGACCAAAAATCGCATTCCTTGCCATATGAAGACAGTCTCTTATTTTTGGAAGCACCTTCCATAGAGCGCAATACCTCAGGGGCAATATATTCCGGAGTTCCCACTGGCATCTGGCTCGAAATTAAACCCTGGTTGCCCAGTTTAGCAGCGGAACCGAAATCAGCAAGTTTTACATGACCAAGCCTGTCCAGGAGAACATTTTCAGGCTTTACGTCACGATGCGCATACCCCATTAGATGCAAAGCATGTATAGCTAAAGTCAACTCTGCTAAATAAAATCGGGACATGTCTTCTCCCAAGGAACCATCGTTTCTATCTAGCAGAGCTGCGAGATCACCTCCGGGATGAAACTCCATAACCAAGTAAAGAGTGTTATTATCTTGGAAGGCATATTGTAGCTTAGTGAGCCACGACGACATTGCTTCGGCCATTATGTTGCGCTCTTCCTCGTATAAAGCAAAAGTATCCTGTTTCAAAGCTTCGATCTTCCGCAGAGTCTTCATTGCATAAATATCTCCCGTTTGTTTCTCCCTAACCAATTGTACTTCTCCGAAATGACCCCTACCGATTAACTTCTTCACTTCAAAATCGGAAAGATTAACTCGGAGTCTGCGTATCTCAGCCATCACGTGTTCATCTATAAGCAAGAAAAACATGTAATTGTTGAATTCCTACATGCAATTATTGCTACGTTTAACTACTGCATTCATGAAAGTCAATAATTTCTCAAGTTTCATGACTCTTGATTTTTCATCTTCAGTTCGATATGATTATAATTCGGAATAAATTTTGACGATTTCATTTTTTTGGGGCAAAAGGAACGATGACAAAGAACATTTAGTCTCTCCTGGGCCTCTTTGTAAACACCTACGTATTAATTTATCATGTTCGCAATACTTATGATGTATAGGAAATACTACAGTAATCGTAGCAAGCGAACGGAATGAGATAGAGTGGGCAGAACGAGGAAGATAAGATAAAACTTTTTGAGCTCTCACGAAGGGTGAACGCCCTAATAAAACTTACACTTTTCGAGAAACCTCGCAACATTTCTGTCTCTCTTTAGATACTCATTACTGCATTCTTCGTACAAAACCGTGAAAGCATCCAGGAGGCCTTCCCTGACGAGGAGCTTCCCAGTGGTGGTCGTGGAAGATTGCGTCGCAGTTTTGTACAATAACATATTGTTCATTCGTGCAATTCGCACCGCGATAGGTTCTGCCGCCATTTCTATTATTTTTTTATGAACAAACTTTGCATATACGAAAATCAACGCTAACAACGCCGAAGCACTGAGCAGGTATTCGAATCTTTGGAATTAATATTTTTCACAGAAACAAATCCATATTCTGGTGAAATTCTTAAACAAACGTCCGCATTAAGTAGCAAGGCACCTTATATCACCATTTGTTTATACCAAAAGTACATTGTTTATGAACTTTCATCCCTCGAAGGACTTGTTTACGCGTAACGGTCGCGGGTTTGTTCTCCATTTTGTAATTCAAATTGACCCTCGGTCATGAATCAGGAGATCATAGATGGCGAACCGAATTGAGGTTTATAGGTTAGTTCGCCGAAGTAGCGCTGCTTTGAAAGGATGCACAGTGGATAACTTTTAAAAATTAATAATTTTCGTGAGCAGTGGGAAAATGTTTCAGTTATGTATAAAATGGTCGAAGATAAGGAATGCTAATTGTTATTCAGTACTTATTTAGGTTTTAACTTCGGTACTTTATGCAAAAACGTTATAGAATATTGTACGCATTTTCAGGGGTACGATACTTTTTATATATACACATTAATAATCATGCTTTGTGTAAAAGGTTACTTCTTCTTTTTCTTTTCAGTACCGGTTAGAGAAACAGATTGAGACGTTGCCTTTTCGAGAACCACTGGAGGATTTTCCAACTTGAAGATCAAACGATATTTAGGAATACAGGAAACGTGTAAAAGGGCAAGGTTTTGCATGTAAATCGACCAGAACAGCTTGAGGGATAAATTGCATTCCTTTGGGCTGAAAATTTCAGCCTTTTTGGGTGGTTCCTAAAAATTGATATTTTAACATTTATTCAAAACTTTGTTACGATGGATTTTCCTTTCACTGAGGGAAAGCTATAATGATATAGTATTAATGTAAACAGAAAAGATAATTGATGTACTATTTAATTAAATAATGAAATATTATATACTAACTGAGACAGAGTGCAGCAGAACTCCATCGTAGAAGAATTTATAAATTTCAGCAGCAGTTATCCATGGAGATTGCAAAAAGTGACGATGAGTTAGATAAACTAATCCCAGCAGAGCGGAAACTGCTTTACCCGAAAAGCAATTCTTTCTGAAAGAAAAACCTCCTCCATTATAAAATTTCCCTAACTACTTTGAGAATTAGCGATGAATTACTCAGTTAAACGTATGAGTTTTACCTTGAAAAATTAAAGACTTGCCACATCAAACTCACAAATATACGTTTGCTTTTATCTTTGAATTTAATATCACATAACTTTGTTTCTGAAAAATGATTGGGTTACGTAGTAAAAACATCACAACTTTATTCTACTTCGTAATTATTTTTTATAACATAATTACCAAGAAATGAAACAATTTGTGCTTTGTCAGTCTGATATTTTTTCATGAATGAGATGTCTTCCGATGCAATAAAATCCCAAGTACAAAGTCGTGGTACCAATGTAGAATCGTACAGTTGATGTGCTGGATTTTGTGGAGTACGCCATGGACCACATAGATCATCATAGTTCACGGTATAATATATGTAAGGGTCTGAAGCCAATTTTACCGGCAGACATGGAACGTCAATTGAACTAGCCGTAGGCTCGGACAAAGAATCTATTTTAACCTCGTCAATGTGACAATTGAAACCATCCTTATGATTGCCTGCATTCTTCGAATGAATACTATATTTTGTCATATTGCTCGACACAAACTGATATCCTTGATAAAAATAATAAGTAAGAAATATACCATAATTGTAATTAATTTATGAAAGTGAACGTTACCATTAATATTTTGGTATATGTATAAAAAGAACAATTATTTTGATCGATAGTCATTTACTAATTATTTAAGCTATTACTATTATTACCATGGATATAATGATTTCGTTTTGAGGCTGACAAATGGGTGTGTAATTATTTCGTCACTTCAATGCTTATCAAGCGAACTCGCACTAAAATGAACTTAAAAAATGAGCTTTCCTACATTCAGGATTATTTGCAACGGTGCTAAGAATAACCTTTCTCATGAATAATTTCACAGCATTTACATTTAATGCGTTACGAACAGAAACTAAATCAAGTGTCGACACAGACTTACAATGAGAATGCTCTGTACAATTAGAATATTCACAAGTTTATTATTCTTCTCTTTGCATAATCATTCATAACTTATTGTGATTTATCGATAAAATTAATATACAATATATTATAGAATATTAAATGTTATACACGGTATAATCTAACAAAGAAGGTATAATAATTATATAGCAGCAGGAATGCCCTCTACTATTTTACAAGATTTTGCGTGCCAAAAAGTCGTGAATGTATTTTCCATATATTTAAAGGTATCATTATTGTTGTTCTCGTTATCATTATTACTTATTACACAAATCATATAACCTATATGATTTATAATATAATGTATTTATATATATTTATATATTTATAACGAACACCGCCCAGTACTACTAGAATTACAGATGGGAGTTGCCGCCTTAACAGACCTGTCATTCGAGACCGATGGTATCGTCGAATACAAGAGGCATATGTTTTCTGCTGATCATTCATTCAAGCAAACGTTCGTGCTACACAAATCACTTCCCATTTCTTATAGTAGCTTTTTCTTGTGTATATTCCACTCTCAGCGGACACATTCACGATGTAATTATCTTCATTAAATATGGTACATACCTGAAATGAGAAACCTGTCGTTAATCTCACGTTTAAAAAAGTTCTAAACATTTGATTAAACGTTCACAAGTACTTGGAAAGCATCGGAATTAATTCAGGCATTTACATTGAGAGACCGAAGAATATTATAATCTAAAATATTGTCCTATGCCTTGTTTACATATTATGTTTAGTGTGTGTGTGTGTTTTTTTCTTTCGCAGCATATTTACAGCATATCTTTATAAAAGACACAAGCACGAACTTCGGAATATATTATTTTTAAATATTTCACTAACTTTTTTACGTACTGTCGGAGGTCCTTTATTTTTAGCTCCTAGTTAACTGCGGTTTCTAAGAAACCCTCATTGTTGTGACGTGGGAATCAACTATGGAACTAAGCCACTTATGAAGTCCCAAAGGTTTCATTGCTACTTACCTTGATTCTGGTCAAGATGATTATAAATCATATACGAAATGTTTTTGTACAACATAAGTGACTATTTATCGACCTACTCTATTCCTCCTGCGTACTTGTTTTCTTATTTCATTTGCCTCTGTCAAAAAATGTAATGTAAAAAGTGTGCAATTAATTCTCCTCGTCGGAAAGCATTCGGAAGAAAAACAAAAAGACTCTCTAACATACTTACCATGTATGTACTTTTAACAAACCAACTCATCCAACGGAATACATTTAGTACATAAAAATTATATTAACTTCTACTTTTTACTCGACGTCAGATAGGCTTATTATATTTAACGATACTTTATATCTTTAACTCTCGAAACAATTAACCTTTAGAGTTCCTTTAATAACAAGTCAATATATCCCTGAAACGTTTATTCCTTCACAGACAAGATTAAACTTGAAAAGTTATTTACAATTATAAAATTACTGTACTTTGAAACACCATTCTTAGAGGAAATTCATCTAAATGTGTAACAAATAAATCACTATATCTAGAAGCATGGTAATAGACTACATAATCTTTTTTTTTTTCCCTTGAAATACGAGTAAACTGTCAAAGACCGTCACTTACATTTAACAAAAATATACTTTGATGCACGTAATCATACGTTTTGATGTAACACAAAGCAGTATATCATAAATAATTTCAGTGAGGTATGCTTAAATATAGTGTTTAAAATTTCATTGAGATATATTGTTTTTTGCAAAACACCAGGAGGGTTTCTAAAATAAGGTATACTATGTACGTTGAGAGACTTATTGATCGGAATACATAGATTACGACGCAGAAAAGAAAAATGAAGAAACAAACGCAAAAACTGTGGAATCCTCTACTTCTGGGACAAGAAGATAGAAAATAAATGCATGAAAATGCACCGAATTTGCAATTGCGATTAAAAAGAGAAACGAAGAGTAGAGCTAGCAGCGGAAGAAACCATAATTCGTATTTCATTTCATTTGGCCATGTGTCAAAATGTAATCACTCAAAAAGAAACGTACAATCTCATCTAGCTAAAGTTTTTCATTCAATGTTCATAGAGTGGTATGCACCAATTAAATAACTTAACGTTCTAAGTACAATTTCGTAAAAAAAAAAGAGAAGAGTTATTTTCCCAACGTATAGATTTTTTTTATAAAGGTACGCAGTAGCGTTACTTTTAGCTTGCTCCCTCGAAACTATAGTACACGTGTAAACGAACACTAATCTGACTCCAGAATGGATTTATAATTAAAAATAGAATATATATATTTTAATCGTCTACTCTTTCCTTCACTGTCTCGTAATACTAATTTTTTTCTTTTTTTAAACGGTTGCGAGCTAAACTTCATCCCCGAGATGTATAAACACGCAACTATTTCATTCCAACACAGTATCCGCCGTGTAACATATTTTCCTATTATTATAAAATATATATATATGTATGTAAATAATACATAAAGGAAAATACATAGCACATGATTGGATCGAACCACAGGTTCAAACGATCTGACTGACGTATATCAATTATTCTCGATCACCTCTCCGATAATTCCAGGGAAAGTAAATTTAAACATTGCAAAAATATGTACCAACGTAATACGTGTAACACGTACGGATTGGGATAATCACTTGCAGCAATTGCCAGCTGCTGCTTTCTGTCCTTCTGATTCGACTAGCCGACGTCCCTGTCCACTCGTACTCGCGCTTCCTGCTTGTTCATTCTTTGGAAGTTTCTTAGCTGTAACAGAAAATCCATTCCTGAGCCATCGGAGTGATTGGAGGTTATGCAGCCCCTTCGCCACTACCTCATTAAATTAAAAATTCTAAACAGTGTAAATCACAATAACCTAGAAAAACTAGAACGTATCACACACATCTGTCGTGATAAATTGATTTCTATCCGATTGTAACACACTTCTAATTTGAGTTAAATAACTGCCATCCTAACCTATCTAGCATCCACCAAATTCCGACTTCTACGTTCGGTCTAACTTCAAAAATACAAATGATTTTTTTCTTACCGATCGCAAGGAATATGTCATTAACGTTCATGGCGGTTTTGGCAGACGTTTCCATGAAAAGAAGGCCATTTTCTTCAGCATAACTCTGAGCTTCCTCGAAATCCACTACGCGCTGGTTAGCGAGATCTGATTTATTTCCTGCAAGTGCTATCACTATTGCCGGACTGGCTTGCCGTTGCAGTTCTTTCACCCACGTTGTGGCACGTACAAATGTGTCCTGAATGTTTGCAGTTCAACGAATTAAACTTACAGAAAAATTACATGTCGTGAAGTAGTGTTCCGCACTTCTGTCATCGGTGACAGGTTAATGAAAGGAAGGTACGAACCTGATTTGTTATGTCATAAACAACAATTGCTGCCTGTGCACCCCGATAATACATAGGTGCAAGACTGTGGTAACGCTCCTGACCAGCAGTATCCCAAATTTCAAATTTTACGGTCGTGTCATCCAAACATACCGTCTGTGTTAGAAATGCCGCTGTACATGAAACATGAGAATATTCATTAGTTAATTGACACGACTCCGAACTGCACGTCAGCAATTTATAAACTGAAAAACTCACCTCCTATTGTACTCTCTTGATACTCGTGAAACTGACCCTTCACGAACCTCAGTACGAGGCTGGACTTCCCGACAGCAGATTCTCCTAATAATACCAATTTAAACTGACAAATTTTCCCTTGCGTGGAACCATTTGGCCTTTGAGCAGTCATCCGATTAGCCATGATGCCCTAGAAAAATTTTAATTATTTTAATTCTGTGCTTATCGAAGCAATTAAACCTTTTCAACTTTTACACCTTACGTACGCGAAACGATGCGACAAATTAACAAGAAACATCCTAATAATGTATATTTAAATCACTCGCTCGTTACCCTGTCACTTCTAATCATAGAATCTCTATATTTACATTAAAGTCACACGCTTCGATGCACATAAGTTAAACTTTTTAACGAAACCTCTGCCATTCAACTGATAAAGACCTATTTATACTAGAACTGTGTGTTCATCAGATAAGAAATTCATCCATACAGAAACTCCACATACGTAGTGGTGCGCATTGACTAGATACTGCTCGTTTTTGCACTCAATAAAGGTCAACCTTTCTGATACGGTACTGCACAAACAATTAATGTTTTCTCAATATAGCGGACGCGTAAAAATTGATAAGATGGGAAATCAATGAAAATAAAGGAGTTCAAATCAAAAGTGAGTTATTTTCACGACGCTTGGCGATAATTAAAGGGCAGGGAAAAACGATCGAGAGCAAGTAGAGTACGCTAAGCTTATCGGTGTATTCATCTCACGAAACCGAATGAAACTGGATAAACTCAGAGTAGTATCTCTCCGTGGCAAAAAGGGCAATGTTCAAAGGCTCTCGACACTTTTGTTCCACATTTAAATGGGAACGAAATGGCACGTGATATTTTCAAGACCACAGATCCAAGTCAAAATTTGATGGCGTATTAACAATATCGAGTAAACAATAACGAACAATGACCCACTGTGCCCAAAATAAACCAGAACCAGGTCGGCAAGCTCCAGGAAAAGCATCGAACGCTTGTCAATATCCTAGCGATCCGTCTCAATCTATTAATTAATCCACCTGTCATGATAACCATCGCTTTCAAAACCCTTGTAGCTATTTAATCGGACTACCCATCAAAGATACATACAATAAGCACGCAGCAAATAAAAAATATCTATGTCCACAAGACAAGCATTTGTTACATTAAATACTTCACGACGAAATAAATACTGCATGCTTGTCCCATCTGAAAGCGAAGCGCGATCAATTTATTAGGCTACTTGAAAATAATTTCTCTTATACCACGATCATTTGATCTCTCGCTTAAAAAAAATACCACAAAATTTGGGATTGTTCAACGGCACTCGTGAATCAATAACAATCAGCTCCATCTGAAAATGAGGGACGACTATCTCGACGGGCTCTCCAGGGGCAACTTTTTTAGCAGCATAATCTCTCGACACCGGGCTTGCAAAAAATATGGTAAATTTTGGAATGCTTAATCAGCACTCATGAATCGATAACAATCAGTCCCGTCTGAAAATAGGACACGACTAGCCCGACGGGCTCTCCGAGAGCAACATCTCTAGCACAATCTCTCGATACCTGCCTTGCAAAAAAAATTAGAAAATTTGGAATACTTAATCGGTACTCATGAATCAATAACAATCAGTCCTATTCGAAAACGAGGCACAATAATCTCGTCAGGTCTTCCGGGAGGAATTCCACAGTCCTAACACAAGCCCGCGCGTGGACTCGTTCATTCCCTGGAGCGTCGGACTGCCAGAAATTGTACCACGAGGGTGAGCTGTCAGCGTGTCCGCGTGTAGCCCCGTGTCCGCGATAACGGTACACCTCCACTGCGTACTCGGTTCTATCCTCTCTCCTCTCTCCGCGTCCGCCCACAGTGGGCCGAGTCTCGGGAAACGGCGACCCCGTGACAGCTCCCAGGTCAGCGCCGCAGTCGCCGCGCGACGACGCCGACGCGGCCTCCGGACACCTGTCACGGCGGAATCCGGAGCGCGACTCGGGAGATTACCCTCGGAGGGGAGGGCGAGGGAACGAGGGCTCCTTTTCTGGAGCAGCGGATGACACACCGACTCGCGGCGCCGTCCGCGGTGACGCAGCGAGTTCTCGACCTAACCTAGACACGGACGGAGGCGGACACGGCGGACACCAGGCGACACTGGGAGCACTCGGGCACTCGCGGCGACGGCGACGTCGACGGCGACACACACGGCGCGCACTGGTCGCTTCTCTCTCGGCGCCGCCCGCCGCCGGCGCTCGCTCGGCTGGCATGGCGCCTCCCGCACAAAGGATGCCCTTGTCAATTACCAGTTGCTTGCCGAGGAGCCGCGCGGATTACGCTCGAGTTCGCTGCCGCTGGTTCCCTCGAGGATTTCTCCCGATTTCCTCTACGTCTTCCTCTGCTCTCGATCGGCGCACCCTCCGCACTGCTGTCCGTCCATCCCCGCCAACATGGCCGCCCCTGCCCAGCGAGCGCCAATCAGCCAATCGCGTGACGCCGAGATTCAAAATGGCCGCCGTTTCCCGAACGAGGGCCATTAGCGAGGGCGACTTCCGCTGCAGGAGAATGGCGGAGGACGGTTTTCGGTCGTTTAAAAAAACGCCCAGCATGTTCCTGCAGGTTCGCAAAGGATTTCGAGGAATTTAAGGTTTTCTAGCGCTATTGTTCAGCCTGGAACCATGGCGTTATGTTCGAGGCTTCGACGCGTGAGTCGAGTGTTTGGTTCGGGCGAGGTCGCCTTGTCACGTTTCCTTGGAAAAAATAGTCATTCGACCGCAACTTCATGGTATTCTCCTCCAGGTGCGGATGCTGGTCGGAGTTTTCTACTAAATAGCCTGGGAGGAAGTGAAGTTATGGGGCTCGTATGTACATTTTTATTTGCGAACTGAAAGTAGTGGAACGGAAGGGAAGACTCGATTTGATAATTGGCAACAATGGTAATGGTACACTTTATGCGAGTTAACGTGGGTTTACTTGGGAGACTGATTATTGTTTGTTATGAGTAATGTTAATTTTTAGTATATAAATGAATATGAAGAGAGCAAAGCATCGAGATCGTAGTATTGTATAGATTGTAGTCAGTCTTTGGAGCATTTGATTGATGTCCTTTTTATTTATTACAAAGTGTTATCATTAAGGAATTCGACAACTTATTGGTTCTATAGATTCCAGGTAATGGTACCTGATAAAGGTAATGGTTATTTTAGATCAAATCTCAATATTTTCAGTCCAATTTCAGACAGTGTTGCACCGATCTAGAACTAATTTACAATTTCTCCAACACGGAGTATGTTGACATTTATGTTATACATACTGTGAATTAATGGTTTTATCGAGAACTTAATAAAGTACACGTCTGTTAATCACCGCAAATTGTTTACAAATTCTTTTAAAAAAGACCCGTCGATTTAACAAACCAATTAAATAGGATTATAAGATGGTGCTGTAAAGAAGCGAAAAGTGACTACACTCTTCGGTTCCACTGACCTGGCACAAGAAACTTGTCCAAATCAATCGAAGATCTGATTGGTTGCGATGAAATTGTAGAACTTCCGGTATATATGGCGCTATTAACAATAAAAACTTCCCTTAAGTATTTTACGAAAGCTGACGTAAGAAACCTCGAATGTTGCGTCACTGCACAACCCTACTTATTAAAAAAGTATTTTGAAACATGTCTATCTAGTTGAAAGCTTGAACGAAGTTGTGAATTTAGGAACATACCCTGGCTAAATTCATCCACGAACTATGGCGGATATATGAGAAACTGCCTTAATATGTGATCGAATGCCTTGGGAGGGTGAGACGAGTTCGCCGTTTCAGTATAATTTGATTATTAATTTAAAGCGATAGCATTTGAAAAAAAAGTGTCACGACTGCTGCGATCGGTAATTAGATTTGCCTGCATTATCTACAGTTGTACTTGTCTAACATTTGAAAGAAATTCTGCGAGAATATACTTAATATTCTCTATTTTCATTTTGTATACCACTCGGATGCTGTTACTTGACATAAGTTAGCGCATTGTTATCTCGGCTTTATTGTAATTAATCTCTAATGGCATGTCGAGCAAGTAATACTGGAGAATTGATACAGAAATTCCTTTTATTTCTATGAATTCCTCTCTGCGTATCCAGAGTGAGCGTTCGTATCAGCAATCAGTTTCCAGGCTGTGATAAATATTGGTATTTTTAAACATGATAATGACAGAGATCGTTCTCTGCCTTTAAAAATTTCTGCGAGGCGATGCACTCACATTGTGTGATTTCATTCTTGTTTCCTTTATAAGAGTATCTTAACTAATGACAACTGTTATTAGTTTTATAATTTTCAGGCGATGATCTGTGTTAATCGTCATTTCTATTAATCAGAATTTACAGGAAATGTCTTTTGATAAGATTTTCACTGTATTAATGTTATCTTTCGATAATACAATAGGCAGGTGTGTCGACGGAAGTATATTTTACCACATTGTTACTTTCCCACCAAGACTTTCTGCATGAAATTTTAATCCAAAAATCAGTAATTGTTAAAAGTATAAATATAAAATATGTGTGAGTGTAATATTAATTTTAGGCTTGTCTGTTTTAGTCTACTAG
This sequence comes from Orussus abietinus, assembly GCF_000612105.2. Taxonomy (NCBI): domain Eukaryota; kingdom Metazoa; phylum Arthropoda; class Insecta; order Hymenoptera; family Orussidae; genus Orussus; species Orussus abietinus. The sequence continues at coordinate 542,757 of NW_019395567.1, forward strand.
AAGGGGTAGAGTATATATGTTAATAATTATTGATACGATTATGTTTTAGCGAAAACAGTGACGACCAGAGACAGAGACAAGACAGTTTCGTTAGAACGCCTTCAATTATCTGAAGCGGATACATAAGTACAATTGTGACAGAAGCAAATGTAATTTGTATTAATGCCTTTGCCTTTAACGACACAGTGGCCGTTAGAAATGGAGGAATACTCAGTGATGTCGGACGTGTCCGTGGTAGACGTTTATGACATTGCTTCGGAGATAGGAAAAGAATGTGAAAAACTTATCGATGTATTCGGAGCAGACTCAGTGACCGGGCTTATGCCTAAAGTGATTAATGCTCTAGAATTGTTAGAAAATCTTGCAACCAAAAATGAAAGAGAGAACTCAATGGTCCAGGAACTGAAATCAAAAATATCTCAGCTGGAAAGCGATAAGATTGGCAAGGCGGAGGACAGACAGAGATTCGAAAAGGTATACCTTAAATATGTGATCGGTCCGTTCTTTTTTTACTTTACTATATCTCCAAGGTTTTGTTACCATTATTGTTTACTTTTTACAGGAATTGGAACAGATCGAGGAGCACTGGAGGCAAGAGTCTCGGGAATTACTAGGCCTGGTAACCCGACTCCAAGAGGAGAACCGACGTTTAGCAACGGCATTACATGAGTCCCGAAGTGACACTCAAGACAGCGGTAAACAAAGTACTAACCAATCTTCCCTCCACTAATATTGCATCAGTATTTCAATGCATCCTGAAGGATGTTCAATATGGCTCGTTTTGGTTCTCAGCATATACGACTAATCAAGAAATGGATATTGCTGTGTTACAACGTTTGAGATCTGTGATCGATGAGCAAAGAGAACAGATTCGAAAGAGAGATAGGGAACTCTCGCAGAAAACTGGGGAAATAGAAAACGTAAATGCATACTTTGTTAGAAATTTCTGATAAGTGCTCGGATTGATACGGGATTAAGTTGGTGTTCTTTAATTCGCAGTTATCAGGACAAGTTGAAAAGCTGACCGTTGTTGGTCGTGAATTGAAGAGGAAGCAACGTCAGGCTCAGATGCAATCCCGAGGCTTGGTTGAAGAAAGAGCGGATTTCTTGGCCCAGCTTCAAGACCAAAATCGAGAACTGATCAATCTCCGAGCACGACTCGGGCTTGCTAGGAAGGAAAACGAGGATTTGACTAAATCCCATGGATGTCCTGACCTCACGAACAAAGCCATCTACGATCTGGACGACCCCGACAGACCCAGGTTCACCACAGCGGAGTTGAAGGAAATCCTACACGAAAGGAACGAACTCAAGGCTAAGGTCTCCGATCTAGAGGATGAGTTGGAGTTTTATCGACCAAAACCTGAGACGTAAGTTAATAAGGTTATAAAAGAAGAAAGCCCAACTTAATATAGTTTATAATAGAAATTATTTGTAATAATTGTATGATATATATATTTTCTTTAACAGGCCCGAAGACGAAAAAGATGCACCAGTCCAAGGACCTTTGCCTTATGAACCAGACGACGCCCCATGGAAGAAATCATCCGAATCTGGTATTCGTAAATTGTGAGTAATCATCACGTAACCTCTTGACGCAGAGTAAATTGACTAAATATCTACATATTTCAGCTTCAGAAAAATATTCTCTGAAACGAGTGGCGGTCTTCTGGGAGGCAGCAGTCCTCGGCGAAGTCTTTCTAGTCTGTCAAAAATGGCGCTGTCCGGAAACGGCACCAGTGATACGTCGATTTAAAACGAAAAAACAACTGATTGTGCTACGCCCTGACCTTTCAAGCCATATCAAAAGTATTGCACAATTTTTCGTTGGAACCGAAGTCGAGACCACGCGATTTTCAAATACCGAGTTTGCTCAGATACGAACTGAACCTAAAATTCCGTTCTTCCGAAAATCCTCCCTTTTCGTTTTAGGTCTTTTAGAGTGCTAGACGTTTTAACGAATTGTGTACGGTTTTAGGTTAGGTTGATGCGATAATACGTGGACTAGTCGAAATTACTAGCACTCAAGGAGTAGGAAATGTAGTGAATGTTCGACCGAACACGTTAAGTGCACATGAGGACGTAATTATTATTGCACACTTTTATAGAGACACTTTTTTTTAGACTTTCATCGGAACCCAGACTCTTCCACTTACATTTCGAGTATTTCAAGAAGTACGTCATTTCACAAGTTTTATTAATGCTCGTAATTCTGCATTTTTTTTAAACAAAGCATTGCTTTTTAATGGCAAGAATTGACAAAACTTGTTCGATTTATTAGATTTTTAGGAACGAATATCTCCAAGAGTTATTTTACACGTTTCGATGCACATGCTTTATACCATGACGTCACGGTTTTAAATCATGTTAGGAGGCTTGTGATTTTTAAGCTTTTCTTGGAGATCCTCAGGTGAGTTGTTTCAAACCAAAAAGTAAGTAGCCATAATTACTGATGGCAAAATTCGACCGACACCAAAGTCAACCTCCTTGTGATTTCTACGATTCTTCTTTGCGTCACCAAAAGGTATATATACAATATATATATCGACTTTGTATACCACGTTGTTTTGTTAGTTACCAGTCGTTGCGAGTGCATGTTAAGTATTATTATGAAAAGATTTTGAAAGATCTATTTATTTATTTCAAGAGAAAAGAATGACTATTGAGATTTTAATGAAATTATGTATATTATTGGATTGTAAAAAAAATTGGGGCATTGCGGCATGAATAAGCATTGGTGCTTTTATCCAAGATCTATGGACCGTGTTTTAAACAATTCCTGTTGAAGAAATTCAATCGAAAGATATTAACAGAAGTTGGGAAAAAAGGCAACATATAATTCTAATAGGATTCAATTAAAATTGGCTATTACCATAGCCTTGTTTAATTACGTACGTTTCCATTTTTACTGAACTGTAATACTTTAATTATCTAACATTTTAAAGAAGATACTTTAAGTCGTACTCATTCGAAGTAATAATAGATGCATCTTTTTAATAACGTATTACTTCTGTACGAAGTCCAGGTGAATGCATTGTACAGTCGAAGAGTTAGCATTATTTTTAAGTATTCTGCACATGCAATTGTCCAACATGAACAATGAGAAATGTTTTCATGCCAAAAAAGGATGTGATTACAAGTCAGATATATGTCTAAGCCGAAACTAAGTCGTTAATCCGCTTTACTCTATATGATTATTGTTAATGATAATGTACGGATAACTTTAGAACGAGGGATTGTAAGGAATCATCGAAATGTTATAACAAATAATTGTTCTTAATTGTTGCAGCGTCATTGTCATAAAAATATCGATTTTACAAAACATACAGAAATTATATAACCCTTTTCATGCACACCATTGGATCTTATCTTTTTCCTTGTTTCTTTTATCCTCTCATCGACAAAAAATATTAGAGTCCACACAATGTAAATAGAGGATGTTGGCAAAAAATTATTATACCGTATTCAACTCGATTATCTTAACATCGTTTATAAAGAAACCTTTTGTTCATCCTCTCAACTTCTCAGAGAGCTTCAACCTCTGCACTATAATTCTGTATTTTCTCCTCGTCTTGCATAGACAAATTAACATCGCAAAATGAAAAACCTTCAAGAATCGATTCATCTTCCATAGATTTACACATCTTGAATTCTTTTGTGAATTTACTTAAATTCATGTCAGATTTATTGCCTGAATCACATTCCATAATTGGCTGTTCTATGATAGTCATTCATTTCCCAAGAATTCCAAAGTCTTCGTTTGACTGGAACTTTACGATCCTTAATTAAGAGTATTCTTAGGTGGTATTTAACATTACAATAAAATAGCCAAGAATTAGAACCGAGAACATTATACAATATACTCGAAAATTAGAGCATTTATAATAAACGCAAATATCAAATTTAAAGTAAGAGCTTCAAGAAGCACGAAACGAGGTGAAACTCTCGTTGCCTCAGCGAGAACTTCACTCTTCAGGAGGAACATTTCCAAGGTACACAAAAGGACTCGTTGATTACTTCAATGAACGTTTATTCACGATAATGTCCTCCCAAATACGCCAATTAACATGGCATACTTCTATTACTTCGTAATAACAAAAGCCACCGGAGAACTCGCCTACCGAGAAGGGCTTGCTATCGTAAAGTCGGACCTCCAAGGGTGTTAATATCCCCTCGCGTTTATTCCTGACAAGATTATCAATCTGACATAGCGTTACGTTCGGTAACTTTATTTACAACCCGTCGCTTCCGTATATGCACTAAGAAATCTGCCGTTTCATTCTCACGTTCGCACTTTCTCTCTTTCTCTCTCGCCTCTTTCCTTTCTCGCAGGTCGTCACTATTTACAGGGATCACTTAACCTAGCAACTCGTTAGGGCATGGACACCCGCGGGCGCGATTTTCTCCGATCGGTCCCATCCTCTCCCTTCCCACATCCACGAAACCAAAGGGAAAACGCCGCACTCCCCCCGGCCGAAGGAAACTCAAAAAAGGCGGAGAAGAACGGAAAAGGACGCCTCGTCGCCGCCATCTTGGATTTCCCTCGACGAGTGCGACCGGCGCGAAGTTCAACGAGCGATTATCGCGTCCTCTCCTCCCCATAATAACCCTAGATAACAGAGCACTAGTAAAAATCACCGAACGAACTCCTTGAGCATGTTAAATAACACGTTACACCCGGACATCTCGGTTATCTAGGGTTAAGGGCCTCGCGTTAACCGTTTGGCACTTGTTGCGTTCCTCTCGCTGGAAACTTTAACAGGCTCGATCGGCGATTTCGGCCTGGTAGTTCCTCTCGTCGCTTAACTAGACCTTCCCTTAACTTTAAGCGCTACTTTTAAAGGTATCTTGTACACTCCTTGCTCCACACGCAGGGACCCTTTCTGCTAGAAGTGAGCCTTCGCCGAAGGACAGCCGCAATGCCTTAACCAATAATATATTGGGAGTAGGGATATACATGTATGTATATATACATCGCTGCAATTGTCGAAGGCATTTTAAGCCATTCTGGACCTATCCGCATCGCCAATATTAAGATATTAAGCTTGGTACGAGAGATATTGATACAGCCTATGAGTCTAACCCGCCATCAAGACCTTAACGACGAACCTAACCTCTTAACGCCTCTACGGTTTCAGCGGGGTACATCCGTTAACGAGTCCAGGCCTAGGTTACAAATACTTTCGCGGAGTCTCCGGGTTATGGGGGACTTTTTCGGAAACATGGAGGACTGACACATTTCGCCGACTCTACGCTCTGGTCACCCTGACGAGAGCGGGAAACCGCACAGTTCTTTCACTCGTTTCCCTTCAAATCTTTAGTAAACACTTTTTTTTCGCAATTCCGAGTCTCGGAGGAAACGCTTCCATGCATTTGAGATATTATCCTCAGCGATAAGTTTCAAGGAGTTATGTACATTGTCTTTTCACAGGTGCAGGGTATACGTAGACGATTTAGAAACCACTGCCAAATTTGCTCCGCCTCTGATTTTTCCATTTACCAAGGATTGATTTTATACAAAAACACAGCATCGGATCGCCATACAGATTGGAATTTCAATGATCTCGCGCCTCCTGACATAAATCCATTGCTATAACGACAGTGGAATCATGTCAGTAGATGGATTTAAATTAAGTACTATTCACTTCCGATTGAAAAATTTCACATTATTTTCGCACGCTCTCAACTACAAGGATGTATCTTCAATATTTAATTCCTTAATTCTCATTGTACAGCGGGTCTTGATTTTGTCACTCTCGTATCGTCGCTAGTGGAAATTCATCCTTTCTTCGGAACGAGTCTTTGAAAGGAGACTGCAAAGTATTCTGCTCAGTAAGTCCCAAGTGTAAAACTCGTACATCTTGCAGTTCAATTAACGCAGTTATGATATACACGTAATGCCGATTCGAGGGACAACGGTAACATTATTCATAAACATTATTTAACGATACCGCAAACCGGTACAAATAAACATGTATATACATATACATACTTTTTCTCAATTTTGGCAACACTTTTACAAATCCAGGAATACGGGAGGACCTGTCGAAGGTGGACATGTATTAATTACAATACTTTAAACAAAATAGGAGAAATACAATTTGGAAAGCTAACTCACGTTGTCTCTGACGTGAGGGTATGTAGTTAAATTAATAAATTCCAACTAATCGAGGGAAACCCTGAAAGCAATGAAACGAAAAATGTTACCAAGAATCGAAAAATGATATTCGTATCGGTGTTGAATCATCATTTAATTACATCCCGTAGCAAGTTACTTAAAGTACCATAGCACGACTCACTGTACAGCGAAGAGAGAACGATTCGATATTCCAGAGACCGACTCTGTAATTGATTACAAACGTTGCAGCCATGACGGAGAAATCAATACGAAAAGTAAAAGGAAAGACACTTCGAACATCGGACACCGGGGTAATGCGAAAAAGAACATCGGTGCCTTGTGACACGAGGACGAGAGCTAAATACAATTTCTGTCCCAACGACGCCTAACAGTGGGAAATACTTGAAATTAAATTTACTCCGTGCTTCACAGCGAAGAATAAGATTCGTGATAAATATCTCCAGTCCCTATCGTGTACTGCTAAAGTAAACCACGTCGTTAATATCGAGTCACAGAGCACAGTTACGTCTTCCAACCGCGGCAGTACAGGTTTCCTCTCCTTTCCCACCTTAAATTGGACATTATCACGTCGTCCTCGCGTTTCTACGAAGCCGACAACATATCACCGATAAGTAACGAGCGCTCGATCGAAATTACCGTAAACTGCGTCATTTCAAAACTGGAGCTCTGCCATCTACCGGCGAGCGATGGAACCTCCCGAGCGCTGGTACGAAATTCAAACATGGTCGCACTGGCAAACTAAGCGATGCGACGAATCGAATGCTTTTATCAACTCGAGTTACTCGAATTCGAAAACACAGCCAACTCCAGTTTGGACAGGAGTCGAAGATTCGGTGAAGGAAAACCGAATTCGCAAACATTCCGCACGAGTGGCGAGTTAAACGACTCGAGTAAACAAACGGGTTGGTACTTCGAGCGACGAGAAAAATGACTCGAGTTAGTAGGAATACAAGTTTCACCCGAGTTTAATGAATTAAACCATCCAACTCGTCACATCTCTAGTTTCAATACGAGCCATCTTTCGCCCAATCGCGACCGAGGACAAAGTCAGAAGCGAGATCGATCCCGATTACTTTCTGCCGCGTCCGTCAGAGGTCGCCGTTCGCGAGGCGCGACCGGCGTCGCTTCTACAGCGATCCGAGGTCCAAGAACGAAATTCGCCACGAGTTTTCCGAGGTCCCCCGAAGCTTAATCAGGTTCCTCCTCGAGAATTGACGCGGTAATTACCCCAAGGGTCGAGCCACACGGATCCCCTCGAAAGCTAAACACTACTCGCCTTCGAGGATCGATAATAGTGAGCTTGCAAAAAAGTGCAAGACCAAGACCCTGGTAGTCTCTCTCTTGGTCTCACACCTGCTTGTCCCACTATTCGCCAGCATTCCTACGAACGTCCAAGCGCCGGTTCGCTCTGCGCAATGTCTTTTCAATCCGCTTGAAGTTGTCGCGTCCATTTAGTTCGTCAAGCCCCCGAATATCTGCCAGGGGCGCTTCTCTAGTTGTGAACCGTTGTCGAGGCGTGCTGAAGCCTCTCTAGGTCCTCCAGAGACAGGACGTTGCTGTGGCCGAGGTCCGGCAATTTTCCAGCGCGCGCTTGAGCAAGTAATTCCGGACTGAACCACCGCGCTAGTTGGTTGGACGTCGGCGAGAGGTCGCCACCGTTGCTGCCCATGTATCCGAGGCCAGGAGAAGCTTGCCGACCCACGCCCATGTTCATCTGTTGAGGCTGCACTGCTCGCCCCTCTGTTAAAACACACGAATCACATTAATTCACACCATGCCATGAACACTTAAAAAAAAAATCCCCCATTGAAGCCTGAAACAAAAGGTTAAGGCGACGTGAAAGTGGCATCTGAGAAGTCAATCGTTCATGAAACTTTTCTCCAAATTTCATATATCGAATCTTTTCAAACTTCGCAATGGGGGAATATGGAGGTTGCAAAGGAAGTCCTGACACCCGTGAAATTTCATTTTTTCATAACAAATGTTGAAAACGTCTATAAGAAGTTTCGTGAACGATTGACCCCTTAGATGCCACTTTCACACCCCCTTAAGGATGGAAGGATTAGGGAGGCATTACTTCGGTCAAGATCCAAAGCAAAGAGGCGGTTCACCGGAAGTGGACGAGAATATCGGGAGGGTTGTTACATCAGGGTTGTCGTATTAGTCAGATTTCTGAACTCCGTTACACGGTATTTGATTCGGGAGCGTAGGACTACCTGAAAAAGTTATTTACAGGTCTACCTAAGTTACATAATAATGCATCCGCCATGCTGCGACGTTAAGGGGATGTGAAAGTGGCATCTGAGGAGTCAATCCTTCATGAAACATTTCTCCGGCCTGCGTATACGGAATTGTTTCAAGCTCTACAACGTGAATAGGAAGGCGGTAAGGAAGGTCTCAACACCCATGAAATTTCATTTGTCATATAAAATCTGTAAAATGTCTATAAACAGATTTAAAAGAAAAACGAAATAGAATCTCATGGTCGTCAAGACTTTCCTCACATTCTCCATATTCACGTTGTAAAGCGTGAAACTATTAGGTACACCCAGTTAGGAAATAAGTTTCATAAACGAGATCTTTGTTGACGTCACTTTCACGTCACCTTAATTTACCTCATTAGCAAAATGTTAGTCTCACCAGTTCGGGCAGAATTGTAATTCTGATTCATGACAATCTGCTGTAGCTGGGGATTGACGCTGCGCGGCTGCTGTTGCTGTTGCGGTTGCTGCTGCATGGAAAGATGAGACTGCACGTGCTGCGACTTCATGTGGTTGTTCATGTGATTCGCTCTCTGGCCGATCACGGGATTGGCGTTGACATTGTACTGAGGAACATTAGACATTGGCAACGGAGTGGCCATCGTGTGTTTAGAGCGCGCAGGGTTCCCATAAATCCCGGATGTTGCCCTCTGTTGCTGCTGTTGTTGCTGTTGCTGTTGGAAATCGATGTTACTGCTGTGATGGAACTGATTCCCTCCACCACCCCTGACTATCGGTCGGCCTGAAATTCAAAGAACCTTTTTTTAAACATACATTTCTGACATCGCATACTATATTTCAAACTTTGCATCGATCTCACTTAAATACACTTATCAGTTATCTCGTTGAAATTTAAGTGACGTAGTAAGTCGCATAAGTTTCTTATCTCTCCCTTATTCACAGAATGATCGATGGAATTAATCTTAAGAATAATTGATTCGCTGCGATGGATCCTTCGATGCACCGAGGTGATTGTTAATTGTGCCATTTGTAATGTAGCGTAAGGATTTGTTGGATTAATATTTTTAATGTTGTTACACCAGGACTGTGGAGGCATCAACTTACCAGGATGCTGTTTTATGGTAGGATTCGACCAAGAGGGTTGAACAGGTTGAGGTCGAAGAGCTGCATGCCGAGACAAGACCCCCTGCGCTAGCAATTGTACAGTAGACTGCATTTGTTGCATCTGAGCCGCCTGACTCTGAGCAGTCAACTTTGTCGGATCATTGTTGCCTATACCCAGATAAATGACAATACTTGAGCTTCCGAGACCAGATTTAGAAAAAAACCTGCTGTCGGAACACTTAGTTAATAAATGTACTTCTACGATTAAACTGAACATTCCTACGTCAAAAACATTACCAAGGCAATGAAAAATCGTAAACGAAACACTAGAGTAAAATATTCCAGGAGATTACGCTAAGTATGATATAAGTGTAATATAAAATGTCTTAAGTGTTTGTTTTTCTTTTTTTTCATGTTTGGGAATTAATTCTGTACCGAATGTCTAGAACTACAAGCTGAAGCATTGCGAGAGAAGGGAACGATTTAGCGAGTAAAACCAGGAAAATACATAAACTTCAGTTTACATCCCATTACATCGTGATGCTTCAAGTATGCGAGCATAAAGGAATTGATAAAACCATGCGAGGAGATAAGCAGAAAATAAAGCATGCATCTACCTAAGAAAGAGAGCCTAGCGAAGCAAGAATGAGGAGAGTAAGTAAGCAAGAAGGACAGCTTAAAAAGCATGGAGGATGATAAAGCATTTTATTTAGTAAAATCTATTCGTAACACACTCAGCACGGCAGAGATAAGTTGGCCAGGTTGGTTTAGAAGTTTCGGTTAACACCGTATGCATTAAAATTATGGTCCCGGTGAGTCCGGCATTAGTCTCGAATCCAAAGGGAATAAAATAACATTCAGTGAACCAGTTAGATTATCCCGATTGGATCCAGGATTCACCATGATTTGGGCAACGGTGAGTGAAACGAATGAAAGAAAAATGAAAATAACTAAATGAGGATTCCCGGTCCGGGCAGAGGATTAAGAAACTAAATAAAATCACGTTCCACGTTTTCCTTATCCAACAATCATGAGTGCCGCTCCATTAAGATTAGCGCGGACTTAATCGCGTCCATTTCCATTATAGTCTCTTTTCTTTTTCTTTTTAATTATATAATCTCGTCCAGGGTAATGCTTAGGACCTCGCATCGTACGTATTATTCTCGAAAATTATTCCGGCCACCATTAAGGTGACATGAAAGTGTCATATACGTGCCAAAAAGTCAAAATATAAAACTTTCGCTCCGAACAGGGTGCACCGAATCATTTGAAACTGCACCACGTGATTATGGAGACCCTGAGGAAGAATGCTCATGAAATTTCATATTTCAAACAATACGTGTACCTCGGTTCAAGTCTGGGATAAATAAAAAAAAAAAAGATTTGTTTGAAAAATGAAATCTCACGAGCATCGCGTTTTTCCATAGGGCCTCCATAATCACGTGAAGTTTCAAATTATTTGGCGAACCCCCTTTGGCGAAAAGTTTTATAAACATATCGACGTTTCATGTACATAGAGTGACCCTTTCATATCACCATAGAGGAGTGAAACGTATTGACATCTCGTTTTGAAAACGACAGAACCAGCTATTTAGCACCTGAACAAACCACGCTTCTAAACTCTGGCTACGCCGAGAGAGAAAAAAAAAAAAAAGAACAACTTGAAATACTCTCATAGAGGTTACCAAACACCGCGACGGGAACATAAATTGCCGGCATCCTGAGCGTCGCAATTACCCTGAGACATTCTGCTCCCCCTTGAAATCCGTCAACTCATTACAAGAACTATTCAGCCCATCCGTAGTCTCCCTAAGATCGTCAACAACGTCTGAATCTTTTCCCGCAGAATTTCCAAAATTAAGCCCCGAATTCTGGTTCAAATTGACTTCATCCCCCTCGGTACTCTCAAGATTCCCACCCTCCTCGTTACAATCACCACCCTTCTGAGGATTATTATTCCCGTCGATTTTGGCAGAATCGCAAATGTACTTGGATTTCAAGGCGGATTCCTCGCCATTAAGGGAGTCGACGATCCCGTTCCCGTCTACGTCGACGGTAGACCGTTCCAGGACGATTCGAATGCCTTTGTTGGCCTGGGATTTCTCGTTATCCCCGAGCCCGTCCGGATTGTTGGGTAAGGAAGGACTATCCTTGGAATGCGTGCTCTTCCGACAGCCCATAGAGATAGTCAGTTCTACTTTTTGACTTTGAGGTAAAGGAATCGCACCCTCGGTCTCCTTCTCGGCAGTCATCTTCCGCAAGACCGAAGTCGGGGTAAAGGCGAGCGGCGTGGGGCTCAGGGTTTGCTTCGTCGACGAGATGACAGGGCTGGAGACTCTTTGCTGTTGCTGCTGTTGCTCCTGCCGCTTCCGGAAATTCTCCTGCTGCTCCTCCAGCTTCTTCTTTATCAACGCGTTCTGTATTATGGACTGCGTGTGCATCACGATCTCACGAGGCGATGGCACTCTGTGTTGCATCACTGTTGAAACCATCGACATTAGTAAATTTATTAAGGTAATTAAAACGATCCTATTACAAGCGTATAGTCCTCGACATACAGTGCACAAGTGTCTAAACAATCTATCAAGCCGATGTACATGTGACTCCGAAGAGGTCTCACTTATGAAACCTTTTTCCAAACCTGATGTCCTGAATCTTTTCAAACTGCATTACGTTAATACGGAGACTATACGGAAGGTCCTGGTACTGGTGAAATTTCGTTTCATAAAATTTCTTTATGTACATTTTTTAATTCTCATGAACGTGGACACCTACTACTTAAATAATTCCCGGAAACAATTGCTCCGCATTTGTTGTCTCTTAGTTGCATGGGGTAAGTACGTATATCTTCAAAAAAAGAAAAAGAAAAAAAATACTGATTTTTTACCTGGATGTTGCACCGTCAAGGTGTTGGGACTAGGGGCCAAATTTGGTGATATAATCGGAGCTGGACAGTAAGCTGCATTCCAAAGAACGAAGAGACTTACTCAATGGCAATTACATTCGCAAGCTTCGATTGAAACTGATGGCTACGACTTTAACCTACTTTCAGAATTAATTTAAAATAATTTCACTTAATAATTAGTTCTGGTTAGAGCCAGGTCGGTTCGACTTCGCTGTCCATGATGTGGTTATGGGACAGTTCTTTTTTTTGTTCCTTACTTTTAAGAGGTAACAATATTACAACCGTTTCTAAGCTTACCAGTGTTCATCGGTGACGGTATTCTCTGCTGCTGATGTTGCTGTTGATACAGCATCTGTTGGAGGATGTGATCCTGAGGGGTGGGTGCAACTGGATGAGGACTTACGGTGCGCGGTGTGGTCCCCCCATAAAGCTTCAGGATATTCACCAGAACTTCCCTATGGCGGTGCTGAATTGCCGGATTCTGGACAGCAACGTTCGTGAATGACAAAATTGCCCAATCGCCTCATCCAGTACATTTACATACTACAAATCCTCCTAATACCTTCCCCGATACACCACGTGGAACTTTAAAAGATACGAAACTTAGAATAATTGTTCATGCTGACATCGAAAGAAAAAAAATGCATAATAAAAAATCTCGTAGACCTCCCCTCGATGTATATCATCAGCTGACCTGTACCTGCAGTTGTTGAATGAGATGTTGCTTAGTAATTTCGCCCTGTTGCAGGCCTTTAATGATGGCCTGGGCTTCGGGCCGTTGCAGCAACTCCCGACTCGACGGAGCATTATTAACGATCATTTGCATATCCGGAGGAACAGGGCTGACGCCGACCATGCGTTGGCTTCCGAGCATTAACGAGAGCATGTCGGACTGCTGCTGCTGCCGCTGCTTTTGCTGTTGCTGTATAAAGGAGTGGCATTAATGCAAGATATCAAACCCAGTACCGATCGATACCAATTAGCCCAATATTGCATACTTGCTGGATCTGCAAGACCTTCATCAGGTTTTCGTGCTGCACTTGAGCTTGATGAGGATGCTGTGCCGGACCGAGGGGTCCGCCATGGTTGAAGGTCGAGGCGTGCAGTTGTTCCGCGAGCTGCTGTTGCTGGGCCACCTGTTGCTGCGTCTTCAGCTGATTGTTAAGTACCTGAAACCCGAAAAGCCGGTTAAAACTAATTACCCCAGCTATTGCGAATGACACGTCCGATGGCCGAGGTTCACCTGCATCAGAATGATGGGCTGCGGTTTCTGCGGAATGGGGCCGTTAGCTGCAGGAACGGCTTGACCACCAGTGACCTGAGCGAGCTAAAAGAAAAGATTGCAATAAATTATCACCCTCACGGTAAACGGTAAGAGTAACTCGAGGAAGAACGTACTAATTTCTTAAAAGCAGAGAGATCTTCAGTCTTGTTAACTCTTCTAGTTTCAGCGGCGGTCGGCGCGGGGGCGCCACCTCGCATGCGAGCCTCCAATTCCTCCAGACTGTGCACGACCTTTCCACCAACTTCTAAAGCGAAATTACACGGTTAATCATGACTAGTAGGTTCCACATGCGCTTGAAATCCACGCCAAGGAAGAAATTCTGCTAAATGGGAAGCGCGTTTACCCATATCCTTGATGGAGGAGTTCTTCATGAGAGGGACTACATTGTTGGCCACGTCGCCCTGTCCGTTCTGGCTGGGAGTGCCTCCACGTTGCAGCATCTCCAAGAGCTTCACTCCGGTCGCGGGTGTGGCGTTGTTGGTCGTGTTAGCCGGTGAGATGGGCGCAAAATAGGTGTTGGACTCGGTTACGGAAGGAATCTGGATGTTCGGCTCGGTGATGTCGTTAAGCAGGTTGTTCAACAGCTCGTCCTGGATGGAGGCCCTGCGAGTGTCCACCTGCTGGACGGGGCTCTCCCTCTTGAACCACTGGCTGAACCTCGAGCCAGAGCTGCCGTTGGATCCAACACCATTCTAAAATGGGAGACGCGTCTTATTCGTGGAATTACGTATTGAATAATAAAAAGAAGACCAGAAGAGGCCATCAATTCCTAAATATCAAATCCCGGACTAACCGTGAGTAGTCCGGGTACGCCGGGGAAGGTGTCGGACTTGAGGAAGTCGTCCAGGTTGAAGTCCGAGTGACTGTTCTCCTGGGCCTTGTTGAGGCTGGAGTTGTCGGCGGCATCGGAGGAGCTAGGCTCGGTCCTGTCGCTCTGGCTGAGCCCGGTCTTCTCCTTGGGCACCGGAGAGGGTCTCTCGTTCCTCTCGGAGATGGGGGAGTGGGGCGTGGGCACGGGATTCATGGGTTGATCCATGGCGGTCGGGGTGCTGCGACCCTTCGGCCCGGACGCGACCTCGCTCTGCTTCTCCTCCTTCTCCTCCTTCTTCTTGCCCCTCTTCTTCTGGGCGGAGGACTGCTTCTTCGACTTGGCGCTGCCGATCTTAACGACCTTCTCCTCGGGGATGTCCTCGAAGCCGCGCAGCTCTATGGTGTCGTGCTGGGAGGTCGGCCCCGAGCTGAACCACTCGGGCTCTTCGGGCTCCTTGTTCTCGCTGAAGGTCCTTCGCCGGTCGTTCCCGTACCTCCGGTCCCTGCGGTCCTTCTCTCGGTCCACCGGGTGGTTCCGGTCGTTCCTCTCGTTCCTCTCCGAGTTACCGCGGTCCCGGTCTCGGTCCCGGTCGCCGAAGGAGCGCCTCTCGAAGCGGTCGTTCCGCTCGTCTCGCTCGCGGTCCCGGTCTCTCCCAGAGTCCCGGTTGTCCCTCGAATCGCGCTCCCTTAAGGGTCCACCTCCGGGTCGGAAGGTGAACTCCGGTCGCTCCGGTTCCAGCTTCTCGTTCTCCCGGAAGTCCCAGGTGTTGCGGGCCAGGATGCGGCCGCTGCCGATGCGCCGCACAGGCTCCCGATGGGAGACCTGAAAACAATCGGATCTAAGTATCAGAACCGTCTAATAACATTAAAAAACGAAAGTACCAATTTGTACACTTCTCGATTACCCAGTATCATGCCTAACAATTGAACATACAAGCCCGTATAAACGGAACATTTTTTCCACACTTCTGCAGATGACGCTGTAACGCACAAAGTGGCAAATTATCTTCTTCACTCTGATTCTTTTCATTAAGAAATCATGACAAATTTTGGAGTAATACCGATATTAACATGATCCCTTAAATGTGAAGTTAATGAAAATAATTATGATATTTTAATAGATTAGCGATTTTCATCTTTTTTCTTTTCTTCTAAGAAATCAGGATATTTGTTAATCCAGAGCCACTCCAATCCAACATAACCTAACCTCTTCGCACTCACCTCGGGCTTCCCTATGGGGCTCTCAGGGCGCCTCGCCGGTGGCTGGCTAACGTTCACAAAGCATCCGGAATTGAAGCTCCGCCTCTGCGGGCTCAGGACTATCCCGTCCTGTTCCTTGCGGATCCGTTCCCTGGGGTCGCCACTTCTGCGCTTGCCATGATTCTCGGCGACCTGCTCCCCACGTCCCGTTCTCTCGTCCTCGGGAGGCGTGTCGCTGGGTTTCCTGTCCAAGGGCCTGCAAACGATCCTAACCCACACCTTACATCGCACCTTTTCATTCAACCCCTCGCATCCAGCCCCACGTCCCCCCTTCAACATCCGCCCCTCAGCATCCCCAAAACGGCCCTGCACGTACTTATTATTCGAGATGTCCAGACACTCAGGCCTCCTCTTCGACAAGGGCTGGTTCTTGATCTCCATAAGTTCCTCCTGCGAAGAATATAAAATATCATTCAACAACCAAAATTCTAAAACCTAAGACGTCAACATCGGAAAGATTTATACAACTTTTCTCGAAACAGGGTCCACCGAGTAATTTCTAACTCTACCACGTAATTACAGACGTCCTAACGAAGGTCTTGAAACTCGTGAGATTTCATTCATCGAAAGAAACTGTTTTACTTATCCCGGACAATCCAAGGAATTTTTTTTTCTTTCTTCGAACCATACAGTTTCATGAGTTTCAAGACCTACGTTAGGACTTGTGTGATCAGCTGTTAAAGTTTCGAATTATTCAGCGCCCCCACTTAGGAGAATAATTGTATAAATATTCTGACGTCTTGTTATACATAAAAATCCTTAAAATAATCAAGGGTTTCTCCAGAACTCCAGAGATACTTTACCCGCGAGTACTGGAATTGAGGTCTGGACCTCCCGACCTCCATGATGGAGTTGTCGGTCACCTTCCCGGCGACGGACATCGAGATGATGGCTTCATCCCCTGAAACATGAAATTCACCGTAAAGTCACTGAAAACGTGGCTGAAAAAGATACCGGCATAGTTTAAAGTGAATATCCGATCGGACCCGTGGCGCCCTCTGGGCGTTTATTAGGATAAACAGGAGTCCGTTTATCCCAGCCAATAGGAGCGCGCGAAAAGGGCAAGAGAGGGGGTAGCCTACCCCCTCCCCGCCTCCCTCTTCCACGAACTTACGAAGAGCGTCTCGTTTTCTCGAATCGAGGGACTTGCTGCGACTGAACCACCGACAAGACTTTGTCTGGAGGACGAGATCATCCAAGAAAGGAGACCCGGTGGGTCCGACCAGCGGACGACGTTTGTGACGCCGATACCGATAGGGCACCGACCTGGCGCGGTCCCTCGCGTTCTCCAGCTTCATTTTAACCGCCCAGAAGCTTCGATTGACGGTTTTAAATCGAGTATCGATATCCCACAGAGATTCCCCTCGATAATCCGCCCGTCGAGGGCGATTCGAATTCCGAGCGAGAGACGGTTAACCTACAACGGTTTGTTTACACCGACAAGGACGTTTACACCGGTCGAGGAAGAAGCGCGTTCCAAAATGGCGGCCAGCTAACAGGTCCTTCCCAGAAATACGTATTTCCCTCCTCCTGCCAAAGAACCTGCAATTTTCCTTCCTCCTGCCCCCAAAATCTAAGACAATCGACTTTCTCTAAAAACCGCGACTCTCGCCCCGTCCACCCTAACCCAACTCTACGCGACTTAATGTATTAAATACATGTATATATATACACACATGTATATATAATTCGGATATATATTAAATATGTATAAATGGGAGCCGATGCGAGGTCTCTATCAGCGGGATAAAAGAATAATTGAAATGGTGATAAGAAAACGGGAAATTCTACTAAAGCGCCTCCAACGCGCGATCTAATTGCTCCAGTTCTCCCCCCGGGGAGGGACCGCGAGAAATTTCCCGAGAAATCTCGTAGTAATCCCTGGACGGAATTAGAAATCCGAATTTTGAGGTAGCCAACCGACGCGCGCGCAATTGACACCGAATAGAACTCGAGTTTCGTCCTACGAGACTCTCTACGAACTGAGGCCCTCGGTAACCAAACCTCCGGTTAAAAGTCCCGCCCGGCCGGCCAATCAGCGGCCGGCGTGAACGCAGCCGAACCGCTCGATTGGCCGGGACGTTCGAACGGCCCCTTGGAATCGGAATTTCGCCGAAAGGGGCAAAAAAGTTTACCCGACACACATTTCAAATAAACACGGCATAGAAGAAAACAGTCATCTGGAATTCGCAAATTCATTAACAAGCCCCGGAAATTTCGACGTTCGCTGTAATTATGATATATATATATAAACAGGGTTATGCAATGACGCGTCCTCGAGGTTTCTTTTTTTTATTTTTTTTTTTTCGAAGAGAAAGGCAAAAAATGTGTTTTATGCGCTTCTATGCTAAAACGAAGGTAACCCAAGGTCTCGGAGAGGGAATTTAGTTGACAAGAAAATCACAGATGGCGCAGATTGGCATCCCACGGTCAATCAGGGCATCAAAAACCATGAATTAAGGGGATTTCTGGAGTTTTACTTAGATTTCTTTATAATTATTGTACGGAAATGATATATGGAGTATGCCATTTAGTACAACACCCAATGTAACTAGACACGGCTGTCAATATATATATATATGTCGATTCAATTTCTCGACGTGTTTTACTTCACTAAAAAAATAAACTACCGAGGCCGTGAACGCAGGCGTGCCGAATTTCGCTGTGCACGTGAATACAGCTAAATGTGTATTTGGCGCGAAATTGATGAATATAAAATTCTATACGAATACCGCGAAGACATAACGTACGTATGTAATTTGTGTCACGTTAGGTGTGTTGATGAGTAACGGGAGAAATTTGGTCAGGGACAAAACAGGCCACGGATAAACGTTTGTTGGGGATGGGGAGAGATATGAGATGGGTTACTTTAGTAAGGAAGGGGTGAAATGTTGAGGGCAGTGCAGAGAATATGTCGCACTGCTAGTTTCTGCGGAAAAATGGGCACTTTCGGCCCACCTGAAGGTCACCTCTGCAGTGCGGGTTAAATTCCCGCGACCGGGCGGGGGAATGTGAGCCTTATGGCGCAGGTGATTAGAGGTGCTATCCAGAGAGGGATAAACAAACGTTTTGTTTTCGTTTCTTTCTTTAAACCGACGATTGTACACGAACTCGGCTTGAATTTTGTTACGTCGGGTGAAAATATTACTGTTAATGTACAGGTCGAAAATATGAATAACCAGTATATTATTTGCAATAAAGAATTTAAATATTCGGTATCCATCGGAGAATGCGAAATATTTTCATTATATAGTAAGGAGGTAACATTATGTATTAAGAGTAAGGTGCAAATATAAAAACTAATTAAACCCAAAACAAATTACTAAAATTTCATCCACCCGTTCGGTCATTCAAAATCATATCAACTAATATACATGAATGATCGTACGAAATAATCATTTCTCTACTACTTAACGGAACTTTCGTCTCAACTTAACCCCACTTTCTAACTTTCATAGGGTCGACTAAGAAGTCTCGTGATGCTAAATTCTCACTTCTAAAAGTATGTTGCTAATATCGCAAGATATTTTGGGCAATTCAATAGGCTCGATAATATGCCCGAAGCTGTTGAGAACTCCACATATCACATGCAATCGACTATAAATCACAAACGTGCATGTCGACATGCTTAGATACAGAATCGTAAAGCGTCGATATCCCGCAGAAAGAACGGTAGCACGTACCTTGTTTCTCGGCCTCCGGTTGCTTGTCGCTAGAGCCTGATTTCACAGACATCCTTCCCGTTACTTCGAAAGGTCGCATCTCCTGGAAGGCGGTCTTCACCCACCGTGACCGTGGTGGGTCCTCCAAGGTGAGTAACTGGGTATGCGATGCAGTTGTACGCCACTAACTGGAGCCGTACCGTACGGTAAGACGCGTCCTTATGTATATACGTGAAGAATGGTACCCTACGAGCTACGGTCCTATCTACCTGTATATCTTAGTACTGTTTAGTATCACAGACTGGTTCTCTTTTGTTTTACCTTCCGGCCGTGGGGCCGTGTCACAAAATGCGATTCGTGGCTCTCGGGAATACTTTGCCAGGTCAGTCCCTTACGGGCGGCCGTCAGCTCGGAACCGCCGAACGCCTCGGCTGTATCACTCAGGGAAAGCGACGAAAAAGTGTGTTTTCGTGTGCGAGCCAGACCACGGGGCAGGAAGGGAGAGCGAGCGGCCGAGTCCGAGACCGGAGAGCTCGAAGCGCGGCGCCGCGCACGCTAGCCGATGCCCTATGGAGTCGCGCGCGACGAGTTGGCCGTCTCCTCGGCGAAAGTCATCTCGTCCCTTAGCGACACGCTTGCTCCCTCGATTTATCTCCTCTCGCGATCCTACGATTTCCCACTAAATCTACACACACAACACTAGTTCCACTGCTATGCAAAAATAGAAAATGGCGGACGATCCCCATTTCCGCCGTTGTTTATCGCTGCCATCTCGATCGTCTCGGCCGCCGCGAGACTCAGCAAGAGATGCGCCCTCGTCGGTGGCGTAACCTGCCGGCGGCGCGGTGAACCGACAGCGCGGCGCTGTTTTCAAAATTCGAAACGGACTCGAATCCTCGAGTTCACATGGATTTTATTCGCATAGGAATAGATTTGCAAGCAAAAATTTTACATTTTTGCTAAGTCGCGTCGTTGGTCAGCGTTTAAAAGTCGTATACGAAATCGTCAATTTCCCATGCGAAAGTTAATCGTATGAACTCGAGATTTAATTACTCACTGTAATGAATTTATGGGGGGTGTTATGTTAAGAATTAGGGTTAAATTGAAGAACGTTCGAACGCTCTTTATGAATTCCTTGCAGTAGATAATTCAACACAGGAGAACGAGTTCCACTTTCGCCGCCATGTTTACCCGCGTTACTGCAAAACCGAGAAAAGTAATCGTTTTTAGTAGTAATCAGCTTTTCTTGGCAATTAAGGTTAACAATATTCTTTTGTATCATTGTCTTACAAAAAAATATGTAGTTTAGTGTTGACGACACCTCTTTATCGTTACATTTGGCTTTGTATTGTATGGAAAATAATGTAAAATGAATGTGGAACTTGGTGTATCGAGGGCCGAACAAAATGGCTGTTTTCAGCCATGAGTCTATGAAATTCGTACCTTGGTGTGTCCCCACTCTTTTGTTACACCTTATACGTTTGCTTGCACTCACGGATTCTTTTCTGATCGAAAGTTTTTCACTCAAGAAGGCCGTGGCGTTGCTCGCACCGACTCGTGTTGATACGTTTCCTTTAATTCAATTAGCCGGATTGTCAGAAGTAGCGAGAAAATGGCAGCGATCAGCCTGTTAAACCCGAAAGCCGAATTCGCGAGATCTGCTCAGGCTTTGGCAATTAACATTTCTGCGGCGAAAGGCATTCAAGACGTCATGAGAACGAACTTGGGCCCCAAGGGAACCATGAAGATGTAAGTCGCATGCGACATTCAGATTTTTGGCTTCCCCTAATCTTGCAGCAAAAGCTAGCCATGAATATCTGCCGCCTCGCTAAATATAATAAAATCCCATATACAATATTACATCGATGAGTCGTTTGGGAATACTGGAGCGAAGTGACCATGCTTCCAATGTGCTTTCCTTATAAGGCCATATTCTCCAGGCGTTCATTAAAGCTTTTAATACAATATAAATGCCTCGTAATGTTCATCGTATTTTAAAAAATAATTTGCATTGGGCGTTTTGCAATTTATACCGTAAATGCTTAATGCAGTTTTTATATCGAGTGTTAATTATTTATAGGTTGGTTTCTGGAGCAGGTGACATTAAAATCACTAAGGATGGTAATGTTCTGCTTCACGAAATGCAGATTCAACATCCTACTGCCTCGCTCATTGCCAGAGCTTCCACTGCTCAAGACGATATAACTGGAGATGGCACGACTAGTACGGTTTTAGTTATCGGAGAACTTCTTAAACAAGCAGAATTATATATAAGCGAGGGTCTTCATCCTAGAGTGCTCACCGAAGGATTCGAACTAGCCAGGGCTGTTACTATCGAAGTTTTGGAGTCTTTGAAAATTGCTATCGAACCTACTAAGGAGAATTTATTGGACGTTGCTAAAACGTCCCTTAAAACAAAGATTCATCACTCTATTGCCGACAAACTGACCGATATTTGCGTCGATGCTGTATTAGCAATTAAACAGGGCGATAAGCCGGTCGACTTACATATGGTTGAGTTAATGGAAATGCAGCACAGAACCGCTGCTGATACTACTCTAGTTCGTGGTATTGTAATGGATCATGGATCGAGGCACCCTGACATGCCTAAGAAAGTCGAAAATGCTTACATTCTTACTTGTAACGTCAGCTTGGAATATGAAAAGAGTGAGGTATATAGATTTATTTTTTATGTCCGGTACTGTATAACTTAAAATCCCTTTAAAGAGATATTTTATTACATCATATATCTTTTTATAGGTTAACAGTGGATTCTTTTACAAAACTGCCGAAGAGCGAGAAAGACTCGTATCGGCTGAACGTGAGTTTATTGACAACCGTGTGAAGAAGATTATTGCCTTAAAGAAAAAATTGTGCGATGGTACAAACAAGTCCTTTGTTGTAATAAATCAAAAGGGTATCGACCCGCCTTCTTTGGATTTGTTTGCAAAGGAAAATATTGTGGCCCTTCGTCGTGCCAAACGTAGGAACATGGAGCGCTTAGCACTTGCCTGTGGTGGTACTGCGATGAACTCTGTAGATGATCTGAAAGAAGAGAATTTAGGATGGGCTGGTCTTGTATATGAACATGTACTGGTGAGTAATTATTCTTACAAAAAATATTTATACATTGAACAAATTTTATGAAACAATATTTCTAGGGAGAAACCAAGTACACCTTTGTTGAAGAATGTAAGAAACCCACGTCTGTGACAATTCTTCTAAAGGTACGTAATATGATGATATCTTGATCAAATTGATAATCAAATTTTTTTGGACATTTCGTTAATAACTTAAGATTTTTATCGTATCTTTATTATCTCTACCATACATGTACCATATTGTTTTTATTATTAAAGGGTCCGAATAAGTACACATTGATTCAACTGAAGGATGCGATTCGGGATGGATTGAGAGCTATTAAAAATGCCATTGACGATCGCGCTCTCATTCCCGGTGCTGGGGCCTTTGAAGTATTTGCTCATCGTCGTCTTCAAAACTATAAGGAAGAAGTTAAAGGGAAACAGCGTCTTGGAGTTCAAGCATATGCCGAAGCTTTGCTGGTTATTCCAAAAACGCTTGGTACGTATGCAACCGTATTCGATATTTCACAGATAATTCCTCGTTTAGTTACTAGTATAAAATTTAATTTTAATTTATATAATACTAAAAGATTTATAAATTTCAGCTGTTAACAGTGGCTTCGATGCCCAAGATAGTATCGTGAAACTGTTGGAAGAAAGTAAACTGTTGGATGAGCCAGTAGGACTGGATCTTTCGACTGGCGAAGCCCTCAAACCTAAGGATGCTGGAATTTATGATAATTACATAGTTAAAAAGCAAATTATCGATTCATGGTAAGTCATCGATGTTCTTCCCTGTATAATTTTGGTTAAATGCATGGTTAACTCTAGATTATTAATTTCCTGTTCATTTTTTTTCAGCACCGTCATTGCCAGCAATCTTCTGCTTGTAGACGAGATAATGAGAGCAGGAATGTCCTCCTTGAAAGGCTAATGTTCCGAGTACTCGGCTACCAAATAATTTAAGGACAATTGCAAATGGCCCAGCGACTAATTATATTCTTTACACGTTTTGCATATTTTCCTGCAATCAAGTATGTTGCACGGTTTAACTTGTAATTGTACGCTTGATATTAAAACATAAAAATTAAGGCCTCAGAATTTCATTGAGTATTCGTAACCAATCGCATCGATTTTTACTTCGAATTCTAAATACTATTTTTAGCCTCGCTACCTATTAACCTCTTTTGTACTTTTTCGACTACTTTGAAATAAAAGTATCCTAAATCGAATAATTTGAATCTACGAGTTTATAAAAATCAAAAATATTTATTTCCAGTGGTATGTTACAAAGTATGTACAGGTCTTGACTACGGCTAAGTTTCATTTAAATTATGTAGGACACTCATGTCAGTCTTGTCTTTTCGAGCCAGAAACTTACTCCTCTCGCTCTCCTCTCGCACTAAACTAAATAACTAAATACTTAAGTAGAAACGAAAGCTAGGTTAGGTGTATCTTGTCACCGAATGTCAACCAAGGGCCAAACAACCCGAGGGAACCAAAGTAGTCAATTTATTAGTAACGCTGCGAAACACATGGCTCAGTTCAACTTCTTTTGAGTGTCAAAAGACTCGACTTACTTGCGAATCTTGTATTCGGTACACACTGTACATATCACATATAAATACAAACGCGGGTGATAAACCGCGTCCTCATGAATGCAGTCCTAAGCCTCGGAGGCCACTTCGTAAAAACGAACTAATTGACCTAACCTCAAAAAAAAAAAAAGAAAAAACGGAAAAGACTTCAAGCATATAATACAGGATGAACATTCTACGTTAAAAGTGTGTACGAGGAGTCGAGCACTCAAACAGAAGATTCGCTGTCCAGCTTTGAAACAATAAATTAACTAGCTTGCCCTATACGATAAAAGAAAATTGTAATCCGAGAGAAACAGGACTACAATTTACTGGACCTTCCCTTCGGAAAGATCGTAATGCGCAGGTAAAACTTTATCGTTCCGATAACAATAAGTGCAGTTTCACGTGCTGGTGCTTTGGAAATAAACGGGTCAATGTCGACGTTGCTTCTACAACGAAGTGATTACTATTAAGCAGATAAAAGAAGACAGAAAAAAAAAGAAAGAAATTGTAATGCCAACTGAAACACTGTTAAAGCGACGGCTCACAAATTTTTGGTACTGGTTAATGATTCATTGAAGCATTGCGCGTCTATACATGCCTGTTAATTAAGAACATGTCCGAGTACATCATTATCAGTTCACGTAATCATAAAACAAATTGGAAATGTTCCGAGCTTTGTCGATATTTCAAGTGATTGGCCGTTGTCCAGGAACCCGTTAATAATTTCGGTTTCTACAAAATATGCAATCAGTCCTTCATTCCCTCCTAATCGTTTCAAATTGAGCTCACTTTCCCGGGTTTCCAGTTGGCACTCCTGCCGCGCTTAGCGTCGACCAATCAGCGGCCGCGTGACGTCATTCGACAGAGCGCTGATTGGCCAGCGCCGAGGGTGGGAAAAATGTCGCCAACCGAAAGTCTATCACCTCGAGACTAAACCCTATTAATTGATACGATCCTCATACACTTCTTTCTGGCGGCCGACCTTCCGGCAAGTAAATGCTATTTCCTATTGGCAGCTGCCGCAAGAGGGCGCGTCAGTTTGCAGTCCTTTAGCATAACCCTGGGATTGATGTTGATGAGCTGCGCCAGGGTGGTGCAGTTCACTTTCATCTGATGTCCCCCGACCACCATGTACGTGCTCAAGACGGACAAGTCAACCGGAGTCCTGGGGACCCGGTAATACGAAACTTGAGGAGATTTGCTCGGGTCACCCCCGGCATCCCTGCAGCCCTCCAGGGCGAACGTGATCCCCGGCGGGTACCTCGGCAAAGGGTTGGTCGACTTCCTGGCGACCGCCTTGAATTTCGTAGGCGAGGGCATCAATCCTACCGACGACCTGGCCGTAGACTTCCTGGCCACGGAGCCCTTCTTAGGACTCGCCCTCTCCACCTTCACCTCCACGTTATTGTAAGACACCCTCGCCATCATGTTCTCGACGAGTTCCTCGTAATTCGTTATACTCTCGATTTTCTGTTCCATGCCAGGATGGGCCTCGGCATTATGCGTGGTAACCAGGTTCGGCAAAGCAAAGGCCTTGTCGCAGTGCTTGCACTTGAAGAGGTCTATGTGCCTAGCCACGTGTTTCTTCATGTTCCCCGGAGAGGTCGTCGCATAAGGACACTCCGGACAAACGATCTCCCTGACGTCTTCACTTCTTCTTTTAACTTTCAGGGCTAGATGGGAGTGGAACATGTTGTGGTGGTGCTTGGCCTTCGCCTCGGACTCGCAGAGTTCGTTGCACCAGTCGCAGACCCAGCCGTCCTGCACGGGCTCTTCAGGGTCTACGAAGTCCGGAGGGAGGTCCTTGTGCTTCTGCTTCATGTGAGCCCTCAGGGTCTGCCTGGTCGCTGTCTTCGGACAGTAGGCGCACTTGAGCACCTTCTGCGGAGGCGGCACGGCCACGTAGATCTCCCTGTACCTGAAGAAGAGTTTACCTTTGGGTGCGCTTCCAGATGCACTGCTGGGCTTGGAGTCCTTGTGCGCCATGGTCCAGTGAGACTTGACCGTGTCCACGGAGGGGCTCCTCATGGAGCAGTAGAAACAGCAGTACATCAGCTTCTGCTTCGCCGGGGTGCTCTCGATGACTGCGACCTCCTCCTCTATCACGTCGTCGCTGTAGTCCTCTACCTTGCGGACCTTGCTCGGCGGACTCGGGGACTGCGAAGGACCCGGCTCTTCCTGTTTCACCCCCGAGTGGCTGGTCGCAAAGTGCTCCAGGACCTCCGCTTTCGTCCCTCCCACGAAGACGCACAGAGAGCACTTGATCCCCGTCTCCGAGGAGTGCGACCTCATGTGGATCTTCAGACCGGAAACCGTCAAGGCCACGAAGTCGCAGACCGTACACGTCATGTCGACCTCGGACTTGACGATCTCCTCCGCTTGTTTCTCGACTTTCTCCAGGCTGACCTTACGCTTTCGTTTTTTAGAACCCGATTTCGAGCTCCGAGGACACGTCAGGCCGTATTCCTTCTCCCAGAACTCATCCGTTAACTCAGGACCTCCCGCGTCCGGATTGGGGATCACCTTCTCTAGCTGGCCAGGATGTTTCGTGTGGATGTGTTGCCGCATCATCGGCTCGGAGTTGGTGCTTCTATCGCAATATGGACAGAGGAACCCTAGACGTTTCAAGTGGTTCACCTTGACGTGCAGCTTGAAACCTCGCCAGCTCGAGATCCGCACGTTGCAGTGCTTGCATGGAGGCGGCATGTCGACGTCCTTCGGAGGAACTGCAATTTTTTATTAACAAACATTTAAATCAGTCCCTGGCGATTTACCCGCTGGGCAGAAGGTCTCTTCCCCATGAAAATTGGGATGAGACACCGATAAGAATTTTTTCTTTATCAAACCTTACGCACCTATTATCGGTTTTTTCTCAATTTTAATGATGGAAAGGTTTTCCTTCGTGTCCTCGACGTCGTCCTGGACGTCGTCGTCGTCGATTTCCACTATCGCGCTCTTGCTGTCCGCATTGCTGATGGAACCCGTCTCGATGGTGTTATCAGTGTCTGTCGAGATTTCCGATTTCTGGGGCGATTGCAACTCTTTCGAGGACTCGCGCTCGGTTTCGATGTTCGGGGTCTCGTTCCTGCCGGTCCCTCGCATCTGGTTGAACTGCTTCCTCAGCAGGCTGGAGACCTAATGAAGGCACGTACGATTTTTAAACATGTGTATGGACAATTGGGGTTCAATTGAATTTTCATTAGGCACGCACCCAATCCTCGATGTCCATTTTCACAGGAAGCGACTCGAACTCGGGGCTGTTCTCGGAATGGTGCTTCACGAAATGTTTCTTCAAAGTGGTCCCATTCGTCGCCAAGAATCCGCATCCTTTGCACTTCCACCTGAACATTGAAGGGAGAATTTAGTAATCGAGACTGTTTAATCCCCTTTTAAAAATAACATTCATAATCCTGTTCAAGGTGGCGTCAGAGATCAATTTTTTTTTTATTTGTTCATAAATATTTTCTACATAGTAAGAAATGAAATTTCATGTGTTTCAGGACCTTCCTTATACCCTTTGTAAAGTTTGAGATCAAGTAGGGCGAAAAGTTTCATGAACGATTGACCCCTGGTGCCCCTTTGACATCCTCTTAAGGAAAAAAAAAAAAAGAGAGAGAGAGGTGCGTAATTTTAATTGTTTTCAAAAAATTTATAACAAAAATGTGAATGAAACTTTGAAAGATAAATGTTAAAATAAGCTGGATATATATATATATCAATAATGAAATATTCGATCTTTCACCGACGTATTTGGTATCTGTTGACATTCACCGGTGAAAGTCGACATTCTCCAATTTCGGTAATTCACGGTAACATATATATATATATAATTTCCAGGAAGAAAAAATGATCATACTCAGAAATGAAATTAAAGGTATTCGTAGCAAGGTGCACAGCTCACCTGGCGTACATCAGCTCCTTGTATAAATGGTCCTTCATGTCGTTCTTAGACTTAACTTTATACTGATTGCAGATCGTACAGACAAAGGAGTTCCCATCGGGTTTACCATAGGGACCGAAGACGCCGATATCGGAGTCGCTGAGTTCATTAAAATCATCGGAAGCAACGCTTTCGGTGACATCGCTGCTAGAGAAGGAGACGTCGAGGGACTGAGTCCTCTTCGAGGAAGTGTCCTTACTCTGCCGAGTCGGCCGAGTCTCCTTGGTCGATTTCTCCTCCTCCTCTGTCTTCTTCTCGGTGGACAAAGATCGTTTCTGAACATCCTCCGATTTATTCCCATCGAGAGAGCTAGCTTTACCAGCCCTGACTTTTGCCGGTTTCCCGGAGCCGGGGTCGGCGTCGCTCTTCCGTTTCCCCGATTTAATCGGGGTGTCCGAGCTGGCGACTTCGTCTTCCTCTTCGAGAAGTATCCCCCTGATGTGTCTTATACGAGGCATGTCTCTCCTCCAAAGGGGAGTCGTGTCGAAGGGCTCGTCCTGGGAGACTTGCTCCGGCGTATCGGTGATCTTCTTCGAGGTCCTCTTTATCTTCTGGTAGACCATCGTGTACTCGACGTTCGGCTCCTTCGGGTGCTTCCCAGTGACATGCTGCTCGAAACTGACCTTCCCGTTGGTCTTGTACGAGCACAGGGTGCATTTGTACTGAGACTTCTCGTCATGGGCCGAGGAAGCGTGGCTGATCATCTCCATCTTGTAGACGCACTTGTGCTCGCAGATGTTGCATTTCCAGTGGTTGCCGTCAGGGTCTGGCAGGTCCTCTTCGAGTTCCCCTTGAGGTGTCTGAACGTTCTCCGTGCTTTCCAATTCTCTGATCACCTTGACGAAGGGTCGCTTCTCGGGATGCTTGTCGGCCAAGTGTCTCTCCACGACGTGCCTGTTTCGGAAGTCTCAGAATTACCGAAAGCTGCGACGCTGAAGAACTATTTTAGGATACGATACCACTAAAAATAAAATTACCTGTGGTAATGATGGTGATTGCAGTGGGAACACTTGTAGAGCCTTGTATCATGCATTTTGAGATGGACTCCCATTTTGTCGATGGCTATATTCTGAGACTCTTGACCCACCGGTACTTCGGGGCAGTGAGGGCATCGGAAGAATGGCTCTTCGGAGTGCAAGGCCTTCAAGTGGTACCTCAACATCGCCTCGTCCACTGTTAAATAATTGCATTCGGCGACGCCGCAAACGTACCTGTAATAATATATGAATTACCTCATTGTTCGGTGTCAAAAAGAAAAAAGATTTCGATTTTTTAGAGAATTATTTCAGTTACCTCTTGTGTTCCGGGACGAATTTCGGCAGAGACTCGTCGTCTTCTTGATCTTTACTCGACTCCTTCGTCCTTCCACCCATTCGGCCATTTTCGTGGGAGCTGCTGGCCAGGTTGACCATTTTATCGAACATTCGCTCCCTTTTGTCCAGACAAGGCACAGGATTCACTGGACCTGATTCTGGCACGGTTTCGTCCTTGGCGTGAAGCTGAAGATGCCTGACAATGTTCGTTCTCACTTTTGTTGTGTATGGACACACTGCGCACTGCACCTCCCTGTTGTAAATTGCTTGTCGAGGAAGAGATTCGATCTCGTCAGGGCCAAAAGTAGTCTTCTCAATCTCTGCAGATTTGTCCACCTCTTTCTCGACTATGGGAACTTTTGTTGGCACCTTCGCAGTAGCTCGTTTCCTCCCCTTCCCCTTTTCGCCCGTGGTCGGCTGGAAATAAATTTAATCCTTAACTGTTTCTTCAAAAATAGTACGTTATTTCTGAGAAAAAAAAAAGATGTTACTTTGATTTTTATTTATTTATTTATAGGAATTGATAAGGAGCAGGTAAGATGCACCAGAATTACCATCGGTTGTATGATAAAGAGTCCCTCCGCAGATGGATTCTTCGGATCGGCAGGAACCAACTTGCTGTGCTTAAATTTGTGCTTGTGTCTCATATGAGAAGTGGCCTGGTACGGCAAGGTGCATCTTTTCTTGCATAAAGAACACCCAAAACGCTTCAACCCATGGACTTTCAAGTGATCGACCAAGAAACGAATCTGTAGGAACCTCTTGCTGCAGTGAATGCAGGTTAGGTTCATGCTGCCATCGGACAAGTTGCAATTCTTGATGTGAGACTTCAGCAACAAGGCAGTTGCCGCGCTAAATGTGCAATTTTTATATCCACACTTGAATAAATCTTCTCCATCCAAGCCAGTGTTTTTAATGTCTTCCAAAGTCAGAGGCTTGTCTTGCACCTTCGGAGCTTCGGTCTTACATTTCACCTCGTCTGCATCGATACTCTCGGCATTATCAGTGTCGACATTGTCAGTATTGTCAGCATTGTTAGCATTATCAGCATTGTCAGCATTGTCAGCATTGTCAGCATTGTCAGCATTACCAATATTCTCAGTATTCTCATTTTCAGTACTGCTTTCGTTTGCAGAGAGCTGCTTGTCTTCTTCGATAACATCCAAGACTTCGATCTTTGGTTCAAGCGGCTTCGCAGCCTCCTCTTTCGTCGCGACTCTCCTGATGTTCATTCTGCTAGGTGGCGCAAAGTCTTCCAAAATCTCGATATCACTGTCATAATTGTCGTCTTGAGTTTTATCACAATCGGTACTAAAGGCAGATACATTAGACCGGTCTTCGACACTCTTCAAGAAATCTGGATTATCCAGCACATTCATGTTGATAAACTCATCGCTGCAATTCAAACTTTCTGCAACTCCCAAGGGATCTACCGTATTATTCGCATCGCTGTTCACAAAGCGAAGTACCAACTCTGGTTCCTGAAGAATATTTTGATTAAGAGGTTCGCATAAACTCTTCGGGCCCTCTTTGATGACACTAACGGTGCGACTGTTGAACAAATGCTGGAACTCCGAATCGTCCTGCAGGACTTTCGTAAACGCCTGTTTTCTGGACTGAGATTTGGATTCTGTCCTCGGAGTTGAATTATCAGAAGCGGGAGAACTATTTTTCGAGTCTGAGGACCGATTTTCAGTCAAGGACGTTTCCAGTGGTTTCTCGGATGATCTCCAGCTCGGCGATGCGTGGATTTTCTCCATTGTGAATGGGTTACTCGACGAGTTGTCAATTTTTCCAGGCTTCTCCGGACTGAGAGGGAAAAACCTACCGGCTGTTAAGTCCAGGGCCACGGGAGAATCGATGTTAATTTTACTTGGGGAGTTCAGCAACTTCGGGCTTTTTTCCAGCCCTGGAACCGGCCTGATCGTTTCTGTGGAGCACTTGTAAACCTCGTCCACATTTCTCAGCATCAGCTGTTCTATCACGTCCTTGTTCTTTACCGGCTGAAAAGGAAAGTAAAAATAATTATTTTACCACGCCATTAGAATTTCTAGTGCGTTTCGTTATCCTTACATAAAAAGATCCTTAACTTTAAGGACATTACTTACTAAATGTAATCAATTATTTTTAGAGATTAATTTAAATACAAATTCTCCAGGGATTTTTATAACTCTCGAGAATTTAAAAACACATGTATTCCTGTAAACCGATTTATCAGGATCGTATCTCCGTTATTTCAGGAATTTTCAATTCTTACCCGTGGTGGAAGACACCTTTCCATGATGGTGGGCTTTTGATGGTAATGGAAGCTGCTGAGATGGAAGTGCAGCTCCGAGATGGTGTCCGACCCGTTCAGGCAATAAATGCACTGGTACTTGTAAATCCCGTGAATCTTGTAATGCTACAAAAGAATTCCAGGTAACCACTTGCCACTAGTTATACAAATGAATAAACATTGGGAATAGACAAACCGAGACAAGATTTTCAGCTTTCAGAAGAGTAGCCGGGCACAGGTGGCACTTGAAGATGGACAACATGGAGCAGTGCTTCGTCTTCAAATGACTAATAAAAGTCTCAGGTACGTAGAAGAACTTGCCACATTCTGGAAGAACACACCCACCATGAATTTACCTACTCCAAAATCCCTAGACATTGCAAACCTCGAACCTACCATGTTGGCAGACAAATGGCTGGACAAACTCTTGCTTGTTGATGACGACCGGCGGTGGGTTCTCCTTCACCATGGGATCAAGAAGAACGACAACAGACTTCCCGATATGGCTGGACAGCTGACGAGGAAGAGCACATCGATAAGTGAATAGAAGTACTTTCTTCAGGTATGGGTACATTAAGGTGAAGTGAAACACGTCGAGGAACTTGATCAACGTCGATAAAGACGATTTTTCTAAATGCCTACGTTGCCGACGTTCGTTTTTATATTGACAGCTGTGTCGAATTATATTGTGTATTGTACCAAATGGCATATTCCACCTGTCGTTTTCGTACAATAATTATGAAGAAATCGAAGTAAAACTCCATAAATCCTCTGGATTCATGCCTTCTGGGCCCTAATTGACTGCGGAGGGACCCCCTGCGCCATCTGTGATTTCCAGGTCAATTAAATTTTCACTCCGAGACCTCGTATTACCATCATTTTAGCAAAGAAGCGCATACAACACTTTTTTTGCCTTTATCTCGTTCAAATTCGAGTTTATCGATTACCAGAGTGTTCTAAATTGTTGTAAAATTGTCCTGACCCTTTCGATTCTCATATCAGAGCCTTCGATAATTGTATATTGATCAAAATATGAGAGCTCGACGCCATTTTGGTTCTGGTCTGGGCTGAGTTAAAAAATCTTGTTAAAAAATCCAAATTTTGAATGTGTCAGGACAATTCTTAGATGATCAGGAGTGATGTGTCAAAGTTTTGGACAGTTTGGCCTAATACCCTTAAAAAAGTGTTGTATTCGAATCGACTGATTTGAAGGATGTTTCACTTCACCTTAAATCCTAGATAGAGAATCGTCATCCAAGGTACGTGGAGGCTACCTGGTGTATCTCGATGTAGGACTCTACAAGGCCCCTGTAGAAGCAGTAGCTGCATTGGAACCGACAATAGACATGTTTCTCGTCAAAATGTTGCTTGAACTGTGTCCAATCGGCCAGTACGGTGTAGCAATAGGGACAAGTCCTGTAGTCGTTGCTGGGCACGGCTCGCTTTTCACTAATGGACTTTTCATGTTCCAGGTAATGCGAATGGAACATCTCTACCGAGCTGGTGGTGAAGCTGCAGGAGCGAGCCATGCACTTGTACAGGTGTCGCAGCTTCTCCTGGGTCAGCATCAAGCTCAAGGTCTCAGGGGTCTTCAGCTTCATCGCCATCATCTGGCCAGCGTGCTCCTTGTGCTTTAGGATACTCCCAGCTCGCACGACTTTCACTATTTTGTAATTAAGCTTTGGCGTGGTAACGTTCTCTACGTTGTAGGCGGTCGCCTGGCTAGAGGAACTGGCATTCTTACTTGGAGACACAGGAAACGAGAGACTGTTGGGATCTACGTGGACGGTCACATTCGGCTTCCCTGAAATGGAGACGAACCCACCAGAGAGGCTTCCTGCGGGTGGCGGGACAGGGATCAGCTTGAGTCCTTCGGGAAACTGCTGGTTCATTGACTGGACCGTTCCTGAAAGGGTCACCACCTGGGCAGGTCTGATGGGTCTCTTCAGAATGATGGGGCCGGTCTTCAACAGAGACAACCGCTGCTGGCCCTTCGCCGGAGAAGTCTCCGTCAAGGGTCGCACGTTCTTAACCTGTGGACCAAGAACTTGAAGAGGACCCTGCGGAAGTCGCACTGTTCTACCTTCTTACTTCTAACAAGGAAACATTCCCAAGTGTCCGCCTCCGATCTTATTGAGTTTCATATATGTTGAAGAACACAAAAATCTAAGAGACACGTGTTTTTTTATATCTGCAATGGTCCACATTTAAGGGGTGAAAGAACCCCCCAAAGTTTAGCGAAAAATCGGTTTTTTAAATATTTTTCGTAGGAGCAGTGGAGGGATTTCGACGAAACTTTGCATAAACGTATTCTGTATAAGGACGGTGACAACACAATATTGTTCAGCAATGTTGCACCCCCTCAAGGGGGTGAACTACCCTTCAGGTGACATTTTTTTGTAATATCCATTAAACAAGCACTCCTACTTAAGTTCCACTTACGCGATGTGATTGCTCGCAAAAAATTAAGAAATTCGTGTTTTTTGCTTTTTGCCAATAAACGTTTAAACATCGGTTGTCGAAAAGTTTCGTCAAAATCCCTCCACTGCTCCTACGAAAAATATTTAAAAAACCGATTTTTCGCTAAACTTTGGGGGGTTGTTTCACCCCTTAAATGTGGACCATTGCAGATATAAAAAAACACGTGTCTCTTAGATTTTTGTGTTCTTCAACATATATGAAACTCAATAAGATAGGAGGCGGTCACTTGGGAATGTTTCCTTGTAAGTCGGCGTTGAAGGCAAATGTATAAGTATTAATGATGAATTCACTTACAGAACTCTCACTGGTGGCGTTGTCGGATGCGAGACTCATGACGCTCTCGATCTTCAGGAAGGAACAGTCGTCGTCATCTTCTTTCGACTCTGAAGGGTTCCCACTAGGCGCTTCAAGGAAAGGAACACGGCTTTACATTTCGGACTCAATCAAGAAGCTCTAGGAAGCGACGAGCTGAATGTGGAGAACGAGAGAGTACCTTCTCAGAAACCACAAAAGTAGTTTCTTCAAGGTCTCTCATGTGTTTGTTCAACTTAAGGACTAGGGAAAATAATTTGGTGCTCACCAGTACTTGAAGAAGAGGTGCTCTCCTGGCCGTCGTTCGCAGGTCCAGGAATGGACAGCTTGTCTCCACTTAGTCTTCTAGGTCTGATGATGAAATTCTTGGGCTTGTCATCTTGTTTGGCAGATTGAGTTCCTTGTTTAGCTTCTGTCTGATTTTCAGACTTCGGGAGCTGAGCATCGGACGCTTCAGCGGGTTTCTGCTCGAAGAAGCGCTTGATGCTGGAAATGGGGACGACGTTGGGAGGCTTAGGAATGACTTTCGTCGCAGGAATTTGCCCTCCATTTTCCTGACCAGGAGTCAAGATAGCATCATCCTCGGCAGCAGTTTGGGGCAACGTCTTCCCCTGAAGTTGTGCAGCCAGCCTCTGAATAGTCGTCATCATGAGACCTTTGGAAGACCCATTGATGTCCGACGTTTCCTTCAGCAAGCTATTCACATCAGTCTGCATTTCCTCGTGGTCAGTGTCCGAGGAATCCGAGTCATAAGGTAAATTACCCTGCACGTTGTTCTCGTTATCGCTGGTTTCCACGTCGCTCACGTAGGTCTTGAGGGGTTCCCCGACAGTGGTCAGTGGGTCTTTTAGCTTGCCTTCAGCTTTGACCTCGTCAAGGCTGGGCGCATCATTGTTATTCTGCTCACCACCCTCTACAGGAGCCCTTAATCCCACTTTTGCTTCAGGTGCAGGCTCCGATCGAGCATCGTCATCGGTCTTCAACTGTGTTCCCGAACTTGAAGCACCAGTTTCGCCAAGGGCAAGATCTGCAGGAGTCGCCAACGCATCTGAAGTAGCCGCTGAAGGGTTTGTCGAAGTCTCCTCGCGATCCAGATCAGTACCCATGATGTCCTTCAGCTTGTCCGTGATGGACAGCCCCTTCCTGGGTGAGTCCTTGTTCACCTTGATGCCGATGTTTTCAGCAATCTCCTGCATCCTCTTCATGCGCTCCATCTGGATCTCCACCTCTTTGTTCTCCAGCTCAGGTGGACACACGAAGGCACTCAGGTTCCCAGCAAGCGTGGATTGTTCCGGAGTGTCTTCCTTAGGTACCACATCTTCAGCAGATGCCAAAGACGCCTCTG
This sequence comes from Orussus abietinus, assembly GCF_000612105.2. Classification (NCBI taxonomy): domain Eukaryota; kingdom Metazoa; phylum Arthropoda; class Insecta; order Hymenoptera; family Orussidae; genus Orussus; species Orussus abietinus. Next base: position 578,476 of record NW_019395567.1, read on the forward strand.
CATCGTTAACATTATCCGGAAGGGGCATGGTATCCGAGTCTTCATCCGCCACATCCGGTGCCGATAGGACGAACCTCGGCTCCTCCACGTCGTTCGACGCTTCCAGTGCATCCTCTACTGGAGAAGCAAACTCATCAACATGGGATTCCTCTTTCGGAGTTTCCACGTCCATCGACACACAGGCAGGTTTCTCTTCGGTTTGCACATCTAAAGGTACCGCATCATTTGGCAATTGTGTCTCATCTTTTATATCAGTTTCGCAGACCCCAGCAGCCGTGACGGACTCTAGGTTCCCAGGTAACTGGGAACCATCGTCAACTTCTTGTGCCGATTTCCGAGCAACGTCTTCAGGTACGCTGAAAGGTTCATCTCGGGCACTGGGACCATCCACCATGTCGTTGGACATGTTGATCTTGATGATCTCCGTCCCTAAGGCGTCCGTGTGCCACTCTTCAACGTGTCTCTCCAGGTTCTGCCTCTTCAGCTGGACAAAATTGCAGAGCGAACAGATATACCCGTAAATCCGACTATCCTCCGGCACCTTCTCCTCGATAATAGCGCCGGAAATGCTCTCAGCGAGAGTCTTTCGACACACCTTGTAGTAGTGGGTCCTCATGGAGGACTTCGCCACGGTTTGATAAGGACAACCAGCGCACTTAAATCTGTACTCACCGGTGTGTGTCGTGCAGTGCTCGTAGAAGGCTTCCATCGCCATGTTGCACACACCTTCGGTTCTCAGGTGACAAAACTTGCACCTAAACTTATATGTGTCTTGTCGAGGCTCCGTAGGGCTATGCTCGAAGTCTTGCTCTTTAGCTTCGCTGATAGCCCTTTCCGCTTCAGGGACCGGAAGCCTCGATATAGACACTTCTTTATCAGGATGGTTTAGCTTATAGTGATGCACTATGTTCTTCCCATAGAAGAAGCAGTGCAGACATTTGTACCTTTCTTGCCCGACCCAGGTGTAGCTCACCAGCTGATCGGCGTTCATCACTGCCGGAAGACTCCTCTTCGTCACCATGTCTTCATCCTTCACCATGGTCAGCTCAATCACGTCTTCAGGGTCTGTACAACTCACTTCTGGAGGTTCCTGCTTCTCGCATTTCGGGGGAATTGGGATTTCGGGAACTTCAGGGATCTCTTCGGCTTCGCACTTGGTCTGCACTGTTAGTGGGATCCCTGAAGAGGGTGTAACATCTTCCACTTCTTCCTTGGTTCTCACATTCGTTATACAGATTCCTGGTAGCTCCACCGGCTCTTCAGCCTCGTGCTTGGTTCTCACCTGTGTGATCTGGATTCCCGATTGGGTCTCTTCAGCTTCCTGCTCGGTGGTCACTTCCACTTTCGGAACTCCTCTGCTTGGAACGTCGACCTCGCGCTTGGGCACTACGTGTGTTATTTTAACGTCTTCACCATCAGAAACTTCAATCTTTATCTTATCTTCTGTTATTGCGATTCCTGTACCCTGTTTGTCCTTGGTGGATACATCATTGACCTCCTTCTCTGCTTTCAGAGTGTTCGGGGTATTTGGTGGAGCTTCAAGGTCCAGAGAGCCATCCCCGGGAGCGTCGTCATCGAGAATAGTGATCAGCTCTGCACTGAAGGACGCGTTAACTCTGGGAAGTGGCTTCTCTTCAGTAGTGATGGTCTCGTCTTTCGTCACGATTTCGCTGTCCAGGTACCCAGGTCTCTTTATGGTGGACTTGTCGACCCCCAGGAACCCATTATTCGGGATTTCGAAGGGCTTGACATCTCCATTGCCGACTGCTCCGCCACTTGCTGAAGAGTCTGCCTGTGTTGTAGGATTTGCCTCGGCCACGTTCGCGGGAGAAGCTGCGGAAGGACCTTTCTTCCTTTTCCTCTTGGAGACTATGCCCAGCTGCCAGTTGCTCTTCTTCTTCTTCTTCCTCTGATTCGGCTTTTTCGTGGTCTCGCCCGCCCCCAACGCGTCCTCCACCTCTTGATCAACCTCGGCGTCACTGGGCTTGTCGATATCCTGCTCGTTCTGTCTGTCCAGGTCCAACAGGATGTTCGTCAACATGTCTTCATTAGCGGTTCTGTGCGACTTTGCTACACTTCTATTGGTCTTCCTGCCCGATGCCGAAATATTGCTGCTGGTCATTGAGATGTCGGAAGTCATGCTTCCCTCATCAGTGAAGGAAGCGTTCTCTCCAGTCTTGTCTTCAGCATTGAGAGCAGAAGTCTTCCTCTTCGGGGTTTGTTTGCGTTTGGCGGCGGCTCGAGGTTTCCTCTTAGGTGCCCCAAAGGAACCCGGTTCAGCTTGTTCTTCATGGTGAAGAGATATGTCGACAGCCGCCGTCAATTCCGATACGTCGATGCCGAAGCTCTCGTCAGAGGAACTGTCGAACATCGGCCTTGAAGAGTCCCCACCCAAATTCGGGTTCTCCAATGACGTCTTTCCCTCTTTGGACGCAGTCTTACGAGTAACGCGTTTGTTCTTCTGTAGAGAAGCGGCTTCTTCAGCGGTCCCTGAAGGAGGCAACTTCTCAGCGGTCAGAGGAACATGGAACATGGATCTGGCCTCTTCGAGTTCACTATCAGAGCTGTCCACGATGCTCCTGGAGAGCAGCTTCGCGGATCGTTTCTTGCTTCTTCTGGTGCCCCTGGACTTCAGACCAGCCTCTTCGGTATCCGATTTCGTCTTCGACTTCTTCTTGGAAAGCGAAGTGGACTCGTCCAGGCTGGACTCTTCGGCATCCTCGACTTGGTTCTGCGTAGGTGCTCCAAGAAGATTCGAATTGTCCAGGTTCGACTGACCCTCCTTCGCAGCCCTGCACATGCGACGACCAGTTGCAGTGACCACATCCTCGCAGATGAACATCTCCCTAATGTCTTCCTGCAACATCTCCAGAGAGTTCCTTCTTTTAGGTTTCTTCTTGCCCAAGGACTTGGCATCTTCCCTATTCTCCACGGATCCATCCAGGTCCTTCTGCTTGTCCGCCCTGGAGGTCCTTCCCTTCCTCTTCTCTTCAGCCTCATCTTCTGAATCTTCCACCGCGTCGCCATCTTGCTTCCTCCGCGGCTTCGCCTTCTTCTTTTTCTTCCCAGCTTCCTCATTCGCATTCTTCTCACTTGCAACGTCTTCGTTCCCGACGTCTTTGGAGCCGTCCAAAGCCTTGGATTTCCTCTCTCTAGGTTCATCGCTCTTATCTTTGGCCCCTTTCTTTGTTTGACCTTCTTCATCGCCTGCGTTCAACATGTTCAGTCTCTCCGCCAGGCACTCTTCCTCCGAGCTATCGGACACTATGACCCGCCTCTTCTTCTTGGCCGCAGTTTTCTTCAGCTCCTCCTCAGCACTGCTCTCAGATTCAGCGTTCATGAGCTTCTTCATCTCATTCTTCTTCGCGTTCATCAGGATCTTCTGAAGAAGCTGTGCGTCTTCCAGCCCGAGGGACTTCTTCACCAGTGCGTCGACGATCTCCTGCAGCTCGTCCTTCTTCAGCATATCCAAGCTTCTCCTGGCGCGAGCAGAGGCGTCTTCAGCATCATCCTTGGTAGCTCCCTTATTCTTCTCCTCAGGATTCCAGCTCTCGGCTGGCTGAGGATCGTCCAATGGGCATTCGTCATCCCAGTTTTCAGCCGGTTTGTTGGAGTCATTCCAAGAGTCGACCTGAACATCCTCAGCCCAATTCTGAGCAGGAGCACCAGGAGCCCAATTTTCTGCAGCAGGTTCGTCATCCCAATTTTCATTCCCCCCGCCAGAATTCCAGGACTCCTGATTCGCATCCCAGTTGTCATCAACCGAGTCAAGAGTCGGCTTCGGGGGTGAAGCCTGTTTCTTCAGCTTCGGTATCTTGAACTTTTGCAGGCCATAGCCCTGGCCCGTCTTCGCTTTGGTATCGACAACGCCATACAAGCTCTCCAACGGGGAATGCATCACCTCCTTGGAAGAAGGATCAGCACTAGCTCCCTGTTTGCTGCTGGTTCCAGGAACAGGGTTCCTCTTCTTCTTCACCTCTACCGGCTTGCTCTTCGGCTTTTCCTTGCTCTTTTGCGGCGGCACCGCAGGCCTCTTGTACTCCTTTTGCTCGACGACGCGTTTCTTGGGGTTCCTATCAACGGAGGACTGTATAGGGACCTTGATGATCGAGGGACCATGGGCAGGTACCTCCACAGGTTTCATTGGTAGCGGGGTCTGATTGGCCTTGGCAAGTCTAGGGTCCCTGCTAGCACTAGCAGTGACATCAGGACGAGTCCTAGGGTCTCTTCCAGAAAGAATCCTAGGGTCCTTTACGGGATTCCCATCTCTGGGTCTGTCGCTAAAGAACTTACGGCCCCAGACGATGGGAGCCTCGGAGTTCTGGTACCCACTGGACGCTGCAGGCCCAGAAGCGGGTGGACCTGCAGGTACAGGGAACGAATTGTCAGATCCCCCGTGGGGGGAGGAATCCCAGGACTCGCCGTTCTGGGCGAAGTCGGTGTTGGGTCTCTCGCAGTTCCATCCCGGATGTTGGTACCCCATATACGTGGGTTGGCCGACCGGGTAGGCTGGGGCCGCCATCATGGGTTGCATGTTCATGTCCCCTTGCATATTGGGGTTCGCCATGGACCCGACGACCTGGGTGTGAGCACCGGGGTACGTCACGTTCATAGGCATAGAGACTGACTGCACGGTGCTCATCCCATGGGGGTCCACGGGCATCGCATTGGACACCGGCGCCATGTTCCACATATCCTGATGCATGGGCATAGCCATCGGATAGGGACCCGGCATGCCTGGTGCCAGAACGGGTTGGGGGGCGGTAACGTTACCCCCATAGCCAACAGGCATCCAATGGGGGTTGCAGTAGTCAGCGGCCACGGTGTTGGGCTGGGGTATGGTTCTGAGATCGGGAGGTGGTCTGGGATCTGAAGGCACTCTGGGTGGTTCCGTCGGCAGAGGCGGTTGAATGGAAGGCCTCGACTCCGGTGGAAGTGGAGGCGCCGGTGGAGCTTCACCAGGCATGGGGGGCTGGTGATTGGGCAGTCTAGAGTCGCCATAGTACTCCGGGGAAGCAGAGCCGTCGCTCGTCTCCCCTGGCAGCGGCCACTTCATGTAAGACTGTGCAACGCTTTTGTCTATCGTGAAACTCAAGCCAGAGGTATCGTCCGATAACCGCGACAGCGTCTCGGACCCTGCGTTCTTATCGGATTCGACTTCTTGAAGGTGCCTGGAAAGTCGATCGTAGTAATCGGCATACCGGGGCTCGGATGGTCGCGGGGAGGGCGGACGGTTCCTGGGGTCCGATGACTTATCGCTAGACTTATCCGTAGACTTATCGCTAGACTTATGCTTAATCTTAATCTGATGCTTCTTTAGGTCTTTCTTGACCTTAACGAGCTCCTCGCCCAGGGTGCCCCTCTTCGGCTTGCTGTCGCCCTTGGCGTCGCCGTCGTCGTTCAGCAGCTCCTCGAGGTCCTCCATGGAGAGCGGAGGGACGGTCAGTACTGCGGGGGGCGACAGCAGCAGCGGCGCCGTGGTCTTCGGGGAGGTCTTCTTCGAGGTGGAGCTTCGCTCCTCCTTCGGCGACACTTTCTTCGGCCTGGGGAAGAGAATCTCCGGGTCGGGGGATTTAAGCCGCGCCTCTTGGACGTTCACCGGTGACTCCGGCCTGGAGTCCAAGTCCATCAGGTCCAGCTCCACGCCGCTGAGCCTGTTCTTCTCCAGCACCGACGTCAGCCTCCTGGAGCCCCCTAAGGATGGCACCGGAACTGTCGGCACGTGCGGCTCTAGTGGAACCCCGTGACCTCTCCTCTCGGGGTCCCTCCTCTTCGGCAAGTTGTTGCCCACCAGTTTCGCTGCAGTGGCCACATCCGGCCCAGTGGTCAGGACCGAGTGCCAGGGCTCCGTCCGCTGCTTCCTGTGGTTGTAGCGCTCCGAGTTCTCCAGGATATTCCAGTCGTTCGCGTCTTGCTCGTCCCTGTCCTGGTATTTTCTGGGCTCCCTGACGCCGTTCAGCGGTATGTACATCGGGATGGGTCGAGGGGACGGCACTCGCTTTCCATTTGGCGACCCTGGAGGACTGTCCCAACACTCCGGGCTCGGCGACCTCTTCTTCGCTACCGCCGGTTCCTTGTACCTATCCTTTCGCTTCACCTCGTTGCGGCCTTCGTACGACTTCGTGCTATCTCGCTTCTCTAGGCGGCTCTTTCGTTTCTCCTTTCGCTCACTGTTTCGCTCGCTGTCTCGCTCGAACGTGGTGGCGCTGTCTACCACCTCGCCCGTACTGAGCCGCATCTGCCTCTCGAAGAGGATGTCGAAGTCGCTTCTAGCCTCGAAATCCTCGCATCTTTCGGTCGGTATTATCACTGGCCTCAGAAGCGAGGAGCAATCGGGACTAGCAGGAGGACTCGGACTTGCGGGTGTTAACTCCATTATTTCTTCCTGAAATCTACACTCCCAGAATTGCGTGGGGTCGATCAGATCGACGTCGTCGGAACTGCAACAGAAACGCATCTCCCGCCATTAGTCGTCCTAGCCTAGACCTCGATACGGAGTTGAAACAAATGATAGCGAATAATCATATGCAACGCTTCGCCGAATAAAAAGTGTATCCGTAAACCTCGGGACTATTTAATTAAATTAAATTAATTAAATGAAATAATGAAAAGAAAAAATATCAGCCATGCCTCGGATAATATAAAGTGCTGTTAATGTTTATAATAGACTAAGGGGCTCTACACTGAGAAAGAAAAAAAAATTTGAACATGAAACAATTGAAAATTGAAACAAATGATAGCGAATAATCATATGCAACGCTCCGCCGAATAAAAAGTGTACCCGTAAACCTCGGGACTGAATGAAATAATGAAAAGAAAAAATATCAGCCATGCCTCGGAAAATATAAAGTGCTGTTAATATTTATAATAGACTAAGGGGCTCTACACCGAGAAAGAAAAAAAATTTATTTAACTCAAACTCGAATAAATCGGAGGCAACACTTATTAGGGTAGACTTCTTGGCATTAATGAAATAGCTCGATGAGGTTCTTTCTTTCTCAGTGCAAGTTATGATTTATCTTATTCCTAAAACTAAGTGTAATGTAGTTCTCACTCGGAATCTGCAGAGCCGGAGACATTCTTCTTGACCGAGGAATTCGATCCGGATAAGTTTACCTGAAACTTGTGTCGAATTAGGGAAATTAAATATTAGCCACAAGACGTGCAGAAATACTGGAATAATAAGCGGGAAATGATAAGTTAAGTTGAAAGAAAAAAAATAGGCTCGAAAAGAGAGAAGGATATCGGAAATGTGTCTCAAGCAAGCTACGCTTACATTTGGTGCCACCTTCGCGTCTACTTTAATCAGTGCAGATAAAAGATTAAAAGTAAATAAATCAAGAGCAACTATCAGTGGATACATACGAGTAATAATAAACACTCAATGCGTAATCTACGAGAAAGCACAAGATGTTAACGTCAGCACTGTAATAACATTACAACAAAATTCTCGCCAGTTCGCTACGAATGAACTAACAAGACATTTTTTCTTTTTCTCCAAATAATTTCATTCGACGGTTAAACATCTCGATTGGTTTTTCGAAACTGTGAAAGCCGAAAATTTTCGTGCGACGGTCTCGGGATTAAAAGATTTAGAAAAACGCCATTTATGGGTACCAATGATTTCGGAAAACGAAAGACAATTTCGCGGTATCTTTTTTTTTTTTTTTTCAAAATGTCGATAAACCATTGACATTGTGCAAGCAAACTTGTGGGTATCTACCTGTTCTACTTTTTTATGCAGATTCTGGAGGACATCTTCGCACCTCAGCAAGGTCTCATACTTCAACCTGTTCCGTTAAATAACAAAACGATTTTTCTTTGTTTAATATACAAGACTCCAGAGAATTGCCTAAGCTTTTTGAAAGTTCATGAAAAAAAGAAAAAGAAATGCCAAGAAAAATAAAATCAACAAAATAATCCAACATCTTTCAACTGGTAATTTAACTTTTAACGAAACGTCATCGAGGTAAATTATTAATGGCAATGTTGGAATTTTTAGACAGGAGCGAAACGATCTGCAGAGTCGCAACATCACGGTACAATTTTGCGGATGTTAATTGATATCAGAAAACCTTTACATAATTATCTTGATAAACCGTTTGCTCTTGCCCTGTGCACCCTTCTAATGAAACAACGACTCTAATGATATTTCCGTACTTGCTGACATTACATCGATTAAGTGCGTACCAAGCGGACACATTAATACGCCATGCATTGCAAATAAAAAAAAAAAAAATACATATAAGGCACGATTGAACATAAAGTGCAACAATCTAACGATTAAAAAGTGCGATCAAGTGCAGAACAAATTGTGGGCCTAAGTAAGGTTACCAGATTCCTGTATTTGCATTTCTTCTTTCGTAGGAAAATTAAGGAAATGTTTAATCATTCGACACACGTATCATACAATCAGATTTATCAAGGAGAAGAAATATATTTGATATTTTTCCTTTAATCCGGGTAATTTATATATATAAAAAAAAAGAAAAGAAAAGATGCAGTTCCAGCACCCATAGGCCCATAAGATGAGGTAATCAAATTTAACCATGCGCAACAGTAAAGGTTAACAAACAGGTAAATAGGAATTGTTGCAACAGAAGACGTAACCATAAACTAGTCTGCACGGCATAGGGAGAGATTTTTTCAGCTGCACTTGTAAACCCCGTAAGAATAATCGGAGAGAACGCATCCCTTGCAGGCGCCATTTTGTAAAAAGCCGTAAAAGCGTCACTCATGGATTCATCGACACCTTTTACCTCAACCAGGAGTTCCAATGAATACATTTCACTAGCCATTCAAAAGGAAGAGATATACCAAGACATCCGACATGAATTTTCAGGCGCAACAACCATATCTCAGTATTTAATGTCAAGAAGAGCGACAAAGGAAAAAGTAATCCCCCGAGAGATTGGCTGAACAACCACATCAAAGATGTACTTTCCACGTGTTTTTTTGCTCTTTATAAACAGTGCACAGGGCATGGCGAGAGAGCCAAACATTTTCTCTATTTCCTCTCAACGAGTAATACGTCCGATCTTTTGAGTATCCGAGACTTGCGATCTCTGCAAATTTAGGTAACCATGCTCCGAAGTCGACCGAAGAATAATGACTTATGGTTGATTAATGTAACTTACGGTAATGATTAATAACCATTAAGGCGATATGAAAGTGGCGTGAAAGAGGTCCCCTTTGTGAAACTTATCCCCAAGCAGGGTGTACCGAATCGTTTCAAACTTGACAATATGAACATAGAGGCCACAAGGAAGGTCCCGCCGCCCATAGAATGCCAATTATTAAAAAATCTGTTCCTTGATATTTTCAATAATTTTTTTCACAAAAAATGAAATATCCCGAGTGCCAGGGCCTTCCTTCAATCCTCCAAATTAACGTTGTAGAGTTTGAAACGATTCGGTACACCCAGTCCTGAGAAAAGTTTCGCAAACGAGACATCGACGCCGCTTTCGTATCGCCTTAATATAAATTGATGTAATAAAAAAATATATAGGAACAAAGGCTGGAAGCTGATAACGTTCTAGCGAACTCTGCGCCGAAAACTCGAAATAAGTTGGCAATTTAATTCTCCGTTGCAAGGAATTGATCGACCGATCATTCGATCATGCACGATGACGTACTTCCTGTTGGTGTCTAACAGAACCGCGCGAAGGCTCTGTATTTTCTCCAGATGATGTTGCGACGTCCCCTTCTGGAATTGCTCGATCAGTACCTCCAAAACCGGAGTGTACTTTTGCATGTCGGCGACCTTTTTCTTGTACTCGTCCTCCATCTTGCCCGCTCAAAGGAAGCGCCCACCTACAACAAGAGCAACAGAGACCCCGGCTCGGAAATCAGCGTCCTTAGCAACCGACTAATAACAAACAGCCCCAGAAGGCGAAATTCCGAAATTCGCCCTGCCAAATACTGGCAGAACCCACCACTAAGCCACTATATCCGATTTCTCAATCCCACTCGTGATAAAAGCTGCTTAACGATAAAGTCGAGATTACATTAATCCCCGTCTGTGATAACCATAAGAGCATTACAATTTTAGTTATTAATCATACTGGTCAATGAGCATAGGTTTAACCAATTTAAGTAACGTTGTAGCGGCATATTTCCCTTAACATTTATTATTTAAATATTCCCATTTGTTAAGATCGATTGATTAATGCAACGGGCAGTCACAGCGAAATCTCCTTTATATGCATTGTTATCATTTAACATTCTTATATCCAAGCGTTTATCGTCCGAATGACTATTTATCAGATCTCCGGGGGAGAAAATTCGATTTTTACGATTTCTGCACCTCGATAAACAATCCTGAAGAGCATTTATTGCTTGGGTCAATAAATGCGGTTGACCTGGTGAGAATTAATACCGCGCATGCCCAGTTTTGATTATTGAACTTTCCCTCCTCTTTCCAGGTATTTCTTACGTCCCTCCTTTCCATCATTTATATAATCATTGTTCCATCAACAATAACGCACTTTGGCGTGAGGATTTCCACTTGAGATTCGTTCATAAATTCGATAATTTCTCTGGAACGACAATAACGTTCGCGATTGCTCGTCAAGGTGGAATATGTATTTCTTGATGGGTATGAATATGTACCAACAGGACATAACCTCTTAGCAGAAATTTGAAGGTTTGGAAGACTATATAATTCGGCTTAAATTCCTCTTCAAGAACTTCGTAAGTCTTCAAATCTTCTCTGCGTGTCAGTAAATCCGTGGTTTCCGTAGAGACGTATAAACAGTATCTCGCACGATATTTACGAGGAAACGTCGTAAACGTACGTATGAAAAGGTCCAGGCCCCCCGGCGTCCATTTTTTCCCCTTGTCGCGGTATCTTTGTATCACCGACGTCTTCGTCTTCTTCATAAAGGACCCACGTAAAAAAAAGAACGCACCGAGGAACCGGCAAAAGGTCGAAGAGACCCCTTTCAATGAACTCGAGAGAAAGGAGACTCTTTTAATCTCTCGACACGAGCCCAACGAGTCGAAAGACAAGTGAGCACGCGCGAAACAAAGCTTCGCGTCCGAGCTCTTCCAAGATGGCCGCCATCACGCCAAGGAAAGTAACCTAACCTCACTCGGTAGTCTACATAAACGAGACGAATCCTGTGTGCCCCCTTTAGCTCCATCCACTCCCTCTGGTCGAAAGAACCGCCAATCCACATAATAAATTCCCCGATAATCTCCGTGGACGTCCAACGAGACTCAAAATGGCGGCCCTTAAGGAGTGACTTTTTCCATCCGAGCTTTCATATTTTCCTCCATTATCTGGATTTCCTCCCTTCCACTTTCCACAGGTCGAAATTCCAGTGTAGATAAATGCGCATCAGAACGTTCTAAGCTTCACATAGTCGGCTTTATGTAACCTCTTTCGAAGATCCACCATTGCGAGAAGAAGAAAAAAGTCGTACTGTCAAACGAATTCTGAAAATCCGTTGTACCTGAATTCCCTGCCAACGCATCTAACATGTCGAACGAGACCTAGAATACGACCACAATCTCTGTAAAGTGACGGTAAAATGGCCGGAGGTCGGTCTACCTCACTTTGGGAGCAACCGAGTATCCCCTCCGACTCGATAATCCTAGGGCACCGACTCCTCGACGAAACTTAACTGTTTAGTGCATCCAGAGCACAGAAATGGGAGGCTAAGGCGACCCGGGGCGACCGAAAACTCCGAGGTAACTATATCTGCGACCGAGCACATGAAACGCACCGAGATACAGCTCGAGTCAGTTCCGAGAGCGGTTAACGTCGATTCAAGATGGCGGCTACTCGCGCATACCCCTCGACACGTCCGAACGACGCAGCAAGACCCGTCGAGTTAGCCTCCTAGAGAGGTTTAGAGTAATGGCGAATCCCTCGTCAGACAGAAAGGAAGGCGTGTACGACTCGGCGGAGCTCGAGAAACAACGCACCTAAGACTTTTCGACTTGTCCGAGCGTGAAGCTCCGGCCGGGCAAGATGGCGGCGGCCTGGCCCATGTATCGCGGGAGAACGCGTCTACCGAAAGGATCATCGGAGAGAGGAGGAAGTACGGCGAATGCGCCAGCCTCCCTGGCGAGCTCGAGCGCGCTGCGGAACTAAATGCGCCCGACGTTCACCCCTCCTAACCTCACTTCCCCCTGCCAGGCTCGCCCCACCCGGCCGGTCCTAACCTCGCGCCGCTCTCCGCGAGTCTCGCGTCTCCCTTCCGACTTTGCGTCCGAGCTCGGCCGACTTGCGGTCGTTCCTTCTGTCAAAGAAATTCAGAAGTCTCCATAGAAGCCCAGAAGGATGCGGACGTTCGACGCTGGATAAATAGTACGTTAGCCAACGGATGGCGGCGCTGTAGTCATCTCTCCATCTCTCTTAATCTTACGGCGATGTATAGCGAATTGCATTCTTTCCTTGTCTCGCACACAATGCTGGCCTTTCTACATGCGTCTCTCTTCCTCCCGTATGCGAGATATCGTTGGCTACACATGCGATCTCTCTTTAACCCCCACTTTTGGTTTGTTAACCGATTTTTAGAGCATCAAGCGCTGATATAGGACCTGGACTTCTATGGGACTTCGGAATTTTGTTGCTTCTGGACACTCGTAATAATGCCTCGCTCGTGTCCCCGGGTCGGACGGAACGACTCGCGTGCGGCACGAGGGAAACGCAGGATGCCAGTGGAGATATTGGTGATGGGAGTTACCGGCAGGTGGGAATGTGACGTAATGATGCGTGATGAGGTGATGCAACACGTACTTCCACGTTCGCGGAGTCGGGTCGAGGTTCGCAGGGCGTATGCGCGGTCACGCAGTTATAATACTAGACTCTACGTGTTTACTGCGGGAGGTCGGAGCGCCAGTTGCTGGCTACGTGCGCCGGAGAAGCGCCAGTGCCGCCGCGGCGCCGAGCGGCGGGATCGGGTACTACGCGATCGGAAGCCGAAGGAAACCACGGAAACGGCCGAAGGGCTCCGGCTTGGTTCGCTCGTTGAAAGGAATCGGAACGCGTATTTGAGAACATTGATGCCTACGTTAACGTAGAGAGAGCTGCACGGAATAAAAATCTGAATGCTGGGAGAATAGAAATACATTGAAATACGTTATTTACCGAACTGAGGGTTGTATAAAGTATAATTTTGGGTTTATCGAGGATTTCGACGCATATTACGTGAACCACGTAAATTATCGTGAAAAATCGTAGGAAATCAGTAAATTACGTTTTCGATATAAAGGACGCCGCAGATGTGCGATACACGACATCCGCTAGATTATAAACGTCTATTAGCATATAATATAGCATAAATATTTGTATGGAATAATAAATTAACTAGGGACGTATTATACGTTGTAATATACACGTAGAAAACCACGTATATTACATACCCAACCCTGGATGGAACGTACGGATATGTCGGATATATAGAGCAACTGAAGCGTTGCATTTCATCATCGCAATAGATTTCTGAGAAGCGACATCAGCGCCAACGGACGCGAACGGCGGAACCGTGAAGCAGCAGCTTGGTAACCGAATAGTTCGCGGAAACGCCCAATAAACCCGAGAGTATACATTAGCGGATCGGAATACACGAAACGCAAACGTGACTAGATATGTCATTTGATGTCTTCAATTAGAAACATATGTCGCGCTCAAATTAGGGCTAGAATATCGAATAACGGCGACGATAACGCCGCGATAAACAGAAGTGGAGTAAATACAGCGATAACTTCAAAGGATAACCGTTTCCTACTCGAGCAGTTTAGTTCCAGGGAAACAACTGCAGCGCCAACGGAAACTAGCGGCGGAAGCGCGAAACACTCGATCGACCATCGACGCACTTCATGGCAATCCTGAATCTACGGTAACCATTATAAATATTCCATAAAATGATACAAAAAATTGGATTATAACATATCTCAAGTGACATTGTATTTCTGCTACATCTGGAAAGACCCGGCGACCTTAAATAATAAACTAAGCCAAGAAGAGAGTGAAGAAAATGTCTCCCCTTCAAGGTCTGGTATTCCAACGCCATGGAAGAGTGAAAAAAAAACCGAGTCGACGTTCTCAGGGAATTAAAAATATACCCCTTGACGAGGTATACCTCATTTCCATGAAACTTCTCTTTCACCGTTTCTACAGCAATCCCCTAAAATCGACTGAGTTCAGTGCAAACATTTCCTCGAGTGAAACCGCACTCAAAGCATGAAAATAAGCGAAGAATGTGCAGAGGGGAATGAAGATGTGAATATTTACCATGAAATGGAGGATCTAAGCCCGCAAACGTCGCTCGTGGTCGAGCGAAGAAAGGATGACGCAAGTCCGAGGAGGACGCTGAGCTCTGCCACGTAGACGGATTCTCTCCCTACCGTGGCATGAGTCGCCTGGCTCGGGTGCCGGAAATGGCCGGAATCGAGCGAAGCCTTCCGGGGCCCGAGACGAACACAACTGCCGAAATCCGTCTCGTCCTGCGAGATAAATGGCTAGGATGCCATTTTGGAAATCGGCCTCGGGCAACGAGACACGAGGGGTCGCTGTCTGCGAGGACGACGTGTCGTCATTGGCGAGGGCGCCACGAATGACGGGGTCGTCCAAGGAGCCCTCGGACCTATGCGACCCAGGTTATAGACACGGAGGACGACGAAGTGAATATCCTTCGGCTTTAATCCAACCCACGTGGCCGGTTGTCCTTTCTACCTTAGGATAGAATGCGATCGATGGGCCGCGCCGGCTTTAGGCAGGGATACACTGTGCTACCGTTGACGCCGTGTACCTAGCTCACCACCACACCTTCACGGAACCGCTACGAGACTCTTTGTCCAGCCGACTTCGTTTTGAAGGGTCTATACCTGCTTTGTCTTCGGGAAATCCGAATGTCAAGTGGACTGTTCATTTTCTACGAGTTCAATCACACTTTTAGTGTGTATCATAGATGTATGTATGTGTAATCTTAAATGTATGCGTATATATCATTTTAATTGTATGCGTGTGTACGTAATCTTAGGTCGTGGGTTAAAATAGTTTTATACGTACATGTAGAGTGTTAATGCCTTTAGTATAAAGGAATCAACGCTACGAGATTCTCGCTCAAAAATGTATTTGGCTCGACACTCTACCGAGTTTCTTTATATGATCTTGTGCATTTAACTGTTGATGTCCGTTTATGAGTTTCGTTTGTTTTCTTCCCACGAGTGGAATGTTTTTCGGACTTTTAGGGTATCTTTCTTAGATCATGGGTTAAAATTCAGTGTTAAAGGGATATGTAGAGTATCCTGCTGAAAATACCTTTTGTGGCAGAAAATGAAACGAAAATGTATGCGTATATATAATTTTAATTGTATGCGTGTGTACGTAATCTTAGGTCATGGGTTAAAATAAAGTTTTATACGTACATAATTAATAACGTTAATACCTTTAGTATAAAGGAATCAACGCTACGAGATTCTCGCTCAAAAATGTATTTGGCTCGAAACTCTACCGAGTTTTTTTATATGATCTTGTCTACGGTGCTACCGCGTCTTGATAGCATTTTCTCGTGGATTTGAAGTTGTGTATGGTCTTGTGCATTTAACTGTTGACGTCCGTTTATGAGTTTCGTTTGTTTTCTTCCCACGAGTGGAATGTTCTTCGGATTTTTAGGGTATTTTTCTTAAATCATGGGTTAAAATTCGGTGATAAAATTGTAGAGTATCCTGCTGAAAATACCTTCCGTGGCAGAAAATGAAACTTGTCTGATATCCTACCGCGTCATCGTGAACATGAAGTTCTCCATTATACTTGGCAACTGTACCGAGAGAAATATGGTTATGACTATCGCGTGCCATTCGGATGTTATTGCGCATGTAATGTTCAAGCTCGGCGTGGAAAGGCTTGTTTCTCGAGGGTAAGGCTGTGTTGGAAGGAGCACTGTCTTATTTGAAAGCTTGGCACAATGTTGCGGTTGCAAACTGCAAAGATACGCGAGATAGGCAGCTCTGATCCCAACAATTCATTCGTAACGAGTGTACGTCTACCCTCTAAACAAATAGAAATTATTCCTAAACAGGTCGACATTGCACTTTGCGTTAAGAAAAAAAATCCCATCTACGTGAGATAAGGATCTGATCCAAATAATTCATTCGTAACGAGTGTACGTCTACACACTAAACAAAAAGAAATTATTTAATCCTTCGGATACGGAGCCTTTTCGACATATGGGCGAAATTCATTAAAGCGGACAGGCAATATTGGACCGTAAGGTTAAAAGCAGGGCGACTCTACACTTTGCGTTAATGAAAAAAAATGTGTCCTTTGTTCAAGATCCTTCCTCTTAGCAAGCAACAAATATATAAACCATCACCAGATTCGGGCACAACAATCCACCTGAATTTCAATAACCGTGGAATTTTCTGCGGTACTTTTGGGCGTTACGTAATCCGTACTCCATGGCTAGAAAGCAAATCGACGCGTAGAGGTAAATTGGAAATTGCGAGGCCCCTATCCATCATCGTTATTTAAAGTATTTCCAAGTACTAACGCATAAAATATTTTGGTTTTTCCACGACCACTGTTTCCACACAGTCTTACCTCCTCCCTCCCGAAAATGCCAGGTCGACACATTTCGGAGTCGCCATTTAAAACATTTTCCACGCCGAGTCTCGCCCATTTTGAGGTGGTATCGGGTTTTCCTATGTATATAGCCATTATCCATGGTGATTATTTCCGAGCAGTCTTACCTCTTCCCTCCCCACATTAGCCTTTTCGAAACGTATCTCTTCCTTCGGCTAAGCAGTGCGTGGCAACGATTTCTTCTCTACTGAGAGCCTACTCGACGACGCGTCTCTAAAAATCGCGCACAAAGGAGTCTCCCGAAACCCTTTCGATCTGCCGATTACGTAAAACCGCGTTAAACCGCGTAAAACTCGGTAAAACTCGACCCCGTATAAACGCACTGGACCCTCCTGGACTCTCCTCGCCCTTGTTACTAAAAAAAACCGAGGCGATGGCCGACCTCGCAATGGCAGTCGCGACACTAGCCCCAGGCAAACCTCGACGCCTCGAAGGGCGTTTCGGATTCACAATGGCGGCTAGCTGCGTGCGTCCAATTAGGCCAAATCGCGAAATATGGAACGGGTCGTCCAGAGACCGTCCAAACCTCGTCTCGCGATCTCTCGACGGACATTCCGAGTGTCCTTTGTCCGTGAGGATTACTTTACGTCTCGCTGGACCTCTAACACGTAGATTCCATGTGCGCTCTCCAACCTAACGAGCCTTTGCATCGCCTACCACCGAATAACTGATGGAGCCGTTCGGCGTCCATCTTGTTTTCCTCGAAGCGACCGTCGACCGTTCACACCCGACCAGATGTTCTTTTCTTTCTTTTTTCCACCCGACTTTTTACCGAAACTCGGTTTTGGGGGGCTTGTTAAAGCGTCTACTCAGCGGTATAAACGGTGTAAACGGTATCAACAGGTGGAGATTCACTCTTTCGATTATATGGTTTATACTCGGTGCACCTTTCTTGCTCTTGTTTCTTTACGTGGTTGGCCGTGACTTACCGTTTAGTGTTGCTTTAATAATTATGAACAGCGGGGAGAATTAGGATTTTGTTAGTATTTTCCTTGTTTCGGGCTACGTGGCTCGTGGGAACTCTTAATGGCGACGTATTTGCGGTAGAGAGATGGATCGAGAAAGCGAGATGGGTTCGGCGAGATTGTGGTGATTGGTATTTTGGATCAGAGGTCGGGTGGTGAGCGGTTTTTAGGTTATGTGGGTTCCTCCTGGCCGGCAGAACCTGGAGGGGTTTATTTTACCAGGTCTCACCGCCTCTCGCACGACGGAGAGGCCTTTAGGCCTCCGTCGAGACTATCGCGACTCGTCCGGGTCCGCCATTTTGCACAGAATGACGCATTCCGACTCTCGCCTGCGGAAGCAGCGCGCCGAACGTTCCCGAACTTTCCCGAAAACCCTCGAAGGTGGCCGGGAGCTCTTGCGTGGTTTACCGTCGAGTTAAAGATCGCAGCGCCGAATTACTAACCTAGCGGACACATTGGGAACTACCGATCGAAGAAATAGAAAATATCGTTACCGATGACAGAATATATAAAAACAGATCCGAACAGAGGGCGACACTGAGTTGAAAAATACCTCGGAATGCATCGATCGAGTTTCGAAATACAATGTTGCGTCCCATTAGGGTAATATATGATAATAAACAAGATATGCAAATTACGGAATCCGCAACTCATCCCGATAAAAACTAGAATTATGTGCTATTAACAGATTTCGAGATTCAGGGACAAAAATAAAGATAGGAACCTGCTCGTTCACCGACCTCTTGGCAGTAGTTTCCCACAGTCGCCGCTAGATGTCGGCCTCGAAAGAGCGCTTCGAACGGCAAAAAAGTCTCATAAATCCACAGTCAAGGTAAGTGAGTGAACGAATAATGCGTACTTTATTTTCTTCACCAGGTATGTATAGACCTATCTCGTTAGAAAAATTGTAAAGTGAGTATTTAAGTGATTATATCCCTGATTTGCGAGTTTGAATTTTTAGGAGGGCTTGTCGGAGGGGTTGAAGTGCTTCCTCAGTCCTTCCCAGCAACGGTAATAGTCCTTGTCCAACTTTTGACTGCGAATTTCTGCCCATTCCGTTATGGCAAGGCTTAGAGATGATTCGAACATGAAGGCTTGCGTGCCATCGGCTACTCGTTCTGGTTTCAGGTTAACAGAGGAAGCAGCTTCGAAACAATTCGCATCGGGACCGTGTGGAGTCATTATCGAGTGCAAGGATGCACCTCCTGGCTGGAATCCTTCCTCTTTCGCCTCGTACCGGCCCTTTATGAGCCCCATAAATTCGCTCATGCAGTTTCCTGTAAAACGCAACCTCTATGTAATTTAATGTGCACGTAGTTATTATAATTCTATACTTGCGTACTTCCCGCCCAGAAGTCAACGGAAAGTGGCTTAAATATGTGCCCATAATTATGAAAGTGGTCTAAGTCATATATTTTTTGTTTCGAAATTACATTGAATTAATTTCGTTTGAAATAATATGGCGTGAAATAACTGATAAACTCATTTTTTTTTTAATTTTGACTTAGACCACTTTCATAATTATGGGCACATATAACGCACCTGGTCCACGGAAATTTCCGTTTTACCTTTCCTTTTTAATCCTGGCTTTGCCCTTTTTCTCTGGAAATACTTACTGTGGTAATAAGGAGGTCGGAACGTGTGTTCCTGAACCGACCATCTTGGTGGGAAAATCACAAAATCCGCGATTGCTGTCCCAGGTTTATTCGATGGACAAGTTAGCACCGTAAAGATGGAGGGATCCTGAATGATAAAAAAAACTCGGTAGAGCTTCGCGCCAAATGATATACTCATACACCTATTCATTAATATACGAGGTCTTTACGCCGACTTTCGGCACTTCGGTCGGACGAATATTTGTGCCCATAATTATGAAAGTGGTCTAAGTCAAAATTAAAAAAAAAAATGAGTTTATCAGTTATTTCACGCCATATTATTTCAAACGAAATTAATTCAATGTAATTTCGAAATAAAAAATATATGACTTAGACCACTTTCATAATTATGGGCACATTTATAACTCCGCCGAGAAAATTCATAACGAGTTCACAATTGACATAACTAAAGAAAGATACTTTTTCTAGCCCCGGATTTTTTTTTTTATATTTCTACCCGGTCTTTCTTCATTAATGTATTCTTAGAAAAAATTCGACAATTTTCATTTAAGCATCCAGAATGCAAAATGGAAATATTGCAAGTTAAATGTGCAAATGAAAATTGTATTATGACTAGGGTGCTCTTTTCTTTTGTAATAATTGTGGTTCGTGTAAGGCAAAGTTCCGAACTTACGCAATGATCAAAAGTCACAGAGTTGACGGCCATGAACCGATCGAGGTCATATTTATAAGGAACATAATTTCCGTGCCAGGCAACGACGTTAAATGGGCTGTGATCCTGATTGGCGATGAAAAGCTTCCCTTGGTATTTGGATACGACCTTAAACTTCGTTTCTCGGTCCTCGTACCAAGCTACAGGTGTCTGGAAGTCTCTCGGGTTTGCGAGGCCATTAGCTCCTGTGATGATTATGCTTAATTTGAGGAAAGAAACTCGAAAATCGGGTCGATTAAGGCCGTCCCGGACCTCCGGCGAACTGGATCTCGGATAATTAATTCGGCTTTCAAATTACCTATCGGGCCCAGATTCGGTAATTGGAAGTGATTGTCGAAAACTTCCAAAATATAGCCTCTTGATGGGCCAAAGACCGTTATCGAAAATCGCATTCCTTGCTGGATGACACATATCTCGTTCGGCTCGCACCGTAATTTACCGAATTCCGTGGTTATTTGCAAAGCTCCCAGCTGCGGCACTGTGGACGGAAAAAATTCCGGCGCCATTAATGATCCAGAATATCAGTTTTCCATAAAAATGTCACGGGTAAAATTCCTTACTTCTACAGAATAAATGGGATTTTAAAACGGGGAATTTCAAAGAGATGTACATTTTATCTTCACTGAGATACCAAAAAAAAATCGTTGAACCGAAGAAATATTTTATTTATTAAAAGGATAATTGTCTCAGACTCGAATAAATTGGACGCAACAATTTTATTTCGGTCAAATAATTATTCTTGGAATTAATAAAATATTTCCTTAGTTCAACGGATTCCTTTTTTCTTAGGGGGTACTTTTGTTTTTGCAATTGTGGGAGCTGTGGTGAATTTAATGGTACAGAAGTTCTTTGGTATAGGTGTTAGGTATTCATTCTAATAAATGGGATTTTAAAACGGGGAATTTCAAAGAGATGTACATTTTATCTTCACTGAGATGCCAAAAAAAAAATCGTTGAACCGAAGAAATATTTTATTTATTAAAAGGATAATTGTCTCAGACTCGAATAAATTGGACGCAACAATTTTATTTCGGTCAAATTATTATTCTTGGAATTAATAAAATATTTCCTTGGTTCAATGGATTCCTTTTTTCTTAGGGGGTACTTTTGTTTTTGCAATTGTGGGAGCTGTGGTGAATTTAAGGTGAAGTGAAACCCCCTTCAAATCAGTCGATTCGAATACAATACTTTTTTTTAAGGGTATTAGACCAAACTGTCTGAAACTTTGACACATCACTCCTGATCATTTAAAAATTGTCCTAACACATTCAAAATTTGGATTTTTTTTTCAATTTTTTAACTCCGCCCAGGCCAGAACCAAAATGGCGTCGAGCTCTCACATTTCGATCAATATACAATTGTCGAAAGCTCTCATATGAGAATCGAAAGGGTCAGGAAAATTTGACGATAATTTAGAACACTCTGGTAATCAATAAACTCGCATTTGAACGGGATAAAGGCAAAAAAAGTGTTGTATGCGCTTCTATGCCAAAACTATGGTAATACGAGGTCTCGGAGTGAAAATTTAATTGACCTGAAAATCACAGATGGCGCAGGGGGTCCCTCTGCAGTCAATTATGCCCCCAGAAAGCACGAATCCAGAGGATTTCTGGAGTTTTACTTCGATTTCTTTATAACTATTGTACGAAAACGACAGGTGGAGTATGCCATTTGGTACAATACCCAATATAATTCGACCCAGCTGTCAATATAAAAACCAACGCCGGCAACGTAGGCATTTACAAAAATCTTCTTTATCGACGTCGATCAAGTTCCTCGACGTGTTTCACTTCACCTTAATGGTACAGAAGTTCTTTTTTATAGGTGTTAGGTATTTATTCACCGATTAGGAAGTCCCCGTCTGCATTGTAGAATGCCTTGTCCTTCATTGAAGCGTTGCACAGATATACGTGAATTGCAATTCCATGGCGAAGTCTGGGATTCCCTGTACCGCAAATTGTATGCAAACCTTCAAGAAAATCCACTTCTGGGTCTTGACGAGTCGGAACGTCGAAAGCTTTCCATCGTAGCTGTGGATTAATAAATCCAAAATATTATGGCTTGTTCCTCTAGACCGTTCCAAGTGTATATAAAGTCATTCGGACTAACAAAATAAATAGTAAAAGTCTGCAGGCTAATAGTCCGCTGTCCATTGTGTCGCTATTTTTATCGGCATTACTATCGACAATTACGCATAACGAGCCGATAAAATCTATTGGGTAGGTAGTTACGTTTTGCAAGCAGACTTTATTGGTCTGGCTATCGATGAAAAAGTAGAAGGCCGCAAAAAGAACAATTTTTAATTGCGAAAACCGACGTGCCGTTATTAGTCGACATTTCTACACGGGAAACGGCGGCCAGGTTAATCATCTACGCAGCTTCGAGTATGTAATTAATAAAAATTGTTACCCTTCTCTATTTTCGGTCGCAGTAAAACTCTACGGTATTTAATAATTTCAGGTGATTTGGGTTTTCCTCCGAAATCTGTTAACAGTTTAGCACCGTTCTCCAAATTATTAAAAGTAGTCGAGACGTTGGGTAATTATTATGCATACAGTTTTTAAGGAATACCTGATTAGGGTTTGGCTCTATCTTGTCCCAGTCGTGACTCAGATGAGAATTTTCCAAATTCAGCTTTTCGAAAGGTTCATGGCATACGGAAGGCTTTATACGATAAAGCCAAGATCTTCGATTCTCGGCGCGGGGTGCTGAAATTTAGGAATAATTATTAAATAATTATTAAAAATTAACTAGAGATATAAATGATTTAAACGCTCACCAGTGAACGCGGTACCGGACAATTGTTCTGCATACAATCCGTAAGGACACTTTTGTGGATTATTCTGGCCGACCGGAAGTGCTCCAGGACATCTTTCGTCTTCACTGGCGAATTCGCAGCCGAATCCGGTTAGATACTAAAATGAAAATACCCTCTCAGTAAATATTTCCATTGTATACCGAGAAAGAAAAATCCATTGAACCAAAGAAACATTTTGTTTATAGGAGGAATTTGACTGAAATAAATTTAAAATTGCAGTGATTTCGCGCCAAATATATATATATGCCCATAATTATGAAAGTGGTCTAAGTCATATATTTTTTGTTTCGAAATTACATTGAATTAATTTCGTTTGAAATAATATGGCGTGAAATAACTGATAAACTCATTTTTTTTTTTTAATTTTGACTTAGACCACTTTCATAATTATGGGCACATATATAGGCGCAATTGTCTTGATTCCGAAGAAACGTTGCCTTCAATTAATTTCAGTTTATGTGAGCCAAATGATTATTTTTTCAATTAAGAAAATCTTTCTCCGCTCTAGTGGTATTTTTTCTCAGTATATCAGTGAAAAATCTAGAAGAGCGACTAAACGTACCTTCAGATCGTCTCTCATGGTGTCCGTGGGTGTCTCTTCCCGAAGTACGGGAATATTCCAAGGGGCAAGAATTTATAAACACCGGCCGACCTTACAATCGCCAGTCAACAAGATAGAAATTATGCAAAACGTGTTTGCGACTCTTGGTGACCAATCGGGATGCTCATTCTCGAAGGCAGGGCACAGTGGACGGGTTTGACTTCTGGGCAAATTCTCCATACATGAAGACTCTTCGTGGTGGAATTTATCGTTATACCTCGAGGCGTGCCCCTCTTACATCGACATCTTCCTCGTTACGAGAAACTGGACATTTCGATGCGCAATCATTAAGCCTGCTCTGGGATTTCTTCAATCTATAATGAAAATCGCTGAATCATCGACAAGAAATTCCCCATTATTTCCGACATTTCTCACTTACTTTGTGTCTCGGATACGTTGAAGAATAAATGCCTACTGACTCTACGTCGGCTACTTATCTTGCATCTAATCATGGACGATGATGTTAGAAGTCATTCCGGTTATCAGTGAAAACGGAAATTGAGGTGTCTATTTGACAAGCAGGGTTTAAAGATTGGAGGAATCTCGGCCAAGGATTTACATTCTTCGTCCATGATTGATCACTTTTTAGTTAACTGAGAAGAGAAAAAACATTCATCGAACCAAAGAAATATTTCGCCAATTCCAAGAATATTATTATTTTACTCAAATGAATTGTCATAATTCCGAATAAATCTTGCATTCCATTTATTCCAACTTATATCAGTTAAATAATTAGTCTTTGAAGTAACAAAATATTTCCTTGGTTAAATGAATTTTTTTTCTCAGGGTACGTAATTGGCGTGAAACTCTACCGAGTATCCTAATGTAGATGTGATATACATTATGACGGTTTATGTTGAATTTTGTCATCAATGTGAGTGTTTCTTTAATAGTCAATTGTTTAATTATTGGAACTGTTTACAGCTTAGGTACGTGTCAAGATGGCGTCGTTAGTTTTATTTAGATAATCGTTGTCGGTAACGTGATCGTGTTGTTTATTAAATCTAACCTACTTATTCCTGAAGACGTGCAGGAGGAGCGAGTGCAAGCCACAATTATTGCAATCAAAGTGTCACGTTTTCATCCTCTGCAAGAATAGTGACGCAACAATCATTTCGTCGAGGTCTTCAAACGCAGAATCGTCCCCAACGGAACTGAGCAAGGCCGATTTTATTTAGCGGTGCAACATTGTCCGCAATATTGCACAATTCGTGCAACCATTCGCGTCGAATCGCAGAAACAAACGCCATTTCTAGGCATCGTTTCATATCCGGTTGTTGGACACGGTGGTATCCTATCGAAGATCGGATGACGGTATCAATGGCGTCCATCTTGAATTCGGTGTAGGATTTTTCCGAAATTCTTAATTAGTCGCGAATGCTGGTTAATCGATGCCTCGAAACGGAGGTAGGAGACCTGCGGGCCACTAGCCTTCGAGTTCCGGTTTTGTAAACAACAAGCCGCCATTTATGTTTTTCGAATTACTCAGGCGATGCGTAAAAAACGCGTTTCGATGCAAGTCCCCGGATTCGAACGAGCAAGACTGTAGTCGAAACCCGTATTTAACCTGCCAGTTGACATGCCAGAATTTTTTTCGCCCACCGGTCCGAATGCGATAATCGGTGAAAGAAATTCCGCGATAACCAACTGGATTTAATATGGTCCAGAGCTTGTCAAACGGTGCCGGTTCCACGTCGTCGGGCAAATCTGTGCCCAATAATGTTCCTCGAGGCGTCTCTCCTCTCCTGGAGAAATTCCAGAGACCGAGAGATCTGGATCACCGCGAAGGCAGAAATTTGCCAAAAAATGGGGAAGAGGAAGTAAATGCAACTTCGTGGGGGGTCTTCAGGGAGCGTTTATTTTCGCGAGAATTCACGGTCAAGTCCGTGGACTTTACAGCAGTGAAATCATGGTCTTGCGGCCTCTGAATTTCCTTTCATCTCGGCCCATTCCAGATCGCGAACCCCTTCTTCGGGGCCCATCCGCTTCCGGTTGACACCAATACCTACGGGACTGAGACGCTCCACGGCTCTCGGCCAGGAGCAAGGGGAGCTTGGGACCTTCTGGTGGGAGAAGAGGCCCAATCCCTACCTGCAGCTGCCAACCTGGAGTCCCGGTCCGTCGCTTTCTGCATCCAGTTGCTCAGCCGTGAGCGAGTTCGTTGCCCGAGTCCCGAGAGCCTCCTCTTGGCAGACCCGGTTCCTCGGCAAAGCTCCATAACCTAAAATATAAAAGTCTCGAAGTAAAAACTACCCCTCCATAACCTACCTTCTCAGTTCTGGATCCACCCTGGGGCCCCGGAAATAATCTGGAGGTAAATTCAGCGATCCCCTGGAAATTAAACATTTTCAAATTACAGTTTACTTCTTATTCATCATAGAAATGGTGGTATATCGTTGAGTTATAAATAATCGGGAATTTGAACCGAGAGACCAGCGGAGTTATTAATTTCTCTACAGTGCAACCATCCGTGCCCCTCGCCAGTGCCAACTCGTGTGCGTTTCCGGGACACACTCCGCTGGTCGCCCGTTCCCCCGGCAAGTGTGAACGAAGAACTCGGGAAAATGGAGCCGGCGACCCTGCTCGTTCGACAGTGACACAGTGCGCGTTGAGAGCGCTCCAGGCTTGAGTTTTCTGGCCCTGTCGAATACCCCGAAGTACCGTTGACCGAGCGGTACCGGTAGTGTTGCCAGCACCGGGTCCAGTGGGACACTGGAGCAACAGACGGTACTCGGACCGGTACCAGCCAATCAGCGCGCGCAGCCTCCCCGCGCCAGCCAATCAGCGCGCGAGCCCTTCGCAAGGGACGCCGGGAAGGGGCGCGCCAGGTTCAAAATTCAATATTCAAACCAAAGCCGTTAAAAATTCGAGAAAAATCCCTCGAGATGAATTATTCGGGAATTACATAACTTGCACGGCGCGCGTTGCGCACTTAACCCCGCTGGCAAATGACTGGACGTAAGGGAATTAATCTCTTTTTGCTGAAACTCCCGACAATGAGCTCGGAAAAAATGGCGTCGTCGGCTTAGCTACCTTGACCGTTTAAAATCTGTCTCGAGGGGGTATTCACTGAGGAAATCGTGGATTTTAATACTTGAAATCACGAAAATATTGTAATATAAATATAATATGATAAATTTATAATTTTTATTTCTTCATTTTAAAGATAATCAATTTTATTGCCGTCTGTCACGTGTTACCGAATCACATTGTTATCACGTGAAATTAAAGGCAATCGACGATATAAGGTAGGAAATCGTTTGCATTGATTTTCTAGTGAATATATGAAGCCTATAAGTCTTGATGTTGGTCGTCGACGTTCTCCACCAGGGAAATCCTGATTATTATTGTGGTGTAGCAATTTGCAGACTTTCACGGGTTGATTAACGATTTATTTTTAGGTGTTTCGGGTTTTCTGGGAGAGAATTATCAGATTTCAATCGTCACGGGTGAGAGGCGCCCTGTACGTGTTTCTGCACACATTCAGCGTCATATCCTGCTGGCAAATGACTGGACGCGAAAGAATTTAATTGGCGATTTTCGTTAACGCGGTCGGTGGGTACTTTAATCCAGCAATCTGTACAGTTTAATGCTCCTCAATTCGGGAAATAATTTGCGACTCATCGCTCGCTGTTAAAAGATTCTTTAAAAGAAACTGTCACGCGTCTTCGACGTCTCAAGTGGGACGCCGGCGTCCTAATGGCAAATAATTGCACGAGAAAGTGATTAATCTTCGGATTCCATTAACAACATTGACAGGGGGTTTTGAAACCAGTTCTTGAACATATCGAGATAAATGTTAACGGTAACTCGCTCCGTAAAAGTGGCAAAGTTTCTCCTCGAACCTGAAAAGCGTCTGCCTCGGAATCATCGATCATCGACCGAATTGGGAACAATAAATCACCATCGAGACTAATTAATCGATCAGCTATCCAGATGGACCACCTCGAAACGCACATTAACAATTGTTTACCGTTAAATTGATAATTTTAAATAATTTAGTCCTGAATTTCTGACTTCAGCGTCTTCTTCGTGGTGTCAACCTTCTGGGGAAATTTTCGACTGCATTCGGAAGGACCAGAAGAGTATTAATATGAAGAGGTGAAAAGTTCTTCCAGTTCTGCATTTTCTACTTTATGTGGTCTTCTTGAAGAACCGGAAGTCCCGTTCTCCACTTCGAGATACCGCCTACGTACCTGAAGTGCATAGGAAAGCAGAAGTAATTTGCGGTTCCCACACTTGTGAAATATCGATGTGCAATCGTAAAGATCATTTATTAACCCGGAGGTTAATAAATATCGACGAGGAGTCTTCGGCTTTCGGTGTTCGCCTTTGATAACTGGAAGTACCGTTCTCCACTGCAACCACCGGTGGAGGAAATAAATTATTAATAAATAATACCTTCATCGACGTTGACAAAGTGACGCTATAAACTGGTCCCCGAGGCAAATAAACGGGAAAACGTGTAAAAGAAATTGTTTAGTATCGAGAAGTGTGAAATCTCGCGAGGTGAGGTGGTCGATAATTGAAGTTTAGACTCCGAGTGTTGAAAGCTCGGGTTAATCGAGAATTTTCGGTTCTATAAACTTAATTATCACTCGTGGGAATTGTTTTGTGTGACCGCAAGATTTCTCACTGACGAAATCTCGCTTCTGCATCCTATTTCCCAGAATTCGTCCAGATCTGCATGATGTAACAGGTGAGACCCCGTCATTTATTTTTTTTTTCCACCGTGGAAATCCCTAGATTGTAGGGAGAAAATTTATTATAATTAGTCAGGGAAGGAGAAATTATCCCCTAGGAAAATTGCTCGGAATTTTTCCGCTGGGATAATTTACCTCTTTAGTTTCGGAGATTTTCCGCCGGAAACACTTTAGTGGATAATGTTAAACGTGCGTGGTGAACTTTTTTCAGGGAGTCGAATTTTTCGACGTTCTGGAATATCTTTTACGACTCGCTTCTTGCAGCGCAAAGATTTATGTCGGCCGATGCATGGATAATGAGGCAGTAATTAACTTCGGGGTTGTAATAATATGGGAAAAGTTGAAAAGTGACGTTGCCGCAAGGAGGAATAATTTTCTTGGCCAGTGGGAATTAATTTAAGGCCCAATAAATTGAGAAATATAGAAATTTCTTATTTTCTACGATCTTTACCTCCTCGGATGAAAATGCCGATTTTTATAAACCTAATAATTATCAGGCGGAGAAAGTATTGTAAAAGATGAAGACACATATCTAGTTTCTAACGAGCTTTACATTGCTACGTGAAAATGAGAATCTGAATCGCATAATAATCACGAGGTGTAAAAAGTGAAAGAAATCTCTTCGCAGAAGAGATCACAGGGAAAATTATTCGAAAGTTTCATACCTCGTTGACTGGGAAATGATGAACGATGCAATTCCGATAAGCCAATCATTTTCCTTATTGAGATTCGCGTGAAAAATGGGCTCGTGAAATGGAGCTATCAGAGAAAAGAAATGGAATAAAATATTAAATGTCACGCGACGATCGTTAACATATTTCTGTGAATTACATTAATTGGAAAAAATATTATTTGTATGCCTGGATAATTGTAACTCATTTTTTTTTTATTATGTACGTGCAATTTGTATTACTATGTTTCACCGGGTTGCGTTAAATCTGCGTGTTTGGCCTCGAAGTAATAAAAAGTTAATTGAAACGCCACCTTTGTCAGTCTCGACGTTTGTCGGGTGATAACTTTTCAAGGGAATTAGATATGCGCGTGAGTTATGCTCAATAGAAATTCTTTATTTTTTCCTCTCTTTTATTTTTATTTTTTTCACGAGTCAGCTGTCTCTATAATGCCGAAAGACCATAAGCAGAATGACTCGAAAGTTTCATACCCGGTCGAGTATGAAACCGGTGTCTCGTGACATTGTTTCGAGAAACTGTCACTTGACCGAAATGATCTTTCGAGTTTAGAAATTAGAATAAGCCTCCCAGATGGATTCTTCAGATCCACGGAATTACCCTAAAAGTACTAACAATTCTAGAAAATAATTTCTAATCAATTATTGCATCGCACAATTCCAGAAAATAATTTCTAATAAATTACTAATACAATACTAATAGCAGAATTTATTAGAAAAATTATTTGTTAACAATTACTTAAGTGCGGTTCAACTCTCGCCAGTGTATTGTAACTTAACTGAGATTAAACCCTTAAAAAAAAAAAAAGGTATATAACACAAGTAGGTGAGATTTCTTAGGAAATATAATATTTCCCATATTTTACAATATTCCATAAGAATTATTGGAACGAAATGTAGGGTACAGTGCAGAGATTAAACCCTTAAAAAAAAGAAAAAGGTATATAACACAAGTAGGTGAGATTTCTTAGGAAATATAATATTTCCCATATTTCACAATATTCCATAAGAATTATTGGAACGAAATGTAGGGTACAGTGCACTTCAGCAAGCCATTAGAAAAGGAGGAGAGATCGTCTTAAAAGTAGGTTGCCACCGCAAGATTCCACGGAAGGTTACTGCGCAGGCGCAATTTTCTCGGCAATTGTTGCTCTACACTTTAAGCCTTAAAAAATATAAATGACACGTTGCCGTTCATTCAAGCCTTTTACATCGTGTACCTTTGTGGAATTAAAGGAGAACCAAGCGGTGTTAAAATTAAACTCCTAGACGAATTAATATCGGTCTTTCATTCCCCGAGGTAACCTAACCTCGCGTTCAGTTTTGAAATGAAATCGCCGAGAGAAATCGGAAAGAAAGGCGAAGAGTAATAATCATTTCGCTTCCTAGTCCTCTCGAGGAAACTTTGTAATCGGGATAATGATGTATCTTCGGTGTTGAAATAATCCCATCGCGTAACGGTTTCCGACATTTTCTCTTCCTCAATATCGGCTTAGGTGTCTGGTACAATGCATTCGCCGCAATGTTAAGCGGAGCATTAACCACGGCCGTTGATATTCAAATTCAAATTCAAATTGTTCCTGGGCGTGTAGAAAGTTCTTGCGGAAAAGCATTAAGGATTGCCTTAACTCCTCACGAAAGCGTGCCCTAAGATTCACTTCGATCATTAAACTAATTAAACCGCCAAAAAGTAATCCGCGTCACAGCAGGATAATTTCCCTCTTTCTGATGATAATTGGATCGTTAGGAAAATCTAAACCGTAAATTGCGAAGGTCACGGGATGTAAAATATGGAATCTCACGATCTCTGATGATAATTGGATCGTTAGATAAAATTTCAACCGTAAATTGCGAAAAAATGTGGTATTTCATGATTTTCACTTCCTCGTTGGATATTCCACTCTCAGTCGCGAGTTTGGCAGCCATTTTGGAGAACGTCGAGGATCGCTTTAACCCCGATAAATCACTTTAATCGTGAAATTAATTAAAAAGCCAAAAGTATCATCACGTTACAGCGGAATAATTACCCTCCGTCGGGCGATCCTTATCACGTAAGAAAATTCTTATCATAAATTGCGAACGTTATGGAACCTAATACGTGAAATCTCGTGATTATCACTTGCTTCCTTAATAAAATATTTTACACCCAATAGCTCGTAACGCGGCAGGTTTAACTAAATTTACAAGTAAATCGAGCTCCTAACTTGCGGCGGCAACACTTTACTCGAACATTTTTATTAACATTGCGTGCAAGAGCGAGTGCAAACTGCAGAATTATGCATCATTATGCAGCTGTTATTTCCTAAAGGAATATATGTCGGTATTGACTGTCCCTATATCATGCAACCAGTAGTTAAAAATTAATAATCGCGTTTCTGAAAATTCAATACAAAAGTAATTCCCATCGTTCCGTGCTCTCATGTAACGTTAATTATTGAATATTGAATCGTATAACATCATCGATGTCGTAGTACCAGATTTTAAGACATAAAAAAATGTGTTATCAGGGAAGTAAGCAGGATAATTAAATCAGCTTAAATAAATTTAACGGCTTTAATAAATTTAACAGCCGGCGAGTAAACTCGCTTACATGGCGCGATAAAAAGAGGCGTTCTCGATCGATTATCTGGAAAAGTCGATCGCTCCCTGTAGACTTAGTTTCGCGATTTCCGATCACTTGGCAGTAAATGACTCGTGAAGGCTTTTTATCGACTTCTTTTGCCCTGAATTTCTTCGGCTCGCCGATTGGAGAAAACTTTTCTTCGAGGAATGTCCGACTTGTCGCGAAGAAGGACGTCGCGACGCTTATAAAGAAACGCGGGATTAAAATGTTATCCATACCAGGAAGTGCTTATCGGAAAGTATAGATTTCTTGCGAGGGTTTAATCGAATAATCGCCGGGGGTAATTCGATTTCCTGCGAGAGAAAAAAGGCCTTCGAATTGAAGACACGTCGATAGGCGGCAATTTCATCCTCCACCGATTCCTTTCGAGGTGTAATTAATTTAAGCATGGTCCTATCCTCCGGTAGCATGTAAGTTACACAACTTACGGACCGATTACTTCCTCGAACTCTCTTTACTCTTTGCCAATACCGCCGATACGGTCGACGTCGATGGTTATTGCGCCGATATTAGACGGCTCGCAATTCCCAGCGAAATCCAGGAGTTCTCCTCCCTCCGAACCTCGTTCCTGGATTTAAGGTGAAGTGAAACACCCTTCAAATTAGTCGATACGAATACAACACTTTTTTTAAGGGCATTAGACCAAACTGTCCGAAACTTTGACACGTCACTCCTGATCATCTAAGAATTGTCCTGACACATTCAAAATTTGGATTTTTTAACAAAATTTTTTTACTCAGCCCAGACCAGAACCAAAATGGCGTCGAGCTCTCATATTTCGATCAACATACAATTATCGAAGGCTCTGATATGAGAATCGAAAGGGTCAGGACAATTTTACGACAATTTAGAACACTCTAGTAATCGATAAACTCGCATTTGAACGGGATAAGGGCAAAAAAGTGTTGTATGCGCTTCTATGCTAAAACGATGGTAATACGAGGTCTCGGAGTGAAAATGTAATTGACCTGGAAATCACAGATGGCGCAGGGGGTCCCTCTGCAGTCAATTAGGGCCCCAGAAAGCTTGAATCCAGAGGATTTCTGGAGTTTTACTTCGATTTCTTGATATTTATTATACGAAAACGACAGGCGGAGTATGCCATTTGGTACAATATTCAATGTAATTCGACACAGCTGTCAATATAAAAACGAATGTCGGCAACGTAGGCATTTAGAAGAATCTTCTTTATCGACGTTGATCAAGTTCTTCGACGTGTTTCACTTCACCTTAAGTAATAAAAGGGAATACAAGTGATACCGCATTATTAACCCTTCTTTTTTCCGTTCGCTTCAGGCAGCTTCATGTCACCAAAAGAATGGCCAGGGATCGTCTGGGCTCCGAATATTCCGAGAATCTGAGCGATGCCACGACCTGTAGCTGCATCATGAATTCTGTCGACAAGGTACAACCACATAAAGGAAAAAAAAAAATCACTAGAAATTATTTAGGCCTCCGCAAAAATGTTCTAATTTTATCTGATAATATCTGATGCCACGCCATTTTGAAAAATGTCGGTGAAGAGGTCGACCTAAGAAATTAATTGGAATTTATCGTTGCAGTGCATCTAGGGTTGCACCACGTGTTTCACTAAATTTTTTTTCGCCTCCACTCATGGTTGTTGAAAATTGGAATTTTATTCCGAAATTTACTATATCGACGCCATGTTGCGGATTTATTATGAGAATACCTCTAGGAGGGAAATTAAATATTAATCATTGTCGCAGTGCACCTTGCGCGGTTGCGGCATGTTTCAGGAGCCATTTTTTCTGCACCCTCCCGGGACCAGACCTCGAGATGGGATTTATATAAACCCTATGTCGGAGTATATCAGAGACCCCCCTAAGCCAAAGGACACCGAGTCCTTCTATCTCCACAGCCCTCACGACTTGGTTTACACGAGGATCACTCGACTTTTCAGCGAAGTCGATAAGTCGCGCAATGGCGAGCGTCTAGAGAGGAAAGATGAAACTCTAACGGGTAAGTGGCACGTCCTGGAACCGGCTTCGTCGACAATCGACAGCACTGGGCCGCTGACTTTCCGCCATTATTCATAATCGGGAGAATTAAGTGAGCATCTTAGCGTTTAATGGGCTCAAAGTTCCCGCACATCAAGTCAAATGACGGGAAAGTCCCGTCGTCCATATCCATCCATTTCCTCAGATAAATTTCTTTTAATTTTAATTTTAATATTAATATTTTTTTTTGTAATATATTTAATTTAAAATTTAATATTAATAAAAAATAAATTTTAATTTTAATAATTCACATATTCAAGAATGTAAATTTCCTGAGGTACGGATAAAAGTGGACGTGCGTATAAACAATAGTATTTTATCATCATGTTTTTTTTTTCTTATAATTGCCAAAATCATGAAATTGAATTTTCTGGTGTTTCGGTCAAAGTGGACGCGCACGTGAACAATGGCAGTTTATTATCGTTATGTTTTCTAATAACTGGCAGAGTCAAGAAATCGAGTTTATTGGCGTTTTAGTGAAAGTGGACGTGCACATCAATAATGGAAACTACAAGCCCCTTGGAAATGGAACCTCGGTGAGGTCGGACCTTATCAAAGAGACCGAACATGCCTACGAGCAAATTTGCATTCGTCAAGAGGACGAGAGCGTCAAGTCATCTCACGGAAAGTCATCGGACAATGTTTCTGAAAGCAGGTGAGATTTAATGTAGATTTAATTGATCCAGTTCTACTGTTTAGCGGTATTAAAAAAAAAGGAAGGAATTATAACTGGGCGTCGATCATTCGAAATGGCGCCACTCGAACAATCGACCGAGAAAACTAATCTACGTGAAGATGTTCTCTGTGATTCACTGATAACGCGACCAGAGGTTTATCTTTATACCTCTTTATCACTCTTGACATAATGGCGGCTCATCTTTCCAGCCGTTCCCGCAAAACCGACAGAAGATTCAGCAGATCCAGCAGTGCCAGCGAATCTTCAAATGTCAGCAGCGAAATTCATTGTTACTCTTCTACGACGTCGACGCCGCCATTGTCCAGGAACAGCAGCAACGAGCGCATCAGCAAAAGCCCGAAAATTCCGGATCCCCTGATAGGTAGGTGAAAAATGCGCCGTAGATATTATATATATCTATCCATATATTAAGGCGTTATGAAAGGATTATTTTATACATATTTATGATAAATATAATTTAATACATTTATGAAACTTTTCTCCAAACTAGATACACCGAATTGTTTAAAACTTCAGCATGTGATTATCAAAGCTCCAAGGAAGAACGCGATGCTCGTGAAATTTAATTTTTTTAATAAAAAATATGCATGCTTGATTCTGGGATGAATAATCAAATGTATTTCTTGAAAAATTAAATTTTACGAGTATCAGGTTTTTCCTCAGGACCTCCATGATGACGTTCTGAAGTTTCAAATGATGCGCACATCAGTTTGAAGAAATGTCTCATAATTAGTTCGATGTTTTGATGTATTTATAGAATAACTCTTTTATAACACCTTAACGCGATGATGATCAGGTTAAAAACGATTCAGCGGAAATTTAAAGTCGAAGAAATGGTATTTGAAGAGAAACCGTTCTCTCGCTTAGTAACATCGGACGCCGCCATTTTGTTTTTCGGCTCTTCAGACTAACGGTGGATTCTTTTTTTCTTTCCTTCTGTCTACATTTCAGAGAGGACCGACTCGACGTGTACTCATCGAGAAAGTGAAAAGGACACGAAGTCTGTGAACACCGGATCGAGGTAAGTGGGCCGAAGTCACGGCAAAAGGAAGCGATCGAAAGTTAATTAATGCCGGCTGTCGCCTCTAACGCCGGCAGATCTTCGAGTTTTCTCGGCGGCTCCGGAAATTGCTCCGCCATCTTGGACGAGTTGGAAAGTGAAGTTCAAAATAGGCTTGGCAGCCCATTTCGCGGACCGACGAAGAACAAATCTGCGGTCTGTCCGGCTTTCCCGGGTATCCCGGTTACGGAATAACGATTTTCATTTCACTTTTGCGCCGGGTAAAAATGTCAATCCGGGTCGAAAGCGACGCTTCGCGCGCCGCCATCTTGTTTCGCGCTTCGGGGGTGTTTATACAGGAGCTGATTATGATTTACTGTCTATCACTTATATTTTTACTTCCCTCAGTCTTTCATCTTCTCAAAGTTATTAAGGTGATATGGAAGAATAATTCTATATATATATAAAACGTAAAAATATATATAAAACTTTTCCCCAAATCGGGTGCACCTAATCATTCTTCAGCACGTGATTATGAAATTCCTAAGGAGGAACGTAGGGCTCATAAAATTTAATTTTTCAACAAAAACATGTATTCTTGATTCTAGTCTGGCATAAATAAAAAATTTGTTATTAAAAATAAAACTTCATGAGCACCACGTTCTTCCTTACGGCCTCCATAATCATATGCTAAAGTTTCCAACGATTCGGTGCATCCGGTTTGGCGAAATATTTTATAAATATTATGACGTTTTATATATATAGAATGATCATATCATCTTAAGGAAAGTGATTTGAGATTTTCTAGATACAAAAAGGCTCGAAGAAAGTCCTCGGGTCGATCGCCTTCTTCTATTAACAGGATTAACTTCCGTTCGACTTTTGCCGTCCGATCGTTTCCACGGTCGATTATTAACTTAATAACCTTCGGTCTGTTACTTTTCAATCCACTTTGTCGGTCAAAATCCCCTAACCACCTGTTGCCTTTCAACTCGAGATTGCGAAAGGATTTCTCGACCGATTCCAACATGACGTAGTGGCGATAACTTTTTTGTCAAATATTCTATATAAATATTCAGTAACATTTTTTGGGAGACTCCGATGGGATCGCGGATGCAGCTATTAATTTAATTTTTTGTCGTCATTAAAGCGCCGTCAAGCCGCCCCCTCCACCTCCTCCACCACCACCGGAAATCGAAGAAGTCATCGTTATCAATACAAGGATTCTGGAGGCTACAGTTCGAGAGGAGAAAAATGAGGTCCTGCAGGATTCTAAGAGCGAGACCGAGGATGCACCTGGTAATATAACATTATGATAATTTAACAAATTCCAAATAAAAATTAATTTATCGTGTAATTAATTATTAAGCTGTATGAATGTAGCTTTGATATTACGCGATGATCGAATGGGTAACCAAAAATCCGTGTCATTAAATGGGCGGCCCTTTTTCTGCATCGCGCAAGATGTTCCGCTTCGACGATATGCAATATCGAGGAAGAATATGTCGTTTTCTTTCGAGAAAGTCCGTGCCACTTACGACTCGATTTAATCCACGTCATTTAAAATCGATTCCTGCCGAGCAAGGATGCGGTCTGTATCGAGCTCGGAGTCCGCCTGCAATTAACGCGACGAGTCCTTTTTGCATGTCAATTGATCAGGAGCTATTAAAAGCGGTACCTGACATTTGTTGCAACCGCAGGACCGACTTTTGATATTAATAAGCTGGATCGGGTCGTAATTCCTGACTGTCGAGGAGCCCCATAAAAATCGAAGGAGAAACCGCGAATAGGGCGCCGCGCTCACCGTGATATATGGAGTAATGTATCCAAATCATGTCGAAATCGATAAGCTACGAGAAAGTGTCCCGTAGGAAAGTTATTCCGCGGGGTATTAGCTACACTTTTTATCCGGACCATTTTCGATAGTTACGTGTCATTAATGCAGAAACATGGGTTTATGTTGGGCGGCGGGTAGAATGCAGTCCGCGAGCTGGCTCGGCAGGCAATACAAGTTACTTGCATCTCTCCTTGGATTTCTGTGATATAGTGAGAAAGCATTTAATTTTCTTCACTGCAGTACTTCCTGCAATGAAAATTAATCAAATCTCAGTTTCTGCGGTATGATAAAATAACATTGAATTTTTATCACTCTTAAAATGGCTTTTCCTGCAAGTACAATTAATGAAATCTCAGTTTCTATAGTGTAATAAGAAGGCACTGAATTCCTATCAGCCTCTTCAAGGCATCTGAATTAGATCACGGGATAATAACTGCATAATGCATATGCTGTGGATATTTCATAAGAAAATATAGAGCGAGTAGGGGCGAGTGGTACCCGAAATCCTTTCCAAGGCGATACACTTGCAGTCCGAAGCAGTGGCTCGATTAAGGTTTGATATGTGTTTTTAATTGGACCACCGGCCGATTATGGATGAATTACTAGACCATGGTGCTCACGGGGCATATAATATACTTACCTAGATTTCACTTGCACACCACCTTATACCCACTTATAATATAATGAGTTCTGCCCCTACTCTTGTCGCGGAACAGCGGCCAACAAGTCCGTCGTATC
The DNA here is from genome assembly GCF_000612105.2 of Orussus abietinus. NCBI lineage: Eukaryota > Metazoa > Arthropoda > Insecta > Hymenoptera > Orussidae > Orussus > Orussus abietinus. The sequence goes on from NW_019395567.1 coordinate 616,089, forward strand.
CTGCGACCAGGCGGAAGTGCCTCCAGCCAGTCAACCTGCGGAGACCGAGGAAATTAAGCCACACCAGGTGTCTCACCTGGTGAACAAACACATGGTGCTGCCATTCATACCCCCTAAATTCACGAACGCGGACTCGAACACGCTCCTGAAGCCCTCGGAGTACCTGAAGAGCATCTGCAAGACCCCCTGCAAGAACAGCCTCTCCAAAGCCAGGTTGGTCCTCCTCTTCGGGTTCTTCTTCGGGTTCTTCTTCGGCTCCTTCCTCAAGAATTCGAATTTTACCCCGTTCCTCAAGGTCGGTCGACAATTTGGACATCCAAAGTCGGTCTTGCGACGAGGAGGAGGAAGAGGAGGTGGGCGAGGGGGACAAACCCGAAGAGCAGAACAACCCTCCCCCAGGTCCACCTCCTCCACCTTTGCCACCCTCGCAGAAGGAACCTCAACCTCCTTCGGCTTCTGAGGTTGAACCACCGAAGGCTCTTCAACCTCTGGCCACTATCAGCATCCAGGACCTGACGAGTGTCCAGCTGAGGAGGACCAGCACAAAGATGCCCGCCACGAAAACCTTCTCAGCGCCTCCACCTCGAAGTGTCTCCATGACTAATGGTGCGTCTCTTCTTTTTACCTCATTCTGGAATTAATAAAAATTTCATATCGAATGTCATTTTTAACATGGCAAAGGGAATATGTTTAACGACGTGGGGACAGTTTCAGAGCCGTTCTTCGTCCAGAAGACGGATTTAATCGCCGAGCTGAAGAAAACGAAGGATATACCGGGGATTAAAAAATTAAAGGTCGAACGGGCTCAAGTGGAGAAGACACAGGAGCGGAATTTAATGACGGAGATGAGCAAGGCCTTCAGTGCCTCGAATTTCGTCGACCAGGTAAGTCAGGATATTTATTTTTCAAGTTAGTAGATTTAATGGCTAATTTCACGGGGTCGGATTTTTCGATGAATTTCGTTCGCCCGAAGGAGGAGGTTAATTGTTTCTCATTTTTAAGATCCCGGACAAGGATAGCGCCGGAAACGTTATACCGATATGGAAGAGACAAATGCTGGCCAGGAAAGCAGCGGAACGGGCGAAAAAGGAGCTCGAGGAGCAAATTGCCCGAGAAAACGAAGAAAGGCGACAGGCGGCCATTCCGCCATGGAAGAGACAACTCCTAGCGAAAAAAGATACGGATGATAAAAGGTGAGGATTGTAACTATTACATGATCTTAATATATATATAATTTGTAAAATAATGAAGTTCGTCGAGAGGATTTATTTAAATTTAATTTTTTTTTTTTTTTTCTTGCAGGACACCTCACGTTTTAATAACTCCACCGGTGGTGACTCCCATAAAAATCGAGATCACGCCATCTCCGAAAAGAGACGTCTCCCCTGCAGCTCCGATTATCTCAAGAGAGGCCGAAAAACCGGAAGTCGAGGAAAAACGAGCAGAATCGAACGAAAACTCCGACGACGGGCAAATAATCCCCTGGCGGGCGCAGCTAAGGAAGACGAATAGCAAACTTAATATCCTGGATTAGCTAAATTATCAGTTGGGGTAGATAACTTATTATCTGACGACCATGGTACAAAGACAAGATGGCGGAAGTTTCAGCTCGTCCCGATCGAAGCGACTTCGAGAATCAAAAGAGCTGAAATGATAAAGCATAATTGTTATAATAAGAACTCCCGCGAGTTTCGATTATCAATAATCACGCAATTAGTCACTTCCGGTATGGCGAGCTTATATCGAGTTACTGCAAGAGAAGGACGCAAAACTTTCTCACTGGAGCTTGGAGAGCGGAAACTGTTAAGGCGGAGATGCTTAATTTATGGAATACCATTCTTGTGCATACACTGTAAGGAAATAGATGTAAATTAGTAGAACGTTAATGTCCGTAGATCGAGGTGTTACGAATTTCGACGTTAAGACGGTGCTACTTAGTAACAATTGCTTTTAACTAACTCTAGCAGCGCATTGTCGACTTACAGCACGGTTTATTAATAAAATTTCGACGGAGATTTAGGATTTTCGCAGTGCTATCGTATACTGCGAGTGGACACTGTCTTATGATAGTATATCTGAAATTGTATGCAAAGAATGTCGTACAAATGTCCGCGGTCAATGTTGATATTGTTGGCCCGAGTATGACTGCGTCAGATTACGATTCGAGGGTATAATCGCATTATTAACGGAAATATTTTTCTACTAACACTTGTCGCTATCACATCTGGAATACCCTGCAGTGTAAGTTGCGGAATACGGAACAGGGGCGACGTGTACATAGAGTTAAGAATGAAAATAAATTGGAGGCGAAGATATGAGGTTTCTTTATTAACCTAGTCCATTAACAAATTGGATATTACAGATTTAGTAGGTCAGCGGATAAAATCTATACAATTGACAGATTTTTCCTGTAAGCTTAACGGACTTATTTTTTTTTCCGTGCAAATTCCTCGTTTAATGCAAATGGCTATTATCGATTTCCGACTTTCCTTGCGAATAATGATGTATGTCGTCCTTATCCTCGATACCGCGTTTACCGATGTCCACGGCATGACTCGCGTAGTCCTTTACCTTGGCACACGCGTCCCTCGGTAGAAGCGACGCGGTGGACGCGCCCCTCCACCAGCCTGGCGTCGTTACGACACAGCGTCGACGGCGTCGGCATCGACGTCGACGTCGGCCAGAAGAGAAACTACGATCGTCCGCTGTGAGAACTCAGTTCTAACCGAGCTAGCCGCCCACAGACGTACAACAGTCCCGCCAAAATAGTCGGCTTAGGTGTCCGCCATCTTGGCGGCATCTGATGCCCAACCGTCGAAATCTCGAAATAAGTGCCCACCGAGTCGCAAAACCCAAAGCCTCGAAATACCTGCCACCATTTACCTCGTTTCCCCCGATTTTCACGGATTTCCCGCGTTTAAATTCGACTTTTCGACTCTTCGTCTCCGATTTATGCAGACTTTTCGCGCGGCGCCTCACGAGACGCGGATTGCAATTTTCGGGAGTGATTCGGACTTTGTTACGGGTTTATTTAAATTAACGGGGCGATAGGGATACTTGAACATTCCTGTAGGAAGTAAAGGACTTGGTGGGGAGAGTTTAACGAACCGTTTGATTAAGTGCTTCTAAGTTTTTGACGGTGGAGCGTCATTGGAGGCAAAGCCGCGCTCCAAGATGGCGTCGTATCGCAGCGTAGCAGGTTAGTGTACTTCTGTTTACGCGAATTTCTGATATGGAGGTGTAAACAGAATTTCTATTACACGGCTCATGGAAATGTTTTCGAAAACGATTCGAGGAATGTCGAGCCCGGCCTGGAATTCATTAAGTCGTTTTAACCATTCGCCAAATTAGCGCCATTTGCCGGACCCAAGGAGACATCGACGCTGTCAAATAATGATTTACCCTCGCTATTGCACTAATTATCATTCTCCATCTAATTGAAAAAAAAAATAAAAAGGAACGTTGGCATTAATCATGCTCAAAGGAAACTCAATTTTAATATCAAAGCCTTCGTAATTTGCAACTGTTAACGCTTTTATATGTGCTAATAAGTGCGTGTAAAGTACGAGGCTGCGTTTTCGAGTAATGTATTTTCGTTTTCTTTAAACGAGGAAGGTTCTATGCCAACTCGAAGTTAAAAACGAGGAATCGAGGCCGATAGTCAAAGCGACTATAATTAGTATAGACAAAGCACATTCCGTGTTAAGTATCGAAGTCTGAAATCGTTCGATCTGAACGATCCAACGATTCGATATGAACGATCCAACGATTCGATATGAACGATCCAACGATTCGATATGAACGATCCAACGATTCGATATGAACGATCCAAGTACAAATTGACCCAGAGAGCCTTCCAACTCGATTATCCTGATGATTTAGTGATCTTCCCACCTATAAGGATAACTCGAGGCCACGACCGACCTTCGCCTAGTAATGTTAATGAAATAAATCCTTAACCGCTTTTGAATACAGGAAATCGCAATAGATTTAAACGGATCCGGTGTCCCCTAACATTCCCGTGTTAGTTATGAACGAAGTGACTTAACCCGACGAGATACGAGACTCGTTTATTCAATGGAGCCCATTATCATTATACCCTGCAGCTCGCCATATATACAGATACATATACTCACATATGTATTGCATAATGCCCCCTAACAGTCATTAATATTGATACGGCCGAACGATTTCGATCTCGAATAAAACCTAAAAATTGTGACGATAAGGAAATTAACGCGAGGAGGAACAGTGACGTCCTTATTAATTAGGACGTCGAAAAGTCCATAAATTAAAATTATCAATGTTTCTTATCCCCGTAATTGCGTATGGATATTGTGAAGATTGTGTATGTATGCACTTGTCTATACGACGCTCGTTAATATTTAATATTGCAATGTGGGACAGGAAGAAAACTCCGTTCTGGAGAGTCTAAGGAAAAGAGAAATTAAATGATTGGCAGAAGACTAATCATTTTCTGAAATAATTTATGCACCGGCATGTCTCTGTGTTTAGTGGAAAAAATTCTACGGGAACCTGACGGGAAATACAAAGTGCTTTGTTAGATGGTTGAATAATCATTCTGCTTGTTTGAAGCAATTGTTGTAACTGGAATGTGCATTTTTTTTATAATGTACCTGTACCGACACATTTCTGTCTGTAAATGAGATGGCGATGGAAATTATCAGCAATTTCATTCTATGTTCGGAAAAATCGTAAGGAGGAATTTTTACATTTGGGTGTAATTAACGTTGAAGCAAATCACTCGTCAATAAGTCTCGTTACGAAGGATAAGGACGAATCAGGAGGAGCGGTCAATTATCTTATTGACTTGTCAATGTAGAGCTTAATGGGATTCTCTGTGATCGCCACTTTGAGTCTGGTAATTAACACTGATTCACCTCAAAATTGATCCGAGTTCTTGGCAAGCGAAAGTATTAACGCAACGAGTACATAATAGTCCCTCTATACGCAACATGGATTTTATTTATTGATCAGATTGTCTATCGAGTCTTTTAAAGTACATCGCATGATTCGAGCCAATTTCCGGGGAACCTAAAAAAACGATGCTCTCCAATTTTATGCGGCCTTGGCTCTGTAATTGCAGTTTCATTACGGCAAGCCATTTTATGAATTAAGAAATAACATGAAAATATAAGTGTACCCTAAAAGTGCTCATATGTACACAGTATATAATGAAATAAAAAAATGTCATATAAAAAAAATACATTTTATATATAAAATTCCGAATTTAATTGCAGTACACGGAGTTAACACTTGCTCAGCTCAAGCTTCGTATCGGAACGAAAGTCATGGGAATATCCTATGGGAATAATAAGAGGGCATAGAAATAAGAACCGTAAACATTTCTTAGTGGAAAATTGGGAATGATTACACACGGAAGTCATTGGAATAAGAATGTGTGACGTGAACAGGCACCGGGCCAAAATTCTCACGGAAATATCGTCCCCAGTTGTTCGTTAAAGCGTTACAAGCTCGCATCTGTTTCATTTTTCTCTTTCCCAATGAATCGCGAGTATATAACAAAGTAAAAATCATTTCCCCAACAGTCCAATTGCCAAGTCCTTCGTAACAGTGGTTAATCTCTCGGTCAATTGTAAGTGTGTTAGAGGAGCGTAACTTTGGCCTCGAAACTGCAGTGCAAGGCTAGGACTATAAATACATCAAAGAAGCGCCTTGCTTTATTTATATCTCTGGGATTCCAGATACGCGTGGTTTGTAAAATTAATTCAGGCTTTTCCATATTTCTCTTTCCCTCCCACACAAGTTCCACGGGGTTGGATTGTCCAGAAATGTCGGCAAGTGTTAAGGAAATATTAACACTAGGTTTACGGGCGTTTTATATATACCTTTTTCTACGAGCATCCGTCAAATTGACGGGTAAACGAAAACACGAATTTTCTTTAAAAAATCGATTTATTCAAATTAAGTCTGAATTAAACGACACTAGGCTATACGTTTAAATGAATGATTGATAAGTAAAAAGTCCTTTTTTAAAAATTATCACGGAAATAATTGGAATGCTCGTCCTCTCATCCTCGGAGTCAGAACTAGAAAGAATGCGCATCCTTTTCTTGCTACGACACCCTTTCAAGAAGTTTTCCTCTTCACTATCCGAAGATCCTTCCATCTCTCCACTTTCAATGCAAACTTTCACTCTCATCTTCGCCTTACACTCTCTGCAACGAAGCAAATATATATGGATTGTTTATGAAATTAGCTAGTCCGTCAATTTGACGGGTTTCGTAGAGATAGGTATACCACATACAGATTTTAATAATTAGAAGGCTTAGGAAAAAGTAATTGTGTGTACAAATTCTTTGGATGAAATGATTAATTTACGATACAAAAATGGTTGAAATTAATGCTATGGTTTTTTCGGTATTTCTTTTCGAAGTTTGAATTCCGTCAAATTGACGGGTCCCGTAAACCTAGTGTTAAAAACCGCCGGGACATAAGTTCCATTTCGCCGGTTTATCCCGAAAGTCACTTGAACGTTCTCTACAATTGATTTTTTATGATTTACTTTCTTTGTTGCTATGACGCGGAAACGTTGGCAGAGGAGTCGAAGAGACTTCAAGATCACGGCGTTCGTGTGGGCGATTGACATTGGCAATGACCAGTGCACATGTACAACCGTCATTATGTATATTCTCTGAGTCTAATTGCGCGGAAAGTGGTTTCCTAACGAATTGTCAGTTCGGCTTGCACTAATTCATATTTCTCCGTTCCAGATCGATTATCATGTCGCCAAGTACTGAACATAATGGTGATTCTCGGCTTCATGGTGAACTACATGTTGAGGATGAATCTAACCATAGCAATAGTGAGCATGGTGATACAAGGAAATAATACTCTACATTCCAACGAGACAATCGGAGTCCCCTTCATTCCAGTCGGCAATGCGACAATTGTCGCAATGAGAGCCAACATCAGCGAAAGTGCATCTTCAGGATCTCAGCTTCCAGGACACTCCTCAGAATCTGTGTGTGCATTTTTATCATGATCAGACTGCAACATTTTTTCTATATGAAGAATAATTCTTACTATTTTTGCCGCAGGAAACACTGCAACAAACTAAGTACCCTTGGAACCAGTACGAGGTGAATCTAATCCTGGGCAGCTTCTTTTGGGGATACATCTGCACGGAGATTCCTGGTGGTAGATTGGCAGAGATTATAGGAGCCAGAAGTGTCTTCGGATACAGCATGCTAGTTTCGAGTCTGATTACTTTTCTGACACCATTATCGGCCATGTTTGGATACGCCACCGTTTCGGCACTTCGAGCCATTCTGGGGTTCATGCTTGTAAGCGGTGAAAAAATCCCTTGAAAAAGATTCCGTACCATATTTTCAATGACTTCTTAAGGTGAAGTGAAACCCCCTTCAAAACAGTCGATTCGAATACAACACTTTGTTTTNAAAAATTATCATTTTTACATACACAGGGAGTCACTTGGCCTGCCATCCAGCCAATGACTGCACGTTGGATCCCCCCAGATGAGCGAAGCAAATTCGTATCCAACATGATGGGTAATTATAAACCATTCTTCAGGCCGAAATCGGCATTTTTGACGCCGCTGAAGATGATGATCTGTTTTGCAGCTTCTTCCCTCGGTGCAGCCATTACGATGCCGATGGCGGGGTTCCTTATAGCTAGTTTAGGGTGGGAATCAGTTTTCTACGTCACCGGGGCTATAGGTTTAATCTGGAGTCTCGTTTGGTTCCTTTTGGTCTTCGATTCGCCGGCCCAGCATCCCAGGATCTCTCTGGAAGAGCGAAAGTACATAGAGGACTCTATAGGAACAACTTCTTCGTCTAAAGTAAAAGGACTAAAAACCTGTTGTCAGAATGTTTATCAATGGTGCTATTGAAGAGAATTAGTTGTCCAACGTTTCACGTTGAATTTCCATTCCCAGCATCTCCCAGTGCCTTGGAAAGCGATGTTCACGTCCATCCCTGTCTGGGCGATCATCATCACTCACAGTTGCAGTGTTTTCGGGTACTTCACTGTAGTCAACCAATTGCCAACGTACATGAAGTACATATTGAATTTCAACATCAAGGAGGTAACGTCGAACCGTGATTCAATTTTTATTTAGGAAGTACAACGTCCGAAGTATTGAAATTAATTTCCAGAATGGCCTGCTGTGCTCCTTGCCGTATTTAGGAAAATACGTTTTCGCAATAGCAACTTCCAGCGTGGCGGATTGTTTACGCAGGAAGAACAAGCTCTCCGTGACCGCCATTCGCAAGCTTTTTACTACTTTTGGTGAGACCATAAAAAATTTTTTAATGCAAAAAAAAATCAAATATCATTATAGCCCCCATATTGACGTTGTAAAGTTAGAAACGATTCGTGACACCCAATTCAGAGAAAATTTTCGTAAACGAGAGGTACTTGACGGCATTTTCACATAGCGTTAAAACGGTTAAGTGGAATGAGATTGAAAAAAAATATTCATGATTTTAATATTACTTCCAGCCGTGCTGAGCCCGGGCTTGCTGATGATCGTGGAGGCGTATTTCGGGCACGACCGAGTGATTTCGGTGGTTGTTTTTACAGTAGCTTTGACAATAAACGGAGCCGTGACCGCAGGTTATTTAGGAAACGGGCTGGACATTGCCCCGAATTTTTCTGGGACGATTTTCGGGATCGCCAACACTCTGAGCTCGCTGGGAGGTTTCCTCAGCAGTTTCATGGTAGGCAGCTTGACCTACCGCGATCAGACCTACTCTCAGTGGCAGATTATTTTCTGGATTCTGGCCCTGATTTACTGCTTCGGGGCGCTGGTCTTTGCTGTTTTTGGAACCGGCGAGCTCCAAAAGTGGAACAATCCAGACAGCGTCGAGGTCAAGAAGAGAGCATGCCCTGAAAACGGCGCAGAGGCAGAAGAACTGATAACACTAAATCAGAAACCTGGGGGGAGATGATGAAGAATAACTCCACACTATCTGTAGGTCGATACAAACATTTCTACTGTTAATTAGTAAATTAAGTCAGGTTTCGATCGCCTCGAAACACGTATACTCAGTTATAACCAATCGCCTTAACGTTCTTTTGTTACCAGATTCTATGTACAAACAAGAAATAAATTTATATTGAAGGAATTAACATTTTTATAAAAGCAAATCTCTATCGAGTTACCTGCCTTGGAAAATCGAGGCTGAGTGATGATTAGGTATTTCTTTAAAATATTTACCAGTCGCCGCGGGTTTCCACTTTCGGTACAGGGTTCCACTGTTCGCCGAGGGATGGCGCTACCGCCCCGTTGGCGCTAGCGTGTCGCGCGTTACGCGCCACTTTGTCCTGTCTTTTCCCACGAGGTGCTTGCAGTCAATCGGGCTGCGGGGTAAGGCTTTGCATCCTTCTCTAACACCCTGGACGCTAGATGATGCAATCTTCGTTGCTCTCATCGGATGAAGCATCGCGTCGGCGTTTGTCGTGGCGCTGCGTCTCGGGTGCGTCGCGATGGCCAGCGTAGGGGCGCCGCGCGTTGCGGTGGTGCTCGCCGTGACGCGTGGCGCTGCGGCGCTCCACCGTCCAACCAGGAGAACAGCTCGGCGAGGAGCTCTGTAAGTATCCATCTTGCTGTCTCTCTTTCCCCAACGGCAGTGTCCGTGGACATCGCATAACTAACTCTTTCTACCACCGTCTCGTAAACGGACAAAATATTAACGGTAACGGCCGCCTCGCATTTTATCAGTGTATCATAATTTTGACCTTTGAAGTGAGTGGCCATCTTTTCCATAGAAAAAGTGGAAACTTGTCAGAGTTCCACTTTTCTCGCGCCACGTCTATATTCTATAAAGTCGAGACGTGCTTTCTTTAAGTTAACCATGACAATGTTTAATTGTCTGTTTTCTGGGCATAAGGTTAGACAAAGTGGCATGGAAAACGTGGATGCGAAGCTTCGGAACTCAGGCGTTAAATCATGTAGTAATTTGCGAGCGCAACGTGTCACGGTTAAACTAATGCGGAGGGAATAATAATTAAACGGAAACGCGGTGCACGGCTTTAATCCCGAGGAACAAGAGTGCGATCAGCGGTCCAGCTCGTTACGAGCGTACCAATAACCGCGGCGATAATTAATCTGCTTTCCGGCTCGGCGTTCGCCACAGAGCTCGTTACCTCCGAGCTTTATGATTTGCAGGTTATCATAAATTCGTTGGAATCGTTTCCCACGTAGCAACGCGTTCGGACTCGGCTAACTCAGCTCCGAAGAGGATTTATCGCAACCCCGAGGTAAGGGACACCACGGCGATCATTTCTCTACTTAACCTAACTTTTTCCTACTTTCCCACCTACACGTTTAGACCATCTGGTAAAGATATATATTTCATTCCCGTACCTAGATTTGAATACTTTCAGAGCCGGTACACCACTTTTATTTACAGAGTCAACAGTGGTTAAAAAGTTCCCAGGTGGTCATCCATCCGAATACCGGCCACGTCCAACGTTGCTTAACTTACATCTCACGAGGATCATCGCTTTTAAACGTGGAATGAGCGTTGAAAATTATTTTAAAAAAGTGTAAATACCACAAGGTACTTAGAGACGAGCTAAAACTATCAAGGGTAGGGACGTCAATCTGGGCTCTTCACTTGCGAGGGAGGGAAGTTTCCCCCATATCGTCGATTCCGTCGTGGCATGATAAGCGGAAGGCTGAGCTTCTCATCTTCCCATGCCCCGTGCCCGTGGTTCCTCGGCCCCCACCTCGACGTTCTTAAAAGCCGGGGCAAGAGACATGTCGCGAAAGAGAGCAGGAGAGAGGGCTTCGCGTCGCCTCGCGCACCTGAGTTCCCGGCACCAGGAACGTTAGGCGCGGAGGCGACTGGCGCCGTTAGGTATGGCCGTAGAATCTTAGGAATTCATGGACTGCAGCACTGAATTCAGTTGCTATGTCGGCGGGCGCCGGGGAACAGGAGCAACAAAGAGGTCGACGGGTCGAAATTTGCCGCGCGGGACCGCCCGCTCGAGCAACGGCTTACCAGGAGCTTAAAAGACGCGAAAAGTAGGCCGACAGGCGCGCAGGAGTCGCGAAAAGTAGGGCTACTGGCGCGCAGGAATCGTAACAAGTAGTGCGACAGGCGCGCAGGAATCGGGGAAAGTGGCGCGCTCGGCGCGCAGGAGTGGTAAAAAGTAGTGCGACCGGCGCGCAGGAATCGCGAGAGATGGCGCCGCCGCGCGACCTCCTGGCCCTCTATTCGCCCCTGGTCGGTTGTGATTAACTAAGGTTTAATCAGCTTTACAAGCTAAACTTCTTTTGTCAACATGCACGTGCATGATAATCCGAGGCTATCTTTCCAGCTCGACCGGACCCCGGAGATCCGCGGATTCGCCTTCGGACGATATTCCGTGATATCGAGCCCAGCAGGAGGACCCAAGAATGAGTTCCTGGTGCCCCGGTGGCGGGAACAGAGTTTGTCGAGGTGCGCAGCCGGTCTTCGGACCCCGGTAGGAACCTCGGAGAGGTCTCATGCTGCCCTGATAACAAAATTCACAGGATGTTAGACGTTGAGTTCCACGAACCCGGAGGACCAATCGCGACGTGGCAATAGGGCCGGCGCTCCAATCACGGCGCGCGTTTACGCCTCGTGGATGAGCCGCTAGTAGAGAAGCGCCAGACGCTTCCGTGCAGTCATCAATGGAAAATCCACGGTTTCTTTTGTTTGTAACTTTACCCCTTTAAATGCAACTTGTGCGAGATTACTATTCGAACTTAGTGATTATGAAGGTATAACCTTTTCCGAAGGTACTTCAGCCAGCGCACTAGACTTCGCGGTAGCCTGGTCGTCCGTTTCTCCGCTCTCCAGCGGTTTTAGATTAAGTTCCCCGAAACTCCCGAATCGAGGTCGGACGGCGTCAAGGGGTTAAAGTATGTCCGCGAAACATATGGCGGACGGTGGAGGCGCCTCTTGCCGAGCATGTTGCCCTGGCTCGCCAGTTCGCAAGTTCTCCGTACAACGTTCGTAAACGTACGAAAGTGACGAGAAACGGAGCCCTCGAGAGGTTTAGCGACAGTTCTTATTTACGCGGGGCTATTAGTCGGGAACCGAAGGAGTTTTAGTGCGCCATCTGGCGAGATTTCATTCCCCGCTGGGCTCGCCGAGCGCCGCCTTCAAGTTCTTTTCCACTTCTTGACTCCGGATTCCCTTAACTTAGGACTTCCCCGTTGTCGGTGATCAAGCATCGCGGAGGTCTCGGTTACGGATAACGGCGATTATCCGGCACCGTCTAGACTCCCGGGAAAAATTCGGGGGGTTTATAAGCGCCTCCATAAACGGATTCTTTCGGAATCAACGGATTAGTACCCACCGTGGAGACACCTGCTACTTCACGTTTTACTCTTTTGCTGTTTAGCAATCGGTGTGCCGGCCACGGAGTGCATAATGAACAGCCATGATATCCAGCTCTGCGACTAGATCCCAACGACATCGACATTATCCAACGTGTACCTGTCTATCCTCTCCAAGTCCGGATCCCTGGCTCCACGACCGGGTCCGTTGCACCAGGAATCCACGACCCGGCCCACAATCCCACGGTTCCGTGTGGTCAGCCGGTCCGGTGATTAAACTCCCGGCGTGATCAGTGACCCGAGAAGAGTGGATAATGGCCGGCGGGGGAGAGAGCGAATTTGGAGAAATATACCCGATGCTTAATCGCACTGGTTACCGGATTATTAAGGTGGTTCCGACAACAAGGCATCTGCAACCAGGATACCCTTGCATGAGTTCAACATCCAGTGTCAGACGACGAGCGTCGAACGTCTACGAGCCCGGCAAAATGCATTATCTAATGTACAAGTCAAATCCAATGCTTGATGCGAAACACACCCTGAGATTCAATTTTCATTGAGACAAAGAATAATTATTCCGAAATGATTATTCTTTTAATTAGAAATATATATTCCTTCGACACTATTCGAAGTAATGTTTCTCTTGTTCGATGAAATTTTTTCCACTGGGTGGAATCACCTCGAGCAAGAATGAGAATTTTTTTAACTCTCGTTAAGCGATTCTTTTGAAAAGCCGAAGTATATTGTTTATAAGTCACATGAATGGCGTTTCGTTTTTATTTGTTTTTATTTCTGCGTCACTTTTTTTTATGTGCACCGTTGACTCTGGTACGTATATCGCTCAAAGATTTAAGCATGATACTGTGAAAGTATGGAAAATTTTTTTTATAATTATAATCTAGAGTGTTAGGCGGATTCTTGTTTAAGGGGGTCTTACAATTAGCGTCCTGGATACCGAGCATCGAACATGAAGCTTCGGTTGAGCTCTTGGAACCGAAATGGCGGCACAGGGGAACAGGAGTGGACGCAGGAACTGGTATAAAGGAACGGTATAATACGTGGAAGGGGATGAAGAGGGACAGGACGCCCGGGGCTTCGGGAATACCTCCGAGCCTACCAAACCACCATGCCGTGGCCGCCCCCAACTCATGGGAACTTCCTCGAGGCTATGCAGCATCTTCGCGACGCCGAAGAGATTTCGAGGCACCGAACCACCCTGAGGCCTGCCCGCCCGCCGTTCGGAGGACGGTAATTTACCAGGAATGCACCATGGCCGGCGAGATCTTCGTGCCGAAAAGCGCACATTCCGGCCTGTTCCCGTGTCCAGCTATCGCCCAAATGCGTGCATCTAGGGAACCCATTGGGCTCAAGGTAGACGAAACAGCCAAGGAACCACCTTCGGACGCTGATCCCAGATCGCTAAGACCGTGATTCAAGACATGGAAAAGAAGATCCGCAAAATATTCCTGAAAATGGGCCTGGAGATGGTGATTTAGTGCACCTAGCGTTAACCTCTTAGCTTCTAAACGCTACTATATCGGCTTCCGCCTGGATTGTCTCTTTGAATGGTACGCCACTAGTGGCTCACACATCATCCGAGACAAATCATGGTGGTACATTATGTACTCGCAATCCGCGTCTAACCGTACCGCGGAAAGTCCAGCCGTAGCTAAGAGTTTAAGTACCTACCCCTAAGTAGGACCATACGCGAAATGGGAATCGCCTAATCTTAAGTCGTCGAGGTCCTTGTCGGACTTGTCCTGGAAGGTACGGCTAAACGGTTAAAATCCATCCCACGTTCGGACCCTAACGGAGGGATAAGGATCGGACGCCGAATCTGCGGCAATTGTCTTAATACCGAATATTAGCCGTTTCGGATCGTGCGAGTGGCCGGCAGCGTCGTGGACGCGTTCGCCCCTTGGGACGAAAATTTCCAGGAACGCAGTCCCGTAGAGATCCGGGGCTAATAGGTGGGTGCGGGGAGTGCGAGTGCTTCGGCCGTGGTCGCTCGTTAGTCGTTAAGTTGCCGCACTTACAGGGCCGCGGCGGGCCCCGAAGTCGAGGGTGCATTGCCTCTCCGCCGACGGAGTTCCGGTACGTATGCCAAGTATGCGGGTGAGAAACACCCGGGGCTCGTCCGAGGTCCGCCCACGTTTAAGGTGCACACCGTGCAACCCACCACTTGGCCAGGACCCTGGGGCCATACACCGGCTATACCGGCTATACCGGCTATACCGGCCACGAGATGGTCCACCGCCGATTCTCGATTTCGCTCTTCACCTGCGGACCCAGCCACACGCGATCTCCAGGTCTCGGACCTGGTCCCGGGTCCGGCTCGTGGGGCTCAGGGCGCTGCGCTCAGGGCCCGCCCGAACGCCCCCGCGGGCACACGCCGCCATCACGCGAACTCTTCCCTCGACCCATCGCCCGTTTCCTATCATTACCAACCTGGGTATGTGAGGCTGGGAGTGCACTGGACGTCTTGAAGGCCCAACTTTTTTCCGGAGGCTCTGATCGAGGGGAAGAAGTCGGACCTGGATCGCCCGTGGAGAGATCAACACTGTACCGGGACTGGCTTGAAGGTGGTCCAATCAGTTCCTAACGCTGACTTTAGTCGGCATTGAAACTAGGGTCTCTAGGTCGAAATATCGACTTCTAGAGCCGTTGACTTTCCGTACATAGAAAGCATACATACGTCGGAACGAAAGGGCTAAGAGTGACCTACAGAAGGTGGCTCTTAAAGGTTTGGGGTACGCAGTCGAGCGCCCCAAGGAACACTCCACCATCACGCAAACTCTTCCCTCGACCCATCGCCTGTTTCCTATCATTACCAACCTGGGTATGTGAGGCTGGGAGTGCACTGGACGTCTTGAAGGCTCAACTTTTTTCCAGAGGCTCCGATCGAGGGGAAAAAAGTCCAGTCTGGGTCGCCTGTGGAGAGGCCAATGTCATTATACTGCGCCTGGCTTGAAGGTGATGGAACCTCATTTGGCGTCATTTAAACCCTTTCTTTCCCAATACCGACTTGAGCCGGCATCTATGAGAGGGTTTTTGAGAATTAACACTTATGTACACGTACGCTGGACCATATTAATTAACAGTGACCCACAGAAAGTGGTCCCCTTCTAGGTTTGGGGTTGATGGTTGGGCAGCCCCTCGGGCACTCGTGCCATCACACAAACCCTTTGAGGCGTTTGAGTGGAATGGGTTTTGTGATCATAGACCCAGACCCGCGGGGCTGGGAGTGCACTCGATGCCCTGTTCAACACCAGCCGAATTTATTAAATTAATCCCCCGCGCAGTTGGCCAGCGACCGCGGAACAAATTATGGCGGAAGAGTTTCCTGCTCGCCTTCGTATTCCACGACCCACAAGTCTTTCGAGCACGTGGCCGGTCTCCACCTGCTCTCTTGATGGGTGCATTGGAAACGCGATGCGCGATATCGATGAATAATCACCGCTCCGCGAACATGATTTAACGTCTCGGCAAACTCGGGCGCACGTAAACTCGGTAGCTCTCGGCGTACACGAGTGGACGCTGTTAAATCGCCATCTTGGTGACTCCGTCCGCTGCATGTCGGCTCCGCACTTTATGGACATGACGTTTAATCTTATAAATTAGGAGGATATTTTAACGTCCCCCGGCGGCTAATTATACTCGCCAGCCGTGTAGTACAATTATTAATTAGACACGTAATGCGTACACCAGGTGTAATGGAGAACAAACCGGAAGGCCGTGACTTCAAACAGCCTATAAATCAGGCGTAATCTCCGATTCGACGACTCTGCCGTGCGTTCAAGTTTTGATGCCAAGGGCGACTGGAAAGGTAAACGTACAAAGTGAGGGCAAAAAGTGCGAGAAAAAACCTCCGGGCGCCAAACCTGGGTTTGAAGAGTACTTTAACGCGTCCCAGGGGCCGACTCGTATTCACTGGGCTTGTGGGATGATTGTTATTAATTAGACAGTTGGCAGAGGCACATGCCAGGTGTGATGGTTCACCTGCGACCACACACCGGGCCAACCTGCGCACAATGTGGGACCAGGGGACGCCGTTCGGTTCTCCAACATGGCGGCGTTCGAAGGGCCGGTCACGTGACATCTGACCCACATCCGGTCGATGTTTACGGGCCAATATCATCCGCCTATTAAAGTGAAATGCCGCCGCGGCGCGGTCGTTCCCGGGATTTATGGCCCGATCGGGTTGCCCAGATAGAGCCTATTTATTAATCTATAACGTTCGATCTCCGCGCGCGGTCCCGGATTTGTAGATCGCGCCAACCTTTCCGGACTAATGCGTCTTCCCCCGCCGCGCCACGCGATCGCCCCGCCATCTTGGAGGACGACGCGATACCGCGTCTATATTCACGGAGGACTTTTTTGGAGTTCCCGACGACCATTAGACAAGGATCTGCACAAATTGCATAGCTCGTCGGCTAATGGAGTCCTTAGGCGAGTTGCGTGTTTATTGCGATTCCAGTTTACGTCCATGTTGAAAGGTTGAAAGGTGCGCGCTCTAAAGTGTTTTATACGCCGCGTGAAATATGGTGCCTGCGAGCACTCCCCTCTCGGCCTGGGAAATCGAACGAGGAACCGAAGACGATTACGCCCTCGTATAATGAGAGTCCCGCTTCGATAATGACCTGCAATGTCCGATTATTAAACCTACAGGTGTTTGGCTCCGGAGGAGCGATCGGTTCCTCGACGCCATCTTGGAGGCTCGGACAGAAGCACTCCGAGGGGAGGGACAAATTTCAGGAAATTGATCACCTGGCACGCTAGTCGGAGGCAAAACAAAGGAACTACGGAGACCTTGGACATACACGTGTCAGGGGGGACAGATTCGGGCACAAAGGTTCCTCTACTTCTGGGTCTGAACGTGTAACGCTCGAAATTCGGGTTTCTGAATGGTGAACCAAGATGGCGGACTCTTGCAACGGCTGCACCAGTTTGCATCTTCCTGGTGCCTCTTGTTCTTCCATGTTGTCGGGTAGAAATTGATTGACGTTAGATCTGTAAATTATTTATTTAACATTCTTGGATTGGGATTTGACGTACCACGAAGGAGGGACAGATTCGGGTACAAAGGTTCCTCTACTTCTAGGTCTGAAAGTGTAACGCTCGAAATTCGGGTTTCTGGTGAACCAAGATGGCGGACTCTTACAACGGATGCACCAGTTTGCATCTTCCTGGTGCCTCTTGTTCTTCCATGTTGTCGGGTTGAAATTGATTGACGTTAGATCTGTAAATTATTTATTTAACGTTCTTGGATTAGGATTTGACGTACCACGACTTATCCCCTACCAACGGCCTTTCGCGACGGGTGTTACGGACGTCCGCCATTTTTATGCCACCAGGTGGGCAGTCTTGTGCAGCCGTGTGCAAGCTTGCACGCGCCGTGTGCACCGTGCTCGTGCAGCTTCCGGTTCCGGCGCGTGTTCCTGCCAGAAACCTGCACGCAACCTGCACGCAGCCTGCGTGGCGGGCACACTTCGCTCCCCGGGTGCATCCCCGGGCGCAGTTGCACCTGACGTGACGAGGACACGTCCTGCTGGCGCAGATCGCTAGATAGGGATGCTAATCGTGGCGAATTGAGACAAAGACCCTTCCGGAATGCCGTCCGATCGATTACTGAGGAGACAATTTCGCTCTTGTGGAAAGGACGAAATACCGCCGGCAGATGGCGCTGCTAGACCGACCATTACTACTTTCATTACTTTAAGCCATTTCAGACATTAATCGTTAATTAACAATTAACAACGAGCGTTACATTTTGGGCACGAACAAGTGTATTTATTTCAAAGAGTGAAAGAATTCCCAGTATTCTTGTTACGAGCTGGAATTTAGCAACGAAAATGTTTAGATCGATGAAGGTACCCTAGTAGGATAGAATAATTTCTAAATATTTCTTCATAATCTCTGCTAAATATCTCACTGACATTTTGTTATTATAATTTATGAACATACGATAAAAATACATTTTTTACTTCACGATTATTATCGGACACTTCATTTTGATATCGAAAGACGCGACAAAGTTTTCTAATATTTGTTCATTCATATTAATATTTATTTATTTATATATTATATTAGTAATATTTATTTAAGTGAAACGAAATGTTTTATATTATACAAATATTATAAGAATAATAGTCTAATGTAAACGTCTTGGAAATATTTCAAATGCCCGGTAAATATTAACAAAATGTAGGATATTCGTTAAATATATAGAAAATATAGGACAAATATTTTGTGCTGCTAGGGTATATTCTATTTATTGTTACTGCGTAAGTTTCGTACACTGAGAGGAAATTTCAGTGAAGGTAAGAAATATTTTGTTGATCCTAGGAATTTCACTGAAATAAACTCGAATAATAAATTAGACGCAACGTTTCTTCGGAATTGTGATAAACTATATTTGACTGAAATAACTGTCATTCAATTGTTCATTGGATTAGGAAAATATTGGATGTTGTTATTTCGTTCAGTATGGGATATTTGAATTTTCGGAAACGGTGTTCGGACGGGAAGCGGAAGCGAGGCAATTGTTGGAGGCATTCCGAAAATTCGGAAATCTGGCGTGCACCACAGGCGCTCGTTATAGCCCTGGAATAATATCGCACGTGGCAGGGACTTCGGAAGTATTCGGTCTGCTTTGGCTGGCCACCAAATGACAGTGTAATGCTTAATAAACGACCCACATGGCCGCCGTATGGAGAGCAAACCGCGTTCCGGGTATCAGCTGCTGACAACTGGCCTCATATACTCGAATTAACGGC
This sequence comes from Orussus abietinus, assembly GCF_000612105.2. Taxonomy (NCBI): domain Eukaryota; kingdom Metazoa; phylum Arthropoda; class Insecta; order Hymenoptera; family Orussidae; genus Orussus; species Orussus abietinus. The sequence goes on from NW_019395567.1 coordinate 635,184, forward strand.
GCCCAGTTTTGGGTACCTTCCAATCGATATTATCCCCGCCAATTCGTTCGATTTTCCTGCAAAAGCCCTCTGGCTCCTAACCTACATTTCCGGCCCAAATACTCTGCGAAGCGCTGCAAAAAGATGGCGAATTTTACCACCTATCCCCTACACCAAGAAGTGTTCTTTTTCTCTCTCGAAGAAATTACCCTAGTAGCGCAAAATATTTCTCCAATATTTTCTACATATTTAACGAATATCCTACATTTTCTGAATATTTAGCGGGCATTTGAAATATTTCCAAGACGTTTACTTTAGAATATTATGCTTGTAATATTTGTATAATATTAGCTCCACGTGTTTTCGTAATATTTTTCTCTCTCGAAGAAATGACCCTAGTAGCGCAAAATATTTCTCCAATATTTTCTACATATTTAATGAATATCCTACATTTTCTGAATATTTAGCGGGCATTTGAAATATTTCCAAGACGTTTACTTTAGAATATTATGCTTGTAATATTTGTATAATATTAGCTCCACGTGTTTTCGTAATATTTTTCTAACAGATGTACGAAACATTTGGCTTCATTTTGATATAAGTATTTTATTTTATATATTATCCGTACGCCCCCGGCGGACCTGTAGGATATAAGAAGCAGGAAAATGTCTCCTTGATTTAATGAAAGTTTAGTAAATCGAGGGATTATTCAAGATGCTGGAAAATATTGTCCTAGGGCCTTTCGGAAGCAGTAATGAGTCAAGGAGTTAACGAGGCTGCGCAAAATAAAATGGCCGTTGCGAAAGCCGTCTATCTGGGCGCCGTAATTGATAGCCACTGCAATCGCGACCGTCGCTCGAGACATGTTAAAGCTTAACATATCGAATTCCACATTTTCCACGGCGGTAGACACACGCGTGCGCGCGCACACACGGGGGCCCACTTTTGCGGCATAAAATGCGGCACATGAATCATAGACCCACGTAGTCGGACCGTGGCGCCAGGAGTTGCGACGCGCCATATTTGTCAGGGAATGATTCGTGTCATAAAAGGGAAACGGAATACCGAGACGAGCTCCAGGGCCTTAGAGAGAGATATATACGTTTCCAGAAAGGCGAAAATTAGCCTCCTAACCTAACTAATGAGCGCAAATTGATCGCCCAATTCGAGCGGCCGTTTAACCGCGTAATCGTGGTTTCCCATGTTCGTGGGATCCAGGTCACGGCATGGCAAACGCTGGAAAAGTTCATTCATAATCGTCGTAATGTATCGCACCTAGGAAAGGGGTAATTAGAAAGGCATTATGCCTCCCGAAAGGCCGAGAAGTCGGATACATAAGCGGTAGGGATCATTTCTGTCGCGACAAACGTGGATTCAAGATGGCGGCGCGGGGAGACGCTTGGGAATGGAATCAACTGTTTCTGGGTAAGTTTACTGGGAAAAGGGTTACATGTTATTGTTTTAATTGGGTTAATTAATTGCTATCATTATTTATACAGATTTATATAGGGGTAGGAAGTTAAATTTATTTACAGAGTTACGGAGGGAGTGTTGATTTTGCATACCGGAGGGAACGGAGAGGTGCAGAAAGTGGACGAGCAAATCGAGGGATGGCTCGGCTTTGTCGAGCAAGTCGAGCCTTGACGTATTGTCAGCCGACTAGGTCATTTGCTAAGAATACTTACGGAAATGCTTGAAATAAATCTTTCGCGGAGCATTGACCCCGATGACTCGGTACGGGGTCAAGCTTATCTTTGGATCATTCCGTTCTTGCTGATCACTCAAGTCATCCTTTGTTTCTCTCCCAATCCACTCCTTCAAATGTAACGATTAAGAAGAAAAAAATTCTTTAAGTATGCTACCTATCCTTCCTTTCTGCCATTTTTCTACTTTAAGGAACAGGCATAACTTTTGGTGATTTTTACCAGGGACTTAAAATTATGTGGCATTTGGTTTTGCGCTGTGGATGGATTTGGGATTACCTGACTTTTGACTTTTGACTTTCGACACGTGGACACCTTTGCGGACGTAACGAGGAGTCCTCTTGTGCTGGCGATACCCGAGGCCGAGTTTGGCTCGGAGCTGCATTCCAAGAGTTTCTTGGCCAAGTTGTACATCGCACTGGCGCCACATACGCCGCATATGCCACATACGAGTTTATTCCCATCGCCTACGTGCATGTGCGACCGCGAATTTCTCTGTACTTCTTGTGTATCTTTGCCGCGCGACCTGAAGGCGGCCGCGTTTGCGTTGGTGCGGATCACGGTCGTATACATAATTCCAATAATTGATAAGCGATCGCTTAATGACAGTGATTTTCACTAACTTTCGGTCGCCGATAGGATAATACACCGTGGAACAGAAAATAAACATGCCCCATACTCTCTATCCCCAATGGCCCCATCAGAAATTAAAAATGGCGTCGATAAGCGATCACCGAGACATTCGGCGAAGTTTTAAGAGAAAATAAATGTTATTTTGTCAAGGCGCAGGAATAAAAAAATGATAGTGCCAGTATAGAGACTCCGTCGACGGATCGCTCGACGTGTACTTGGCGCGGGACTCAGGCATTTTCTTGCAGAAAGATTTGATATCTGTCAGCGATTATCGATGAGGCCTTGTTTCGGAGTCATTCGGCCGTGTCGATCGGGTTTCTTCGAATGATCCCGTAATTTCTGCTATTAATTTCTCTAGTGGGCGTTCTAAGTAGGAATAAATATCGAAAGCGTATCGTTAGGAAATCATTTGGCTTTATCGATCGAGTTCTCCGAGATCGTCCGGTAATTTATGCGTCCGAGTCGAGCCAACTCCCTGAATGCGCAACGAACCGACCATGCGACGCCATTACACACGTGGGAGGTATACTCCCGTCGTGCCGGACACTTCACGGCGGATCCAAAGAGCCGAGACGTTGACCCGAGGAATATATTTCCAGAATTAATCGCGGCGAATCGATCGGCGCACATTCGGCACGGATAACTCGACTCTTACGCGTATCACATCGAATCACCATATCGGCCTTTAAGGTTAAAACTCCCATAATGCCTTAGATGTTTCCACCTCTAATTTTTAAAATCCCATCTCCCCTATTACCTCTACTTCGTTCCTACTTTATTATTATTCGTATAATCTGAAAATCATAAGACGGTTTCAAAAATTCCCGCGCGCATTTCAAACGGCTCCGATTTCGCGCGCTGCTTCGTCATTGGTCGCGGCGATGTCACGTGACGCACTCCTCCGAATCGGCGTGTTATTGCGCACCTCTGGAATTCAAAGTTTGGGCCCCACCGATTCGGGGTTCCGTGCACGGTGCAGTTCATGAATAAAATCTCGAGTCATGTTACATGTGGCGCTCGCCTGGAATCGCGGCGGGCTGAGTCATACGTGCCGGTGAGCCCACTCGTGTCGTGCGTTCCATTAGTCGCGCAGCGCACGAGGTCGTGGGGCTGTTACTGGCGCCGAAGAGTTACGACCAGTCTAAAAGTGCCCAGGTACACGTACTTTTCCGAACCCTCGAAGAAAACCCAAGTTGAAGAAGTACTTAGACTCCGGGAAGACGGACGTTACCAAGTGGAAAGACGAAAACACAAAACCTAACCTAAAAGGGGCAGGCGATTCCCGACCCATTGAAATCCCGTAATTTTGGGGATTCCTTCCCGACGGAGGAGAGAAAGAGGAACGTGAAGCTTCTCCTCGACGGAAGTTCCGTCCGGAAAGCGGGGAAAAAAGAGAAACAAGGGGGAGTGCAGAAACAAGGAGCCGGCACGCTGAAAAACATCGCTAGGCTCGCCGCGGTGGCTTGTATACGATCTTGTCGGAATTGTACTTCCTCCGGGCAGCGGCCACCCCATTGGATGTTCCCAGTCATCCCATCTACATCCCCCGGCCTCCGAGAAACCCAAGACGGCTGCATGGGATGCATAATAATGCAAGGGGCTCCGCGTACGTGCTACCGCGCGCGGCAGCACTTAAACCCTGCAGCGGCCGCAGTCATGCGCGTGCGTTTACGTCGCGGACGCGGCGGGACGTAGCCGCGATTCTCGTCCCTAATGAATAGGCCATCCTCTCGGTTCCTGGAAACGCGGAGCTCCTCTAAACGATCTCGGACGCGACGCTCGGCCCGTCGATTCCATCGTGCATTTTAATCGGCTCTCCCAAGACAACGCCACTCTGTCTAAAAATCAGTTTAATTCGTATCCAGATAGAAGTTCATGATCATCATATGAGAAGGAAAATCGATTTGTATGGTAGGTAATAAGATATAACAAGAGCATCGAGAAGGAAACGTTCTGATAGGCTCTGCATGACAGAGGAATCGTAAAACGTTTCCTTATCGGTGGTGTAACGGCCTGTAGATTTTAAGATTGTTGCACCTCGCAACTGAGGTTATGGTGTCACGGCCTGCGACGAGCCGTGACCATTGGCAGTCATAAAGCGGGAAATCGCGAGGTCTCAAACGAGCTCGATCTCGCTTATTAAGGCGCTAAAGTGCTCGCGCATTACGGATGGCCAGCTCTGCTCACACTAGAAGTCCCCTAACGTGCTTTTACGAATTACACGTATATACGCAACGCCTTTAGCGCCGGCCGTGCGTGTCTCTTATTGCCGCGGCGTGCATGCGAGTTAGCCCCACGATGACCAATCCAAGTGTGCGAAATTAGAAGGAGGTACTTACCTGTAAAAAACCGCGCACATCCCCGGGATACCAACGAGCCGTGGCTAGTACCACCATTTCGCAAATTAATAAACCGCGAGATTACCTGGATACCCCGTGTTGCCTCCTGGACTCCGACGTGACCGGAACGCAACTCGGCGTCCGCCACCTTGGCCGCTTCCGCAAGAAGGTGCATCGGTAATGATTTCCTGAAAATGAAGAAATGGCCATCCTCGATGAGGACAGAAATGATTATCATTTATCACTATTCGAGAGGCAACTACCAGTCGCCGGACACACAGAAGTCCACATCATGGCGTCGCATATGGCAAGCGGACTCGACGTGCGCTTCTTAGCCTCGGCTTACTTCCGGTTTAATAACGGCCTAATCGCTTTAAGAAAAATAAAAAAAAAAATACCTGCATCGCGTTAACGCGCGTCTTTCTTGAAACGATCTTAACGACCCAAAGTCTTGGTCAGGCATTGAATGAAATCCAATGCGGACACTTTCGGCGATGTGTGCGGTGATTTGTGGGGGAATGAGCACCCTCACTGGTGAAAACGCTCGCATTTGGTTCTACCTTTACGTGAGATAATACACGTACTTGACCGTACGTGGGCGTGGAGATTATGTAGGTCCGCGTCTTCGTAGAAGTGTGCGAGCGTGGCGCCAGATGTCGCGCCTCGTAATCTTTATACCGGGCGCAGGCTCGCCGTCTCGTAACCTCAGAGACATTGGAATGGCGTATCGTATTTCCATACTCGCAACAATAATGCCTGGTTTATGCTCTGAAGCGCCTTCTGGGTACCGACCGCCACACCTTCCTGCCTGTCCCGAGCGACGCCCGTGTCGCTTGAAAGGCCACTTAGAGGTATATTTCGAAAAAATATCCCATCCGAGGAAAAATCTAAATCTAAATCCGGATCTAAATCACGAACAGACATGCCGGCCATCTTGGTTCCTGACTACGAGAGTCATGGCGTGGTCATCAAAGTTAGATCAACTAGGGACCACTCTGAACTTATGACACCCGAAGCTTATATGTATGTAATAATCGAATCCAACCCTTTATCCACCATCAACATTAGTAAATGTGACACATTACCAAGTTTCCCAGAGACAACTGCAAAACAAGCGAATAAAACGCGGAAATTGCCGCACGGAATATGTTTCAATAAGTGAACTGTTAATCTTTATTCGTCACCAGTGGTAGTGCGTCACTTTTCCAAGTTGTCGCGGAAAAGAAGGGAAAAAAGTAAATCAAACGCGAGACTTTGTTGCGGAATTAACGCACAGAACACGTTCCTGCGGATCGTCCATGCGGCGACGATAAACGCCAACGCAGGCCTCGCCTTGGCGTTGTTCGCGTTCGCGTTCATGCTCGTATTCGCATTCTCTCCCTCGTCATCTATCGGCCCTTTCTGGCGCTACCTCGTGCTCCTGGAAGTGACTCACCTCGGGAGAGTAGAGTCCGCCCCACACACAGTTCGCCGGAAAGGTCGTCGCCGACTCTCCCGACGTGCGGTCAACGTTCCTTGAGTCATGGAAAAGAAACCTGGCGCATAATTTTTGCAGATAGGCCCGTTGGAAAGCGCATTTGTCAACGTTCCTCGAGGTTTCGCCCGAGGAACTCGATGAGGCATTTCGAAAGTCCATCGGAGATCCTTGTTGGGTCTTTGTTGGGTCTTTGTTGGGTCCTTGATCGAGGTGTCGGGGCGGCGTAGGTGCCAGCCACGAAGAAGACGCCCCCAGGCGCATCTGGTAGCTTTAAGAGGATATGAAAGAGTCAGCCTATATGCATATCTGAGAAGTCAGATCGTTGGGGAAAGTATTCCCCGAGTTGGGTGTACCGATTTGTTCGAAACTTTACTTAGCGCCTTTCATATCCTCTTAATTTCTCCCAATCCCGCGTGACTCGTCGAGGAAGAGGCCGTCTGGGTCCGTCAGGAACCTTTGAGAAAACCGAATCCTGCCCACGGCCAGTTCCCACAGTCGCCCAACATGCGCTTATGCGCAGTCTTATGCGCTTACGCGAGCAGCCGAGATACGAGGACGCTGATATCCCCGCAACACGATGTGACGAAACGCTGGGACGTCGACATGAAAGGCGACCGCCCTGAACTGGTCCAGATTTGTGGAGGCTGCGAGACCCCATGGACCCCATCTCGACCGAAAAGTCCTTTGTCGTGATACCGGAGTCTTCTATCTCTCTTCGAGGTGTTTAATGCTGGCCTGGGGACGTGTCCTTAGGTCCTCTCTTGACATCACTGCTCCAAATCTAGCGACGAGCGAAATAGGTGTTGATCTTATGGCCTTGGTTTTGGTTTTGCGGAAAGTGTAGAATTTTTACCAAACCCAAGTCCTGGCCATCATCGCAGGATGCAGATTTTGGTCTTGCATTTGTTCATCGCTGTTCAGGGTGACGCGATCCCAGACTTTCCCATGATTTCGCGCGGACTTCCATGTTCAGAAGTCCTGGAATCATCTGATGCTCCGGGGCTTCCAAGCATTACGAAAACTAACAATTCCCCATGTTCAGGATGATCTCTTACCCCCCGGGCGGGATGTTCCTGTGATTTGCGAGCTGGCGCCGCCAACTTTGTGCGTGGAGTGGTCCAGCTGCTGCGTCTCGGTTATCTCATGATACGAGCGGGACTTCGGAGCTCCGGAGATATCGGGTTGCATTGCCGAGGCTTGATTTACCTTGTCGTTCGCCGCCAGCCTGCTAGACAGGAAACCACCTAGCTGGAAAGAGAAGTCGCGATATACCGAATGACTAGTAAAATTGCATTCCATGGGAATACCAATAAAATTAGCACCTGCATTTTTGCAGCAGGTTAGGACGTCATCGCGTCCTTTCGTGGGAATTAGGCGAACAAGGTGCAGAAGATGCAAACTAAACAGGAAACTATTTAGCTGGAATGAGAATTCGCGATATGCCGATTGACCAGTAAAATTGCATTCCATGGGAATACCAAAAAAATTAATACCTGCATTTTTGCCGCAGGTTAGGTTAGGTTAGGTTAGGTTAGGTTAGGATGGCATCGCGTCCTTTCGTATGAATTAGGCGAACAAGGTGCAGAAGATGCAAACTAAACAGGAAACTATCTAGGTGGAATGAGAATTCGCGATATACCGAAAGACGAACAAAATTGCATTCCATGGGAATACCAATAAAATTAGCACCTGCATTTTTGCAGCAGGTTAGGACGTCATCGCGTCCTTTCGTGGGAATTAGGTAAACAAGGTGCAGAAGATGCAAACTAAACAGGAAACTATCTAGCTGGAATGAGAATTCGCGATATACCGAAAGACGAACAAAATTGCATTCCATGGGAATACCAAAAAAATTAATACCTGCATTTTTGGAGCAGGTTAGGACGTCATCGCGTCCTTTTGGGGTAATTAGGTGAACAAGGTGCAGAAGATGCAAACTAAACAGGAAACTATCTAGCTGGAATGAAAATTCGCGATATACCGAATGACAAATAAAATTGCATTCCATGGGAATACCAAAAAAATTAATACCTGCATTTTTGCCGCAGGTTAGGACGTCATCGCGTCCTTTCGTGGGAATTAGGTAAACAAGGTGCAGAAGATGCAAACTAAACAGGAAACTATCTAGCTGGAATGAAAATTCGCGATATACCGAATGACAAATAAAATTGCATTCCATAGGAATACCAAAAAAATGAATACCTGCATTTTTGCCGCAGGTTAGGTTAGGTTAGGTTAGGACGTCATCGCGTCCTTTTGGGGTAATTAGGCGAACAAGGTGCAAAAGATGCAATTTAACAGGAAACTATCTACCTGGAATGGGAATTCGCGATATACCGAATGACAAATAAAATTGCATTCCACGGATATTCGAAGAAAATCATTACCTGTATCTTTGACGCAGGTCCAGGGGGGTCATCACGTCCTTTTGTGCACCCTGGACCTGGAATCCCTAGGGATGGGTCTTCATAGCCGGGATGTCCCGTTGCGGCCAGAGGACGGCTCCCGACCTATAAGGGCAGGTAATTAGGCGGGCAGGGTGCACAGGTAGACAGCCATAGAAACCCATAGGAACGGAAAGGTATCGGTTACCTTTCACAAAGAGACACGGAGGTGTATTTGGGGTATCGGTGACATCGGGCACAATGGCCCCGCCACCTGGGTCCGTTTTTATCCCGGCGATGTCCATTTTTCTCTAGGAGCGGAACACCTGTGCCCTTTAGCGCGCTTTTAGAGCCACTTCGGAGGATCCCTTAATGGCGGGGACGAAGGGCCGACCTCGCCCTCGGGATACTCCGCCGGGGCCGTAGAACAAATAACTCTCGGCAAAAAAGATTTCCCTCTGCGTGATCCAACCTAGTGACAGCAAATTACCGGCAATCTTCGCCGGCCATCTGCTCATATTTTTACTAATTATACCCAAGGGAGGAGACGTGAGAAACGTCTCTATACGCGCCGCCCCAGCTGGAATTAAACCTGCACCGAATTGCAGCGAATTAACCACTAATGTTGCACCTGACAATTTTTCGGCCCGAAACTTAACTACCCCTTAACCCTTTAAGGTATTATAAAATCGCCATACATACGTACCAAAAAGTCAAAATATTTATACAATTTTTCTTCAAGCGTGATTAGGGAGGTCCTAACTCACCGGGTCGATCGGAAGTCTTGAGACTCGGGAAATTTCATTTTTTGAAAGGAAAAAAAAATGTATTTAGTATTATTATTATAAAATATATTCATTATTATATTATTATCACCTTAATGACTCGAAGACGAATAATCTCCGATCTGCGAAGATCTGACCATTTTTCTATGTCGAGAAAATTGGTCGACCTGACATTTTTTAGCCATAAAAGCAGGACTCCGTTTTGCTGATTTTAGGGGCAATGTCAGGTCTTGCAACATTGTGCAAACGGTTATCGAATTTACTTCCTGGGGTGTAAATCTCTCGCGTTGCTCGGGATCTCATCGGGGATGGGATTAAGGTCACTTGTTAGCCGGGTCCGTTGATTTTCGAACGGCCGTTTTCATTCGAGATTTATGCAAGCTATCCTCCCGGGGAGCCGTGAGAAGATCACAGAGGAGAAATTTCCAAGGAGGCATTAGTCCGTGGATGTGGAGAAGGATCCTCGGCCTACGTAAACTATTGCGGATAATGCTATGCCTCTGCAGCGGTAGTGGAGCCGTTGCCGTTACTCCCGGGAGCGGGTTGCAACATCTCTATCACTGCACCGCCATTGCTGGTATAACGTGGCGGCACATGTGACATTTTTGCGCCCCGGGAATAAAACCCCGCGAAAATGCGTATACCATGCAAATTTCTAACGGTGTATGATGCCATATCTCCATCATGCCCGTCATACGGCGGCGCATCAACGCGAGTTGTAACGTCTCCATCGCTGCGGCAGCTCGGACCATAATCGCAGGTTTCATGTCTGGAATTCCGTGAAATTTGTTCGGGAAAACCTCTAAAGGATTTTGGAAATCAGAATCTTTGAGACGGGACGCTCAAAAACCTGGATATAGGATTAAAAAACGGGAATTGCAACGTCTCCGTCGCTGTGGCCTCCAAGAGAACTTAGTAAACTTTCAAAATCTCCATCGCTGCGGTACTTTGGACCATAATTGTAGGTTTCATGCCTGGAATTGCGCGAAATTTCTTCGTGGAAAATTCCAAAATATTTTCAAAACTGAAATTCTTAAGACATGGCGGCGCATCAACGCGAGTTGTAACGTCTCCATCGCTGCGGCACCTCGGACCATAATCGCAGGTTTCATGTCTGGAATTCCGTGAAATTTGTTCGGGAAAATATCTAAAGGATTTTGGAAATCCGAATCTTTGAGACGGGACGCTCAAAAACCTGGATATAGGATTAAAAAACGGGAATTGCAACGTCTCCATCGCTGCGGCACCTCGGACCATAATTAAAGGTCCATGCCTAGGATCGCAGGAAATTTCTCCCTGAAAACTTGCAAAATCTTTTCAAAATTAAGACCCTTAAGGCAGGAAGTCCTAAGTTCGATATTCACGGTCAAGAAAGTCAGGGATATGGTGAAAGTAAAGGCGAAGCCGCTGGCGTCGGTTTCGAAAAAAGCACAATGGCGACGTCAAGGGACGCGCGAGGTCGCAAAATCACCTGCCTTTCCGGAAAGGTAGCGGGCCAAGGGGCCAAGAAAAGAGATGTTAACGTTTTAAGGTCCCACCCGGGAGACAAGGGTCTTGCCTTCAATGCTCATCGAGCGCGTTGTCTACACGACCCAGGGGACCGTTTTACATTGTCCGGGGGGTAATGCCTCGAAGGGCAACCTCGGGGGGGTCGAGGAATCTTCTCGAAGGGCAGGTGAGCCTAAGATAGCATAAATCAGATTCCGGTAAGCGGTAAAAGGCACGGCGTTCGTCAGTTTTACCTCGGGGTCCACAATGGCCCCCTGCCATGCCGAGACCCCCTGCAGCCAATTTTCCCGACTTCGCCCTGCTTTGTAACCGATACCCTAAACCCTTCGTTGCACCTGTTGCACCGTTCGAGCCGAGTGCAACGAATGCCTGGGTGAAAACTGCACCGGAAATGAATTCCAGGAATTGTAATACCGATATTAAAATGAAAATTACCCTGCCACTCCGTCCTACTTACCTGTATCGACCGAAAACTTTCAGGGCTTGCCCTGAACAAATTTTATTTCTTGCTGTAAATGCGTTTCATTTTGCATTTTAAAATTTTGCATTTATATATGTACTGATAATATTGAGGGTTAAAGTCGTGCTGCGTTTACATCGCGGTTTAAGTAGGTTCAGAGGTAAACGCGCAGCTGTCGGAGGAATGAATTTTCGAAATCGCCTTTCCCACGTACACCTGTGTCGCTCCTCTTTTTTCGGCAATCTCCCGTGAGTCCATCTGAAGCCGAAATCGAAAAATAGACAGCCGGAATCGCGGATGTAGAAACGGTTGCACCTGCCGCCTGGTTTACAGGATAGCTACCCGACCCGTTTTACGCCTTCAGCTATTCCCCCATAATCCACGCCATTTTGTAAGTAACACTGAGTCTTTTCACGCACCTGTCCTTCTATATCTAGAAACACACGTTGCACTCTCGACAACGTACAAACTTTCACTCAAAACAATTGAAGCCTCACATTTGACAATTTTTCTACCCATGCCTGGAGTAAAGAGAGGCGGTCGGTCGACGTTTGTGAACTTGTCGGAGACGCAACCGCGTCTCTCGATGCGTTCTTTTTTAAGTTATGAAGATTCGGCCGGAGTTCCAGGTCTGGATTCGGAAATATTTCTCGTTTTCCGAGCCCGGACACCCTTTGCGCGTCCTGGGAATACCTCAATTAGGCTCTTTTCGAAAATTTCTCCAGCGTTTCCCGGCGCGTTAAGCCGACCCTTGCAATTACTGCGAAAGGTGAGGCTCGAGAGCCGGCTAAGAATTTCGGAGGGTATTACGACCGTAACGGATACTTACCCGAGCCCCGTCTCGGGATAGCTGTAACCTGTTTCATTCGTAAATTTTCCCGCAGACAAAGTGGCGTGACAAGATGATACCGCCGCGTCCCGCTGGGCGTTCTGCCCGACGGTGGGCAGCTTTGAAATCGATACGGAGGGGTGTTAAACTTTTATGCAGCCGGTCGCCCGTTGCGCCTCCACTCGCCTTCGTCGTTTAATAAGGCCCCATTCTTCGTGCAACCTTCCGCCGCGTTCCAAAAACGGAATTTTGAGTGCCGCTCAAAGTATCGGACCCGGTTCTCGAAAAAGAAAGAGAGATTCGCCGTATTCTCTTCTTAATATTTAAGGTCATTCTGTACATATAAAATGTCAAGATATTTATAAAACTTTTCTCCAAACTGGGGCACCGTATCATTTAAGACTTCGATACTTGATTACGAAGGCTTTGAGGAAGAACATTGTGCTCATGAAATTTCATGTTGAAAGATATATATAGGTTCTAGTCTGGAATAAATAAAAAAAAATTTTATTCAAATTTCTGGTGCAATAGGATGCATCCTGCAGTAATTTAACCTGTTAACCGGGTATGACGAAATTTGTATTGCTATAATGTCCCCATTGTGAAACGAGTTGTACAAATGTTAATTGCCTGGTTAACAGGTTGATGCAACCCAATGCAACTTTTCGCGGTTTAATGCAAGCCAATGCTATTTTTCGCGATTTAATGGAATCCAATGGAATTTTTCGCGATTTAATTCAATCCAATGCAACTTTTCACGATTTAATGCAATCAATGCAAAATGCAATCCAATGCAACTTTTCACGATTTAATGCAATCAATGCAAAATGCAATTCAATGCAACTTTTCACGATTTAATGCAATAAATGCGAAATGCAATCCATTGCAACTTTTCGCGATTTAATGCAATGCAATTTTTCGCGATTTAATCCAATGCAATTTTCCGCGATTTAATTCAATCCATTGCAACTTTTTTACGATTTAATGCAATCAATGCAAAATGCAATCCAATGCAACTTTTCACGATTTAATGCAATCAATGCGAAATGCATTCCAATGCAACTTTTCGCGATTTAATGCAATCCAATGCGATTTTTCGCGATTTAATTCAATCCAATGCAATTTTTCGCGATTTAATACAATCAATGCAAAATGCAATCCAATGCAACTTTTCGTGATTTAATGCAATCCAATGTAACTTTACGCAATTTAATGCAATCCAATGCAACTTTTCACGATTTAATGCAATCAATGCAAAATGCAATCCAATGCAACTTTTCGCGATTTAATGCAATCCAATGCAATTTTTCGCGATTTAATGCAATCCAATGCAATTTTTCGCGATTTAATTCAATCCAATGCAATTTATCGCAATTTAATGCAATCCAATGCAACTTTTCGCGATTCAATGCAATTCAATGCAACTTTTCGCGATTTAATGCAATCCAATGCAATTTTTCGCGATTTAATTTAATGCAATGCAATCTATCGCAATTTAATTCAATCCAATGCAACTTTTCGCGATTCAATGCAATTCAATGCATCTTTTCGTGATGTGACATATCCGGACTTATTCCGTGTCGCCGCGACGCGATTCGAGTGCGTCGCGCCGAGTGACGCAGCGGCAGGTGCGGCGCGTCGCGTTTAACGATTGGTCCGGTCCGAGGCACTCTCGCACCTGTAACCCAGGAAAGGACCAGGGATCCTCGTTATTCCCGTTTCCACCACCCTCTCGGTCGATAAGTTACGAGACGGATTTACGAGGGCTGCCTTACGGGTCGAGTGTGGGCCAGATCGGGAAAAGATGGCGGCGAGGATCCGCGTTTAACGGTAAACCCGACGTAATACGCGGCCGACGTAAACAACGCGGACAGCGTGGACAACGAGCGTCGTTTATCTAACCTTTTTTACGGCCCTGCTCGTTTCTTCGAGACTGCCGGACGCTTAGATAGGGACTTTCACGAGGATTGGACGAAGGTCCGACTGCATCGCGGCGAACGTGAGATCGCTTCGCGCATGGGAGCCCACGTGAACGCACACAGACCTCGAGAAGTGCATCCGAATGCGATTTCTCTCTGGTGTGCGAGACGGGAACGGGCTTCTGGTTTTCGCCTCCTCCGGTCTCTCTTTGCCTGATACCTGTTGATCCTTGAACACCTCCCGACTACGCAGGCGCAGGATAGCCGATTTTTTCCAAGGGCGAAGGAACTGGGATTTAACCCTGGTTCGCTTAACTCGGTGCAACTCGCTCCTTAGGATAACAAGACATGCGAAAGACCTTACCAGACGCCTCGATAATAAATCCTCATTCAGCTATAGAGATACTCCGAACAGAACTCAAGGAACATTTTGAAAATTCCAAAAAATTCACCGAAGCGCGAAGGATTTAGATGCATTCACACTTCATTAGCGTTTACTTCAGTCAAATCGTTATTCTTTCAATTGACAAAACATTAGGACCGTGAAAAAATGTGTAAGGATTTAATGTTGATGGTGAGTAAGAGTTTTTGGGGATTTTTTTTTCCCAAGGCCATGTGCGTTTAGTTATGGTAATTGCATGTCTACAGGGATCCAGGATTTGCCTCGACCTTCGGGGAAGGATTTCGGAAACGTGTCCCCGAACTCGTTTCCACGGTTTACGTCGACGGGTTCTCCATTTTCGCATAACTTCGATGCTGCAGGCCTGGAACTAAATAAACAGTCCACGGGGGTCATGGGGTGTAGCAAAGGGACCCCTAAGTCCACCTTCACAAAGCGTTTCTAAGGGCCGACCGAGGTATTTTGGGGATTTGGTCAATGAACAGAGGTGTGAGGTCTTCGTGCCCATTTTATTTAGCAATTTCCCGGCGGACTCTCCTATAGCTCCATTTTCGGGACGCGTGAGGAGGTTGCTGACCGGCAGCTTAAGGGACACCTTCGAATCCCATGCCCACACCTGACCATCTTCCAGTCCTTATGGGAAGTCCGGTCCAGGTTCCATCCGGAGTGCAACCTAATCTCCCCAGTAAATAGCGAATAATCCCCCAGACTCGCGAATTTCGGCGTCCGGCAATTATTCCCCTAGATGCACTCTTTGCTTTGGACACCTGAACACATCGCCGAAATCTGGCGAGGGTCCTAACCCGGCACTAAGCGTCTTTATTTTTGCCCTCGAAGTTAGGCCGGCTGCACCAAATCGGAGATAATCGGCATAAGAAGTGCACAGAGCTGAGCCTCGCGAGATTGCAATGCCATAATGACTAGAGCTTGGCTTTTTTCACGGGTGATTAGACGTTGCCATATAACTGCTGATGGGTAGGTCCACGTCCCCCATCAGAGGTAGATTCCGATCTAGATGACTGAAGGTGGATATCTGAAGATGAAGACCCGGAGTACAAGTTTAGGTTAGGTTAGATAGAGATTCCCATGACTGAGCGGCGTGTTTCGATTTTCTGTTGGCTTCTACCACTAGCCAGGTTCATGAGAATCTCCCCTTTGGGAGGTTCCTAACCCTAGATCTCGCCATTGGTTTCGGGGAACCGTGTAATTATTCCCAGTTTTTCCCCCGAAATAGCAATTTCGGCTGGTGGGAAGATTTTTTGCAATTCCGGAGCAGCATCTTCTATTTTTCTGGCCAATTTGATACGGACACGCGAATCGGGTTCCGCGTTGGTTCCCCGGCACTCCGGTGCACGAGACTGTGCAGTAAGCTGCGGCTCCTCTGACCTGATCTTATCAGGAGATCTTATCAATGGCGCTTTGCAGCCGGAGAGCCACCGATACCGCGTCAGGAAATATTAGACAAAAGTCCCGGCGCAGCTGCGTTTGTCTCGCGGTCGGCGCCATACATGGCACATGTACCGCAGGGCCAACGCTCGCTTGCGGGGCACCATAACCACGACCACCATACCCTACATAACCTGCGAAGCTGCTGCATCGCGGTCACGCCGTGTCCCGTGGGAAACGACCGGCACGTAGCCGATACATATCCGATCGTCGCGGGTGTTGTTGCGAGGAGAATTACCCGTCTCTATGAGAATAATTACCCTCCCGTGTAAGAAACGGATTATATGCCTCGCGCAGAAATTGCTACACGGGGAAAAAGCAGGCAATGAGAAAAGTGGGCGCTACCCGCTCTGGGACGATAAACGTCCGTTAAGGAGCGTCGAAGTGACCACCGCAAATTGCGGAGTCTTAAGGTAGATCATGAAGAACGTTCTGGAACTTGGCCCCCCTTTCGGGGTTTTTTTTTATGGGAATTAAGTCCGACAACGACAGAAATTTGGGGGTGTTTTTATTCGAGATGTACAATTTTTAGGTTAAGATACAGTTGAGTTATGGCTGCTCCGTGGGAGAGGTTGCAGGTTTCCCCTTGATCCGCAAACGGCGTCGCTTCTAGGTGCGCCGTGGACCCGGAGGTTAAGAGCAGGTCGAAGTGGAACGGAGTCGAATGAAAGGCAGGAGGGGACGGTCGGCTGGCCACAGGTGTGCCAACCGCAGTGCAGGCGCCAGGACCCAGCAGGTAGCCTTTGCCTTTTGCCCAGTCCCCCGCGCCAGCTGGCCCCCCTGGGACAGGGGAACTCGTGAGACTCGCTTCGGAACGAGAAGAAGAGAGACGACGCGATACGGGTCGGGGCGAGCGAGAGTGGGACGATGCGCACGGGTCCGCGGACCGCGAGAGACTGAGCCTCAGTCACTGAGGGCCTTAACTCAAGGCGGGATCGGCCGGACCGAAAGCCGCCCCTGAATACAGATGGCCGGACCGCTGCGGGGTTTTAGAGCGCCTCCGCACCGGAGAATAGTTCTTTACGGATTAGCTTCGACTCCGACTCCTCCCTTCTTCGGACCTCTATGTTTTCTTTCTCCCTTTTTTTCTTCTTAGATTATCCTTCCCTCCCTCGAAGCACCCTGTGGCTTGTGTGGGTATTTCGGGCAGGTTCCGACCGAGATGCTTACGATTCATCCAAGATGGCGGATGCAAAGGGAAAGACATTTTTATCCATTGTTTTAACTCCTTTCAGGTTATGCAACAGAATTTGTCACGTGGTTTAGAGAATTTCTCCTAGTCCCTTACCTTCGTAGGTTTTGTTTGACGTTCAAGATGGCGGAATCAAGACAGGGACAGTTTTTAGTGCCTGTTTTCACGTCCTTGCGTGCTCTCAGGTATGCGAAATTAGACTTGGACGTCTATTGGGAGGTGGTCCGCTCACTTCCCACGGTCCCCGGGAACTGACCGGTCTCTTCGGATGCTTCCTTCCGAATTCCGCGAGCGGTAATCCCTGCCGGGCGATTATGCAGCACGCGGGGTCGCGTGACCGCGGGAATACCCGTGATCGCAGATCGCCGGATACTCTCCCGCCGCGCTGGGAACCCGGAGTGGCCGCGCCTGTCTCCGAATAATCTCCCCGAAATTATGCGGCCACGCGCGGCTATTTTGCGAGCGGACGTCCAGGAAAATTTGCGAGCCCGGCCCGGCAGGTTGCCCGGTGCACCTGATACCTGGGAGACACCCTGGTGCCAGGTGGACCTGCCTGCAAATGTGGCGCTCTTTCCTCTCTTCAAGATCCATCAACTAATTCCTATTGAGTCGTCTCAAAGTTTACGCCATTCCTTTGCATTTAAACTATTTCACTTTTTAAACAGTAAAATCTGAAGAAATGAAATGTCAAGATCTAGAATGAAGAAAACGTGAAATTTGGAGAAGTACAATTTAATGTGATGAAATCTCAAGGAGTAAAGCTTTAAGAAGTGACACTTTATTTCATGAATTAAAATGGAGACATGGAAATAGAACGAAATAAAACATGTAATTGCGTGATATTATTCTTGCTGGAGTTAATAGAAAAAAAAATAAAAAGAAACCTTACTGAAGGTTTAATTCAGGAATCTTGAGTGGGGAAGAGAACGTGGGAAAGACACACGAACCGCGCTAAACGGTGTACCGGAGTATTTACATACGGACACTTTTTTATTTTTTTTTTCGACGTGGCACCAAGTAGTCCAGAGTTTTAGGAGAGGAACGCTTTCGCGTCTCTATTACCCCTCGAGAGGTCTTTGAGTGGTCCTCTTGTGGTCCTGGCATCCCATTTGGGAGAACTCATGGGATATCCATAACCTCGTAGGAGGCGAGGTAAACTCATAAAAAGAACTCGACTCGAATGCGAAATTTCTCTCCTCGGCTTTTTTCCCTCGATTCGGCGGTAATTAGACCGCGCACCTGCGATCCTCTTCTCGGGAGAAAGTTCGAACGTGTCGCTCGATTCGGACATTGATACCAATTCGGGAAACGTGGATGCAGAGAGGAAAGGAAGTCGCAAAAAGCCTGCACTACATTTCAACATCTATCGAGCACGGCTTTTAAAGGAGAAACTCAAACCAGGAACATTTTCATAGCTAACAGTAAATTGAGGGATACTGTTTTCACGGGAAAAATTGTGGTGGAGTACGATTTACATGAGAAAATTTTGCAGATGTATGATTTCTCTTCGAACTCAAAGGTGCTACGAGGCCGCCATCTTGTTCCAGGGCACCTATCGACGAAACCTTTCGCGATTTCCTATCATGATTTTTTTTTAAGACATGCAAAACGAACGAGGAACATTATTTTCAAAAAATCAAGGGGTGGTATTTTCACAACAAAAATGTGCAGATGAATCCATGATGACCCATTATAACGACGTGATTTCGCCCTCAGAGGTGCCGTGCGGCCGCCATCTTGTCCCAGGACATCTATCGACGAAATAATTCACGATTTTCAATTACAACTTAATGAGGACATGCAAAACTAACAAGGGATATTATTTTCACGACTAAAAAATCGAGGAGTACTATTTTCACAAGAAAAACGTGCAGAAGAATCCATGATGACCCATTATAACGACGTGATTTCGCCCTCAGAGATGCCGTGCAGCCGCCATCTTGTCCCAGGACACCTATCGGCAAAAGGATTCGTGATTTTCCTTGGGTCCATTATCGCATAACTGCACCGGGCGTGGGAGCCAGGCTGGTTTCGTGGCCCACGAGGGGCCCAAATTACTACTATAAACTTTTAATGCCAGCCTCCGCGGATTGCAACCGCACGCACGTGCGTCTCGAATTCCGCGGGGCAATTCGAGGTGCCGTTTAAGCCCTGAGAGACCTTCGCGGAATTCCGCAAACCGGGAGAGAAACTGGGATTAATTTGGGATTCTTGAGGGTGGAAATTATCAAGCCGGTCCTCGCGTGGAAATTTAACGCGCTCGTAAAGCCGGCCATTTTGGGACGGTTTTTGGACGTCCTTTCGGGACCGCCATGTGGCCGCAGGACACGTCGAGAGGGTTTTCAGAATTTGCCAAAGAACAGGAACTACGGTCACACGAAGTGCACTCTGCCTTCGGGGCGAAATCTGGCGCCACGTGTTTCTTGTTTCGAGGAAGCTGGGGGCGATGAGAAAATGAAAACAACCCCGGAAAACACGCCGGGATCGTTTTCACCCCGACGAAGTCATTCCCTGAAGCATTCGACTCCGGTTTCCCGATCTGGGGTCGACCGCAGCCCCTCTTCGAAATTTCCACTTTATTAGTTTTTCCCCTGATTCCGGAAAAATTCGCTCAGTTTAGAAATTTCCGAAACTCCTCGTGAGTTGCTACCGCCTCTGTTAACGACGGAAGCAGATTAATTACATTTAATTATTTTGTTTTTAGGTAGTTTCATTGAGGATAATTCAATTTCCAAGATGGCGGAAGATGTCGACTGGAAGAGCCGAACGACTGTAATGCAGCTGTAAATGGCGTCGGTAATATCTCTCGCAAATAACGGCGCTGTAGTATCTGCTCGAGTGGCGGTTGTGTAGGTATAATAACGTAGATATAATGTATACTTGACGTTATATACGCCGCAAGGATTGCCCGAGCCGGCATTCAAAGTGATTTGTCAGTTGAACCGGGCACCCGCTCAAACAGAGCTCGGATGTCACCGCCTAGAGTTGACAATGACAACCACCATCGATGCTGACCCTGCTGATGGCATACAGGATACCGCGAAACGGCGAAATGGCGGAAATGCACACGTAGCAAGCCCCGACTAAGCGATCTCAATGATAGACCCTGAAATTAATCCAGCCCGACAATATAAAAAAATAATTCTCAAGGAGTATTACGATAAGAAAAAGGAAGTTCATCCCCTCCCGCAGATTCCTCGGCAAAAAAGGAGCCGATCTTCTCTTTTCTAAATTTTCGAGAGACAAACGGTTCCCGAGATAACCTGCTACGACCTCGACCAATGGGAAACTCGGAGCTAGCCCCGCCCCCTCCGCGCTGATTGGCGGACTGTGGATCGGAATATCTCGGGAACGGTTCGCTCCTCGGAATTTCTGAAAAGAGCTTTTTTGTTCGGCTCGTTACGAGGAACGTCGCCGTGCAGAGGAAACAGCGGGATTTTATATTCCTTTACGAGTTTTCCGAGATAGAGCGATGGAAGGGCCGGCTCGCATCCCCCTTAGGACGGCGTAATTGAAACAGCACGTGTCTGGTGAAACAGAGGGCGAACTAATGGCGCCATTGCGTTATCAGACACGTCACGGAGCAGAAAGCCGGGGATACGGGGAAGTGGGAGCGGGGAATACGGAATGGGGGATACGAAACGGGGAATATAGCGAGCACGGATGTTGGCCATGTGTCGGCCATGCTGTGCGGGCGCAGTCGATATCGGCTTTTGATTTCCAGGTCGGAGAAGGAAGGCTTCTGCTTTCGCGCTTCATTAGAATTTCCATTCCCCATTGAGCGCCCCCTCGGCCGGAGTATCGCGTTCCCGATGAAATCCCGTTTCTGGTTACGAGCCTGTTACCGAGCATCCGGACGGGTCCGGTTCCGGGACGTCCTTGCTCGATAATTATGCATTAAATGGAATTTCAGGACAATTATACCCTGAATCCATTCAAGGGCTATTAGTCGTGTTTCTATTGTCTCCAAACTCCCCCTAGATTTAAAAAATCGGATTTTTCATGGGAATTATCCCCGATTTGTTTATCATCGTCGCCTGGGGAATATATGCGAACCTCTGGGAAGCGTTCCAGGGACTTTCGGGTTAATCGCGTTAAAAGCTCGTCCGGAAGTAATTAAATTCCCGTCTCTTCGACGACGCGGCTTTGTCGGGGCTTTTGCTCCTTGTCGACATTGTTCCACGTGCCGAGTTTGCAGAAACTCCGAAAGGAAGTTTCGCCGCTACTTTCGCCCTTACGCCGAGTGGTCTTTCGGCGGCCCTTTGTCCTCCAAAATGACGATCTGAATTATCGCCAATGCCTTTTTTTTAGTACGACGTTCTGACGTTTTCCAGTAATTTTGCGATTTCATTAAAAGATCCACGTTTTTACTCGCCATGGAGAAGGGAAACTCACGTGGAGCTGGATTTCACGAGCGCGCCATATCGTGTAATTTTTCTGACGATTCTGACACTTTCCAGGAATTTTGCGATTTTATTAAAAGAGTCAGAAATTTACATCTTCACAGAGGAGCAGAACTCGCGGCACAATTTTACGAATGCGCCATATCGTGTAATTTTTCTGACGATTCTGACACTTTCCAGGAATTTTGCGATTTTATTAAAAGAGTCAGAAATTTACATCTTCACAGAGGAGCAGAACTCGCGACACAATTTTACGAATGCGCTGCCTTGTACACTTTAAAAGATGTTTCTGCCATTTTCCAGGAATTTTACGGAGTTTATCGAGAAAGTAAAAAATGTCCACTCGTCAGGTGCAAAACTTAGGTGCGACACTTTCCAGGAATTTTGCGATTTTATTAAAAGAGTCAGAAATTTATATCTTCACAGAGTAGCAGAACTCGCGGCACAATTTTACGAATACGCTACCTTGTACACTTTAAAAGACGTTTCTGCCATTTTCCAGGAATTTTACGGAGTTTATCGAGAAAGTAAAAAATGTCCACTCGTCAGGTGCAAAACTGAGGTGGAGCAGAATGTCACCCCCGTGGTTCAGGGACGCGCCAAGTGCAACGCGTGCATGTTTGCGAGCAAAGTTGCGCAGGTAAGCGTGCAAATTTGTCCGCGTTTGCGGGCGTTTGCCCTAGGAAACGCACACACGCGATTCCGCGTGACGGCCGTCTCGGCATATGGCGGGCTTTAATAATTGAAGTTGACACCGACGCAGATGTGGCCCGAGTCGCGCGCCGGCCATCAAATATTTAGAGATTATAAAGTATGTGATGGCGCATTGTGTGCACCCGCTTTCCGCTAACCAAGACCCGCTCGTCCACTCGCAATATTCAAAAGACCGTACGATTTCAATATTAATATCAAATCTAGAGCTATCAAAAGTTCAAACTCCATATCCCCGGAAAAACATTGCATGAACCTCAAATCATATTGCACATGCATGTTATTGAAAAAAAAATTATAAAAATGCGTCACGAAGTCAGCCGGAAATTACATCTTCTGCATGTGCAGTTGCAAGTCAATCTCAGGTAAATTGTTTCCGATTGTCGTTCGTTTCTTCGTAAAATTTGCGCAAAACTTTTGTTGCTAATTCTCGGGATATTTTTAAGGGAGCCAATTTCGACATTTTATTATAAGGGACCGCAAGATTGTTGCAGCTTGGGGAGAATGTTGCGTGCATGTTTGTTCTCGGGTGCAATTTCGACCTGAGAGAGTTCTTTCGGAACAATGTGTCTAAATTGCTTCGCGTCTGGGGAACGCGTCGGAAATTTCGGGTCCCTAGAAATCGTAATGACCGTAATTTAGTGCGTTATAAACAGTCTGCCTACGTAGTCCGTTAAGCCGCTCTTCATGTTTTCACACGAATGGATCGACGTGTCGAAGAATTGACACGAGAATAAATTCTTCAGCCAAAATGGCGGGCCCTTGTAACAAAAGGAAGTCATCGGGTGTCAAACGAACGCGCGATTACGGTCATTAAAATGCATCGACCTAGAAGAGCACTAATCACGCGATGCAAGGTGTGTATTATACGGCAGCCTTGAAATCTATATTAGGTCATCCAGTCATCAGGCATCCTTTCCTGACAAGTGATGGGCCCACAAATCATGGGAAAGACCCCCAAGGATGGACTGAAAAAAAGTTAAAAAAAAACCAATGAATAAATAAAGACTTACAGTGTCGTAATAACCACTGGAGTAATAAATGAACATTAATAAATGACAGAGAAAGAGCCCTGTAGGAAAAGTTCCACCTTTTCGAGAAGTGAAGTGAATTTCGAAATTAATAAGATTAATGAGATTACTTAAATTATTTAATATGACTATTTGCAGGTTTTGAAATTCACGGATATGCCTCGAGGCCAGTCTGAAGATCGCTCGTTGAACACCTCGGGCATTATCCGGAGCTCCGAAGTCCAAATTATGTCATCCACCTGTCAGACGTCCGAGACAAAAGGCGAGAGTCGAAAAAGCGAGGAAGAGCGGAGGGGCAGAATCCGGCGAACTATAATTTACCAGGCGAAATGCCGTAATCGTCGCCGATCGGATCGGGCCTTTACCAAAGGAGCGGGCCAATGAAATTGATTAATGCGAGTGGCAGGTTTAACCGGCAGGTGCGAGAGACCTGACAAATCGCGACAAGTTAGAAGACGGGCTCGGAGCTGAAGAGGGAGTCGGTCCCTCTCGGACTCGGAAAGGGGACAGATGCGGATTTTGCGATTCACACGTGGTCGACCAAAATTTCCCGTTTTTAATACAGAAGAACATGCTTAAACGAAAAAAAGCCTGATTTCGAGTATTCTGAGATCGCTGAAAAAAAGAAAAAAAATGTTGAATTCACGAATACGTGCTCAAACCAAAATTTAAAAGCCTAATTTCGAATACTTTGAGACCGCTGAACGAAATTTTTGATATACGAAAACATGATCAAACCAAATATCCTTATTCTGAGATCGCTGAAAAAAAGGATAAAAAATGTTGAATTCACGAACACGTGCTCAAACCAAAGTTTAAAAGCCTAATTTCGAATATTTTGAGACCGCTGAACGAAATTTTTCATATACGAAAACATGATCAAACCAAATATCCTTATTCTGAGATCGCTGAAAAAAAGAAAAAAAAATGTTGAATTCACGAGCACGTGCTCAAACCAAAATTTAAAAGCCTAATTTCGAATATTTTGAGACCGCTGAACGAAATTTTTCATATACGAAAACATGATCAAACCAAATATCCTTATTCCGGGAGTTTGAGGCAAAATTAAAAAGTCGGTCTTACTAGAGTATACCCAATAAAATTCCCTATATCAGATTTTGTCCCGCAACGTAATCTCGTTCAGAGTCGAGGTACCCAGGATCTGCGTCAACTGCAGACGTCTTATCCCCTTATCATCCTCCTGGGAATTTCGGGCATAATCAGTAGTTTGCGCCGAAGAAAAGATACTTCGATACGGAAGATCGGAATCCTGGGGGAAAGTTTGGAGGAAAAGTCTCGGTCCTCCCCCTGCGGCCGGTAATCTTCCTACGTGACGGACGAGCGGAACTTTTTCCCCCAGGAGTTAATTCCGCGTGTAAATACCAGGCCGTCATAATTATCGGCCCGACCGGGAGTTATCGGTCGAAAGTTTTCCAATTAGTCAGAAACGTCGTTGTGGTGGTCGTTGCGGTCTTCGGGAGTCCAGATGGTCGGCACGCCGTGCGAGGAAGAGTCCTCGGAGCGGTCTTCGTGCATGCTAAAATGCCGACCCAGACCCAACGGTGGATTGCCTCTTGCCTGCATTTAACGACGGGGCTATTAACTCGCTTTGTTAATTTCTGCCCCTCGCGTTAAGCCGTCGAAATATAAATTACCGCCATGGCCGCCCGCGCTGTCGTCACGACACCATTTCATCAACGCCGACCATTACAAATAATTCCTTGATTTCTTCCGCAATGCAACTGCCCGACAACGATTTTTATATAAATTTGTATGAATCAAAACCACTAAGAAAAAATCTGATCGCGCCAAAGAAATATTTTATTAACCCAAAAAAAAATTCTTTCACTCGAACTCACCATGTCACAATTTCGAGGAGACGTTGCGTCCAATTTATTCCAGTTCGACTCAAATACTTATTAATTAAACATTTGAAAAATATAGTAGTTAATGTCTAATGTTCCTTAACTTATTCTTAATCGTTTTTAGCTCGGTGGAGTATGTCTGGTCTGTTGAAGATCCATCGCGGAGTGTTACTTCTTGACACCCGGCGTGTCTTTCGTCTGTGCAGCGATTTCCGAGGGGACGGGAAAAAAATTAAAAAAAACGGGGGTAAAAAAAAACAAGTGCAGTCATAAGAGTCGCATTATGCAAGGAAATCGGGAGGGGTCCAGGGGCTCTTCAACGAGAACAACTGCGCTTTAACTTGAAGCCACTCAGCTGTCTTTGTAGCCGAACACGTGCGTTCTTCCCTGAAACTTTTTCGGACCTTAAACCTTCGAGCTAATGCATCCTAAATGAGCATCGATAAGATACGCGATAGAGTGAATTATTGCCGATAAGGGCGGTTATTTATTTTAATAAATGAGATTATCAGGGCAAGAAGTTGTCAACCCCCCACAACGCTGATTTACTGCGTTCCGAGAAGGATGACAAATCCCTGACCTAACCCAATATAATAAAGCTACCCATAATTGACTACATAAATTCCATGCTTTTATCGAATGACTTTCAATGACGACGAAAATTCTGCCGCACTTTTTAATTTTTTTTTTTTCTGGATTTCATCCTAAATTCCCTCTTGAATCACGGTTAGGAGTGAACTCCATTCACATGAAATGAAATCTTTCTTTGGATCTTTTATCGGACGAATTGTTAAGTTTAATTAGTTTAATTTTAATATTTCCCTCTCGTGGAGATTCTTCGATGTCTTAACGATCGCACATGGAAACGTCACTTAAGAGGCTTATTTTGTATCCGTCAGCGGTTGAGTTACGGTAATTGGCTGTCTGTGGGATGAGTATCCCGGAAAAAAAAAAAAGATGTAACGATATTCTCACGGCGGTGACATTATAATTGCCTGTGCCGATATTTACGAGTACCCGAACCAGGGACATAATTACATTTCCACCGTCGTTTAATTCCGGCCAGGAGGTTTACGATTACCTTGACGACGTGTCAACATTCCACATGAAAGCATGAAAAAAAAAAAAAATGACAAATCCCTCATCCCTTAAAAAAGAAACTGTACAAAATTGCCGTAAAATGGCAAGAAATTTTGGCAAAAAGAATTGCCTATATTTCGCGCGTTCCGCATTGTTCCGGAGCTCGTTATCACCTCGTTAGCCGTCTAATTAACGCGTCTTCGGCACGTCGTCACCCAAAACGACGTCCTTTCCCTCGGGAAACCCGTATGGAGTCACCTTATGGTGTCTACCCGCAGCAGGGTGTCGTTCTATATTTACGTGGGTATAATGTAACAGGGAGAACGTTCACCCCTGTCTTTTAATACGACACGTGGGCACCCCCTGCGTGCCTGAAACGTGCCGTGTTACTTTTGGCCAGCAGCTTTTGTCAAAAGTTGCTCTAAACCCCCCTCAGCGAAGCCCTACTTGGAAATTCACTTTCCAAGCTGAATTATTGACCCCCTTAATAGGGTCAAGAGCGCCAAACATGGGAAAACCTAGAAAGATCTGCAAATCCCGGCCAATTTTCGCGCCTCGAATTTTTCCATTTCTTTTTAAGCATGAAAATGTGTCATTCAGTTAATTCCGTAAAAATAAGAATTTTTTTTTCCAGGAATTTTTAGGGTTGCAAGATTTCGAGGTTAGGGACGGCATGATTTAGGTCGTTTATTATGTAGGGTTTAGAATTTTCTGGGGGTTTAGGGGGCTGTGAGATTTCGAGGTTAAGGGCAGTTCGGAGTTCAGAGCCCGGGTGTGCCCGAAAATAGCTTCTCGGCGATTCCAGAACGCCCCGATGTTTCCCTTGCCGACTTTCGGGGATTTCATGCAAGACCGCGTGCACGTGGCGCTACACGTGCGCGCCGAGTGCCGCCCTTTGTCGTCGGCAATAAGGACGACGTGTAAGGATGGTGGGATTTCCGGTTTTTCCAGAGCGACGGAAAACCCGAAGTAACCAGGGAGTGCTGTCCGATGCGGGACAAAATATGTTTAAGCGACAATAACCCCAGACTCGGCAATATCCTCTTAATCCTAACCTCTCAACCCCCCTTTCCAACGAACTGAAATTTTTCACATTCATACGAGTGAAAGAAAATGTTCATCGAGCCAGTGAATTATTTCTTTGAGTGGTACCAATGAAATGTTTTTTGTAAATTCAACGAATAATTCCGTGACTCAAATAAAATGGAATAAATTGAATGTGCCGTATCTCCGGAACTTCTGACAATTTATTTCAGCCAAATAATTATTTTTTGGATTAAATATTTCTTTGCTGCCATTCAAAGAAATATCTCCTTGGTTCACTGAATTCCTTTTTCTCGATGTACATTCCAGGAATTTTTCCGCATAGAATCGCTTTCAAACACGACTCTTGGACCTCCAAATTTAGGTTGCGGGTGGAAAATGCTTACCGACGCCATTTTTATTTTCTAGAGCTTCGTGGGAGGTTTTCTGATGCCGAAAGAAATGAACTAAATATTTTATTTCCTTGAATTTTATAGTATAGGACCATTAGCGACGCTCTTTGGGGGGGGGGGCTCGATTACTGCCGGCCAATAAGTACTGGGGCAACGCAATAAAAATCGGGAATCCCGAAGGTAATGCCGTTAGGACACACGTGTGAGGCCCGTAAGGCGTGGCATTTGGTGCAATAACACGTCGAAGGGCACTGCAATGACCCGGGGAAGCCCCTTCCGCCAAAAGCCTCGGATATCTGCTAAACATATGCGCCGATAGGGGTGCGTTAAGGGTATTAGAACGGCGAAAGTTTCTGTGCGTGTCCGCCAGATGTCCGGGCGAGGAAAGTCCCAATGGCACCGGCTGCCACAGACCCACCCCCTGCACTCATCCCGGGTGGCTCCTGGTGGTACCCCGAGGTGCACCCTATTCTCTATCGACTACCTTCTATCAACTATCCAAGACATTGGCAAAGAAAATCCATTCACGTCACGTCAATCCACCCAAAAATCCACACTACCGCACATTAACCGCTTGCGCTGACAACTAATTCACAGATTCGCAGATTATCGACACGCGTGACACGTCATTGGACTTTCACACCCCTTAAACGGAATTTTAAGTGATTTTTACCCAACGCCATAACGCATAAATCTGCTCTCTGGATGTGCAACATGGCACTCTACCACATTTTCGTGTGTGGCGCTGTGGAAAATGTGATTGCTTTTTTTCTGAAGAGTGGTAGTTATATTTTTTGGGTACGTTTTTGATAACTTAAGTCTATGGGTTAATTGTCCAAGGTGATGACGAAGAGCATTATTTGGGGTGTTCGCCCCAAAAATGGCGATAACGATCCAGTTTGGTTGCTGGAAATGACCATGACTATATCTAGGGGTTTTGGGGTCAGAGGGTGCTCGCAGAAGATCGTCTATCCAGGATGTCCCCACAGGACTGCTGGAGTTCGCCGAGCCAATTCAGGACCCCTCCTATACCGGCTGCTACCACGGGGACCTCGCAGAACTCGCATCTCTGAGATCGTCCTTGGGGAATCCATCACGCCCCGACTCGGAGCCTGCGGCTAAAAGGAATCCCCTTTCAACCCCCGGGAGTAATAAGTGCGATTGCGCCAGCTGGCCTGCCGTGGGACACGGCATGCGACGGTACACCGTGTATTACGGTGTGGCACGGGGTGGTATATCAGCGCCACACACAATACACCACGTCGAATAGTAAAGTAGTGTACCACACGGTATACCACACCGTACTGTACAATGGTGTGGTACGCCGGGTAACACAACAGGATAGCATACCGTATGACACACCAAGATGCTGTAACACCCCACACCCTTAATCAGTACCGCGGTACCTTCCGGTAGCACCTTGGTCACGTTCATCCCGGTGATACCAAACTCATAGTTTTATGTGGTCACATCACGTAGACAAGTTGCACTTCTCATGATGTCTTTGGAATAGCCATGGTGATCAGGCGCCAGACTCGACACACCAAGATGCTGTAACACCCCACACCCTTAATCAGTACCGCGGTACCTTCCGGTAGCACCTTGGTCACGTTCATCCCGGTGATACCAAACTCATAGTTTTATGTGGTCACATCACGTAGACAAGTTGCACTTCTCATTATGTCTTTGGAATAGCCACGATGATCGAGCCTAGGGTCGCATTTGCATAGACGCCGACCACACAAGCCGAGTCCCTTGGGTTGATCGAGGGTCCTATCTCGTCGAGGAGGGTGCCGAGTGTCTTGGTGGTGGCACACGGGTCCACTGGTACTGTCCACCTGGAAGAGTCCATTGGCTGCGATCCCAAATTCATAGTTTTAGGTGATCCCATCAAGTAGACAAGTTGCACTTCTCATGATGTCTTTGGAATAGCCATGGTGATCAGGCGCCAGACTCGGTTTCACGGTTTGGGGTTCTGGACACTGGTCCAGGGTCGCATCTGCATAGACGCCGACCACACAAGCCGAGTCCCTTGGGTTGATCGAGGGTCCTATCTCGTCGAGGAGGGTGCCGAGTGTCGTGGTGGTGGCACACGGGTCCACTGCTACAGTCCTCCTGGACGAGTCGACTGGCTGTCCGTGCGGATGGCATGTGAAAGATATGGCGCGGCCTCTAATCCGCGGGCGGATCCGCGGACGGAGGGGACGCCGAGCAGATGGCCTCGTCGACGCCAATCAGCTAATCCGCCCGTTTCTCTGCGCTTGACGTCCACGCATTACTTGCTCGCGATTGGCCGCCATCGTGTCCGGAAAAACTGGAGTGCGAGCCGAGACACGTCGAGTTGGCCCTCCAGGCCTTGACGGAGAGTTGGCAGAGGCGGTTTTGGCAGACGGCTGACAGCGGAGTGCCTTCCTGGATTGCGAGGTCGACGAGGACGCGGGCGACACCCGGGTCCTGGAACTCATCCCAGGACATGACGATCGATCGCGTCTCCTCTATCCATTTCGAAAGTTCCTTGAAAGATCAACTTATTCCGAACAAGTCTGTCTAAAAATTATTCTTCAAGATCCTCTACGTCCCTGTCAGTTTCCAAATTACTTAAAGTGCAACTGACGTTGCAGGACCTTTGTAAAAAAAAAAATGTCATGAGCACCACGTTCTTTCTTAGGGTCTTCATAATCACATGCTGAAGTTTCCGTCGTTTAGGTGACTCCAGTTCGGTGAAAAGTTTAATAAATACTTTTACGCTTTGTATATATAGAATGACCCTTTCGTATCACTTTAAGGGTTTCTAGGAGGAAGGATGTCGAGGTCCAGGCAGGTTCTCGCATTTTTGGGTGTCATAGGGTGGTCGGCATGACTCCTGGCGATCGGTTCCTGGTCCACGACCCTTACTTTGGAGTCCGCTCGCTATCGGGTTCTCTTGTTTTCCGATCAAACATCGGCGTCCACGAGTCGGACACGAGCGTGTCCGCCTTCGCGGCTCGCCGGGCAAATCAGGCGGACAAACACGAGGAGAGCGTCATGCCCTACGGCCGGTTTCCACTGTGGAAGATTTTGCCTCCCTCGACGAGCAAACAGAAACTCCGGCGCGAGATTCCCGATGGATACAAATATTTCCCCAAAGCGTTAGACCCCTCCTCGGTCCGCGTAATTTGGTTAGAGGATAATTATCGCGCGACCGCCCGACATTTCCGCGCCTCGCGATCCTCCAGGAGCGAAAATGACCTTTGGCTTCGGTCTAGGGACAATTTTAGTCAATGTAAACGAAGGGGCCCAGAAAATGTCAAAACCAACCGAATGGACTATGGAAAACCTACGCAAGATGCATAGAAGTCCCGAAATGCGAAGCTTCTTCGGGGACCAAAATGGCGGACGCGCCAGAAGGCCTGCTTGGTACTGGTAACCGTAAAAAATTGACCTTAACGGTATAAATTTACTAATCAAATTACCGAAACAGGATAAATTATACTTTTTGCAAATCGATCAACGGATTTATTGGCATAATTACGGTTACTGTTGCGCCAGGTATCTAGGAAACAGTTAATTGCCGCTTAACGCGTCTTAAACAAGAAACTTCGGGGACCAAAATGGCGGACGCGCTAAAAGACCTGCTTGGTACTGGTAACCGTAAAGAATTGACCATAACGGTATAAATTTACTAATCAAATTACCGAAACAGGATAAATTATACTTTTTGCAAAGCGATCACCGGATTTATTGGCATAATTACGGTTACTGTTGCGCGAGGTATCTAAGAAACTGTTAATTGTCGCTTAACGCGTCTTAAACAAGAAACTTCGGGGACCAAAATGGCGGACGCGCCAGAAGGCCTGCTTGGTACTGGTAACCGTAAAGAATTGACCATAACGGTATAAATTTACTAATAAAATTACCGAAACAGGATAAATTATACTTTTTGCAAATCGATCACCGGATTTATTGGCATAATTACGGTTACTGTTGCGCCAGGTATCTAGGAAACTGTTAATTGTCGCTTAACGCGTCTTAAGAAACTTCGGGGACCAAAATGGCGGATGCGTAACCGGGCGACCGGTTTCTCTCCTTCTCGACGTCTGAAATCTCTTAATCCCCGTCAATCTCGAAGTGGAGAAAAAAGGGAGCCCAAATAGGAGCGAAAACCGACCGCTCTGAATGTCCGTCTCGAAAAATGCACGCAAGCTCGAAAGGGCCAGCTGGTCCGGCACCTTTCGGCAACAGAGACGCCTTTCATCTCGAGTTCCTCTCGTGTTCCTCGTTGGCTCGCCACTGGAGGAATAAAAGAGACCCCCAACGCGGCACGTCGATCCCCTCTGTCGGCCATCCTTCTAACCTTCGTCTCGCAGAGCCGCCATATTGTCTCAGCTGCCAGAAGCCGCTCCGCTCTGCCTCTCCGCTTCGCAATTATAACCCTCGAAGTACAATGATCCTCGTACTTTGCGTCTATTCGCGCCCAACCGACGCCAAGATGGCAACTGGGAAGATATCTCGCAGCTACTCTACTTTTTTACTTCCCTAGATCCTAAGTATTTATACCCCGCGCTGGGAGTGATAAAGTTTTCGGGTCTTTGGCTGGAATTTTAATTACTAAAGGATTAATCATGTACTTTGGGCATCAAGAACCGCATCGGGATTATTATCCTTGAAAAACAATGATCCTTGTGATTGGCGTCTATTCGCGCTGGAGGACGCCAAGATGGCGGTCGAAAATACATCTCGCAACTACTCTACTTTTTTACTTCCCTAGATCCTAAGTATTTATCCCCCGCGCTGAGAGTGATAAAGTTTTCGGGTCTTTGGCTGGAATTTTAATTACTAAAGGATTAATAATGTACTTTGGGCATCGAGAACCGCATCGGGATTATTATCCTTGAAAAACAATGATCCTTGTGATTAGCGTCTATTCGCGCCAGAAGACGCCAAGATGGCGGTCGAAAAGACATCTCGCAGCTACTCTACTTTTTTACTTCCCTAGATCCTAAGTATTTATCCCCCGCGCTGGGAGTGATAAAGTTTTCGGGTCTTTGGCTGGAATTTTAATTACTAAAGGATTAATCATGTACTTTGGGCATCGAGAACCGCATCGGGATTATTATCCTTGAAAAACAATGAGCCTTGTGATTGGCGTCTATTCGCGCTGGAGGACGCCAAGATGGCGGTCGAAAAGACATCTCGCAACTACTCTACTTTTTTACTTCCCTTGATCCTAAGTATTTATTCTCCACGCTGGGAATGTTAAAATTTTCGGAATTTTTACTGGAATTTTATTTATGAAAGGATTAACAATATACTTGGAGCACCGAACAGCCTCATCGCGTGCGGATATCCGGCGAGCCGATCAGCCAAGCCGCGGGCCGACAATGTTGCCGACTCGAGAAATTACCAGCACGTGATGAGTATCGGAACACGCGATGCATACTCGCCGCGATTTGCGAACATCAGCCACCGTGCATTCCGCGGCGCATATCGAGGCGACATTTAATTTAAATTTAACCGATTTCAACGGCACGCCGCCCGTAATGCGGAATCGCGTGCGGAATTGGCCGGGGGTATTTGCGTAAAGAGGGACCGCAGGGCGCGCGGAATCTCTCTGCGGAATAATAATCATTAATGGCGCGCCCGCTGCGTAACGAGAGTACAAAGTCCCGGCAGCGGCGATATTGCTCAGCCGTATCGATTCTTTCTAGAGAAACACCCCACCCGGAAATCGTCGAAATGGCCGATTTTACCCGCAAAAGTCATCGATGAATCGGCCCGCCGGCGGAAGTGCGGGCTGATTAGCGCGTCCGGTGATTAACCGGCGTTAATTATCGGGGCTTACCGGCCCCGAAAAGGTCCGCCTCAAATCCGCGACGTCGGAACGAGTCGCTGGTGTGGATTTTGCCCCGCTAATTGCGCAAATTGCGCAAATTGCCGCGGGATTACATCCAGCGGGACGCGGCGACCTTTAATCGCCGCGCCGTTCGAGGGGCCAGGTTCGAACCCACCTCCCGACAACTTTTTTTTTTCTTTCTTTTTCAAGGATCGACATAGTGCTGCCCTGTCGGGCAAAAAACGTTAGGAATAATGGTCCTTGGAGGGAGCTTTGGTTTGAGGAAAAATAAGGGACCCTCCCTAGAGGCCTGACTGCTATACCGCGGGATGTCTCCCCGAAGGCACCGGTCCACCATCTTGTGGACACAACTCGAGTCGGAAGGAATGTCACGGAATACTTGAGAAAGGACCTCGCACCTGCGTCCTCCAAAACGAACGACCTACTCTAGAGGCCTGACCGACTTCAGAACCCGAAGTTAGCTGCGAACTTCAATGTTTAACGTTGCACCAGGGTCCCGAGGCGTGCCTCGGGCTACGTAATTGAGAGATGGAGATAAAATGTCGACCCAGACCCCGAAAACCTCTATTTTTCACGTCAACCAGGCCAAACCACCGTCCTCAAAAGCTAATAAAAAAGAAAGAAAAAAAATGACGCGCAGATAAACGAGGTGCTAAGAAAAATAATCAGAGTCCCAAGTTGACTTAAATATAGCCGCCATATGTGCCCATAATTATGAAAGTGGTCTAGTCAAAATTAAAAAAAAAAATTAGTTTATCAGTTATTTCACGCCATATTATTTCAAACGAAATTAATTCAATGTAATTTCGAAACAAAAAATATATGACTTAGACCACTTTCATAATTATGGGCACATATCTCATTCCATTTTTCCGACAAAATGTCACGTGGCATCTGAATGCTGTAAAGCTCCTTATATGTGAGTTATAAATTAATTACTATAATTAGTTCATATCACAAGATTAATGATTACTAATTTTATTTTAAATAATCCTATGTTTTTTCCTTCATTTAAAAATGTAGGGTAGAGGGTTAGGTGACATTTTGTTACAGAGTAGGGATAAATCGTAAGTTTTTTTCTTTTATTATATGTTTAAAGAGAATGGTCTAGGGGGTAAGGTTACGGTTCAGGTCGGATAAAAGTATCGTAAGAAGATAGAGGACACGCAGGACTCTCCCCTCAGAGGAAGGATTCCCTCGGGACCTGTCTCTCGCACGACTCCCTCGGGCCACCCTGAAAAGCACACTCGAATCAAGGAGATCCTCTTCTGCCGATAATCTTCCGGCTTTTCGACGAGAACTCGAGGCCGAAGGACTCTCGAATTCTCGCCGTGGTTACAAATTGCGACCCAAGTGCGCCCATCTGGACGGAATCCTGGAACCAATCGCAAGCCACTCCGAAGAAGGACCTCATCCTCACGGAAACATACTTCCCACGAAAATACAAAGCTCTAAGCACTGATTCCCAGCCAAATATTGAACGAACGTGAAAATGGCATTAATGAAACTTGTCACCGAACTGGATGCACCAAATCATTTCAAGCTTCACAACGTGACTCCGGAAACTGCAAGAAGATCCTGATACGCATGAAACTTCAAATTTCGAAATTTCTTTATAAGCATTTTCCACATTTTTTTCTGAAAACTGAAATTTCATGGGTGTCAGGACCTTTCTTATAGCCTCCAGATTTATGTAGTATATTTTCAAAGAATTCGGAACGCCCAGTTGGGAGAATTTTCATAAACGAGACCCCTTTGACGCCATTTTGACATCACCTTGGTATAAGATTACAATTTACCTAAGATTAATATTAAATCCTCGCGATAGATCCTTACGAACGAACTCTGCAAGACCTCGATAAACTGCGCTGGTTACCGCTACATGTGTGGTTATTATTACAATGTCCAGAGGCATTGTCCAGAAATGTTTCTGTAGGGACGCGTGCATGTGCAATGTTTGCAGTTCGGTGCATCCTGGTGCACAAGGAGCGGTCGCGTGCTCGCCGTTACCGTAAATCACGCGCCGGTAAAACGCGGCTCTAGGTAACGACCTTTCTATGCCCGTGCGGGTACCAGCTGTTAGTTGACTTCCGTTTCCGACGAGGAGATTCGGTATTATTAGAAGGCCGGATAGCTCGCGTCGAAGGGGAGACCAGAAGAAGCGCCAGAAAGGCCGAACCGGCCAACTGCCGTGGCCGATCTTCCGCACTCGCCAGATTTCCGATCTCGAATTTCCCCCTCGATCCGATCATCTCAACTGCGAAAGGGGAAAACCCCCTCGAAATAAAAAATAATAAGGGACGCAGTCTCCCATCGGGCGCGCCGCCATGTTGGTTTTCAGGCCACCAGAGTCGTTGGAAAAGTCCACGTTTTGCTTGTAATAATATCTAATACGATAATAACGACATTAAATTTGATCACTCGCCAGATTTCCGATCTCGAATTTCCCCCACGATCCGATCATCTCAACCGCGAAAGGGGAAAACCCCTCGAAATAAAAAATAATAAGAGACGCAGTCTCCCATCGGGCGCGCCGCCATGTTGGTTTTGAGGCCACCAGAGTCGTCGGAAAAGTCCACGTTTTGCTTGTAATAATATCTAATACGATAATAACGACATTAAATTTGATCACTCGCCAGATTTCCGATCTCGAATTTCCCCCACGATCCGATCATCTCAACCGCGAAAGGGGAAAACCCCTCGAAATAAAAAATAATAAGAGACGCAGTCTCCCATCGGGCGCGCCGCCATGTTGGTTTTGAGGCCACCAGAGTCGTCGGAAAAGTCCACATTTTGCTTGTAATAATATCTAATACGATAATAACGACATTAAATTTGATCACTCGCCAGATTTCCGATCTCGAATTTCCCCCACGATTCGATCATCTCAACCGCGAAAGGGGAAAACCCCTCGAAATAAAAAATAATAAGGGACGCAGTCTCCCATCGGGCGCGCCGCCATGTTGGTTTTGAGGCCACCAGAGTCGTCGGAAAAGTCCACGTTTCGTTTGTAATAACATCTAATAGGATAATAACGACGTTAATTTGTTAAATTTAGAGGTAATTTTCTTTCGCTTGCCCTTAGGCGGCGAAATTTTTTCCACGTGAAATTCTTTTCGCCATTAGGGCTTGAAATCATTCGAGTCGTCGAAGGAGTCAACGCATGGTTTGAAATAACGTTTGATATGGTAATAACGACGTTTAATGCGATGCCAAAGGGCGGATTTCGGGTGGGTGAGCTGGAACTTCTGGGGATCCGGGATTTCGGAAATCCTTGAATTCGGCCAGATGTCGACCGCGCCGAAATGGCGGACACGTTTCGAAAAATGCACCTCGAGGCCGAACACACGCGGCGAGCACTCCTGGCTAGCGTGTTTCCAGAGAGTGCAGGCTTTCCTCGGTGTCGTAAACGACACGTTGGGTTCCGGAAGTTTACGAGTAATTCCTTGTTCCCGTCCTCGCATGTGTCGCGGCGGTCGCCACGTGCTCTGCAGGACGGGGTTCTAGACTACCCTTATGCCATATTTTTTGTCCTTATTTTTCTGCGTACCTTGAGGACGTAAAACAACCCAAATTTGCAGGCTTGATTTGCAAAGTGTGACCTTAACAATAAAAAAAAAAATGTGTGTGACGAATTGACATGTAGAATGATCTTAACGATTAAAAAATTCCAAGATATGGGCGACCCTTCTTTTCCGAGTCGTGTTTTCGGTCGTTTCTCAGAGAAGTTGGGGAAGGCGGCTTTTCCCCGTGGAAACAGGGTAATCCTACAAATCCTTGGTGACTCGTCTTGAAAAATGGCCCTTCGGTGGAGACTCGACGGAAAATTCCCCCCGCGTTAAGGGATGTTTCTTTTCGGTCCCTCCGTAAGAAATCTCGTCGATAATTGTGCCCATAATTATGAAAGTGGTCTAAGTCAAAATTAAAAAAAAATATGAGTTTATCAGTTATTTCACGCCATATTATTTCAAACGAAATTAATTCAATGTAATTTCGAAACAAAAAATATATGACTTACACCACTTTCATAATTATGGGCACAATTGACATACAGATTCGGTCGGCAGAGGACGCTTCGATTTCGACGGTGAAAATCGATAAAACTTTCCGACTGACTGACTAACTCCATCTCGGAAGTCTCGTCGTTTCCGTCAACAAAGAGAGAACGCCGACGATTATTTAACGCGAGTATCCGCCGATTTAACCCACCGAAAGCGAATTTCCTGCAACAGCGGATCCTCGCCTCTTTTTCCGGCTCCTAAAAAATGTCCCAACCGTGTAACAACAAATCCATAAGTTAATCCTCCACAACTCGATGTCTTTTCACGCAATAAAAGAAACACAATGCAAAAATTAGTAAACATTAACCATTAACCAAAAACTGAGTCTGACTCAGTGCCAACGTGAGCCCGTTTCATCAAGACAACCTACCACATAAATTTTCGGCAGAATAATCAAGACAAAAAATACACAAATATACGTGATTTCGACATCGCACAGAGTAACGGAAAGTTAACAATGAGAGTAATAAGTTAAAATCAGATTCCAGCGTAATGGTAAGGCTAATGGAGTCCCGTGTTAAGGACGGGAGAGTGTACAGGGCCAGGGCCTAATTGGTTTCCGCGGAGTGGCGCTTCTGTAGGGGTCGAACCCTTTTAGGGTTATGGGTTCGCACCCACGTCCGGGTATCGTCTCTTTTCCGCGTGCCGCCGCTAAGAATCCGGCGGCCGGTCCAGGCGTCGGATGGCTGGGGCACCGGGAGGCGTCGCGGCGGCCGGTGGGTGGCGGGGCTCGCCGACGCTCGGCCGGCTGGCGCCGCTCTGTCGGCCTCCCCGGCGCCCCGGCGGGCCGGCGCCCCCCCGCTCCTCCCCGGCCGCCCAACAATGCGTGCACTTCTGCGCCCCCTCCGCCACCGAACGGCGGCGTCGTCGCGGCGCGTACCGGCCCGAGAGAGCCTGAGTTGTGGGATTGCACCCGCAGCGTCGACGCCGCCCCCCTCCCCGCCGGCCACGGGAGTCGTGCACGCGGCGAGCCGCCTCGGCGAGTCAGTCCGCTGCCAGCCGCGAGACCGCGAGGACCTCGTGCGCGCGCCGCTCCCCGACCGCGCGGTGTCTCTCGCTCCCCTCGTCGCGACCACGTGACTCGTGACCCGTGACCCCCACGTGACACAGTGCGCCTGGATTACTAGAACCGGAAGGACCTCCGCATCGGGGCGCCCCCTGTGCGCACCCCAAGGATGACCGCGCACGTGGTCGAGTCCACCTGCGAGCTCTCAGCGTTCATGAAAGGTGAATTTCCAGGAATTATCGCTAAGATGAACTTTCTCCTTGATAACCTAAATCCCTTAGGATCCACAACCCCCCTGAAATGTGCTACTGGATCGTTATCAGAGGTTTGGCCGACTTCTGGTCGACTTGTCTTGGGCTTGGGACGAACTCCTCATATATCTGGGAGGGACTTTTAGGGTGGGCTAAGATGGAAATACGGTAGACCCCCGTGTAAGTAACTCAGGAATTCCTACAGCGCGATAAATAGTACACATGCGCGGTATGTGAGAAAAATTCCGGTACAGCACGTTTTTACTATAACGGGAATTCATATAGTGTGTGACTTATTAACTGTGTTGTACGGGAGTCTACTGTGCTATGGGGAAGTTTTGAGCTGGTTACTTTAGCTAGGGCATGGGATTGGGTACTTTTATTGGGGGTACACTTTAGGGTTAGGTTTGTGTCCGAATTCTCGGGTCGCAGGAGCCCCTCCCCACTCCTCTAACGACGCCGGCTGTAAGGCGTGCACGAGGTGAGGTTAACCACGGAGTCAGTCCGTCGCCAGCCGCGGTACCGCGAGGATCTCTCTCGCTCGTGGTCATCCTGCGTTGTTCTGCACCGAGGATACGGTTTAATCGTTTTTACACCGGACAATTGAATCTCGCGATCGCGTTCGGTCGCTGTGCTTCATCGGATTACGGGAACTCGAGCATCGATCCGTGCGGCGCTATTCAAGAGAAAGTGAATCATTGAGAGAGAACTACGCGAGGATGAGCCTCCACGTGGTCGGGTCCACCAGCGAGCTCTCCGCCTTCGTGAAAGGTGAATAACGCTTGTTGATAACATCCTAACCTAAATTATACATCCTCGAATTTAACCCGGAAATGCGGTCCACTATTATACCCAAATTAAACCATAATCCGGGCAATTTTCGAATTTAAACAATTTCTTCGCGGCTATATATATCATCGCGCATAACCTCAAATAATTTAAGGTGACATGAAAATGCCGTCGAGGATCTCGTTTATGGATTTACTAAATCGTTTGGAATTTTATCATAAGGATGTTGGAGTTCTAAGGAAGGTCCTGGTACCCATTCAATTTCATGAAATTTCACGCCAGGTATTTCATATTCACGTGAAAGATTTCAAACAATCTGGTTCACCTAGTAGGTTTTTTTTTTTTTTTATAATTTCAGGCTCAGAGGCCATTATCGTGTCGCCTTAATTCTTAACTCGTGATTTTCTAATTGGGGGTATTTTATATCCGGGAAATCGGAACGAAAGTAGCGCGAGAAGACGGAACGATAATTGTCGTTAGGAGAGGCGCCAGCCGGCCGGACTGAGAGAGAACGAAAGGAACGCGCAACGCAGCGCAAGGGAGTAGTCGCGAGCGGGCCGCGAGAGAGAGGGGACGCGCGCCGCCGCGGGCCGAGCGAGAGAGACGGACAGGGCGCCGGCGTGGGTCGCCCGGCTGGACCAGTGCGAACAACCGGCGCCTTTCAACGAGAGGCCGACCTCTCGGAATCTCCCTTCCGATCGCGCCTAACCTCTTTCGCCGTCTGGCTCGAGAGGAGGCTGAAAAGAAACGACCGGGACGAGATTCTGCCAGAGGGGCAATCGCTGATGCCGCCAGTCATGATCGCGAGATTCGGA
The DNA here is from genome assembly GCF_000612105.2 of Orussus abietinus. Classification (NCBI taxonomy): domain Eukaryota; kingdom Metazoa; phylum Arthropoda; class Insecta; order Hymenoptera; family Orussidae; genus Orussus; species Orussus abietinus. The sequence continues at coordinate 675,520 of NW_019395567.1, forward strand.
CAAGGGGTGGCCGGGAGGCGAACGTAAACGAACTTAGCCGAACGTTACCGAACATTGAGAGATGCGAGCCTACAGGAAAAAGTTAACTCCACGATCACTCAGTTAAATACGTCCGTTAAAAATATGGTATACGGGTCGTCTAAGTCCAATTTTTAATTTTTTTTTTTTATTTTACAGTAAATTACGATCTACTTTCGTATGCAAAATTGACAGTATTGTACATGACTTTCATCGACGTCCGATGATGCGACTTCGCACAATGTAAAATTTTTGCTATGCGAAGATAAATCGAAACCAGTCGCGTTTCTTTGGTGGCTGGGAATTTTTATTTAGGAGGGTGTCTCGAAATTAGAGGCGGCGGCCATTTTGGATTTTTTAGACGCGCCGGGCGAAATGTCGCAGGCAGACCTTTTGAGCTTGGAATCGATTTCCGTGACGGGACATGCTCGTTTCGCGCACAGGGTATTTTCCGGGGTTTCGTAATGATCTAAACTGCGTCCGCCGGCGTAATGACTGGACGAAATTCCCTGACGGGCCGTTCCAGGCCCATCTTCCGCCTCGGCCTGACATTTTGCCCCCGCTTTCGATGAACCGACCTCTCTCGTGTTGATAATGACGATATCTCGGGTCGATTCGATCTCCCCGCAATTTGCCTGACTACCTGCCGGCAAATACCGTGATCGATGCCGACCGTCATTCGAGGAAAACTGTCCGGAATGAGAAATTAATTGAGCCCGCGCGCGAAATAAAAGGAATAGTCCATGCGTGACCGCCATGACCGAATGTGGAACTTCCAAGTCGAGGAAAATTGCATCGTAATATATTCACCCTTTAACTCGCACTCGCGCCTTTTAGCCAAAATCTTTATTCGAGTACTCCGCAATTTCGCAAAATTACAACACGGTGTTATAAAATTGTAGATTTACTTAGAATCTTATAATAAATGTATACTAATTCACTATTAAGACATCAAATTTTACGACAACCTTATGTACTTAAAGTCTATGAATTTTATGAATTTTTTTAACAGTGTAGGGACGGCGCTCAAGTGTGCGTCGTCGTTTAGCAACTCGTTACTTCATCGGAACGGCCGCTCGACTAGTCGGCCGGTCGGAAAGGATCCCAGGACACGCAATTCCTGCAATAAGTGTGAAATTGTTAGCGTTTTACAGTCGTTGCGTGCGCCGGTAAAAACTGGAACGTGCCGTAGGTTTACCTCGAGCCGAACGCTCCTCGGCGGCGTCACCGGAGCTCTTTGGTCAAAGTTACGACTTCCTCGTGCACGCGTCCCGGCGCGTTTAAGTAACTGTCCTGGACGTGTTCGAGGCGGTGCATCTAGCCGATTCAGGGCTAAAAAGCCCTCTCGTTTATTCCCAAGGTCCGTTAACGGGCCGGCAAAAAGTCTCTCGCTTCTCGTGCACTTTTTATCAGCCGGCCGGAAATAAAGCTCAATGGAAGGCTCTGGAATGAGAATCTTCCATTGAGAGTCTTTTTATATCGTGTTCAGGGTAAAAAAGTCCCCGTTCGCGATCCTGGGCCCTAGTTTCCCGCGTTTATCGGGCCTTTGGCGCCATCTTGTTCCTATCGGCTGCGCCCTCTGACCCCGACTTCCGCCATGGCGGGTGCCTCATGCCAGATTCCGCGGACGGCCGCACTCCTCGCGGTATAAAAAGAGAGGCCCTGCCCTATCGCTGGCGGCTTATCGGTGCGTCTTCTATTGCGCGTGCAGTTTGTCACCCGGTGGTAACGCGAGAGGGCTTAGATTACGGGGAGGAACGATTACGATGCGTACTTCAAGATCGGGTCCTTTTATAAAGACAACATATCGATCTGCTCGTTTTTATTTTTATTTTTACAAAAGATACATACGTAAGGAAGCTAAAGTCATAACGCGTTAAAGTGGAGAGGGCCCTTTTTTTTAGAGGGGATCTTGGGTAAAGCGGAAGAAAAATAATCGCAGGGAATCTTTCGGTCGACGTCGGGTCCTTTTCTCGGTATAGCGCCGGTTGGGCGGCACTTTTAACACGCCTTGCGAGCCCAACCCCGTCCCCGGGTAGGATTACGCAGACAGGGTCGAGTAACCGATATACTGCGGTAAAAACGCGCCAGTCCGTGACGTACCTTACCATTCGCCCCACCTGTACCTTATACGCACCTGCTCCCGCTCACACCGGAGCTGCTGCCCCTCCCCTAGGACCAACCCCTGCGGGCGCGCCGCATCCGACTACCTGCGACGCGAGGGGTCGGCCGTACTTATAGCGAGCGACCGTGGCGCTGCGCTGCGGATAATCGGGGAAGGGAGGAAGCTCACCGCGTACCTGCCTCGGATGACTTTTATCGCCCGTTTCCCTCGCCGGATGTCCGATGGGCCGGCCTCCGGCCAATCGGCGTGCATATCTGCATTAATTATACGCGAGCCATTAGGCTGTAATAAGGGCGCGCTCTGCGCGAGCCCGGTCGTGCTTCGGAATCGCAGACGGCGAGCCGCGATAACCGAACACCTGTGGCACCTTTCAGGTTAGGTTGGCCCGCGTCGAGGCGAAGGGCGTTCAGAAATTTAATTCACGCAGGGGGAAAAAGAAATTCTCCTGCACCATGGACTCCTCTCCAATCTCTACGGTTACTCTATTTCCAGAATGTTCGACTTAAAAACGTTCATAAATCGCGTGAAATCACGGAATTGTCCTGGCTCGCCTTGGAATATTTCGATTCGAGATTATAAGGATAATTTTCGGGATATCACTCCGATAACCCGTGGCCTTGATCTTTCGATGCGCGTCGCGACGAGCTATCTCTTGTTTTCGTTATTTTTATTTTTATTCTTTTTTTTTTCTTTTTTTTGTCAACCGGGCAGTCTCGCCAGTAGAATTTGCACCTCTGGCGCGATTAACCCCCGCGATGATTGCAGCGATTAGCGGCATGGCCCGATATCGATGTATCGACGGGGATCGCTAATCGACGCGAGTCTCGCCGATTGTGACGACGCGATCGACGCCGGAATTAAAATTAGACGGCACCGACGGGAATTAAAATTAGACGGCTCCGAGCGCCAGACTCCGGCGCTACAGAGAATCTCGCCCCGATTAAGCCTTTTCGCTCTCTCTCCTCTTAGCCCTACGAGACGCCATTTTTATTTTTTTTTTCTTTCTTTCCTTTCGAAAACTAAAATCGGCTGGTGGTACTGTGAACGATTTTCTTACTTCTTTTTTTTTTTTTACGAAATTTCGGAATTTCAAACAGGTATTCTTATATGTGCCCATAATTATGAAAGTGGTCTAAGTCAACATTTAAAAAAAAAAATGAGTTTATCAGTTATTTCACGCCATATTATTTCAAACGAAATTAATTCAATGCAATTTCGAAACAAAAAATATACGACTTAGACCACTTTCATAATTATGGGCACATATCTATACATCTATCTATTGTACGGTGCGCGCAACTGCACCGCGCATGCTCAGTAGGTCGGCCGCGCAGCACGTATCGTCGATACGTATAACACGCGAGTCGACCATCTGGCTAACGCCATGCGTCTCCACTCGCGCGATTCGCTATATGCCATTACCTCTCTTTCGCGCGAGCCGGTCCAGTGGTGCTCACTCCAACCTAACCTCTTACTCTTAAAATACTATTCGACTATTTTTACAACGCTTACCTTAAATTCGTAGGTAGAATTTTTCATCCCTTTGAAATCCCACTCGATGGTCCGACCTAATTGGATATTCATTTTATTAGAAATATTTTTCTATTTATTGAGAGAATACGTCAATCTTGCAGGACAGCCATCAGCTGACTAATTTTTGAGAATCTCCCAGCTGTCACTAGGAAATTAATTATTAAGCGAATTTGGAGCTAAATTTGCGATGTTACGGCGATATGAAAGGGTCCATATACATATACGTGAAAATATTTATACAACTTTTCTCCGTAACGGGTGCACCGAATAATTGAAAACTCTGACACGTGGTTATGGAGGTCCTGACGAAGGTCTTGGAAGTCGGGAAATTTCAATTTTTGAAAAATAATTCTCTTCGACCTTTGTCGGGGTAAGGGAAGAATTTTTTTTTTCTTCGGAAAATCAAATCGCACCGTGTCATTGTGAGGAACTATTTGCTTCGGTTCTACCTGGCTCGTTATTAAATTCTATTTTCGGGAAATTTCAATTTTTGAAAAATAATTCTCTTCGACCTTTGTCGGGGTAAGGGAAGAATTTTTTTTTTCTTCGGAAAATTAAATCGCACCGTGTCATTGTGAGGGACTATTCGCTTCGGTTATGCCTGGCTCGTTATTAAATTCATGATTTGCAAAGATTTCGAGCCGATTGTACCGTGTTGACATTAGCTCGCGATAAGGGAGGTGGATTTTCCGACTCGTCGGCCACGAGGACGATCGCGTGCGCCACGAGTGGAGGCGCGCACGCACAATCTCCGCGGAACGGAAGGTGCGTGCCGAGGGGGGCGCTGCGAAAAGGCGTCAAAATTGCCGGCCATTAGGCCCTATCTCTGGGCACGCGTCGAGAGGACCGACATTACGACATTACTCGGGCAAAAGGCGTGGCGGCGCGTCAAGGTCGCTAGCGACGAGCCTAACCTCGCTTTTTCCGCCCCTGGACGGGAAGGAAAAAAAAAAAAGAAACGAAATTTACCCTCCTGCCAAAGGACTACATTGCCGATTTAAAACCTCTAACTGCGGGAATAATTTCGCCAACAGAAAAAAAATACATCAAATTATACCGAACGTAGATGTAACCAGAGGATAGGTATCTTAAAAGAAAAACAAAAAAAGAAGCGCTTTCTTAATTACCACATGAATATCCTGCAACTACCGGGAAAGCATTGTTGTCGCTATTCAAATGATTTGTATTTAATTCTGCGATGGTTGGTCGTTTTAATGGAGACCGCGACAGAAAGAACGCGCTCAGTGAGACATCGACCTAATGAACTCGCGGCGTTTACTGGGAAACCAATATGGCGGCCCGAGGCGTCAACATGGCGACGCGCGTCACGATTTTCTTTTTTCCTTTGTTTTTATTCTTCATTCATCGGATCCGAGACGCGGAGAATTTCCGTTTCGAAAGCGAAAGCGTTTCCGCAATCCGCGAGTCGCATGATACGATCGACGAGGCGTCACGTGCTCTCGCGCGGCTGTTTAGACAGACAGATAACGCGCAGCGTAGAGAAGGCTATCTGGCTTTATGATATAATAGGCAAGATCTTAACGGAATCTCCTTTTTTTACTTCTTTTTTTTTTCTGTTTTCCTCCCCGACGATCGCGCACGCGTTCGTAATAATTTTTTTTTGTTGAATTTTTGCGGAATGTTGTTCCAGACCACGTGGGGAGAGGGAATAAAAAAGTCCAGTGGTATTAGCACGTCGACCTTAAAGTGATATAAAAAGGTCATTCTGTATGTATATATATAAAGTGAAAATATTTGTAAAACTTTTCTTTCGTCTCAGCATAAAAATTCTCATATTCTAGTCAGTAGACGCGGCTCGATCCTGATCCATCTTTGGAAGTATCCCGAGATCCTTGTAAATCAGGACAAACTAAGTGGACCCAGTTTTTTACGCCTCGTTAACCGCGTTTCCAACCGCAACTCGGCCGCTAAACCGCTCTGTTTAAATCCTGCGAGGTTATGGTCACAGGGGGGAAAAATAAATCGGCGCTTCGACGTCTCGCAAAGCCTCCAACGAGGTTATGTCGCCTTCTGCGCAATTATCCTCGTCTCCGAGTCCGGAGGTCGGTCCAGGGAAACTGGCGCCGTTTATCAGTGTTTTCTTTCTCCGGCCAACTGCGCAGAAAAAAAAAGGGAGAAAAAAAAAGAATCGGGAATCTGTAAATGTATCGACTGATCGCAGGTTATTCGATGCTGGATTTCGATTCCTTGATCCTCTTGGCTTTAAGGTGAAGTGAAACATCCCTTCAAATCAGTCGATTCTAATACAACACTTTCTTTTAAGGGTATTAGACCAAACTGTCCGAAACTTTGACACGTCACTCCTGATCATCTAAGAATTGTCCTGACACATTGCAAATTTGGATTTTTAAACAAAATTTTTTTACTCAACCCAGACCAGAACCAAAATGGCGTCGAGCTCTCATATTTCTATCAATATACAATTATAGAAAGGCTCTGATATGAGAATCGAAAGGGTCAGGACAATTTTACGACAATTTAGAACACTCTGGTAATCGATAAACTTGCATTTGAACGGGATAAGGGCAAAAAAAGTGTTGTATGCGCTTCTATGTTAAAACGATGGTAATACGAGGTCTCGGAGTGAAAATTTAATTGACCTGGAAATCACAGATGGCGCAGGGGGTCCCTCCGCAGTCAATTAGGGCCCCAAAAAGCACGAATCCAGAGGATTTCTGGAGTTTTACTTCGATTTCTTTATAATTATTGTACGGAAATGACAGTTGGAGTATGCCATTTGGTACAATATCCAATATGATTCGACACAGCTGTCAATATAAAAACGAACATCGGCAACGTAGGCACTTAGAAAAATCTTCTTCATCGACGTCAATCAAGTCCTTAAGTGTCTAAGCATCGGATTACACGTACACTTTTACACCTATATGAATCTTTTTATTCCATCTGCTTGGATTTCATTCAAGATCGGTTCTTGAGATGCAATGCCCCTGGGACCGGAAATTAGGAGATCCGCGAGACTCGAGTTGTTATACGAGAGCATTTACACGCCGTATAATTATATATACGTATATGCGTGTGTGTATGTATTCGGGGACGGGAAAAGACGCGGTACGCACGCCGTTTGCACAGATGTATACACGGGAGCGTCTATTTTCGTTCGGCGACGACACGCGGAGGTTCCCGGGATGTTTGAACAACTGTGGGACGGCGATAGGGCGCGCGTGCTCGCCCGTGTACATTTGTGGACATGAATGCCTTACCTACGGATATAGTCCCGCTAGTAGGCGACGGGGAGGGATTCCTGTTCGTCACTGTACGAGAGAACGGGCACGAAAATCCACGCGTGGGCCGAGGAAAACGTGGAGACGCGCGCGGATGCGGGTGCGCGCGCACCGCCCGATTGGCCTCCCCTCTGGCGGCGCCACGCGCGAACTCGCAGACTCTCGTCTACTCGACGTCGGAGCCTATCTAGACGCCACGTGGTCCATGGAAAGCTATCCAATACATATTCTTGCCGATCAAGCCTATGAGGCAATTCTCCTGGGATGCAGTGGGGTGCGGCAAAATACCAAAAAGAAACTCGACAGAGTTTCAAGCCAAATACATTTGCCCGAAAACGGTGTCAAGGGACGAGAGTGAGATATCTCGCGACTTAACCTAACTCAAACCTTAGGGTGACGTGGAAAGGCCACTAGGTTTCGATGTCACTTTTACCCAAACTGAATGCACCAGATCGTTTGAAGCTTCAACTTTATACGAAGGTCCTAACGAAAGTCGGGAAACTCGAGAAATATTAATTATCTCTTTTCTTGTCTTATCTCTTGTTCGAAGGATTCGAGACTTTTATCGGGACCTTCATAACCACGTGCCGATGTTTCTAATTATTCGGTATGTCCAGTCTGGAGAAAAATTGTGAAAAAATATTTTCACGCTTTGACGTGTATGGAGCTCTTTCGTGTCACCAACCCCTTGACGCACAGATTTTTGGGAAAAAACCGGCAAAAAAAAAAATCCATTTTTTTATGTAAAAAAAAAACACTAGAACATTGTCTTGGCAAAAAAAATAAAATTCTCGATTATATTCGAGGGTGAAAAATTATAGTAGTATAATATANTTATTTTTGTAACCAGTAGTCCTCGATTTTCTGGGGGATTCTGGGAGATCCTTGCGTCGCGAGAAACGCATCTACGATTCGCTAAGCTGTACGCGACTGCTGGGATGTTTATGAATGCGGAGATCGATCGAGTGCCTCGGTGGCGCCTGTCGATGACCCCGCCGAGCCGCGGTCGCGCCGCCGGCGGAACCAACGGCGACACCGGCGTAAATGGGAGTTCCACCAAGAGATAACCTCCGCCGCAACGGGCTAGGCCGCAGCGAGGCGCTGCCAGTGCTGGTGCACGCGCTCCTAACCTCTAAGGCCACGGCTGCCAGGCTTTGCTATCTGCGACTCGAGCACGCGCGAGCCGGATGTATCGGTGGCCTTTTTCGACTCCACTACACTCTGTTAAGGTGAAGTGAAACACGTCGAGGAACTTGATCGACGTCAATAAAGAAGATTTTTCTAAATGTCTACGTTGCCGACGTTCGTTTTTATATCGACAGCTGGGTCGAATTATATTGGGTATTGTACCAAATGGCATACTCCACCTGTCGTTTTCGTACAATAATTGTAAAGAAATTGAAGTAAAACTCCAGAAATCCTCTGGATTCGTGCTTTCTGGGGGCCTAATTGACTGCGGAGGGACCCCCTGCGCCATCTGTGATTTTCAGGTGAATTAAATTTTCACTCCGAGACCTCGTATTACCATCGTTTTAGCATAGAAGCGTGTACATCACTTTTTTTGCCTTTATCCCGTTCAAATGCGAGTTTATCGATTACCAGAGTGTTCTAAATTGTCGTAAAATTGTCCTGACCCTTTCGATTCTCACATCAGAGCCTTCGATAATTGTACATCGATCGAAATATCAGAGCTCGACGCCATTTTGGTTCTGGTCGGGAATGAGTTAAAAAATTTTGTTTAAAAATCCAAATTTTGAATGTGTCAGGACAATTCTTAAATTATCAAGAGTGATGTGGCAAAGTTTCGGACAGTTTGGTCTAATACCCTTAAAACAAAGTGTTGTATTCGAATCGACTGATTTGAAGGGTGTTTCACTTCACCTTAACCCATTTGCATCATAAGGAAGTATAAAAAAGAGGGTCCTTATCAGGAATTTTTTTTGTCTTATATTTAAGTACAAAAATTACAAGTAAAGGAACTTCATATTTCAGCTTTGTTGCACGATCATGTTTTCATGATTGTGAAGTGGAATTTTGTTTGTTTTTAATTAGACATGGCAACTCCTTATTTGTTAGGATCGTCCCAGTTAAATGACGAATCTTTTCCGAATAATGAAATTTCGTGGGTTTCAAGACGTCGTTACCTAGATTTTTTTTTAAACGCTGAATTAATGAGTTTTAATGATTATCGGGTCTGTCCATCAGTGGCGTGGAAAAAGGCTCAGTCGAAAGGTTAGGTTGCCGCGTTACGCATTTTGCGTCTGTTTGGAACGCCATGAATTAAAATGGCGGATCTCCGCGTCAGTAGTTACGCTGTAGACTTTGCTGATGGAGCTCCTTTTTGAATCTCGGACCAACGGTCACCTCGTTTTAATTTCCCTTTTTTTTTTTTTCTTTCCTCTGCACGTTCCCTTCGTATAAGGCGAGGGTTTGTAAATTCGACTCGTTAGCGAAGCGGCCTAAGTCGTAACGACGCTCGTGTCGATGACATTAAACGGGAGAGCCAGCTGAGCAGATGGCCAAGCAGCGCGGAGCCCTCGGCAGGGTTATCGCGGTGATAACTGGCTACTCCAAAGATGGCCTCGATCGCCAGGTGGCTGATTGAGGTTATCTCCCGATACTCGAAACGACCGCGCTTTTCCACGCCTCCTGGCCCCTTATTTCACGCTACCTCTTGACCAATGGGATCCGCGACATAATCGTAATATTAATATAATCGTAAAGTAGAGGATGTCTTTTCATTACACATTTTTCTAGAGTAAAAAGTATAATTTCGATACAGACTTGTATATGATTAAGACCAGAGGTATCATTGAGAGATGTGCCCATAATTATGAAAGTGGTCTAAGTCAAAATGAAAAAAAAAAAAAATGAGTTTATCAGTTATTTCACGCCATATTATTTCAAACGAAATTAATTCAATGTAATTTCGAAACAAGAAATATATGACTTAGACCACTTTCATAATTATGGGCACAGATCTTCTAATGAGATCTAGGAGACACCTTGAAGAAGCATCCGTCGCCAGAGATGTTGGAAATAAGATTGGAAATATGATATTTATAAATTATTACGTGCTACTCGGGTCTTATTGCCCATTTGCATATGGCGGTTTCTTTCCCGGCTCTTCCGGGAGAGAAGACTTAGCGGATTAGTGACCACGGTCCCCTGATGGACCCCTCTGGCGGGCAATTTGCGAGGCTGAATGGAGTCTGGATTTTTGCGAAGCTTCCTTTTCTCCAGTGACTCCTGGAACGAGGCGAACGGGTTCTCCCTCGTTTTTCTCCTACGTGACTCACTCTGATTAGCGCCCCGACGCTAATGGAGTGGGCTGCCGCTCTATGCGGACTCTATTAACCTCCTCCTTTCTCGAAAACGAAACCTGTGCCTCGTACTAATTCGGATTCAGTTCTCCCTCTGTCTTTCTCTCCCTCTCTACTTCTCCGGGTTTTCCTTTCCCGCGTTACACATTTGCATAAGTTGCTTCCCGCGGAGGTTATGTAACTTTGGAATTCATAATGTATGCCATCGCCCGCTGCCCGCTTCCTCTCGTCGCGTTGTCTTTGCACGTCATACCCTCCGCGATTATGCCGGGGGAGCCGCGCCGGAGGTTCCTGAGGTCTCGGAAATATGTAAATCTCACCCGGGTGGAATTTGCAGAATGTTAAAACCCGACTTTGGTATGCGCGTCTCGTGTCGCTTCGTCTTGCAACGCTCGCCAGTTTTCGGGGTCTCCGGACGAGGACCTCGGGAGCCGACAGGAGTTCTGCAAACTCGAAAAATACAGTGTCTCGAGGTATCGGCTCTTCTGATTCACTGTTCCACTTTCTTTTCCCCTTGGTCTCGCTTTCGTAGAGCGGCTGGGCGCTTCGTGAGGCCGATCGGAAATCCCGAGGTGGGCCACCGCGGGAAAAATGGCGGCCCACGGTCGTAGGTGGCGCCGCGGGCTGCGCGGTCGCTCGCGTGTGCCCGCGCCTCCTCGAAAGGCGATAAAAGGAGCCGAGCCGAGGGTGCAAGCGAGAAAAGCGATTCTGGCGCCAACGGCATGTGGCGGCCACGCGGACAAGCTGGCCTCGCTAGATGCCCTCGGTCCCCGGATAATCCGGAGGCAGAGCTTTGACCGTTTAAAATCCTGCTGCCTCCACTTCGAAACACGAACGCTACACGTAGCCTCGATTAAGGGGACATGAAAGTGCCATCCGAAGAGTCAATCGTTCATGAAACCACCTGAATATAAAGACTGCGAGGAAAGTCCTAACACCACAGAAATTTAATTTTTTCTAAACAATTTTTTAAATACCTGTGAAGAAATTTCATTTAAAAAAATTGAAACTTCATGAGTTTCTGGACCTTCCTTACGTCCTCCATATTTATGTCGTAAAGTTTGTATCGATTCGGCACATCCAGTTTGAAGATAAGTTTCATGAACGGGAATTCTTTGACGCCACTTTCACCTCACCTTAAACGCTCAATTAAGTACACCAAGTATCCAGTCATGTACAACTTTTATTCCGCTCATTGTTCGGGTCTTAACGATCAGGGGGTTAGGTGGGCATCGGAAAGGGCTGACGAGACGTCGGGAAAGGGCAGGAGCGCCGCCAATCTGTAGTCGAGAAACTTGATGCCCAACGGCACCATATAGGTCCGTGGAAGGGTGGGAAAGTATCGTCCACGCGATCGCTCATCTCGCGCACTGTTTCGTGGACGATACTTTCCCCACGGCCGGCAGGTAGTTTGTCGCCGATGCTCCTCTCGTCGACGATAATCCGGCGCTATTTGCACGAGTCGCTACGCAGACGAGTGGAACCGGAGTGAGGTTAGGATGTGTGCGACGGGCGGCGTGGGTGGAGACGAAACGTGTGTAGTGGAGTGGACTTAGGTTGAACGACAGGGAGAGCGCCATTGTATGAGCGGCTGTGTGCGTTGCTGGCGTTGCTGGTGTCGGGTCTGCCTCGTTGATGGTTCTGGGTTGGACGTACAGGTCGCAACGTTGACGCCAGGAGGTCCTAGGGCCAATAGACTAACTTATAGCCCCCTCCATTCCAACGTCCCAAAGCATGATAATTCCAAAAATCCACTCACCTACACATCCAGCGTTGTCCTTACATTCAAACTCCTTCATTGACTCACCTGATACCTAAATATTTACCTTTGTACACCTTGAGGTCACCGCGACTTATAATCTTGGTCCCGACTGCGCACTCCGAGCCGCCAAGTTAACCTAAAATCGAAACGACCTAATCGGTACAGATGAGTACCAGTCTCGAGGAGTACAGACCTGTGTCCGCCATCTTGTTTACTCCCTCGGGGTTATATTCGGCAGTAATTCCATTGTTTTCTCGGCAGAATGCCCGGTCGCGACGTGACGCCTCCACCGGGCCGACGTAATGACCCAAATGCCTAGACTAAGGAGTTGTCAGAGAGGAGGTCCGAGGCTCGAAGTAGCCCCGTCAACTTGGCGACCTGTACGAGCCCCCGGCCGAGAATAGCAGATCTCTCTCCGTTTGTAAATCCGCCGGATGAGTGGCGCATTATAATCGACCGAGGGAGAGGGAGAGAGAGAGAAAGCGCCAGATGGTAGCAGCTGGATGACGCACCTCGACGCGAGATGTTTTCAGCGCGCTCGCGGCGGGGAGGCGAACCGAGTGGCCGGCTAGTACCGATTCCGCCCACCGGAGGCGCGACCCGAGGACGCGGCGCCTCGCGCCGCTAAACGGGGAACGCGGCTAAACTTAGAGCGCACGTGTCGCGTTTAACGACGAGACCTCTCGCCCTCGTGACTGTAACACGCGGCCAAGCACATTGGGAAGGGCACACCGGCTCGAAAACAATTCTGTATCGAATTCCCTCCGTGAGCGCATCCCCACACCTACGGGATCTTACGGACATCTACCCTAAGAAAAAAAAAGAAAAAGATTTATTGAGCCAAAGAAACACTTTGTTGCTTCAAGAAATAATTATTTCTTCGTTAACAAAGTATTTCCTTGATTCAACGAATTTCTTTGTTTTTCTCAGGGCAGGGAAACCCATTGACGATGAAACTTCAACTGGACGCCTTCGGCAATTTTGGTGATATCAGTCTCAAATTCAAGAGTAACGAGTAATAAAGCCATTCGCGGATATTAAATGACTTTTAAGGTCTTCTTATGGTAGTTATGGCCTTCCGAAGAAAGTGAAATGCTCCTCAGGGCGATGGATCTAGTAAAGAGACGCGGCGCTCAGTCGGAGTCGTGAACTTGTCCGAGACGCAACCTCGAAGAATCGATTCGGAATTAATTAGCTACCCTAAGAAAAAAAGAAAAAAAAATTCATTGAGCCAAAGAAATACTTTGTTGCTTCAAGAAATAATTATTTCTTCATTAACAAAGTATTTCCTTGATTCAATGAATTTCTTTTTTTTTTATCAGGGCAGAAAAACCCATTGACAGTAAAACTTCAACTGGAAGCCTTCGTCAATTCTGGTGATATCGGTCTCAAATTCAAGAGTAACGAGTAATATAGCCATTCGCGGATATTAAATGACTTCTAGAGTCTTATTATGGTAGTTATGGCCTTTCGAAGAATGTGAAATGCCCCTCAGGGCGATGGTTGTAGTAAAGAGACGCGGCGCTCAGTCGAGTCGTGAACTTGTCCGAGACGCAACCTCGAAGAATCGATTCGGAAATAGTTCTTGGGTTGTTAGAAACGAGGTTAGGCTGGTGGATCTCCAGTTCTCCCGCGAGAAGCGTCACTTTTATATCAATCTCGCACTTTAGGGAGGAGGTGAGAAGAGTCGCATGACGAATAGGTCGCACACATCTCGGGTAATCGGTCTGGCGTCGGTTACCGGAGATTGGGCAATTGCCGGCTAACGAGGGGTGTCATCCCAGGCGACAAATTGCGAGAAATCAGGAGCGCTCCGCACCGGGGACTTTCGTGGCTCATTTTTCCTCGCGTGCCGTGGCCGACGGAAACGTACCGTGGCGTAACGCGACGCTCGGACGGGCACGGTTGATTCCCGGGCAATTAGTCGTTGCGCAAGGTGGCCGGCGGGGCACGAAATGTCAGGCGGCCTCTGCACCGGCAAAGAAAAACGCTTCCTCATGGCTCGATGACGCGAAGATGGCTCGGAAAGATTGATCCCTGGAAGAACGATCGCGGGCGGTGAACGAACGGATGCTTGATATACCGTAGAGCGTATAAAAAAGTGGGAGACATTTCGTCGGGAATATGTTAGGTTGAAGATATGAAGATATGCTGCGCGCGCATTAGTCTTGATGCAGGAGCTTTACCAATGGAGTGAATATTAAAAAAAAAAAAAAAACAGAAAATCCGCGAAGAAACTGGACTTTACCCTGTTAATCAAATTCATACACGTTAAAGTGCATATGGTTGCAATAAAATTATGTATACGATGTCTTAACAGCGAATTAGTATACATTTATTATAAAATACTAAGTAAATTTACAATTTCATAACACCGATTTTCTGAAATTGCGGAGGAAAATCATCAATTTGATATTCGAGAGTCATTTGGTATGCATTGTTTGCAAAGAAAAATGTTATAAAATTGTAATATTTCTTTTAACAGTGTACGTCCGTTTCTATAAGCTATGTGCTTCGTACCTTGAGGCTCGAATAAAGGCGCCATCTTGTTTCCCGGGAACCGCCGACTCGGGTCGAGGGACCGTCGTCGTAAAGTGGGTTGACGAGACGAAGGGAGGAGGGCTGGGTACCCGTCAATGAGTCGCGCCCTGCCACCTGCAGGCGGGAATTACGCCGGCAGGGGTACAAGGGTAATTGGCAACCATGGACTCGTCCATTTGGGTCCTGGTGAGGACGGGTTAGGCCAGCTCGAGGGCCGACTCAGCCTCGGTGGGTCCCGAGCTGACGTTTCACGCGATAAAAACCAGTAGCTCCTTAACATCCTCGACCTCCTGGCTCCTCTCGCTCCCCTGGCTCCCCATGGCCTCCTCGTGGCCGGATCCCCATCGCGGCTAACCGACTCCCCCTCTCCTGCTTTCGTTCTACGCTTTACGGTTATTACCTATTAAACGCGTAATTGGCGGCGTTGGGACCGACTTTACCCGTCTCTCGTTTTTGCCCACAGCTGGTGTCATGGCGGGCTCCGAGAGGGACGCCGGGTTCTGCAGCGGGGCCGACGAGGACGACATGTCGGGCCTCCACTCGCCCAGCGCCTCCGAGGACAGCGTCGAGGTCCAGGTCACCCCGATCTCTCTGAGGAACAAGCGGAAGCTGGCGGAGCCCAGGAAGATCCAGGAACCCAACTCGGCGCCGCTGAAGAAGCGGAGGTTCGAGCAGATCGAGGAACCCAGCACCGTCGTGGACGAGGAGTCCAGACCGGCAGGCTCGCCGTCGCCCAGTCCCTTCAGACCCTGGAGCACCGGGGCTAAAACCACGGAGAATAAGCCAACCGTCGTGAAACCAACTCCTTCTTTGCCGACCTCGGAGGACGACGCCCAGAGGACGCAGGCCAGGCTCCAGGATGATCCTCTGCAGAGGTTGCAGAGCAACGGACTCCAGGATGACGCCGCGTCCACTCCTGATGGTCCTTATCTCCAGTTCTCGCCGCAAAGAAGAGACCCTCGCAAGAGGCTGGACCCTCCACCTCCACCGTTGGCTACTCCGGCACTTCCTCATCCCAGGTTGCAGGAGGAACCCCTGGCTCTCGTGCTCAGAGGAGAAGTGTCCAGAGTCCCGTCCCACCCCGCGGTCAGCGGGTCCTTCGACGTCCCGTCCTCCTCCTCGTCGTCGTCTTACCACCCCACGGATGTCCTCAGCCATCCTGGCCAGGCTCATTCCTCGCATTCTGGTCATCAGCCCAGGCACCAGGGTGGCCAACAAAGGAACTACAAGAACATGACACGGGAACGCCGGATAGAGGCCAACGCCAGGGAGAGGACGAGGGTCCATACCATCAGCGCCGCTTTCGACACCCTCAGGCGTGCCATCCCCGCCTACTCCCACAATCAGAAGCTGTCCAAGTTGTCCGTCCTCAGGATCGCGTGCAGCTACATCATGACCCTCGGCAAGATCGTCAACACCCCTGAGGGAGAGACCGTCACCGGTGCTCCTTTGGGAGCCTGCGTGGACCTGGTGTCGCGCACCATCCAGACGGAGGGGAAACTCAGGAAGAAGAAGGACGAATAGATCATGATCCTGCAAGGAATCATATCGACTCCGTCGTCGGAAATCAATCGTCCTGGTTGCTTCGCTAGGCTGAGTGCTGGTGAACAAACGAAGGACCAAGACCAAGAGCTCCATGGTTTTGGACTTGGTCTTGGGGTTGCACTTTTTGCAAGGCGCTCATTTTGCTCCTCGTCATGGCGGAGCCGTGTAGCTTTTGTATGCCCAGCTCTGGACCGATGGGAAGGTTAGGGCGGACAAGGAAACGAATAAGTCCTTCCATTCGCTTTATTAGAGTCGTTGGATCCACCGGGAACTTTGATCTCACCACGGGTGGCCTGCTTTGGTGTACTCCTATGGATCGCTCCATCGCGACCGGCCGCCATTTTGGTTTCGGAAGTTCCGCGCTAGGGTCACTTGACTTTTACTCAACGATGCTCAATGCTGTGCTCGCCGACTCGCTCGTAGATATCCTTAAGTCCTTAGAATTCATAAGTCCAGCCACTTCTGACAATACCGACCTAACCGAGGATTTAGGCTTAGTGGGTAGCGGTGGAGTAGACAATAGCGACGATGTCCGTCATCGGCGCAACAAAGTCTGACTCACGGCGGAGGATCATTCAAATTTTTCTCGACTTCCTTTTCTCTAATTCTCTAATCATCCGTGCCAATAGACACTAACGATCGCTCGCGTGTGTCCGACTTTGTTGAAACGGGTTCCTAGGTTCACGTCTTAACCCTCGACTAGGCAGATCCAAGGACGTATTTTCTTCCAATCTAAATAACCGTCGAACGTTAAATTCACGAAAAATGGACGTCCTAGTCAAGGGTTAATGGCGACGTCCGGAGTTTCGTGCTCGACTAGACTAGTAACGGTATCGTATGCTGCTTATTTCCCGAAATGTGCTTCTCGGTTTCCTTTTCAAAATCACTATCGGGGAGAAAACCCGTCGCAGACACAAAAGAAGACAATAAAACCGAGCCGAGGGCCGCGGAGACGCGCGCGATCGGCGAATCGCGATTCGCCGCCATCTTGGTTTCCCGAGGTTATCGATGCTTCGCGATATAATCGACGCTCCTCGGCTTATAAACTGCTGCCAATTGATTCGTATTCGTGGTGACGTCACGCCGGGCGAGTCAAGGTACACGGCTATATATCTGGCGGACGTTATATGCTTCGATATCTCGATATCTTGATATTTAACACCGGCAGATGGGGCGGCGGATCGCGATACCTCCAATATCGGTCGGTGACTGAATGCCAAGTACAAATCTGCGGCGATAAAACTGTTGATCGGTGAATTAGTACGATAAATCGATAAGTTCGCGGGGGGTGGGTGGGCGTTTCGAGTGGGAGGGAGTACAAGCGTGTAAATACTAGACTTTAACGTACCGCGGAGTTCTGTAAANCGATCGAAGTGCCGCCATTTTTTTTTACGCGCGATCGAAGTGCCGCCATTTTTCTTACGCGCAATCGGAGCGTGGATCACCTCTCTAATCGATTCAATCTGATCGACTCTTGACCGTGTTCTCACGGGTACCGACTGCGACCTGCCATCCATTAAAATGGAAAAAGAAATCGAACGGGAGCCTCTACAAATTAATACGCTTTTTAATAATCCCCTTAGAAAACTTCACTTCGCGATCTGACGTCCTTGCTCTTTTTTTTTTATATCAAGTTTTTATATCCGAGGCCGTGGAAATTGGATTATCCGGTTTTTGCGATTAAGTGCAGACGTTCCGAATGTCTCGAGTTGTCCGGTAATTAAGGTGATTCGGATAAGACACTTTTTTATTTATTTATTTTTTTTAAGGATATTCCCCTGAACTGGCTGAAATTTCAACACATGATTCGGGGATGTCTAAGGGATGTCCTGATACTTTTGAAATTTTGATTTTCATACATAATTACTTTGTTCAGCTTAGATTTTATTATTTTTCATTGGGTGTGAAATTCATTGGATGATTCGGATAAGACACTTTTTTATTTTTTTTTAAAGGTTATTCCCCTGAACTGGCTGAAATTTTACCACATGACTCGGGGATGTCTAAGGAATGTCCTGATATTTTTGAAATTTTGATTTTCATACATAATTACTTGGTTTAGTTTACATTTTATTATTTTTCATTGGGTGTGAAATAAATTTGAAGAGGTGTCTCGTTCGAATCGACTGGTTTGTCGGTTTTGTGTCACCTTAAAGAGGCCACGTGGGTGTTCGGAATGATAGAGGAGGTTTGCATACGTAATTTGTACGTATATGTCACGTCTGATGTCGGTCTCATCTCAGGCGAATCTCGTAGACCGAGAGGAGAAATCGCCGATCTCTTCCTGCCATTAATAGTCGCCGATCGGAAGCTGCAAGTCGTTGATTTATCGATACCATAACCGCGCCAGGTGATCGTGAGAACCTCTCGATTCGACCTGGCGACCTAACCTAACATTTACGAAACATAATGCAGACCGCCTGAGATTCATTTATCTTCGCAACAACATTGAAGGCAGAAGTCCGGATTCGTGCCGCTCTTTTTCTTCGGCTGATAAGAGCACTCGAGGCGCCGCGAAAAGATTCCGCACTGATAAGGCGCGACTTTGCGGAATCGCATGCAGAATGCGACCACGGCCGAGTAAACGGGAAACGTAAATATGTTTGCGACCGTTTCGATGTTTATTACGTGTATTACGTTTATTACGTGCCGCGGGATGTTTGCTCTCGGCCCCCGAAATCGACGCTCCCGGGGTTCCGGGTGTTGCGCCAATTGATAAGAAGAAGCACGCTCTTCTGCTAAAAGAAGGAACAAACATGGCGGTGAGCACACCGGCACTGAACAATTGCTGATTCCTCATTCAAGGAATCCCAGGAGACTCTTTCGCAATTCTTCAAAACCGTAATTTTAAACATTACAGATTTTTCTAAGTCCACAACAGTGCACTTAACATTTAAATCCGTTATTTAAGGCGATCTCAAAGTGGCGTCGGAAAAATCTCGATTATGAAATTTCAATTTTTCTTTAAATTTGTTTACGGACTTTTTTTCATATTTTATTATAACTGAAATTTTACGGTGTCAGAAGCTTTTTTCAGACCTCTAGATTTACACGGTAAAGTGCCAAACGATTCGATACATCGCCTTAAAAAGTGGAGCTCAAAGGAGAACTCGACCAAATTTAGAGGTTAGGGACTTCTAGCTGGATTCAAGGCGCGGGATTAGATGGCAAATACCGGAGGCACGGCTAAGTCAATGCATGAACGTCGTGAACTTCGGAATCGACGATCTAATTGGAAGCTGACACGCGCACGGCAGCGCCTCCAGGCAGTTGCGAAACCGATTTGCAAAGTTATGCGCTCGTTCGCACGCGCTACGATAATCGAGTCGCCTACCTGTCTGAACGCATTGCGTCGATGACCGATTCAAAGTCGTAGCGAATCCGCGCATTGCGCAGGTTGTAATCGATTGAAATCGCTCGTTCAAGGCCGCTTCTTGCAAGTCAAAGCGTCGCGCCGGCCGCCATCTTGGATTTCCTCGAAGCGCCCCGCGAGGGACATTTTCATTCCGGAATTTAATCGCCCGAAATCCGCGTTAATCCGTACCTTTCGCGTGCATCGTTCGGCTCGTTGTCGTGAGTATTCAAAGTCGTAGCGAATCCGCAAATTGCGCAGGTTGAAATGGATCGAGATCGCTCGTTGAACGCCGCTTCTTGCGAGTCGGAGCGTCGCGCCGGCCGCCATCTTGGATTTCCTCGAAGCGCCCCGCGAGGGACGTTTTCATTCCGGAATTTAATCGCCCGAAATCCGCGTTAATCCGTACCTTTCGCGTGCATCATTCGGCTCGTTGTCGTGAGTATTCAAAGTCGTAGCGAATCCGCAAATTGCGCAGGTTGTAATGGATCGAGATCGCTCGTTGAAGGCCGCTTCTTGCGAGTCGGAGCGTCGCGCCGGCCGCCATCTTGGATTTCCTCGAAGCGCCCCGCGAGGGACGTTTTCATTCCGGAATTTAATCGCCCGAAAGCCACGTTAATCCGTATCTTTCGCGTGCATCTTTCGGCTCATTGTCGCGTTGTGAGTATAATAAGCGAGAGGGTTGGATCAGTGATCCGCCGTTATTACGGAATGCACGAAACAGCGGTAATTGAAGGCGCGCGTTGCAGATGCGTGCCTCGGCCGGGCAGATAGCATCGATCGCGGGATTTTTGCGGGCCAAGTTTCGCGTAGCTCGTCCCAAGTGGGGAGTTTTAATGGCGATGCAAGTACCAGAGGTGCTCGTTATACGGCAACAGTTGTTCCCCGTCCATTGGCGAGCTCCTCTAGCGAAAGTGCGACTCGAGGCTGCAGCTGGCGGCGACGCTAACTTTTTCTCGCGCCGTTACCCGGCGTCGTCAAAGAGCGATAAACCTCGCGTAACCGGCGATACCTGTCGGCGATCCGTTGATAACGAGCCGCCGCAAATTAATGGCCAAAGCGAACGTGTTTATCCCGATTCTCCCCCTAGGTTCCATTTATTTCATTGTGGATTTTTCCCTAAGCCTCGTAAACATCCTCGCGGCGTTTCAAATATGCCTCGAGAGAATCCAAGATGGCGGACCCTCCCGCGTCTCCGCAAGACCGCGCACAAGTTTCCGCGACTGGCCGACTCGATTGCTCCCCCGGAAGTTGAACCAATGGACGGTAAAAACTCCATCCCCTTTTTTGCGGTTACATCTGTCCAAAAGGCGAGGCTAAATCTTGCCGGGCCATCAAAGGGCGATAAACTTGACGTGTCCCGCAGTCCCCGGGTGATACATTCGCATCGAGGCGTCGTAAATAAATCCCGGCCGGCGCAATCTAATTAACATTACAGCGACGCCGTAACTCCGTCGGATTTTCGCGGTCCCATAAGTCCTCAGGCGAGAAGAAGCGGGAAAAAAGCTCGGTCACACGTCGGGGATCACTCGGACCCTTCGACGGGGTTTAATAAATAGCCGCGACGCCGGCGTCGCTTTTGCAAATTGAAACGGGGGGAGGGAGGGAGGGGATATTCGCATAAAATAAGGTGACAGGGCGGATTCATGGGCAGGGGCTGAATCCCTCGTTATCGGGGATCGATTATTACCGGGGATGCATCCTGATCGCCACCTGTTTAGCATAAGGGTAAATTGCCTAAGAAAGTAATGGCCGCGCTTCCTCTTTTTTTCTCCTTTTCTCCTCGTTCTGCCGTCCATTTTTCTCATCCTCCTCGCCTTCTCTTCGTCCTACACGTTCTGGGCGAGAGTTTCCCTCTCGCTCTCGTCGTTTTGCGCCTTCATTCTGGTCCAAGAGTCATCGGTGCAGCAGGTGGCAATGGCTACCAAGAGGCTAACAAGTGCCCTAACTGATCGCGCACTTTCTGCCGCCTCGTTCGAGGAGGTGCGCGCGCATGTGTGCGCAGATGCGGTATTACATCGGTTTATTTTATGTACGCGCATTCGGCGTACACATATGTACCTTTGTACGCCAAGTGGGAACGGCCATCGGGGAAGTCTGTCCAAATACGAGACAAGACGACTCGTTACCCCGTAATGAACATCTGCCCTTGGAGCTTGCTCCTGCTGCTCATCGTGACGTTTCGTGGCGTAATCGACTTCCGGTCGAGCACGTTCCGGGCCCTGCGGCATTACGTACCGGGTAATTGAACGGTTCTGGATTACTTCAGTGCCTAATAACTTCTCTCGAGACTTAACTGACTCTCAAGGTGCTCCATAAATTTTTAAAGTATTTACTTTCCTTTTTTATTATTCATTTCCCGCTTTTTATTTACCCTGGCAGAGGTGCGGGTAACTTCAAACTGCAGTAATGGCCCTAAATGAATTTCGGAATTTCATTTTTTAATTCTTTCATAAGTGTGACATAAATTCGTCAGGTAGGCAGGGTTATTATTTTGGGATAAAATCCTTATCGCGTTCATATCGAAGGCTCATAAAGTGCAGGTTATCGGACGTCCAGTTGGCATTAATTAGACAGATGTATCGAGCCAGGATATCGAAGACGCGAGCAGACGCCCAAAAGGCGATAATAAAGGTGTAAATATATTAACGCGTAAAAATAATTTCGGTACATTGTATGATCCCATGGTACCAATATCATCAGTACCTGAGTATAGTTATTAATTATATATGTAGAGAAATTATATTCCAGTGATACCACTGCCCAACACATCCTGTGGTTCCAGGGATACCACCAACCAGGAGCACCATCTTTTTCACCCCAGCATCCGTTCTACCTCTTTTTCGACCATCGCTTTCCCCGGCGCGACCATCGCACACCTTCGTGTCGATCTTTAACTCTTATCAGATCCGCGGCCTTAACGAGCCGGCCGTTAAATCGGCCGGTCTGGCATTTTCAGAAATATTAATGACCAAGCCTGGCCCAGCTTCGTCGGGGAACATTCCGCCCGGTAATTGCCCTCGGATATTCGGGGTGTGCTCGGAAGATCGCTTATGTACTCCTTATACCCGGCAAACATTTAATGGATATACCCGAAACGCTCCTTTTTCTCCTCTCGCGCGATTATGCGCGTCAATGAACGACGCGTAATGGAATATCCTCTTTGTTTCTTTTGTCCGCGGATGCGAATTAATATTTTTCAATTTTTCGCGTCGCTCCTCGTCCGAAAGTCCTTCGATTAAAAGAGAAAACTAACTTCCGCTGTTATCCGAAAATGAGAGAAGCTGTAATATCTGGTTAACTGTCCGCGAGTGGATTAAAAGAGGGCGAGGATCAATCAGCCGCCATCTTGGGAGACGGCTTGTCGTCAATTCCCCTTTTCAACGCGAAATGCAAATAAGACGACTGTGCGGATAATCCCGGGCCCAATTATCGACGATTCGTCCCCGTTGACGAAGGACGCGGAGGCGTCGTTAGGCGTCCTCTTCTTCCCGTTCCAAGATGGCCGCCGCGCGACCCTCTCGTTCCACGTCTTTAAGGCCGCGTCCGTCCAATTAGCAGCCTCCTTCTGGACCCAGTGGCCGGTCTCGCGGTCGCGGGAATTTGCAATCGGAATTTGCTATTGGAATTCGCGAGCGGCCATCGATCACGGCCCGGAATCGACGGTAGCCGACGCCATGTCCCGACGCCACCCGCCATTACGGTACCGCCTCGACGAGCCGGCTAATCCTTCCGTAATTACAGCCTCTTGCCGTGACCTCTCCTCCGAGATGTATACCATTATCATCCATTATGATACGCGGTTAAATATCCGAGGGCTTTTTGCGAAATTACCGCCCGCGCTTTTTCTTTCCCAGGTGCAGGTGCTGTGTCTCTTTTTTGTTCCCAAGCGCCGCCATCTTGGAACGCCGCAGTTTTCCCCATTCCGGGGTCGCGAACAAATTCGGCAATCGCGAAGCCAGACTTGGCACGGAGGGGGTAATTTGCAGAGCACAGGCCACTTCTCGCTTAATTTGATTAACCGGTAACGACGAGGTCGATGGATCGTTGGCCGCCCACCAACTATGTACAGTTCGATCGAAAAATGGCGTCCATCCGTCGACGCGTGAACCGTGTAACCGACATTTGGCCGCGGCAATATCTCCGGCATTAAGTCAGGCCCCTGTAAATAATTCCACAGGGAACTCTTCTTCGTTGTTATTTAATATTTTCTATTTTTTATTCGGCCGCAATCGATCGTTCTATCGAATCTCCGTCGCATCCAGAGACGGACGCGTCGGTCGAAATCTCGACTCGAGTCCTGCCGAGGTTTGCTCGTTTTTTTACACCCGATAATAAACAGACTCTAGTGGACGCACCTGACGTAAGCGCACCTCGGCTTTTGGTGACGTCGACTTTTTGCAGAGCGAGCATTTCGCACGCGGAATACCGATTCGCAGGGGCCGCCGAAACGGCGCGTCGCTTTTTTGCCGGACGCACTTCTTGCGCGCGCCTTCGGGGCGAAAAAAAAAGATGGCGGGGGATTCCTCCCTCAATTTTCACTTGCCGAGCAGTAGAGCGATCCTTGATCCGAATTCATTCAGGATTTCTCGGTGGGAACGCGTTTCCTCGGACCGCGACGCATAATCCGAACCTCCTAAATATGGCGGCCGCGCGTCTCGGCGTAAAGGCGACGCATAAAGCGGAGTTATTCGCGGTCGGCACCTGCCTTCCTCGGCTTCGGTCCACCCTGGGCTCCGTTTTCTTCCACTTCGCGTTTAACGACCGACGGTAACGCGTATGCGCACGTCCGGGCCCAATTAACGACGCTAATTTCGTTGAGCCCGCCAGAAACGCAAAAACCGTCGAGGCCCTCGCAAAAGGTGGAGGAGCCGCCGCGCAAGAGCGGCGCCGCCATCTTTCCTTTTCGGGATTTCGAAAAGCTCCCTCGTAAAAACCCTGAAACATAACCTCGCTTCCTCCTTAACCTACCAATCTCCTAATTCTCGAGACGGGGAAAAAAATTTCAAAACAATCGCTCCATGGAATAACAGATATTACTACCACACTGCGCAGCTCCCATTTTTCGTATAATGTCTTAACCTATAATTTATGTAGCGTGAAGTGATTTAAAATAAAACATGTCGCTCATTCTGGAGGAGAAATAGGGAGTATTAGAAACGATTATTGAAGGAATGAAATTGTCAGCTGATTGACTGTTTTTGACAGTCTTCTCTTTTATGTTAAATTCACATTCGACATTCTCGGGAGATGTGTGTACGTGGTTTGTAATATATTACACTGTCTACGGTAATTTACAACGCAGGGGCTGTTTAAGGCGACGAAGCGTCATTTTGTCCTTTGAAACACCCCTTCGGCGTCGCAAAGCCGACATTCTCTGCGTGCGTGCACGCACGGTTCGTGTACGCGCAATGCACGCTCTTGTACCCACTCACTCTCTCACGCACGTACGAAAAAAAATGCTTGAATAATTACAATTTTTTTTTCATTCAATCCTAGAATATGATTTTTACAAGGACAACCAGATATTAGATCTACGTGAAAAAATTCATTACTTGACATTTAATGAATCGCGTCAATGATTCCAGTTAATCGGCCCAAATATTGCCAGTAATTTAGTACATTTAACCGGAATATTTGTTTCGTCGGCTGAAATATTTTCTAAAATTGACAAAACGATTTAATCAAATCACTGTAGTTCATCGAAGCAAACGAGTTCGGTCGAGTGAATAAAAGTTCGGTATAAACAATCGAAAAGTTATCCGAAATTACGAAAGTGCAGTCGATCTATCGATTTCGTTCAACTAACCGAATTTCTTTTCCTGTACAATTATTTCGTTGAGAAGAGAAATTAAACGAATTTAATTTACTCTGACATTTATTTGCCGGATTTTATTCTGGGTATATTTCTTTGAGTCAACCAACTTTTCTTTCTTTTTTTCTCTCAGTGCACTCGCGCGATGCGCGCAATTGCACTCACTCGCGCTATGCGCGCAATTGCACTCACTCCCTCGCGCAATGCACGTACTTCCACGCAATTCGTAGGTACCCTCGTCCCTGTACAATGGTACCGACAGAGCCGGGCTTTTTGACGCGCAAACGGCGATCGACAGCGCGGCAAAGTTTTTGATCGACGTCCGCCGTGTGCACGTCGGCTGCACCGGGGGCCGGGGTGCATGTCACCGCTAATTGCATTCTACTCTTCCGTAGATTGATAGCGTACCGCCGCTGGACAGTCGGCGGCGGTCGGCTCTCGTCTTTCAATTAAATCCGCGGAGAGGTTCTCCGCTGCCGCAAGCTCACCTCTCGGTCACTTGGAATTCCATCTGACCTCAAAAATGCCGGAAGAAATACACACTCAGGTCCCAGAGGTCTCAAGAAATTCTTATCACTTCCACATGTCTCGATACAGCCATTAATTAGAATTAAAAGTACACGTCCTCTCCATTTTGCCCCGTTACTAATATTAACTTACTCCGTTTCCAATGTTCACGCCTACCTCATGCGGAGTTTCCTCTTCCTAACCTCAAAACTGGCGGAAAAATGACTTTCATTGTGTATTCCAGGATAACTTTTCTACTTACCCCATATTTCACCTGGAACGTCCTCGATAATCGCTTCAAAGCGACATTAAAGGGTCATTCTATACATATAAAACGTCAAAATATTTATAAAATTTTTCTCGTGAAATATCATTTGTCGAAGAATAATGCCTTTCTTTCGTTCATGTCCGAGATAAATATATATTTTTTTTTTAAAGATGAAATTTCACGAGCATCGTGAAATCTCCATTAATCTTGTGATGAACTTTCGAAAGATTTGGTGCACCCAGTTTGGAGAAAAGTTTTACGTATACATATAATACTTTCATATCACCTTAAGTCCCTCGTTCCTGATCTCATAAATCCCTTGAAAATTTCAGATTTTTATTACTTTCACATATCCAGGGGTGGAGTAAAATGACTTAGGCTTAGAATTACGTTTCGAATGTGGTCGTTGATATGTCGAGTCCATTTATTGGATTTCTTTTTTTTTTTCCCACGCCTGGCTTATGTCGATGGCCGACGCTGCTAGACGCTCGCTCGCTGCAGCGTCCGAGAGGACGGCGCCGGTCCAGGCTCTCTGGCTATCTCGTCTCCTCGACGTCGACAAAACATCCCAGACACGTCCCGGGCTGCTCCGAGCAGGACGAGCTACTGTTCCCGAGGGTAAAAACTTGCCTCGACAAGGGGAACCGAATGGCCCGATGCATTTCCTCTATGGACGAGGATTTTACTACGCGTTGGAATCCCTGCATAAGCGGGATCGCCACGCGACACCTGCGCGGCCACCAAAAAATTCCCCGATTTTTCTCTCATTTTCTCTTTATCGACCTTCTTTATTCTCCTTTATCCCCCGAAAAAACGACTGAACGACGACCTGGACGAGGCTCGCTCGTTATGCGGCCCTGCCGAGTCGGTGCATCGATTGATTTATAACGCGGCTCGCAATTAAACATCGAACCAATCATTCGCCGCGGCTCCGCTGTCGAAACCGAAAAACCGCGCGGCCATTCTCCTCCGCAGAATTTCGTTCCCACGGTGCGCCTCCACGAGAGAATTCTTCGATGCAACCGACGTCATCGACAATGGAGGCATTGCCAAATGCAATGACGATTACATGGAACATCGAAATCGGTCCGATGAATTTTTTTAAAAATGAAACGAGTGGAGGAAATACAAGGAAAATTTTGTGGAGATTCTTTTTTTCTTTTTTTCATCGAAGAGGGGAATTTATGTTATCAACAGTGGACGCGTTGCTAAACGCAATGACAGTTCCGTGAAATATCGAAATCGCTCGGAGAGACTTAAGGAAAAAAGAAAATGAAAAGAGTGCAGAAAGTGCAAGGGGAATCTCGCGGAGACTTTATTATCCGAACGGGGGAACTTATCTCGGGGGCGGGATCATCATCCCCGAGGAAAAAGTGCTGCGAGGTGAATTCGCCCCTCCGAGTGGCAACTTTTTCATTTTACGAGGATACGTCGTAAACCAAGCAAGGTGAAGAAAAGTGGCCAGAGGGAAGACCCTGCTGACATCGCACCCACAGGAAGCGACGAAAAGTTATCCCCAATATTTCGATTAATAACTGTAATTAATGAAAAACGATGTGCTGAGAAATTTTCCCAGCGACAATCTTCCTCATCCCCTCGGAGAGGGTCTCCAACTTTTTCGCCACTCGGCGAACGGAGCGAATCTTCCCAAGCCAAGAGAGGGAGAAAGATGAGATGAGTTTGGAAGCTGCGAGAAAGAGAGAGAGAGATTCCCTCTAACGATGAACTTTCACCGATGGGAGTGAAAAGTCAGGTGAAGAAGACGTGGAAATCGAGGGAAGTCGCCGTCAAAAAGGAACTTTTCTTCCCCCCTTTATTTCCTTTTTATTTCCCATTTTTCCTTCTCTTCTCCCTGTCCTTTTCCTTCCTCGGTTTCCTGCGGAGGAGCCGGTGCGATTTCGCCGTGGCTTTAAGAGAGCTCAGCGAATTCTTGTACAGGTCGCGCAAGGGAGATCCTCGTCAGCGAAAGAGGATCCGCCGCACCTGCTCGGATGTCCAGCAGGAGGACCTCTCTTCCTTTCTCGAGTAGATATCCCCTCCTCATCCTCGACTTCCCGTGTGAAGAGCCCCAAGGAGATCCTCCCCGCCCTGTAAATCGACGCAAGAAACTCTCGCGTTACGGCTGATTACGCAAAAGTGTGCGAGCCTCGCAGTTCGCTCCTGGCGCCTAATGACTCTCCGTCTGATCCTTAATTTCTGGATACCTGAGGTCCTTAAGGGAAAGGAAGAAGCCTCCCGATCTACTTTTCCCAAATCCATCATTTCCGGACTCTGGAAATCTCGGAGAAAAAGGAGCGCCACCAAGAAGTCATCGGACAAGACCCTGACGATTAATTCCTGGATACTCGAAATTTTCAAGGAGGAAAAAAGCCACCAAGAAATCTTGAGATCTGACTCATCCTTCATTTCTGGACACTGAAAACCCAAAAGAGACAAGAGGAAGAACGGTCGCCAAGAAGTGTCTCATCCCAACGACCCATGTCCCTAAAAAATGGCGACATCCCTCGTTATCGCGTCTCTCCCGGTGCCCCCGACACGCTGGACAAACGGAATCCTGGAATCCATAAAGACATCAAAGGTGGCCGCCAAGAGCAGAGGAGCGAAATCCGGGGATTTCGGCCATTCCTTCCACCGCACCCACGTCCACGGGACGGTCCCCGGGTTACCCGAAAGAGGAAGAGGAGAAGTCTTCCTCTTATCTGGCGTCGCCATCGAGACCCCGCCGGAGACGCCGCACCAGAAAAGAGATACATATGTGTGTGGCATTCATACATTATACCATTGAATCGATCCCCATGCCTTGCCCCCTTTCTATTGATACCTGCACATTAATATCCACGCATTGCAATCTACGTATTGGTATCCACGCACTTACACTCCTGCATTGGTAGTCACGTCGACGTGCGTTGATCCTCATGTGTTAGTGCACGTGTGTTGACGCTCATGTATTGATATTTTTACATCATTACCTGTGTGGTGCACGTGCGCTGATCCTTATGTGTCAGTACTCTTACATCAGTATCCATGTGTTAGTGCACGTGCGTTCATCCTCGTGTGTGGTACTCCCACATGAGGACCCATGTGTTAGTGCACGTGCGTGATCCTAGGGTATCTTTCCTCCTGCATCGATACCCATGTGTTGGACCTCATATATTGGTCTCCTTACGTCAGTACACCCTCGGAAAGGGTCGGGTGGAGGCACGTCCACGCACACGCGCGTGCCCGTCAGAGTGGAGCTGGTGACTCGACGAAAAGAGCGGAGATAGGGGGTTCCGCGGTAGCTGGAGCAGCTACCAGCTCCGGCCACCGTGGCTCCAGCTACCGTGCACCGCTACCGGTTCTCGAGCCGGTCCTCCGGCGGGACCGCAGCGCGTCCGGGACCGGTACCGGTACCGCGCGCGAATCGGCACCCACACCTCGAGGGCCGGAGGAGCTGCGAGCTTAAAAGCGATCGGACCGATCGGCCACTAATTAAGCCGACGGCGCCGCTCGATCTGCACCGGTATCTACCCGTCGGTCCGGTCAGCTCGGCTCGGCTCTCTTTGCTCCTGCCACGATCCCCAGGACGCGTTTCCCAAGACCCTCGGAAGCGGCCTGTTGATACAATATTGAAAAAGTGCATTAATCGACCCTACGTGCCGGGAAACCCGATGTTTTCCTGGAGACGATCTCACAGGTGCTCAACCTAATATCCTCCTTCCACTGGTACGCGGAAGATATTTACGCATTTACCCTGAGAAAAATACCAAAGAAATATTTCTTTGAATGGTACCAAAGAATTATGCTTCAAGCGATAATTAATTGGCTCATATATATAAAAATTTCGAATTTCTCTGGTTAATGAGATTTTGCTTCGGTACAGCCGAGCTCCGTGACAAAAATTTGCTCTCGACAAAAATAGCTGCAAAATTCATCTTTTTTTTTTTTAATCCGTTTGAAATACAGCCATTACCATGACAAAAGCTTCCTTTAGAAACATTGTTCGATGAGACAAGAAAATGTAAATTTGTGAAAGTAATCAAGGAGCTATTATCGTTACCGGTGGATCCAATGCGCGGGATTTCAATTCTCTGTCTTTGGAAAATAATATTACAACCGTGAATAAAATTCATGTCGACCCATTCTTTTATGCACATTTTCAAGCGATTTTTCTTCGCCGATGGACGTTTTTTGTTGCAGCTTGGAATTACTTTTCTGCGTAAACATTTCGGGGATTTCCAGGCCCGAAAAATCGAGCCGGCGAAAAGCCAAGAGAGAGGTGCCGGGCACACAAGTTACACGCAACTCAGCCGATAAGCAATTGGCGGGCAATACGCACGCGATTCGCCCGGGATGAGCGGAAGACGCACGCGAGTGCGCTCGTTACGCCCTCGGCCTGCGGAGACACGCAATCCGGATCACTCCTGCACGCCTCTTGACTTTAAGTGGCCCGGGCACCTGCCTAAAAACGCAGGTGCATACCTCCGTAAGCATTACTTAATTTTCACCGGTTACATACCTTGAATAATAATCGCCTCTACCCAAAGGCCCTTTGCAAAAAGATCCCGGAGTACCGAGCACCGAGGCGGTCGCGGTTGCGAGGCCGACACCTGTTTTATGGCGTGCAGAAGCGACGCCGCCGCGCCGCCATTTTGGTTCCGCGATTGGGATCGTTAAAATCGCTCCCACGGCTCGTCGCGAACGCGGAAAACGCATCGAACCGCACGGCGACCGCGTCCCCCGTCCTGCCTTTATATTTATTCCCGCAGATTCGCCGTTTTTGCCGCGTTATCTCTCCATCTTTTGGTCGATATTTCCGAACGGCCGCCATCTTGCGATCCGAATCACGCGCCGAGATTTTCGGTCGTCGCTGGAGTAACCGCAGGGATCGCGACTTTAAATCTCGAGAAACGTGCGACCTTCTCTCCCTCCGGTGGTTTATTCCGTTTCTTCGCATTCTTTCCCGTATTTCTCCTTGGCGCCGGGATTCCGAGCGGCTTACGTCGCGGCGCTCTCCCGTGCGATACCGTCGTCCACGAGAAGGACGCCGATAGCGCGTCGCGCGGGGTAGAGAGAGACGCCAGGTGGAGGAAACGCGAGAGCGACAGAAAAAGACGCATTCCTTCCCGGGGCGAATACCTCGACTGTCGTCGTGTTTTCCGAATACGGGACACTTTCTTACCCCCGACCTCGCATTTCCCCAGATTTTCATCTGATAAATCTGTCCCCTTAAAGCGATTATAAATACCCAAATTCGGTCCGCTCACCCTCCGCCATTTTCCAACAATTCCACCCCGTTTCCCGAAAACGGGAAATTCCCGTAAACCCGACCTCGAATTTCCCCAGATTTTCATCGGTATAAATCTGTACGAGGAAACAAGTGCATTGCACCAAAGATACATTTCGTTAATTCAGAGAATAATTATTTGACAGAAATAAAGTCAAATAAATTGTCACATTTGTGCCCATAATTATGAAAGTGGTCTAAGTCAAAATTAAAAAAAAAAAATGAGTTTATCAGTTATTTCACGCCATATTATTTCAAACGAAATTAATTCAATGTAATTTCGAAACAAAAAATATATGACTTAGACCACTTTCCACCAAATAAATTGTCACAATTCCCACGAGATTTTCCATCCTACTTATTCGAGTTTCTTTGAGTCAAGTCGTTATTCTTCCATTTTGCAACAATTCCATCCCGTTTCCCAAGTCGAGGAATTTCGACTATTTAACGCGACTTCGTTGCAATTGCAAGTGCATCCGACCGGGACTGATTATGCTGTTGTTAATGCAGGAATCATCGCATGAGCAATTACTGATCGATGAATAATAATCATTAGTCGCCTCGATGAGCGCGGTGCAATTATTATGATTAGTTATTATAATTGACTGTTAACGCTTAACGTCTCGGTGAACTTGCTTTCGAGATATTTGAAACGGCGGGTTTCTATTAAAGAGATTCATTTATCTGCCGGCGATTTCTGAGCTTGAGTTGAGATTTTGTCAAGATAGGTGCGCATAAATTCAGTACTTAGTAAGTCGGCACCAACGACTGTACAAACGCGAGACAGATCATGTTCGTTAGTAGCAATAAACCATCCCCGATGGGTAATCGATCCCTAACAAGAAACGGTCCTGCTTCTCGGGGGCCCATTACTCGTTCGCTCCTTTGGAATACTAGAAAATGAGGAGTAAGGACGAGGAATAAATACCCGGAAAAATGCAAAATGATGAACCATAGTTGTCAATGTTTACGGTCGAGGCTTAGGCCGCACTCCATTACCGTCAATGGGGCGATGTCAATTCTTAACGAGCAAAGTCTGCGAGAGACCAACCCATAAAACACATTAAACGACTTCCTCCGATGACTTGAGAAGAAAAACAGATTTTATTTCCGTACAAGCTAAGTGCATTGAGGTGACGTGAAAGTGGCGTCAATGAGTTCTCCTTATACCAAGGTATAGGTTTAGAAATCCAAATTAAAATCCAAGACTCCGAGGGAATGGCGGAAAGTAAATCGCTGATCATCTCTGTCAGGATCTGAAAGGAAAAAAAGTGATTACCAGGATGATGTTCTCACGGTTCGTCGTTCGTCATTTTTCCCAGGAAATGATTATTTCCCGAAGTGCCGGATGACACTTTGGCGGAAATGTCGCAAACGTTTGTCGTTTCTAGCATTGCCTGGCGAGATGACGATCAGCTGTCTCGGTGTGCCGAGACTTTTCCACGCGGAGAGGAAACCTACTACAAAGAGGACATCTTTGATTACGCTATTTCCCCTATCAATGCAGTTCCGCGTCGGAGTAATCAAAGGATACCTCTTGATTCCAGGGAACGACGCTCCACGGGAATTCCTGTCTTCCTCTCCACCTCGGACCGAGGCGAACAGGAAGGAATTTGCCCAAGGTGCACGTGTTTGACGACCTGTCAACGTGGACTCGTGTCCGCGTTCCGGAGTCTTTTCACTCCGAAGAAGAGTCATGACGCGCGAGAAGATGAAACGCCGATGAATCAATCGGCGGAAATACCGGAATCGAGAAATAAAATGGCGTCCATTTAACGAGCTCGATACATTGTTCCAGTTTTACCTCCCCGGTACCATTGCCTTCCTCAAAAAGAACCACCGTCCGCCATTTGCAGCGTTTCGTCCAACAACTCCTCGAGATTCTAAAAATCCACAAATAATACAAAGAAAACAACGTTAACTCCTCAGATTAATTACTACACCGTCAATTATTCTAAGTGTAAAGTTCAGCGTAGTTTCGGTACTCACTGTGCACCCTTTTTGTTTTCTAAATCCAAATATATAAAAATTAAGGCGACGCGAAAGTACCTTTAAAGAGGTCACGTTTATGAAACTTTTCTCCGAACTGGGGATACCAAATCGTTTCAAACTTTACACCGTGAATACGAAGGCTATAAATAAGTTCCCTACGCCCATGAAATATAAAATTTTAAAGAATCTGTTTATTGACGTGTTCAAAATTTATGGAGAAGATGAAATTTCATGGGAGTCGGAACCTTTGTTAGATAGTTGATATTCACCTTGTAAAGATTGGAACGATTCGATGTACTCAGGTCGGAGAAGTTTCATGAAAAACCCCTCGGATGCCATTTTCACATCTTAAGGTGAAGTGAAACACGTCGAGGAACTTGATCAACGTCGATAAAGAAGATTTTTCTAAATGCCTACGTTGCCGACGTTCGTTTTTATATTGACAGCTGGGTCGAACTATATTGTGTATTGTACCAAATGGCATATTCCACTTGTCGTTTTCGTACAATAATTATAAAGAAATCGAAGTAAAACTCCAGAAATCCTCTGGATTCATGCTTTCTGGGGCCCTAATTGACTGCAAAGGGACCCCCTGCGCCATCTGTGATTTCCAGGTCAATTAAATTTTCACTCCGAGACCTCGTATTCCCATCGTTTTAGCATAGAAGCGCATACAACACTTTTTTTGCCTTTATCCCGTTCAAATGCGAGTTTATCGATTACCAGAGTGTTCTAAATTGTCGTAAAATTGTCCTGACCCTTTCGATTCTCATATCAGAGCCTTCGATAATTGTATATTGATCGAAATATGAGAGCTCGACGCCATTTTGGTTCTGGTCTGGGCTGAGTTAAAAAATTTTGTTGAAAAATCCAAATTTTGAATGTGTCAGGACAATTCTTAGATGATCAGGAGTGATGTGTCAAAGTTTCGGACAGTTTGGTCTAATACCCTTAAAAAAAAGTGTTGTATTCGAATCGACTGATTTGAAGGATGTTTCACTTCACCTTAAGTTCCTGATGGAGCTGTTCGACGCGACGCCGCAGGACGCCATCTTTGATGTCGGCGAGGTCGCTGCAGGCGTCCCTTCGACGTCATCGGAAATTCGACGAACAACCTTTGGTTCTTTGCATCTAAATTAAGGAGCCGTTATTACGGGATCAGCATACGGCTCCAGGTCCATCGGAAGTCCCGGGGACGCGTAACGAGGTCAGGGAACCACCGGGAGACGGGAACTCATTTGCCGCGCGCAGCGCCGGGCTTTATTGTCTTTCTTAATTTAATAGGAAAGAAACACGGAGCCCTGCGCCTCGGGTAACCCGGTTAGGGAGTCGGCGAGGGGTCTGGACCTCTCCCGTTGGAATTTACAGCCGGCTTATCGAGTTATCTCGCGACTACTCGACCTGGGGATTGGGATTCCCACTCCGCGACTCTGCCTTGCAGCGAGGAGGCCCTTTCTTCCCGCTCATTCCTGTGCGCGCGCCTTCCTTCCGGTTCGCCATTTCTGGTTCTACAAAACGAGGTAAAAAGAAGAAAAACCGCAAAATGCCGGGGTATCCATTCAAAACGATCACAATCCCTCTAAAAATCAAATGACAAGCCTGAGACTCCCGAGGAATTTTCTGAAAATTCGGTTAATTTGGGTTTTGAGCAATTGTAATTAATGGAGGAAAGGCAAATGTATTTAGCGACGTTTTTGCATACTTAAGGTGTTTTTTTCTTTTTTTTTTCGAGATCAACTACTCGAGTCGGGAATTGGGATTCTTCCCGCTCATTCCTGTGCGCGCGCCTTCCTTCCGGTTCGCCATTTCTGGTTCTACAAAATGAGGTAAAAAGAAGAAAAACCGCAAAATGCCGGGGTATCCATTCAAAACGATCACAATCCCTCTAAAAATCAAATGACAAGCCTGAGACTCCCGAGGAATTTTCTGAAAATTCGGTTAATTTGGGTTTTGAGCAATTGTAATTAATGGAGGAAAGGCAAATGTATTTAGCGACGTTTTTGCATACTTAAGGTGTTTTTTCTTTTTTTTTTGAGATCGACTACTCGAGTCGGAATTGGGATTTTTTCCGCTCATTTCTGTGCGCGCGTCTTCCTTCCGGTTCTTCAAACCATTGCAAAAAGTGGAGACCTGGGATTATAAAATTAAGATTATTTTTGTTCATCATTATTTCCACGTCCCCAACTGAATCCCTGAAGAAGATTTTCGGACGCGGAACGGTTTTTCATCCGAACTCCCCCTCGACATTTCGGACCCCCCGAGGAACCAGCTTCCGGTGGTACCGCCATTTCCGGTTGGCACGCGACTTCCTACCCCACTTGTGCACTAAAGGAAGGGTGAGGGGAATTTCTAGAGGGTGATCATGAATGCACTCTGTCACTTATTCCCTCGACCCCTCTTTCCGCGTCTCATGTAGCATCCTGTAGGTCGGTTGAATCCCCGTAAGATTTCGCTGACGGCTCGTCATAGTCGTCACCGTGGAAACAGGACGACCCGTGGACCTTTATGGTGGGTTAGATGTGTCGTCGAAGGGATACAGAGCATCCACTTCCAGGGGATGCTGGTCCACCCTCGTCCCTTGTAATGACGGCTTCCCTGCTGGTGGAGGGTCGACGATTCATTGACTTTCCTTTAATCCATGTTAAAGGTTGAACATACCATGAAAAACCGTGAATGTTAATGCAACATCCCCTAGTAGCGCAAAATATTTACCTTATATTTTCTATATATTTAACGAATATCGTAGATT
Source organism: Orussus abietinus (assembly GCF_000612105.2). NCBI lineage: Eukaryota > Metazoa > Arthropoda > Insecta > Hymenoptera > Orussidae > Orussus > Orussus abietinus. The sequence continues at coordinate 711,579 of NW_019395567.1, forward strand.
TTGTAAAAATTAAATTATTCCAGGCAGTAGATTGTATCCTATTTGGATGTGCAGGAGTCTGTGATAATGTTAATACCAAATTTGAAACATCAAATGACGTAATGCACCGTAAAAATCAGGGTCTATTTATTTTCTGGGGTCTGTCATGGCGACTGCCCAGCATCCTGGGAAAAGGGGATGCACAGGAAGCAGCTCTCCCAGAAGGGATCCAAGCCTCCCTCATCCTAACGACAGGATACATTTTTCCTGGTACCGTGGGAGCAAGGGTTGTCCGACTCATTGACTTTCAATTACACGTCCACGTGCGGAGGTTAATGGAAATTATGGGGTGCGGACGGGGGTGGACGCGGCCGCCATCTTGTGATCCTCCGATGCACATTCTACATGAAACTGGGAAGTTTCTGGACATCAACCCTGATTTAAAAAAAAACGGTATACCCCAAAGAACTATATAAAATATCAAAGAAATATTATCTTAGTTTAAAGAATAATTATAATTATTCTTTGACATAACAAAATATTTTCATTTCGTTCAATGACATTTGTTTTTCTCAGTGCAGCCAAACTGTGCCCAAAAGGTAAAACAGGGTTTTGTATCTCATTTCTAGATGGAATTTTTGTTTATTTAATATTCAATAGTGCTGTTTAAAAAAAAAAAATTATGGAGGGAAACAAAAGGTTCCCTTTTTTCGTTAGAATGCAAAAAGTGGAAAGCGAAATTGCGGGTCGGCATTACAAGGGACGTGGTTTCATCCTACACCCTGTTTCCCAGAACTGTTCCCAGGACAGTCTTGCCAGCCGAAAAGTCATTTACATCCCTCGGCTCTTTTCGTTCGATCGCGTTTGCATAACACTTCCGGCGAATGGCTCCCTCGAATTGGCAAACGCGGCGAATCGGTAACTCCTCGAGTGACCGTGCAATTCCTTCGAGAACTCGCAGAACGTTCTCGAGGTAGAGAATTCGCCGCCAACTTTGCGTCGATATAATCGAAGTGGCTTGAATCGATCAGAGAATCGGAAGATATCGAGTCTCCAATAACTGCGTATATCTGCAAGATCCCAAAATCAAGATGGCGGGCAGGAAGATTGTCGCGTTCCTATATACACTTGTTTTTATTTGGTGCTCTTCAAGGTGGGAGATAATATGACATGGATGAAGCTGAAAAAACAAGGACCTGGTAGCCTGAGAAAAAAGTGTCAATGAACCGATGAAATATTTCGTTAATTCAAGGAATATTTATACGGCTCCAATAAACTGGAATAAATTGGATGCCAAATTTTTTCGGAATTACGAGAATTTACTTCAGTTAAATTATTCCTTGAATTAACGAAATATTTCTTTGGTTCAATGAATACTTCGTTTTTCTGTTGAGATAAGAAATGCACTCTGCACCACGAGACCTGACACACATATCGTCCGATTGAGGGTTGATTGAAGCGACAAAAGACGACACCCTCTTTCCGAAGGGGATGGAAAAGTCACCCTGGGCTTAATGGAAACACCGGGACAGCCGAATGAATAGGCGCTTACGTCTTCGTTTGCGACCATTGTGCCAGTCCGTTCCTCTAGACTGAAGGACGCGCTCTACGGGATTCGTTACCAAAAGACACTCAAGTGCGTCGAACAAAGAAGAAAAATTCGAGACTAGAGATGGCCGAGATGGATCGTAGCTTGTGTATCTCAGTTTTACAGAAAAGAAGGTAAAGTAAGTTATAAAAACCGCCGTCCTATCGTCACCTGATACCATGATCGCCATCTTCGCCATCATCGTCAAATTTAAGACTCAACACCACAAGTAGTACCATCGCCATTTCGCCATCATCGTTAATTTTAAGACTTAACATCACAAGTAGTACCATTGCCATCATCAATTTCAAAATTCAACACCACAAGAACCACCATCGCCATTTCGCCATCAACGTCAATTTCAAGACTTAACACCACAAGTACTACCATTGCCATTTCGCCATCATCAATTTCAAAACTCAACATCACAAGTAGTACCATCGCCATTTCGCCATCATCGTCAATTTTAAGACTTAACACCACAAGTAGTACCATTGCCATCTCGCCATAATCGTCAATTTTTAAACTCAACATCACAAGTACTACCATCGCCATTCCGCCATCATCGTCAATGTCAAGACTCAACACCACAAGTACTACCATTGCCATTTCTCCATCATCAATTTCAAATCTCAACACCACAAGTACTACCATCGCCATTTCGCCATCATCGTCAATTTCAAGACTCAACACCACAAGAACGACCATCGCCATCATCTCCAGTCAACGCCTACATCATTACCATCGCTATCAACCAACGTTACCGCCATCAGCAAGGCTCGTGACGATCATGATTGCCATGACCATCATTTAAAAAGCTTCCAATTTGAAGCTCCGTTCATTAGGAGGTCTAAAGAAAACGCGCACCAGCGTCAGATCGGATCTGGACCGATCGGTCCTCTATCGGAGGCTGAGTGGTTCGCGTCAGTCTGAATAAAAACCTGACGGCGATGTATATCTACGGGTAAAAAGTCGGCGATATTAAAGTCGACATTGCATCAAGGTTTTACGGTCGTGGCTTCTGACGGGCGTGTAGAATCGGGTTTGGGAATCGAGCGGAGAGTTTCGGCCCCGCGGTCGATCGGATCCGACGAGTGGCCTATTGTTTCACAGCTTCCGACACCAAGCCGGAGCCCGGGCTCAAACGCAAACCGAGGGTGAAGGGATTTAGGTGTAGCGGCGACCATAAAGCAAGATTAATGAGGCGAAATGCACTTCACTGGGAGCTCAAGGGCCGGGAAGTGGCCAAACCCGAGGGGGCGTTGGCGCCAGCTGACGGCCCGACGGATTTCACCTACCGACCTCCTTGGACCGAATCCCACCTTCGGGGCTCCTTCGGACACCTGACCAAATTGCCCCTCTAGCTGTGTGTCCGGCTCTGCCAAAGTGGCAGCGTAGATTTTACGGGATATCCCGAGTGACCGGACTAGTTTATCGCAAGATTAGTGTCGATTCGAGCCCAACGTCCATGTTGATCACCAATGACCCTCACGGTCCACCCTTAACATCCTGAATCCGAGTTCAAAGTGTAGCCATAAATTTCAGGATCCACGTTTTAGTTTCAAGAATGACCATCCTGGGCGGGTCCATTCTAGGAGCCGTCGATAAAAGGGTTCCGAGGTTGGGATTTATTAGGACCGAGAAGTACCGATCCTCCAGGAATTATGTCTGGAGCCGAAGAAGGACCTCGAGATCCTCCCAGGATCTCCCGTAAATAAAACACCCGGATATGTGGGACTCGGGCAAGAGGCTCCACAGTGGTGCCGATGGTACCCCAACAGTGACAAGATGAAGTCCTAGCCGTGACTTCCGTATGCAAGCCATCTTCAACGGTGCACACATGAGCTGCGCCAAGGAACAGCCGACTTCATTTGTGTCCGGCAAGAAGAACAGCGAACTTCCCCGGTGCGCCAGCGAGGAACAAACGGCGGGATGAATAAGAAGCAGCTGCAGTAGCTACACCCGATGCATTCATCCTGGAAGACAACGAAGTGGCAAGCAACCTCCACCTAACCAGATGATCCGAAGTACTTCCAGCGGCATTTTCTCATCCCAGGTTCAGCCATGTTCTCCACCACGCGCAAGAAGTAGTCGATCGTCTGCAAGGCGTCTTAGAAGATAATCGTCTCTTGGCTGAACTAGATCATCCCACAAGGCCAGCCTAGACAGTGGGTTCCTTCACCTCGAGGAACTTTCTCCTAGCCCTGTTGAGCAGCCCCAATGAGAAAAATTTCACCTGTTCCGCGCCTGGTCGATCCAACGCCCATCCAAGATGGCGGACCCCCTCCAGCGGCAAATCGCTCTGGACATTTCCCTGGACCAGCTCCATAATTACCCGTCCTCGTTACCCCTCGTACCTCGTCCAACGTTCATGACCCTAAGATTAGAGTACGTTTTTAGGGCATAAACGGCACAACCGTGGTGAGCCATGTTAGACGCCGAATTCCCCCCACTGACGGCGGGCTATAATCAGTGTGTTAATTTTATTAGCGTGCATAATTTCGGCGCGTTGCCGCAAAAAACGGCGAGATGATGCAGGGGAGAGGGTCAAAGGTGAGCCCCGGGCTTTGGGCGGAATCTCGCGCGTCTTCGGTCACGGATATGCTGGGACTCGATAGGACCAGCTGGGATTATACTTGGTAACACGGTATGGTGCTGGAAGGTGCGTTTCATTACGAGAAGAGGCAAACCCAAGGCGGCCTATGGTAAAACAATGGCTAATTACCGAGCCGGGCGCCTGCCTTGCATTTTACTTCCCCATAAAATATCCCCGGCGCCGCTTCGTGTGGACGCGGCTTTATGGTACCGACGGGCCAACTATGGCCAAACGAGATTCGACCCACGAAAATAACGAGCCTCTTTCAACGACGCTCCCTACCGCCCTCGAACCCCCCGCGTCGTTATGCCTCTTCTTGCAGAGGTCTTCTGCCACCTTGGGCAGAAATGGTGTGCAGTTATTAGCGAGTCACTAGATAGTTACCCCTAGACGTACCCTTGACAGTGATTAAGGGTTTTTAATTGTAAGCATCCGCTGTTAGGTTTGTTCCTCAAATTTGTGGGGGCTTCCGGGATGACCCACGTCTATTGTCATCAGTGGGTCACCGTTTAGAAATTATAATATTTGGGGCGAGGGGCTGGTTTTTCTATTTTAAGGGTTTTTAAGCACGTTGTTCATCAGGAGTAGGTTTTGGGCAAGCTGCCCTTGTGGGGCACTTCTGCTGAAGGTTTGTCTTGAAATCGCGTCTGGCTGGATGTTGGTTCTCCATTCAGGTGAATTCGAGATCAAGGTGGGAAACGACTCGCAGCATCCCAAGTAGTGCGACCCTCTGGGAACAGGTGGTCTTCTTTCCTCTTCTTTTGGGGTATCCTCGCCACCTTGGCCGGCGTTTCAGGAATGCCAAGTCCATTATACCGTTTCGTCATTACGCAGGGCCGCTCCAGGTCCAACACCTCCGTGTCATCGTTTCGAAAAAAAGGGGCCAAAAAAGCCGCGGCAGGTGGTTCGTTCCCCGTTCTTAGGAATCCGTTTGTCGTCCCTCTTCCTCGATTTCCTTTCCCCGTCGCCGAAGAACGCTAAACGAGAAATAATTCCAAGATGAGAACCACACAATGGCGCCTCGAATGGACGCAGGCTACCGGAGGCACTTTGCAGCCGGACTGTAAATCAATTCATTCTCCTCTATTTCCTCTCGGTTCGAGACGATTGCTCCTCGAGATTATGCCTGGTTCTCGGACGAACAAAATGAAGTCTTACGGGCTTTCGCGTGAGTCGATGCAGAAGATCGGACTAGTTCTCAGGACCCGAGTTGCAGGGTCCCGCGGAGAGACAAGTCATTCCGGCCAGTCGCCATTATGAGTGTAGGTAATCGACTCATTATATGTATTAGTTGCACTCATAACTAACTTCATATCGTCGCCTTGGACCGGGAAGATCGCATATCTTGCGTTCTGGTACCCGGCTTATTAATTAACTTAGATAGCACAAGTATCCTCTATAAATTGGACGCCTTCCTTTTTCGTACTACTTGATATCAAGATGGCGTTAATATTCCCATTCCAATTAATAACTCCACTGCTGGTAATTTCCCCGTAGAGGCCACTCCGAGTTTTATTTTAGTACCAAAACGCAAAGAGGAATTAAGTAATTAACTGTAAACAAAAAAAACAATTCACTTACCTACCCCTTTTCCCATCATAAACCTTTCATAACCTACAAACTCACGCTTACTACCGTGCGGTTTGCCTGGAAAGTAAAGGAGAATTCAGAATCCGCGAACGGTAGTCGGGTCCAGAGGTTAGGTCGAAAAATGAAATTTCGATCCCTAATCGAGCGAGCACTTTTTTCCAAGCCCGTCCAGGTATGTGTACCTTGTATCGGCGATCAGGCGCGTTCTCAAGACACGGCCCAAGTCCTGTGTTAGAATCTCGCGACCCGCCTCGAGCCTCGCCATTCCAGCCAGGCGCCGCATCGCGTTTCTCCTGCTCGTTTTCTCCTCTTTGGTCCGGCTCGGTCTCGGTTCCCTCGTCCTCGGACCTCTCACTCTTGCCCGCGCGCCCCCCCGCGCCCTTTCTTTCTCGCAGGGCTGCTTAGAGCGCTCCTTTTTGCCAAGGAACGCCGGCGATGCGAGCGGGTGCGCGCGCCGCGACTCCAGCGCCTCCTATTATGTACCGGGAGGTCAGGGTGCTTCGGGAAATCCAACCCCCACCTCGCTCTACCGCCTTGGTGCTGCGACGGCAGCGCCATCGAGTTGTCCGAGCACTAACGAACCGGAAGTGGCGCCTCCGCGCACTGAGAGGCGCCATCTTTCCAGCATCTATAAACCCCCGAGATTTATTCCTTTCGACGGGAATCCGTTGAGGTATAAACGAGAGTAGTTTCCATTCGTTATTAATAGATTTATTTAAATATTATAGTACATTTCATATTTCTTACCCAACTCCAATTCTACAGGCACTGACCAATACCTCCTAGGACCATTTTTTAAGGTTAACACTCCTTGAAAGGGTAGTAAGAAATTCTGCGTCCTCTTCCCTGGTGATATAGTGATATGGATTTGTGTCGGTGGAAACGGTGGAATTAATTGACACTTTTGTCTATTCTAGGTTATTTCTATCGTGACATTATAAGACGTACATAAGCAACCGATCAAAATGGTCTAGGGGATTTCGAGATTACTATGTGAAGATTTAGGATCTTACGTCTTTATGTAATTGTATAGGTTAGGAATAGGACAGTTGTCTTTTTGAGGGCAATCGAGTGCAGGGAGAGTTTGGTGAGGATTTCGGGCCGGTGAAATTGCGGAGCTCCGAGGCGGACACGATCTCTTCCGTCTTCTCGGGGCGGTGTTTATCTCGTACTCCTCTGGCGACTCGCTCGACGAGCGCCGTTCGGGACACCTGTCCGGAACGTTCGTGTCCCACGCGTGAAGCGCATAACCTGTTTCTGCGACGCAGCCACGAAGCCCGGTACCAATTGGTTCAAGTGCGCGCCAGGAGACGAGCACGCTCGAGCGGACTAGCGATGGGAATCAACTGCCGTAAAGCGACGCCGTCTACGACCTCGCCGAATCAGTCTCCTTACTTCATAGAATTACACCCACGCGTGGAAAATTGAATTGTACCATTCCCTAGAAATAAACCCGCGGGAGTATTTGCGGGCTTGAATTATCCTAACCTCTCCACATTTACCGCAACAATGGGCGGTCCTCAATACCAACGAACATTAGCAATAGCTTGGTATAATCTCGACCAAATACGACATTACCAATTATTAGTCAACACAATATTTCGTGTCCCGGTAAATATTAAATTGAAATATATCGTGGTAACACAGGAGGGATATTTTATGATTGAAATATCGGATAGAAGATAGCTTTCGCGTATTACGCCGCGATATTCTGTCAATAAAGAGCATCGTATAGGGTATAACAATTACGGAGATTTTTATCGCCTTAATCGGAGGGGGTTATGTCCAGCTGAGGCGTTTCGCGGGGACTATACTTAACGCGCGAGCCCATTATCAGGCATTATGGGGGATTTTTATTTTCGAGCAAATTAATCGCGCAAAATTTCGGTTGGTGGCCATCACTTCTCGCAGGTGTCCGTGGGACGGGCGTGGAAGGAAACGCGAGGGAGCGACGAGGGAACGGGAGGGAGAGATGTACACGTCGGACGAGTGAGGATGAATTAGGTGCCGCCCCACCCTGGCGAACACAAACGCGAACGCGAATGGCAAATGGCGGGTGACAAGGCATCGGCATCTGCGTTTAATTAATGCAGCAGCAACCGGCGTTCGCGATATGCCCGAGGGAGAGCCCACGAGAATGCCAAAGCCGATTGCCGAAGCAGTCGAATCGGTTAGGACGTGTCGCTGTCGCTGCCGATTTCCCGCCCCGAAGTTCGGGAATCACAGACCACGTGACCTCTCAAATTTGCATACCATAGACATACGCCAGCGAAATAGTCCCTCGCCCACAAACGGGATTCCCCATAGACGTACGGTATGGACCGAGCATCTATTGTTGCCACTCTGTCCTCGTAATAAGAAAAGGCAAAACATGTTAGTGCTACTCTCTTTCTATCAGACGGACATTCTCTTCATTGTCGGCAACATTAGATACTCAGTCCATACTATAAGTCTATGGGATTCCCTCGTCCTAGTAGAGACGAGAGGTTAGGACGACGCGCCGACTAACGAGTTCCATAATGAAGAAGTAACTATTCCGAGAACATAATTGTCTCGGTCGGATTTCACCACGGCATAGTGGGGCCGTTAGCTGGGTGTAATTCATGCGCACCGGAACTTTATCCCGATCGGAATACTGAAATTAATAGGCCTCGCCGTATACATTTCTCGACGGCCGTTACCTGCCTCTTACGGAGCTCCGAGCACGTGACCGAACACATGCGCGCGCGGGGTGCGCACAAGCGCAAAAATCCCGCGACTCGATACGCGCCTGGTGGGGTGGGGGACACGGAGGAGATTCTGTATATAGGATTGCGACAGTGCGGCGCCAGTCGGCCAGTCGCTAGTCCGAGGAAGTGGACGGAGGTGGACGGAGGAGCCACCCTAACCTCTCTTTCAAGAGGAAATCCTTCTCAAGGATCCCACACGCGGTAACCGCGCTTGGTATCGAATACTCCGATTATTAGCGTCGCTAAAAAACGAGTATCCGATTAACCGTTACGATTAAGTAACCGCCATTGCGCGCCGGACAAGGAACGAACGCATTACTAGATATTATAACACGTTTTTAACGTCGAACGGCTTTGCAACGCCCGATGTATCTTCTTTAGGAGTTTAAGTTGCGTGTACATGGGGCTTTAAAACGCGATACGCCGTACTCAAGCCATGCGAAAGAAAAGAGGCTCCTTTTCGTGCGGCGTCTTCACGCTGCGCTCCACGGCCCTTATATGGTCACTTGCTGTATAATTCATCGTTGCTCACACAGACGCGTCTGTACACTCGGAGATACATAACCTATACGGAGGCAGACGCACGTAACATGCCCCGCATTAAGTCGCAGTTACATCGGACGCGTAATCAGACGGTTGACCACGGGGGTCCGTATGGCCTGCCTGACACTTTTTATGCCGACGATTGTATGAAACGACCTAAGGGGTTGGAAAAAGGGAGGGTCTCAATGGAGGACTTGCAGATATTGCATCATTTAGTTTCTCCATATTTTGGTATTTTAATGCAATTTAATGCACTGTAAGGAAAAGCTTAGGACGTCGCGCCATTTTCAAGAATCATATCTGAGTCATGCCGCGTGGGGGCTGATATATTTATACAGAGAGATTAAAGCACCGACTCCTTGTTGAATGACTAACGTGTAATTAGGTAATTGCCTTATCTCAAGTATTCCACCTTCATTACACCTCTCGTGTGGCAAGAGCTACAACGCTCGCGGTACGCCGGATGTACCTTAATTCGATAATTATCTCGGGCGCTTACATGTCGAAGCGATCGGTTTCTTTGTTCGCGCGAAGGTGTGGCGTTTATCTTCGAATGGACACTTCTAAGTACCGCGCACATGTTGCGGTAACGGTTAATTACTGTACTTAAGCAACGGGCGCAAATTAATTCCACGGAGGCCGCTCCGCCGCGGACAACTTCTTCCGCGCCATATTTGATTCGTGACTGCAACTTAATGCATGGAAAGTTAACAGGCCCCGAGGTTGCAGAAAAACCGATTCCTTGATAGAAAAATAAATCGCATTCACGGAGAAAATCAATAAGCCGTTGTCATAGTCACATTTACGTGTTTCATGCAGATGACGGTTACGCTAATCGCGGCTTAGAAATTGCACAACGGGGCTCAAACCGTCGAGAAATTGGCTGCTTTTCATTTTCCCTTTTTTGTTTCTGCTTTTATTTCATTACCCCCCTGGTCGAAACCACGGGAAGGGACGAAAAAGAACAAGGAGGTAGGAGCCCAAAAAGAGCAGACATCAGGCGTGAAGTGGCGCGAGGGACCGATTAATTCTTGCGGTCGCGAGAGGTAATCGAGCGAGCTATCCCAGCTTCCAGATTGAACGCTGGACCTCCATTCAGGGTCTCGGACGTTTTTCGTTTTATTTTCATTTTACACGCCGGGCAAATAAGGGTCGCTTTACCCGTTTCCACAATTTTCTGGAAGCCCCTCTGTGAGAAATAAATCCCGGTAGCCAAGGGGGTAGCGAATTAGTCTCGGGTAAAATGTTCCTCCAAACGGGGATCATCGGTCGATCTCGCGGCCGTGTGTATCGATGAACAACAATGGCGACGAGATAGTGCCTAACAGCCCATTGTTCGCGACTCGAAATATTCCCGATGTCGCCAATCTCTGCGGGCCGACTAGAAAAGGAAAATGCAGAGACTGGCGCGAGGGTACGTATTTCCAACGCTACATCGGCGGAGAATCTGTCCTCACGTTGCTCTCTTTGGGACGAGCTCACGAGCTCTCGGTAGATTTGAATTTAGCTGTACAAAACTAGAGACCACGTGCCACCGGCGTCTGGAGAAATATCGGCTCATAACTCATATAATCTTTGAAAAATGTCACGATCCAGATCACTACCGCCAGTTTTACGGATTGACAAAATTATCACGGGCACTCTGGACCATCGTCACGTTGCACAAACGATCGGAAGGTCCCAGAGCATATTTCTCCGTTACCAGAAATAGTTCACTGCATGGTGTAGTGGTATCTATGCGAGGAAAATCCCTCTTTATGCGCAGTTGGCGGCACTAGTCCACGCGTGTGCAGGGATAAGAATAGACAAGCCAGGGGTTTTGAAATACATTGTCATTTAAATTGTACATTCCACTTATAAATTAACTTCTCTTTCTCTTCGATGCATTGCTCATCTTCTTCTTCCTCTTCGATGCTCTGCTCCTCTTCCTGAGGCGAAGCGGCTCCTCGGTGAAGCTGTTAGAGAAGAGAGATTAGTTCGGAGGGAGAATTCTATTGTTATTCCGCCGCGGAATATCTAGAAATAGTCGGGGGAGGAGTAGAGGCCGGCGAGTCGGCGGTCTGGCGCCGCTCGAAGTGCAGGCAGACGGCCAGACAGGTGCGACCGGGTGCGACTGCCTCGCCGCGTCTCGCCTCGCCTCGCCTCGCCTCTCCGTCATCCGAGCTGCTCCCAACACCGAGACGCCGCTCGCCCCGAGACCGACCGCTACCGACAACATTCCTGCAGATTTGGCCGCACATTCCGAACACTGACACACGACGCGTGACACACTGACCACGATTGTATCCAATTGTATCGGTCCGAAAGCGACGCCGCAGCCTCCGAGCGGCGCCACCAGAAGCACTCTGACGTCACCGGGATTAATGCCCCCGGCGACATTACACGCATAAACACTAAGGTAATGCAAATATATACTAAATCAACAACCCTTTATTTTGAGAAAATTAAGTAAACAAGTTTACCACGACTGGAACCGTTGCCGGGTTTAAGTAAGTGGTGGGAACGCAGGCGCGTTCGTGTCTCCCTCTGTGGAGATTTTGCGTAAGTTGATGCGTATAAACAACGGTTGGTAAATAATGGGTTTAGGATTGTTTTAAATTGTTTCGGCGAATGTTAAAGAGCTTTTACCGATGGGTGTGACTTTGCTGGTAACTGAAATTATTCTTTAGTGACATCTAGGGAATGATGGCCGAAACGTTGTGGATTTCTTGAAATATGACAAAGCGAGACATCAAAGTTTACGCGGGAAGTGTAATAGATGTAAACACCTTGGATAAGAATGCTTTTAGCAGTATAAGGCGTAGAACAGAGTGTATAAGGTTATGATAATTCCATTATAAGGCATTGAATAAAAACAGTATTAAATAAGGATAAGTGGTAAGTCGTGCGAGTATTTGAAAGATTCGTTGTCTCTAACCTCTATTGTTTATCCGTATGAACATTTTTCATCGTCTATTTAATTCAGTACTTTGTAATTGCCTGAAATAATCGAGAACTCAATTATCTCAGACAGTAGCTTTGATTTTTGCAAAATGAAAATGTTATATTAATGTAGTTTATATTTGCAGCTTGTAGCTATGTCTCAGAGAAGAACGAGACGCATTCGCAATGCAAGAGCTGTGGATAGCGACGATGATGATTTAGATATAATGCCTCAAGGAAATAGTCAGAATAACCACAATGCGTCTCGACCAAATCAATCTCAGAGAAGCGTACGGAACAATTATCAGCATACATTCAATTATAATGACGATGATAGCGATGACGATATTTCACCCCAAAGATCCCAGACTCGAAGACGAAATGGAACAACCAAAGTTCATCCCTCTACTAGCCAAGCTACTCAAAACGACGATTACGACTTTTCGCTTTCCCAAAGATCACAATCATCCCAAAGAAAAGAAATATCTGAAGAAGAAATGAATCAGTTGGTTAACAAAGTAGTTAGATATTTATTTAAAGCTGATCGCTCTAAACTACCTGTATTGAGAATACATATTATCAAGGAAGTTCTTGAAAACAACAGCAAACACTTTAAGCAAATCATGCTCAATGTGAAAAGTGCTTTGGAGAGTTCTGTAAGCTTTTAATAATTTTATTAAGTTCACTCGTTACAAACTGTTTCTCGGGGCTATGTTTTTCTAACGATATAAATATGAATTCAGGCCATTGGATATAACTTATTGGAATACGAAAGTGGGAAGTATATTATAACGAACAAAGTTGACAATCGTGTGCCTCACATGAATTTTCCACCACAAGACGGTCCAAAACTAGTACTGTTGTATTTTATACTGGCACATATTTTTATGTCAGAGAACGAATGCAAAGAAGGTTCCTCCATTTCCATATTTATGACTTCATTAGTATTTATCTAAGTGACATAGCTCTTTGAGACACTAACGTAATACATTTCTGATGTCCTAAGAGTCGATATGGAAGTTTCTGAAAACGCTGACAATCATCAGAGAGAATCATTTTGAACACGAATACTTCGGTGATGTGTATCGATTAGTCACTGTAGTGAGTATGATACTAAAAATTATTTCTCCGCCTAAACTTCCAAACATTACATCTTGTCACTAAGTACTACTTATCAGTTCCTATTTTTGAAGTAAATATTTCTATTCCAGGAGTTTGTCAAACAACTTTATTTACGTATGACAAAGGTTGAAAACTCCGATCCGCCTACTAATATGTTCAGTTGGGGTGTTCGAGCTGAACATGAAGTGTCAAAGCTCCAAGTGCTGGAATTCGTGACAAGCGTAATTAAAACAATAATTCTAACAATTTAAACAAGATTTATATGTATAATCTCATCGAACATTTATATTTTTAGATCTACAAAAACCGCTCCATTGAGAGCTGGGCGGTGCAGTATCGAGCAGCGCAAGAAAGCGAAAGAGAACGACGTGCAGCCGGATGAAGAAAAGAACTCAAGATCGATTCGAACAAATCGTTAACATTTTTAGTGCCTTTTAAAAAATATATATAAATTTTAATCGCGTTTCGTCTCAATTTCCGCGTCGAGCGGCGATTTCATAGTCTATCTGAAAAAATTGAACGAAAAGGCAAATCGAACATTCAAAATTTTCTTAAGTCGCTCGAGGCGGCCTTAGAAGTGCGCAGAGAGATTAGAAACGTGTGATCTTCGAGTTCACCAGAGGTCAGGGAGATCAGAGGTTTAAACCAAGAGCCATGCTCCAGTTAGGGCGGATTTACCTACATACGTATCTTACGCCACCACGGCATATATTCGGAGAAACTAATATCATATAAAACGGAATCCCACGTCGCGTGTCTGGACTAAATCTGGCAAGCGCGGGGAACACTGCGCTCTTTATCGGCTTTCCCTCCCTATCGAGGCCGCGTATAAAAAAGTCGCCTCAGACAAAGTTTGCTCGTCACATCGCGACGCACAACTTTCGTTAAAAGCATTGTCCCCGATCTCGCCTAATTACGTCACAAACTCGAGCGGAATCACGCGCATTCTGCAGCGCGTAAAACCTACGTTGCGAGCATTCTATGTTCTTTATCGGCTCTCCCGCCTTATCTAGGCCGCGCATAAAAAAACGCTTTGGACAAAGTTTCCTCATCACACCGCGGTGCACAACTTTCGCTCGAAGCTTTTTCCTCCATCTGTTATAATTACGCCGCAAACTGGAGCGGACTCGCGCGCATGTAAAACTGGCGGCGTACGCAGCGGTTCTTCGCGGGCGGTCGTTTCCTCGATGAAAGCCACCCCATCACGGCGCAGCCACGAAATACTTAGAACCCCGTTCAATCTATGTCAGGTCGGGTGTCGGGGGTGCAAGTCGGTGCAAGCGCGGCTCGCATTCAGCCAGTGGGTGACCACCCTCCGGAGTCACCGTCGCGACGCTCCTCGCTCTCTGATGAGGTTCCCGGTCGGAAGCGACCTCGACGTCTAGTGCGGCCTCCTGGTAGTCGAATCCCTGGAGACACCCTGGGGATTCCCTCAAAGCAGCGATGAGTCCCCTCACTCGTGACCAGCGCAGCAGAGGAGGCCCTCGATAAACCTAAGCGACTCCGGGGACCGTTAATTACTCCGGCCAGGTAAATCGGCATACCTGTCCGATTTTTTCTCCCCTAGATGCGATTGTATTTGTTAGTAATTTTGCGATTTTTTATTTTTTAACCATTTGTACTTCAACCAGATAAATCGGCGCAGCTGTGCGATTTTTTCTCCCCGAGAAGAGATACTACTTTATTTGCTAATAATTTTAGTTTTTTGATTTTTTAACCGTTCGTTTGATTTCTGTTAATTGCTTTCCCAGAACCCTTGGGACCAAATCTAGAATCCATCCACTCCTGCGCCTCAGGGGACCCTAAGATGTTCAACCTGTACCAGAACCTGGGCAAGCGAGACGACGAGTGCCCCAGGTCCGATTTCACCGGTCATGACAGATTCTGCCAAGAGCGACCTGGCAACAGGCGAAGACGACGACCTGTCAGCCGCAGGACACAAAGTGCCATCGAATTGGACTCGGAAGCCATCGTCACTGCCAGGGGGGTCCTTCGAAGAGGACGAAGTGCCAGCATCGAAGACGATGATAGCGATGAAGAGAGGGGATATCAACTGACCAATAAAATCGACAATCTCGCCAAGATCCTTTTCAACCGAGTCTCCGCTGCCAGAGGGTGCAGGGATCAGAACGACCTCAGGTGAGAATGAATTTTACTTACTTCAAATCACGGATATACTTTATCACACTTTTTTTATCCGCATTATTCGTATCTCCACTCAGGCATCGTTTCGAGAAATTCACGAGATTGCAGAACTGCATGCCCCAAATCCGAATCAGGTCAGAGGTCGAGGAACATCAGGGGAATTTTAATCACGGCATCCAACCTCTCATTTTAATCACGATTTACATCTGGATTTATTTTTTATTGCGGGAATTGATATAGTAAAGAGATTATTGACGATTTCACTTACTCGGATCGCCCAGATTCCGAGGTGGAGTTATTTCCGGGAGATTCTCGGAGCGCAGGGACAGAATCGGGTCAGAAGCCGGGAATAACAATGGGAATTTAATGAACTTTAATTTGTATATATATATGTCGCCGCAATTAATCTCAGGTTTCAGTCGATCGGATCGACCAGATTCCGGAGTTATTTCCGGGGGCAATCACGGAACAGCGGGGTCGAATTAGGTCGGAAGCTGGGAATAGCGAGTAATGAAATTTTGATTGCCGGTCGCGAGCATTTCGAGAGCCATGTCTACGGCACTCTATTTTCCAATAAAATCACGTCAAAGGGGTGGAAAGCAATTACGACGGCACGAAACAAAGCACCGAATGAAGTACAAGGCTGCAAGCTCTGCCGTGCAATGTGGCCTCATTGTCTAACAGCGCTTTGTCCTCTTCAAGTGGTGTCCCTGCGTTAAGTCGAGTACTTTCCGCCTAGATACCCACTTACACATACTCTCGTAAACTCGTATCGATACCCTCTGAGCACGATTCAACCTCGGGGAAGAGTTAAACATCAATTACCGCATTCGTCGCTTAACAACGTGGCTGGATGTTTTTTAACAGCCCGTTTCTTTTTAAATTTCCATTTTGCTTTGCGCATCTATTGAATCCCTTTGGATCTGCTCCTGTTATCGACATCTATTTAAAATAGAAAATGCAAAATATATTCATATAATCCAATGTCAATTGTTAAGTGGAAATGGATTTTTTGCCTTGGATTTAAAACAGACAATGCAACATCTATATCTGAAATAGGCTAGTGAAACGTGTAAAGTGAATTTCTTTTTTTAATACTGAGATTGAGATCTTGCGTGGTTTAATAAGGAGTTATTATTTAAAACGTAGGTAAAAATTTCATTTATGTCATTTTAGAACACGAGTTAAATATGTTCACTCGAATTTCGGTACCGAGTTGAATTTACACTTGACTCTCACATTGTTGACAAACACGATTTCAGGACATTCGGTGCCTCGCTTTCAGTACAGAAGTGTAAATGGACGAGATTAATCGCAATCACCTAATTTAAGCTTATTGATCATCAATTTTATATGTATAACTTATAGGCGTATTGTTAAGGGTTTCTTTTAAACTAAGACGTAGATGACGATATAACGAATGTTTTGTTGAATTGGACTTTCCATGGAAAGAAACGAAGGCGTCCACAGGAAAGTTAATTCTTCGAGTTACTTCACGGGCTGCGTCGAGAGAAGTTTCAAGACTCTTAAATTTCTAAACTCTCGAAGAAGGTAGAAAATACCGGAATAGCATAAACTGCCGAAAAGAATACTCATCCTTATTAGATTTATTTCGATTCCAATCATTTTCTTGAGTCAGATACGCTGTTGCAAAAACTTGTCACTATTAATTCCGTCGCAAAATCGAGTAAATCATGTTTCAAAAATTCGTTTTCTCAAGTCAGACATCCCGTTGCAAAAAATGGTCACTATTAATTCCGTAGCAAAATCGAGTAAATAATGTTTCAAAAAGTCGTTTCCTCGAGTCAAATATCCCGTTGCAAAAAATACTCAGTATATTAATTCCGTCCCAAAATAGGATAAATCCAAATGTCTAAAATGCATGTTTCAAAATTTCGCTTCTTCGAGTCGGATATCCCGTTGCAAAAAATTGTCACTATTAATTCCGTCGCAAAATCGAGTAAATCATGTTTCAAAAAGTCGTTTCCTCGAGTCAGATATCCCGTTGCAAAAAATGCTCAGTATATTAATTCCGTCCCAATATAGGATAAATCCAAATGTCTGAAATGCATGTTTCAAAATTTCGCTTCTTCGAGTCAGATATCCCGTTACAAAAAATTGTCACAATTAATTCCGTCGCAAAATCGAGTAAATCATGTTTCAAAAATTCGTTTCGTCGAGTCAGGGAGAATGTCTCGTGAAAACTCGGTGGGAAATGAAATCCAGGAAGTTGGTAAAGCCGCGGCAATAACATCATTATGACCGTTTCTTATTGGATGAAACCTTTGCAGTCGTAGAGCGGCTTGGTATGCTAATAACGCAAATCCCCCAAGAAATCCGTGGCTGTTAAGCCTAATATGCTTTCGAGATCGCTCAAGTACCGATTCTCAGGGATTACTAAAGCCGCAAAATAGACCAAGACAAATAGACAATAACAACGAGGACAGGTATCTCTGAAAACTCTTATTCTTGAATTCATACGGACTTTTTTTTTTTTGTCGCACGCGAATAGATTAGCATGCAAAGTGTCGCATTGTTGCGAAGTCGCGTAATTGGTCAATATTTGAAGGTCGTACACGAAAATGTCAATTTCGCGTGCGAATGTTGATCGTATGAACTCGAGAATCGGGTCCCAGATCCCTGGAAATAATTCCAGAAATTACAGTGATTAAACGGGACAAGCTAAATGCCACGTCGAACGTTATTTATTATTTATAACTATTCTCTTGCAGGAATGGCCGCCACCAGTACACGGCACTGGGTAATGGGCCATCGACTTGCGAGGACGTGGGCGAATACGTTGAATTGGAGAAAAGGTCAAGAGACCGAGCTCTGTCAATTTGCCAAGTGTATCTTCAGGGAACGCCTCGCTACACTCTCATCAAACAACTCAACAATGTCGGTAAGCTTAGTCCCTCGAGCCACGAATTTACCCGTCGCTGAAAAATAAATTAAGCATAAAAAACCCCATGCATAAAAATTTCCCACAATTTTCCGGAACGACTTACAAACAAAAAAGAAATGTAC
The DNA here is from genome assembly GCF_000612105.2 of Orussus abietinus. Taxonomy (NCBI): domain Eukaryota; kingdom Metazoa; phylum Arthropoda; class Insecta; order Hymenoptera; family Orussidae; genus Orussus; species Orussus abietinus. The sequence continues at coordinate 729,820 of NW_019395567.1, forward strand.
TAACGCTAAAGGAAGCAATTTCGAGTATTTATTCCAGTCTAATAAATTCCTTTGGCAAGCTGATGTCGATTTATTAATTTATGAGGCAGTTCCGCTCAAATATTTGCATGGATTTCGAGAATCCCACCTTCGGGAAAAATTGTAACTTAGTTTTGGCGAACTTGTTTGTTGAATATTAAATTACGACGATCCAGTAATTTGTTAACAATTTTCCAGGGTCGAGGGTGGATAAACATTGGTTTGCCGTGAGAGACACGTCGCTAAAAGCCGACCGACTCATGACCCTCGTGCCGTTGAACAGAAATTGTTCGTTAAACATCTGCCCGGCGACCAAAGACATCGTGAACAATCTTTTCCTGGCTCTACAGCATCCCTACATCTGTCCTGTCCTGGACCTGGAGTTCATCGAGTACGAGGGGAAGAATTACGTGATCCTGGTCCAGCCTATAAACCAGGGGAGCTTGAAGGACCTCGTCTATGGGGTAGCCACCCTAAAACATGAATTACTAATTGTTCCCTGACTCATGCTACATCGGTCATTCTCTGTAATTAATAATTATTAATAATTTCAGATCGAGAGGAATTGTTGGAACGAAGACTGGAGCCAAAAGTATGCAGCGCGAGGTAGAGGTCTTCCTCTGCCGCAGATCCAGCAAATGGGCAGGCAAATTTTGGAAGCTTTGGTGTTCCTGAAGGAAAGAGGCTTCCCTGTTGTCACTCATTTGCACTCTGGAAATGTTATCGTCCAAAATGGAGTCGCTCGTTTAGCTGGGCTTGAGAACACTCTGCTTGGGTTTACGAGTCGGATACATCCTGTGGTGACTTCGAGGCTTTCCAATGCTAACTACGTCGACACGATCTGCTTCGGTAAATGAAATAATTATAGACACTTCGAAGATATCAACTACGGGTTATAAATTAATTCTGTATTCTTCACCTTTCAACCCAGGTCACATGTTGTTCGAGATGTGTGCTGGCTTCGAGCTGAACGCGTTCAAACCTACTGCTGTTCATCTCTCTGACATTGAAAAGTACCCACAGGTACGAAAATAGTCTACGGAAGCTCGACTGAGTTTCGCGCCAAGTACCGATAGATACATTCATGCGTGGCTAATTAATTTAGATACTAATTCATCCAGAAAACCGAGGGGTTATTCACTCGGAATTTGATGGAAACGATTTCCTTCTTTTATCAACCGATTGCCTTTGATTTTATACATGGCAATGTTTTCCTGATTTTGCTTGCGATTCCCACGTAATTGTGAGAATTAAAATTCATGATTTCCTGACTGAATACCTCCTCGCAGAAAACACTACGAAGTACTTTTAGAAGTGGTAAGAAACGATAATTTCAAATTTTACGGGCTTGGAAATTGTTTTCCTTGGAAAATCCTCCAAGTTTAGGTAATTAGATGCATTTTCCGGTCTATGCTAAAGTTCCACCGAAGAAACTTCAAAGCATTCTCCGGCACAAATAACTATTTATGTAAATTTAAGGTCGTCGAACTCCTAGGCATGATATTCGGACAATCGGGCAATCGTTACCCCACCATAGAGGAGCTTCTGGTCCATGACCTTTTCCGAAATATCGACCTTCGTGAAATGCGCAGTGCGCCGGTCACTGTAAGTAAATCTAATTTCCTCGACGAATGCTTCAATTACCGTCCCGATGGCGTCACGCACTTTCTGCTCCAGATATTTCGTCCAACTTTAACGCCTTCCATAGTGAATTTACTCGATGGTATCAAGAGACAAAATACGATAAAAAGGTGAGCTTGTCCTTTAACGCGAAGAGAAAAATTCCAAGGATATTTTTACTGATTTTTCAATTGCCAATAGATCCTTATCAATCTTTCTTCTCTTTTAATCTCGCTAATTATCATTTCTCTCAACGCATTGTGGTTCATTTTGCATGCATAGCAGGCACAGATCGAACTCGACGAGTGATGTTTTATTGTCCCGCAGATATCGGTGGTAATAGTTCACTTATTATTCGGACGCACCAAAACGTAGCTGATAAATTTCATTGGTAAACTGTGTGCATAGACTTCACTTATTTGTTTATAGAACGACGAGTGTCGACAGCGGAGACATGATATCGTTGAGGAGTCCTTTGATCGAATACAACGAAGAATGTTCACTTCTTGCTCAAATATACGACGAGCTATCGCAAACGACTATCTAAACTGGGAACAATTATCTCCAACCGTCTAACTTCGAAAGCATACCTTCCACTTTCAAGTGCTAATTAGAATAATTCTCGCTATCATATCCTTAAAGATGTGTAAAGTGATATAGATCTATTGGAAATAAACGAGATGAACCTATTTGAAAGTAACGGGAGCAGTATTTGCATTGCTCCGAAATGAGTATTGTTTTACAGGTCTTCTGTGAAAAAAATAGGTGTTTTATTAAAAACTTATCGATACGCGGTGCGACTTTCTGAAAGTCCCTTTCGAAGAAACAAAGTATATATATATATATGTATATTTATATATGAAAAAGGATGAATTAATAATATTAATAATAGTTACACATAACTGCCGCCTGTATTTATATAAAATTTTTACAGATGCACATCTGTTTCGGGTTTATACGTAACAGTTAAGTATAGACGATACTGGAACAAGTTTCGGAAAAGTTTTACTTTAAAGAAATAGCAGTTAAATGAAGATAATACATTTTCCGTCGACGGTGACGGCTCATCGGTGGCGACGCGGAGACGCGACGGGTGGAAATTTGAATACTCTCTTTCTCGACTGACGTCTGAACGATCGCTTAACAAATCCCAGAATTGAAGTTCTTAATAAATTAAGTTCGCTATCTATGAAGCTCCGGCTTCGAGCTCACTGGCCGGTGTGTCCGGCTCCTCGTCGTTGTAAATGTTCTCCGCCATCTGCCAAACTTGCATTATATTGTCTTCCGAGACTGAGCATATAACCCATGGTTCGTTGGGGTTCCATGAGAAATCACTAATTTTCGCGGTGTGACCTCCGTGGATGAACTAGAAATTTAATAAAATCAATATCTTAGATTAATTTAACCAGACTAGGAGATGAGTGTTATTAACAATCAAGGAGTTATTACCAATAATTCAGGAGGTCCATCTTCAGCATCCTCGCTGGACTGCTCCTCTCCGATCTTGCTAAGATCCCAGACATGCAAACGCCTATCGGTGCCACTGCTAGCTAATATAGTTTCGTTGTGCGGAGACCATTGCACCTGGAAGATCTCATCCTTGTGAGACTCGAACGAGTGCAACTTTAATTTTAAATTCCTCAGGTCCCAGAGAGCTACAGTCTTGTCAGCACTGCCAGTTGCGAGAATGAACTCGGAGTAAGGATTGAAACTTAGACAGTTAACCTCCGCAGTGTGAGCATCGACGGTGTGACTCGGTTTACTAGTATTGTTACATCTGCGAGAACAACAAATTTTAGGGGACCATAATTAATAATACGTAATTGCTACATACCTTGTGTCCCAAATCATGAGTTTCTGGTCATCGGCAACGGAACCGAAGAGAGATTCGTGAAGCAAATGCCAAGCGACGTCTTCTACAACAGCAGTGTGGCCCGTAAAGATGGTCTTAGCATCGATAACTCGATTCTCCTTTGGCGTGGCATTAATGTCCCAAAGGCAAATCGTATGGTCATCCGATGCACTCAGTAAGTAACCGTTTAGATTTGGATTCCAGGAGAGACCGTAGCCTTCTTTCTGATGTCCTCGTAGCCTGGTTATTAATTACAATATTCATTTTTTACCTCCAGTTGGTAAACATTTCGGTTACTTATAACTCAGGAGGGAAAATATTGCAAAAAATATCTACCTAAGGTCTGGATGGCACTCTCCATTTGGATCGGGTTTACTTGGATGTTTAGTATAATCAAAGACCAGCACGTCACTGGAAGGTGTTTTGGTCGCGATGACGCAAGGATTCTGTGGCATATATCGTGCCCTGTTAACTTCCCCCTCGTGATTGATCTTGATTTCGATCTCGATCTTCCCGCTGACAGATCCAAAGCCACCAAATTCTCCCTTTTCGTTATCGTAATGAGACGCGTCAAACTGAGCATCCTCGTTTGGCAGCTGCACGCTCGCGATGAGAAGGTGGTTCTGCTCGTCGGAGGTGTGAGTTCCAAGGATCAGTCGATGTACGGAATAGTCTTTGCCTTCGGGTCTCGTCACGTCCGGCAACCACTGTGCCGTCAACGAAGGCCACTCCAAGGCATGTGTCATAACGAGATCATACAGGAACGGAGTGTTCTTCTTCCATATCTTGTACTCCTCGTTAATGACACGCTCTTCTACTGCATCGTCAAACGTTTCTTAAAGCGAAAAAGAAATATTTAATCAACCACTAGCCATTAATAAGATTCATGTCTCGGTTTCTCCGATAGATACCCATACAAACCGGTGGAAATCATTCGCACTTTAAGTGCCGTCATTAATTAAAGGAATTTGAAAAAGCCGCCATTGTCACGACGTCGCCGCCATAACAAAGTAACCTGTACGATCCGCTGTGTACCCGCACCGGATTTAATCAAGCAAATTAACGGTCTAACATCAAACAAAGCAAAGGAACCCTCCCCATGATAGGAACCCTACATTCCCTAGATCGAGTATAGAACCAAGTATGGGAAACCGTCTTCGGCTGACGCTTAATGAGAAGAGAAACACTGTGCTGCTTATTATAGAGCGACAGACGCATCATTCGAAATGTCTCCTTATTTCGGCCAGCTGGCACGAAAGCTGCGGAGAGGATTTTAGAAGACCCTTGACCCTTACCTCCGTCTTTATCGCCCATTTGTACGTCGAGAGAAGTTCCGAGTCAGAAATCGGCACTCGAGCTACCACCAGATCGTGCCCGCCAAAAAGCTAGCAACAGCCACGAACTGCAAAGAACAGGGTGCCGTCAGAAAACCAGAGCACCAAAATACACGGCCTGCCATTTAACCGGCAATACCTAGACCGCCGACTCCATGGAAAGTTCTCCTACTCAGAAGTTAATACTCAGGAACGGCGCGACAATCGCGATTGTTTTACGTAGAACGATGGGTAAGTAAAATAACGTAAGCTGTTACTAAATATTTTACGCCACGAGTTTTGCACAAGATGTAAATTACTTGACAACGGGACTACATTTTCGATAGCCCTGTATGTATATATGATGAATTTGTAGTCATTTACAGAGATGAGTTGGGAGATTGCGCACGGTCAGGGTGGCGCGATCGAATCCTATGCTGCCCTCTGGTTTTGTACGTGAGCCGCCAACGATGACTGGTAGATGGTACCGCCATCGCGAGTGCGCGAGCTCCTATCAGAAATTCGTTGCGCCGCCCTTGGGGGCAAAAAACGGTGAAAGCTAACGTACGAAACCAGAGGGCAGCACAGGATGCGATCGCATGATCCTGCCCGTGAGCAATCTCCCAACTCATCTCTGTCTCGTATCGACTAATTTCTTGAAATTTCGAAAATTGAAACGAAAACGAAGTGTCTGTAGATGGCGCTGAAACTATTGGAGGGAAAAGTTACCGTAAAAGCGGACTTTTCGACCGTCTTCCTCGATTTCTATCCTGCCGGAACCATTGTTGTGTATATGTTTGCCCGCGCAAACATCGTAAGCCGCTAAAATCACGTTAATTACGTAAATATCAGTAATTCCTGGCTATCTCGGTAAGTAACGATAGCATCAAAGAAGGAAAAAGCTTCGAAGGTGTTTGTCATTGCTGCTGAGATACGTCGTGTGCCGAAACGTGTACGTTTTTCTGTGTTATGTATACTACGACACATGTGAATTAATTTCGCGTGTTTGTGGATACTTGAAAGGTCTCAGATCACGTTATAATACATTAAGGTTTCATTGCCACCGATAATTGCAAACTTCATGAATATTATTATTATTAATCGTATCAGTCCTACTTCAACTCGATTTATGAATGGAACTTGGTAATTATAAAATCCTCGTGTTTACTATTGCCCATACTTTATAGATCTGTAGCCGGATTGATTAAAATGGTTGAGTCGGATCATAGCGATGGGATGGAAGGAGTCTCGAGCAAGCGGCCCCATGAATCCTTTTCAGATGATGAGAAACTCCAATTACCGAAGAAAAGGGCACGCAATTATTCGGATGACGTCGAACTGGTACATGGAAATAAAGATGGAAAGTCTGCTTTGGAAGCGAACGGCAATGCAAACAGCAGCGACGATCACATGAACGATGATGAAAAAGAGCAGAATGGAAAGGAAAGCTCGGACAAACCGGATCAAAGTTCCAAAGTAGAGGATTTGAGAAGCACCGATACCGAGGAATCGCAGGCTTCTAAGTCGGAGGTAGGAGAGAGCGAAGATTCGCAAGAAGCTCCACCAAAAACTGCATCGGGAGCTGATGATGGATATGAAACCCAAAAGAACGAAGCCAACAAGGAAAAGGAAGATCAGGTATAATTTATATGTAACAAGGTATCCTATAACTTGGAAAACAGAATCGGTCCTATTAAGTCAAAGCGGGTGAATTCATTGTAAAACATTAATTCACTCGCCGTTGAGATCTTTTGCTAAGCTTGTGTATACATGATTTAACAGACATTTTCTGTTTCTGAGGAAAGTGTGCATTCATGTACTTTAACTACTAAACATGCTATTTTCTTGTTGATGAAGAAGGATGTTACCAGCTCCGAGAAAATCGCTTCAGAGTCAAGGAAAGAGAGTGCTGACAAATCAGATAACGAAGTGAAGGAAGATTCAAAACACGAGGGAAAACGCAGTAAAGTACGCAAGGACGATTCAGAAGTAGTAGATGGATTGGAACTTTCCGTAGAGTGTGCGAGCGACAAGGAAGCATCGTCCTCTGAGAGCGATAAGGAGAAGGAATTGAAGCCAAGACCTAAAACGATAATTGTCAAAGCACAGCCAAACGACTCCGAGCTGGAAGTCAGTGCATCCGAAGCAGAAAAGTCAGAGTCCGAGGAAAAAGCTGTTACAGAAGAGGAAAGCAAAAATGTTAAACGTAGGAGCACACGAAAGTCTCCGAGTAAGTCGAAACGCTCTAAATCCGAGGACAGTCTGGATGACAAATCAGAGGACGAGGATTATAGCCCTCGTATAAAAAAGAAAGTTAAGAAAACTCCAGCAGCTAAAAAAGCGAACACAGCAAAGGCACCAGAAAAGAAAAGAGGAAGGAAACCAGGCCCAAAAAAGACTACTAAAAATGTGGACAAGGAAAAGTCTGAAAGCGATGATGAAGTGAGCTTGGCAGATAGAACTAAGAAGGTAACACCCAGTAAAGAGGAGGAAGAGAAAAAAGAATCTAAGGAATCCAAGGAATCAAAGGAATTAAAGGAATCAAAGGAATCAAAGGAATCAAAGGAATCAAAGGAATCTAAGAGTGGTTCCGAGGACACTGACGAGGAAGGTAATAGCGATGAGGAGCACAGTACTAGAAATGGGAAGAAAAGTTCACGGGTAAAAGTACGTAACCTTAATTCGTAGTTTAATTTCTAACCCTTACTATACATTTAAAAAATGCTGTAATTAATTCATGTTAATTCTTGCTCTTAGGGTAGCAGCGCCAAAGTACAAATGTTGCGAAAGTATTTAAGGGCTGCTGGTGTATCTCACATGAGCTACCAAACTCAATTCTCAGCATGTAAAACGGACATTAAACGTGTGGCTCTCCTTAAGGAGCTGCTGGAGAAAAATGGGGTCGTCGGTAGACCAACCCTGGAAAAATGCAAAAAAGCAAAGGAGGCTAATGCAAGGTTGAAGGAAGTCGCCGAACTCGATACCAAGAATATTATATCCGAAGGTTTCTACATTTCATTGAACATACATCAGCACTCTAAATAACAACATATTTGCCCTTGTTTACGCTATACATATTTCCGATCTCGAAGAGAATAGTTTACCTTAGAGCCCTTCAACTGTGATAGATCGGAGTTGACAGCTGTGTCCTTGAGGCCATGTTTTCCTGTCTTATTAATAGAGAAACATTTCCAGGTCGCGTGACGCGAGCTCGTCGAGGCATGGAGTCTGCTAAAAAGACAACACTCAATGAGAGCCCACCTCGAGAAACGCGCAACTCCTACAGCCGAGTTCAAAAAATTATTGACAGCGATTCGGAATAAGACCACAGAGTGATGGAGACCCAGCACAAACTTCAAACCTTCAAAGAAATTCTATATCCTTTTGACAAGGATCGCTTAATGCAACTAGTGTTTGAATTGGTTACACGTTGTGTAACACTGATTGATTTGATCAAGACACTTTATTTAAGTTTCTGTTTTAATGTTATGCTTTATACGATTTTACATGATTTTCATATTGACCGCCTAAGAAGGACCGTCTAGAAATGTCTGGGACTCTGCTATATGTATAGAACCTCAGTGGTGTTCGGTGCTTCTATCTTTAGTCTTTTACTTTACGTTGAAACAAAAGCAACATTGATATTACGCAATATTTGTATCGATACGTATCTAAGAATGAGAATTGTTATATAAACAACTTACGAGAGAGACTAGGCTTACTATTATCGTACATGTCACCATTTACTACAAAATAAAGTCGTTTACACGTAATAGTATGTATAGTTGTACCGAGCATGAAGACATGAAAGTACAATATTTTGTTAAAAAAAAGTATACATGTAGTTGAATGCCGTCTTTTCATAAGGCCACCGTGTATAAAATATTTCAAATCACATATTTATTCACGCTCAGAATAACATTTGATTTAAACAGTAGATATAAAAAATATATCTTGGCACTTATCAATTGGAATTCTGTTTCGTACTAGCATGGAAGACATTTCTGTTCAGCTCGATGCTTTACACGTGTACATCGAAGAAGGTATTCTGAGCATGCCGTAGGAACTTTAGATACAAACTGTGATGTCGAGCCGGAAAAACGTACCGCAGTTTAAAGTTTTATAGCGCCATAAATACTTGATAATATAGGTATAATCAGCCTTGCGAGAAATATGCGACGTGAGTTATCGCGGCTTTTCGCTCATAAATTGTCCGACGCATTCTTTACTGCAAAAGGGTTTCTCTTCCCTGATTGTCATTTTACCATTGAGAAGGCTTTTCTTACAGACAAAGCAGCAGAAACATTCAGGCACTGCATGGAAATCCAGGTTCTTTACAGCGACACCTTGCTGATGGGCTTCGATGATGTTTCTGCATGTGTTGCAGGTCTTGGCATAAGTCTTTTGATAGCAAAGAAGGCAAAGTGGACGGTCGTTTTCGGAAATGTACTGTTGACCAGCTAAAGGCACATCGCAGTCCCAGCAACAAAAATGCTTCACATGGTAGTTGTGTCCCTCCGCTACTGTGTATTCTCTCACAAAGATTAACTAAAAATTGTAAACAGTACGTATAATAATTTTATCTCTTTGCAATACATGCCATTCACGGAATAATCATTTAACGATAAGGTTACCTCATCACAGGCGAAGCATCTTGGTATCTCCAAAAGGCTGGCGAGGTCCCTTCCGCAGTACAGTTTTCCTTTGTAGTAGAAATAGACCAGATCTACAAGAAGTTCGTTGCAGGTGGAACAGACGAAGCACCCTGGATGCCAAACTGAGTTTTTAGCTTTCTCCGCAGTGACCACAACGTCACCGATGTGAATGGACTCTTGACATCGGTGACACTTTTGTGTCGGAGCCATCCCCACTGACAATTCCTCCATCGCTCCTCTCAATCGATCAATGTTTGCAGGATTTTGCACAATTTGCGGAGTTCCGATCACACCCTCAGGAAATACTGGATTCCGTAAATCCTCGGAATGAATGACGGTCGAATGAACTGGTTGATAATTCAGCTCTGCTTGATGTCGATAGGGTAAGGATTGATGAGCCTGGTGAATTTCTGCATCGCTGTAAGCATTGTCTAAGGGTTCCCCATGGATCGACGAATTCGCCTTCTCTGAACTTCCCGTCAGTGCAGCAGCTTGTGAACATTCTGAAATTAGTAATAATTACGTACTCGTGTTTTATTACCAGACCGTGATGTGATTTATTCGTTCTCACCTGGATGAATGGCTTCATCTTTATTAACATCTGCTGTAATTGTCTCTTTTCCCAAAGAAGCATAAGGCGAATTTGGCTCGATAAGGTGTCCTTTCTGATCTCTGAATAAATCTTTGTTCCCATCACTTCCACATCCCATTGTCCCTGAGAGTTTATCATCCTCCGTACTATGTCCTTTCTTTGAATCCAGAGGAGTCGAGTAACAATGGTTGAGTCCATACAAAGACTCTCCCATTGCAATGTCACCAGAAGAATTCCGCATAGCTGCGATAATAGCTACCTGTTCAATTTCTTTATCCACTTTAACGGGAGAACACTTTTCAGCTGTATTGCTGAATAAACTTCGAGGCACCGTATTTCTTGTACTGTTCGATTCAAGATCCTGGGCTTTCGCAAGGCGCATTCTTATGGGGTCATCCTTGCTGTACTTTGATCGAAGTTGTTCCTGTATGAACATTAACTTATCTTTGCCCAAAGTACTTCCTACTATGTCACTGGCATTTACAGCACTTGGAGGAAGCAAAGCTTCCGATAACATTAATTCAGCTGATCGAGAGTACTCTTGGTTTAAATCGTCTTCTGTGAATAGAGAGTAACCAACCGAGGAAATATTAGCTACGTTTTCTGGCACAATTCCGTGATTGTCCGTTGAAGATTCTGCTAACTCAGTATTTATTGGCACACTTTGACTCGGGTAGCTACTTTTGGGAGGATACTGTTTGTTGCGAAGAAATTTTTCTTCGGGATGAACATCCGAAGGCAAGCTTGCACTCGATGCAGATGATCGAGATGGAAGACTGTGCGAATGAGAAGGCAGTGGAGTATAAACTGCTCCTTCTTCGTGATACAATTTAGGATTTTGAACGACTGATTCTATCATGCCTTCTGCCTGTGGAGTTCCATAACGTAACTGATGATTTCCTGTTCTTGGTGGAGTCTGCGTCCCCTGAGTTTCCATTTGATTTAGGTGTTTCGATACGGAAGGAGAAGAAGTAAGTCTGTTTGGAGACGCAAACTGCTGATTCAGGGTATCCACTAACTTTGACTCCATTCTTTGACCACTGTTCGAAATTTTATCAAGAGTTGGATGGTATTGACCTAATCGCAATTTTTCTCCACTTGCACACTCTCCGATCTCACCATGAACAGTTTCAACTTTTACTGGAGTAGCATGTGATTCTCGATTCTGTTCAAGTAGTGGAGATTTCAACGTAGGCACTTTTGGAAGAAAACTGCTCGGCGTTCGAAGGTTAGCTCTTTGCCCTCCTATGGGGGAATTTGCTTTGTGGTGAGGACTAAATCTTTGCATGTCCGTTGCATTAATAGGTGTCATCAGAGGTTGTACAAACGGTCTTGCACCCATTATCTAAATAATGTATCAAAAAGAATAAGTTATTTTTGTTTCGCTACTTTGGCAAAGAAAAGATTTAATTGAATACAAAATGTGATAACTTACTTTAGTCACTTTCCCCTGTCCGACGTATTTCTTCAAATTCTCCAAATATTTTTCAAACTGTTTCTTCTCTTGTTCACTAAGTTCATCGCAAGACTTATGATCTATATCGTGAAGCGGCAGCTGTTTCTGAAGTTGCTGTCTCCTAAGTACAGCACCAGGCGAATCCTTTATCGGCAGTTTCTCCACAGGCAGTGCTTTCATGTAATCCGCAGCAAGCTCCTTTGTAGTGTTTGGCGGTATCCAGTCGAAAGGCATTTCATGTGCAGCTTGTTTTTTATTATCCAATCGTAAAACTGACAAACAAAAATGTTCAATTCTCTCTACTGTCAAGATTACCATAAAACCTCCCAACAATTCCCAGCATATCTTCAAACTTACCGACTCTCCCTTTCTTCCTAGGCGTTCCCGAAGGTCCAAACAATATATCAAACTGCGGGAAATCATCATCGTTGACATCGTGATCGTCTCGGCTACACTTACAACTCTTGCAGATCTTCCTCCAGAAATGAAGATCCAGCCCCGGGCATCCACCCTGACAAACCAAGCAGGGAGACCCAGCTCCTGCCTCGTGAGCTAACCGTGGCTACGACATAGAACGCAATCTCAATTCTTTTTCCAATTACCTTAACATACACAAGCACCAAAGACGCAGTCTCATCGAATCATGTAATCGCTGCATATTCAACGTTACACTTTGGTATTTTTATTTACCTGACTGCACTAATTATATATGAATTAAACTCACCTTTCTCTTGCGATTTTCCAGCTCGATCATCCATTTCGGTCGATCGTCGACTTCTTCCATTTCTTTTGCTTTGTCAACGCGCGCAACGCTTACAGGTTATTTCACTTGTAACAGGTGGTTGCCGACAATTGAGGCTGTTGACAAACGTTGAGGAATCCATCTACAAAGAGCTGCCGATACGATGTCACGCCCTTCGATCATTTACGAGGTGAATCAACTTCTCTGACTCATCTAGGGTCCCAACGCGAGCGTGCAAGAAACGTGTCGTGATGTACTCACCAACACACGTAATTCTATAACAATGTGCATGCCGAATCGCCTTGTTGCAACATTGCATGAACCTGAATGCCATTCTTTGCTCTTTTGGGCCTCAACGCTTCATTTCCATTGTTAAAAAAGGCGTTGCAAGCAGAATGTTTCACCTAAAAACGGTGAATGAAATAGATCTCATGGATAAAAATGGCGCGAAGCAAAGCAAACGGATGGAAATAATTATAAAATGACGGAAAATTACTGGTACTTTTTCGGGAACTTACGAGTATATAGATAAATATATTTACGAATGAGAAACTACATTTCTAAGTCCAAATACAACATCAACGTTGATAATAACATAGGTAAAAGTAGGGAAAGCGTTTGTACATGATCGTTAGATTTTTCTGATTAATGGACGTCAAGAGAGAGCTTATTTTTTATCGGGGATTTTTTTAAGATACTCTAGAATTTAATAAGCTACTTGGTGGTTCAAACTTTACATTGGATGATTTATATCTACGCGTAATCGATGCGATTGACCAGGACTTGAGTCTATCGGGGGAACCTAACCTCAAATTTTGCTGACCTTCCGAAGTTTCGGGAAGATCAGCTGAGAATTCCTGATTATTTGACAAAAATTCGATGTAATGTTCTTGTGATTGTAACAGCAGTAAAAAGTATATGGAATGCATTAGTGAAGCATTCATAATAAATATCGATTATAAATCTACTCATAAATTCTCAAGAAGTTCTTTATAAAATGATATACATGATACGGTGATTTTATTTGCTACGTTCTCTGACTTAATTTTAACCGAGAATCATCGAACTCTGGGACGAATTTGCATTGTCATTTAAAATCTTCCTTGGTAAGTAAACGGCATAAAAAAAGAATCTAGCAAGTGCAACGATAACTCCGAAAAGCAGTGTCGAAATTTTCCAAGCAGATATGCTCGGCATCGTTCAAAGAATGCCAAAGGAATTTCCTCGATACGATCTAAAAACCCTTAATAAATCTTGTTCGCTTGATTTTTATGTGCTTTTATATTCCCAGGTACATTTTCGTGGAATTCTTCCTCTCGGCTGTTTTTGAGTCAACTGGAAATTCCGACTTCGATTGCCGACACACAAATGGGTCATCAATTCGACGCGTTACGCAAGGTTCAAGCAAGGTTTGTTAGGTTTTCCTTGAAAGAAGTCGATACCTAAAAGACTGTTCAATTTCAGGATAAATCTCGGCGTTCGTAACGGTAAATTCACGTTTACGTCGAGTTTCGGCGCGGAGTTTCGTGGCGTCTCTCAAAGATGGCGCGCAGGTGCCGACCAAACAGGAATCCTTGGGAACAGGTTCCAACGTTTAAAACGAAGCCCTGGTAGATTTTGAAGTAACCCTGTTATGACCAACCAGTTTACCATCAATCAGCGCAGCTTCAATTTAACCTTCACCGTTTCGCTTCCTCGCAGAAGAAGCTTTACGAGGGTAATGCATGTAATACTCCTACAAGGCAAGTCGAGCATAACAAAGGAAATCCTTTCCCCACGCGAGACGGAAATACGTATACCGAGTCCTGTCTTTTCCAGGGCACGACCATTCGTAGGTGCTTTCCGAACACTAGTGTATTTCACCGGAATAAGTTTGGTTCAGGGATATCTTCACCGAGAGGTCGTTACGCACCGGCAAGGTAAATTTCCAAGGCTCTGTACGTGGAAGCGGGGCCTTTACTGGAGGGAACTTCAAAGTATTATACTTTCAGGTCTCGGTAAGCGCCGGTGGTCCTTTTTACGGAAGCGGTTGTAATTATTAGTTCGGTTACCGTTACAGGTACTCGCCTTACCGATCGCAATGCCCGCGGCTTCGTCAAAATGATCAAAGGGAATGGCAAACCGAAGGAAAGAGTCGGCGGGGACAAAAGGAGACAGCCTGCGTTTGTCAGGTCGCATTAAGTCGAGTTTGCACCGATCAGCTGGATCTCTCAGCTGCATCTTCTCCTCGCCCGTTTCGGGCAAGAAATCTTACTTCAGCTTGGAATAAGATTTATCGAAGCGCATTGCGCGCACCGGTTTCAAAGAAACCCCCGTAAAAGGGACACGCGTGACCGTGTACTTGGCGCGAACCTCAGCCGAGTTCCGCCCGGTCGTTATTCGACGTCCTTAAGGTGACATGAAAGGTTCATTCTATACATACAAAACGTACAAATATTATATATTAAAATCCACAATTTCCTCAGTGAATACTCCTTGGAATATTCCATCTGAACCTGCGAATTTGAAGGACGCTGTGGCTCGCATTTTGGGTCTCGTGAACGTCCATGTTGATTGTAACACGGTAGCAGCTGTGGTCGTTTAAATCGCGATTAAAGCCGTGCGAGATCGGCGGCGTGAATAAAGGGAATTATAAAGGATGTCGGAGGATCGTATTAGGAGTCGCTCTAAGAGGCCATAAACGCCCAAGAGATGGTCCTGCCGGCTCTTCAGGGAATCCGGAGGAAATATTGTTCGCGAAGGAAGGACCGATCCGACTTTATTTTCTGCCGAGAAGACCAGGACGAATAGTCCTGTAGGTAGTTATGGATTTAATCGCGCCGGCCCCAAAGTGGTCCGTAAACAACGGAGATTATGCCGGGAGTGACAAAACTCTTTTAGGCCGATTTGTCCAGACAGAAGCGACAAATAACAGGATGGAATGTTTTCGTCGCGAAAGGCATTCGATAAGTCGCTTGGGGAATAAATTATATACGGATACTGCTTCGAGGAGGAACACTTAAAGCCAATCGTACACAAAATCGCGGCAACTTCTTCGAAGCTTTGCTTGACTTTGAGTTCCTCGAAGTCCCAGTATGTGGTCATGAGAATTTCCCGATACTAACACCTTCGAACGCCGAAGTTGTGCGGTTGGCTTGGGCGATGGTCCCTCGGCGATAGAGGAGTCAAAAATTCCAAAGCACCTAGAGCCGAGGAAAAGATGAGGTCGTTGCACCCGTGAAAGAGTATCCGTGGCCATCTGCGTTCGCTTTAGCTTTTTATAGAGGCCCTATACGAGTAAGGGTGCCACGACGTCCGTCGAGTACTTCTGCATCTTATCGTCAAATCCGCATAATTGTAAGATAGTGCGATTACAGCTAATAGATTATTTTTCACGTTAAGTGCCACGAGTGTTATAAAAAAAATATATATATCAATAAGGGCACCGGGACGCACGAGTACTTCTGCACGCTATCGTTAAACCCACGGGTAAACATAAAAAGTAGTGATTACAGCTAATCTAACGTAGACTATTTTTCGCCGTTACTTTAGGTATACACAAATGTTATAAGAAGAAACTGTCGCATGTTTATCAATAATCGTAGCGCGTAATATTTTATTATGTTCGCGAATTCAATATTTCTCGTCCAGAATCAATTAATCTTAATAGTTGGGTGTAGGAGGAGTATCAGGTTTACGCGGTCGGATCGGGTCACGGCTAGCCTCCCGGCGTCTAATTTAAGGTGCGCCTGTTTTTCGTGCGACTGGGCCTTTCCGTTAAGTTTTAGTGAGGATAGTTATGGTTATGTGAGATTGGTACAGCCGTAACATTACTCCCCGGCTTCGAGTTATAGTGGCTCAGAGTCCAGCTGCGCGATGGTCAAATCCGTAAGCCTTCCCCATTCCCTCCGCAGTGCCCCCACTCGGGTCTTTTCGGTACTCCTCGGTTCTTTTCGGGCCTCCTCCTGACTCCTCTCCGGTTCTTTCGGGTTTCTCTCGAGTCCCTCGCGTGTACATAATGCTCTGCGCTATTAGCCAATTAATTCGAACAAGCGGCATTCCATAGGAAAGAAAGACACCGTTCGTATATATAGGTTAAGTCGGTGGTCCAGCGTCATCGATCCCCAATTATATAATTTCTACTAATTATTGTATTTTCAGATGCTCGTTCTTGCTTGTTTGTCGTGAACGGTGCGTGTTCCCGGACGATCACCCCATCCTAGTACTACCCGCCGCCCAGCGTTGCTTAACTTCGATGATCGGACGAGAACCATATAGGTTAAGTTTAAGCCGTACGGTATAAACGTAGGAGAAGCAAGAGAAGCCCGTTCCATGAGTTCGCCAGTTTCTCCTTTTCTGCGGAGTGACCTCTTCCGCGGCACCTGGGCTACGCGCCAGCTAAAGGGAAAACGCGTTCCCGCGTCTCCCTACGGAGAGTTGACTATAATCTTCCTATATCTCTCTCTTTTTCTCTTTCCCTCACCACGCGTCCAGCTCTGACCATCCTCCTCCCACTCGCCAGCGTTGGGTCGGCCGAGCGCCCAATGCGCTCCGGGTCCACTCGAGTCTTTTTTCCTGTCCCCCTTCTCCTTCCTCCCCCCTTTACCCTTTCGCCCCTCTCTCTTTCGTCCCTCTCCCTCCAACGAGAAGCGTACGGGCCGCGGATCTGTCCCGTTGGAGAGGATCGCTGTCTCTACCGGGAGCGCAGCTCTGCCGGGCGTTCGGTATACCTATCTCCGTCCCCGGCAAACGCTCTCCGGACAACGTGGCTACTGTCGCCGAACCTCTCCTCTCTCCTATCTCTCTCTCGCTCTCGGCAGGGCCCTCTCCGTCGCGCACAACGGCCTTCTTTGTCGATTTGTCGAATCGCGGGGAAGGGAACCCCCGCCGACGCAGGCGTGCCGTCGAGAGGTACTCCCCTCTCTCTCGCTCTCCCCTGGCCCGCATCGCGCCCTCTCTCTCGCTCTCCTTCTCTAATTCTATCTGGCACCCACAAACCGCTTATTTCTCCTTTTTTTTTTTACAGGCTCGGCCGACTACGGCACCGACGCAATTTGTCCCGACGGAGGTTTTACGCGGCATCGGGATGCGCCCTGTTCCGGAATCGACGCAGAGTGCGTCTAGTGACCTCTGTGCGCATGCGCAGAAGGCTCCCTTAAGAGATGATTGCCATTACCCCGCGTTGAGAGCGCGGTCGGTGCAGAGGCGTGAAATGGCCGGTCCGGAGCGGGATGAGAGGTTAGGTTGTTCAGCAGGTGTCGTTACCCATGCTGCGAGCAACATCGGTACTGTAGGTCTTACAACGGTAAGTATCGTGAGTATTGCTCCAATATTGAGACGTGAACGGCTTGATTTATCGACACGTCGTATATACAAAAAAAAAGTGTACGGGTCGAATGGAGTACCTCCTCCTTTTTTGAAGTCGGTTAAAAACTACGAGTATCCAATATTGAAGACGCGTGTAACAAGATGCGGCATACTTAGCCATGTTTATCCTATATTGCAGAGACATATCGAATTTAATATTTATTTCGCTTGCTAGTATAACGGCTATCGCCGTATTTCACACTTTCTTCCATAAATGTGATATGGGGGACCCGAAAAGTGGAGGTTTATAACCGAAGATATGGAATAATACACGTCCTGGAGTGCAGATTTCGCGGGCGTTCGGTAGCCCGTGAAATGCAGACTGCAATGAGGAGAGGCGTCGCGATAAATTATCCAGAACTCGTTTCGACTGATAAAGGATCGCGCGATACCGCGAGGGAGATGATGAGTCCGTTGCAGGAGCCGGGAGAAGCGGAGAACGGCGGTTGACTAGGCGGGGTAGATTATTTACTGCTTCGGCAATAACAACGAGGAATCTTCTCGACGAGGCCACTGTTGTGTGTGCGTGAACCGGTGCCCGATGGCTCCTGTACTACGCGGTCCATTCTTCTTCGGTACAGCCTTCAGAAAGAATCTCACTTGACTTCGCAGCCAGGAAAAAGGACCCCCTTAAGGGTCCCTTTTCTCGGTGCATGGGTAACCATGGGTAATGGAGTAGCACCTCTCTTGGTGTTTGGTACAACTCATGAGATTTCCTCCTACCATTGGCGAAGCTAGAAGGCAGGAGTCAAAGTACGACCTCGTAATCATCGTTACATCCTAGAGGGCTCTTGCCGGGGAAATAGCTATTCTTCGTCCCTCCTCCGGGGATAATGCCACGGCGGAATTCACCAAGCCTCGCCGAGAGATGCGGTACAGCCTCGTGTAATGCATAACATTACAGGGGGTTCTTCTGTGTCCCTGGTACGCGCACTTTACCAGCTCGTTAAGGGGATGTGAATGCGGCATCGGGAGACCAATCGTTCATGAAACTTTTCTCCGAACTGGGTGTACCGAATCGTTTGAAACTTCACAACGTGAATATAGCGGCTGTAAGGAAGGTCCTGGCACCCATGAAATTTCATTTTTTAGAAAAAAAAAAAAAAAAATTTTAAAANAAAAAAAAAAAAAAACATTTTAAAACTACCCGTATATAAATTTGTTAACAATTCCAATTTCATGGGTGTCAGGACCTTCCTTACAGCCTCCACGTTCACGGTGGAAACTTTGAAACGATTCGATACGCCCGGTTCAGAGAAAAGTTTCTTCAGACCTCTGGGTCGCCACTTTCACATCACCTTAAAGATGAGATATGTGCGCCGATGGATTCGCGGCGAATCCCATCCGCGCGATGGTTGTTACTGGGTGTTGTTGGTTTAAAACAAAATTTACTGCGAAAAATTTATGCGTACAGTGTGGTAGTGGGACAAGGCGTTGTTCGAAGCGAGCGAAAGCTCTCTGCTGGGAGCGAGTGCATGTTTAGGAATCTATTTTGCAGTCTAACTTGTCCCGAACCCGGCACAATATCGCTTACGCAATCCCGTGGATTGTAACCGGTTAACCGGGTTAATCTTCCCTCTTGCTCCATGGCTCGCGCACAGAGCAAGTGAGATGACTACTCATTTGTTTATATCTCCATCCCAGGTTACCCGTTTGCAATACAAGAACATAGAAGATTAACCGGGTTACTCGGTTGCATTCCTTGTATAATTTCCCGGGGTAATTTGCATCGTGCTGATTAACGGTCGCGGCGTTATTGACGCCCTGGCGTCAAAGATACCGACGAAGACCTCCAAAATGGCGGCGAATTCGATCAAGGAAGAATTTCGCGAAGGATTCTCTGTCATGGGGGAACCGCATACACATGTCGCGGGAAATTTCTTGGGAGACTAAGACGTTGGTGAACGATAAAAAGCCACCTTCGGAGCCCTTAACATGGAAAGACCGTGCACGATCAACATCGCGCCTGTGACGTGTCGAAGGGTGGGCGGAAAAAGTGGAGCCACAGGGGAAAAAGTCGTTGCAGCGAGTGCAAGAGGGTCGGGCAAAAAGTGGAAAAGTGCGTAAACTCGCAGCTGGGGGGAGGGGGAGGAGTGGTATGCACAAAGCAGTCTGTGTTTACGCACTGCTCCGCATCGTGGCCGTCGAGTTGTAAATTACCACGTGTTTCAGACGAGCTGCGATCTTTTACTATTCCCGGGACGCGTCCCCCGTGCGAAAGTGCGCGCGCAGATCCCCGCCATTGGTCCGCGGGGAGTCACGTGACCGGGTCGCGAGCCAATCAAGGAGCAGCCTCACTCGGCCCGCGACCCTCGAGTAGGACGAACGTATTCTCGATTGCGTTAACAATTTCGTTCCTTGTGTCTACTTTCACACGTGGTATGAGCGTTGACAATTTCGTTCCTAATTTCTGCTTTCAAATGTGGTATGAGCGTTGACAATTTCGTTCCTTATTTTTACCTTCAAGCATGATAGGAACGTTGACGACTTCGTTCCTTCGAATCACGGCCGCGACCTCAGGGCGACAATAAATTCGTGAGGATAGAATGCTCGGGCTGGTTCCTTTCGCGGAGTCGAGAAGAGTGACGGGTGAGTATATTAATAAGTCTGACTCCACGGCGGAGGCCGCGAGGGCGATGACGACGGGGCCTTAACGAGGAATATCAATTAATAAATCTGACTCCGCGAGGGCGAAGGGAACAACGGGACGGAGGCGCGTGGACGTTCATTAAGAAATCCGTCTCGTCCCGCAATCGTCATTTTGCGCGACGCGACGTCCGTTCCGACGCCGTCTCCGCGTCCACGGCGTCCCTTGGGAACCCGTCGACCGGCCGCCATATTGTTTTCAAGTTTCGCCCGGTCTGAAGGAACACGACTAATATTTGTCCGAAAGTCGACAGAGCCCCCCGTCGCTCTTGCGGCCGACAAGGTGACCCGTGGAATTGAGTTCGAGAGAGGAGGAGGGAGGAGCGGAGCCAAGCCGGAGCGAGAGAGAGGGAGCGAGAGCTGGGCCGGAATCGAGACGCAAGTTCGATCCTGCGTCTCGCGTGTCGAGACACGCTTCGCTCAACTGTATTCTCCACCGGTTGGCTCTGTCGAAACAAAAGGAGCAACTCGCTTCTGCCCAGCGCTTCGTCGGGAGGGGAGCATCGAGGGGGGAGGGTAAAACGAGAGAAAAAGAAGGGGAAGCGGCCGAGCCGGCCGGCGGGGGAGGGGACAGAGCAAGAGCAACAGGACAGCCGTGACGCCGAGCAAACCGAGCAAATCGAGCAAATCGAGCAAATCGCTAGCCCGGGGAAAAAGAAGAGAGCGGCCCTTCGGGGCAAAGGGACCAGCGTGGAGGAAGAGGAAAGGAGGCTGGGATTCCCGGCCAGGAGTGTAAGGTGGAAACGTACGGGCCTCCAGCCACTCGCTCACCAACCACGGAAGGTCCTTCCGCCATGACTTCGTCGAAGGGATGTATCCGATTTGGGTATCTAGATATCAAGGTAGCTTCTCGGACAAGTTCATGGCTCTCAACCGAGCCCTGCGTCTCTTTACTCTAAATCTGGAAGTCCGATCATCCCTTACCGATTCCAGCACCTTGTATGCAAAGATCCTGGAAACAGGAAATGGAAATCACTCCAGGAAACCTATTTAAGTCCGAAACCGTGGTCCGAAGTGTGGCGTCCATGCTGACAAAGGAGATCTCGAGATATATCTAGGCCCGGTGTTAACGGAAGTGTAGAGACTATTTGTACAGCTCGAGCGACGGAAGACAAATCTCCCGCCATCAAAGAGTCGTCACCCAATTGGTAAACACCGGAGAGGACGGAGTCGCCGATCTCTATCTCGCACTCCTCCTTTTTGAACTGGCCTATTAGGCCACGCATCGGTTCCCCAGATGTTCCAGACTCGAAACATCAGGTTCGGTTATTATCAAGATCGAGACGTCTGTCCCCGTCATTAGGATGCACTCAAGGTCTGATTTTAAATATTGTCGATGGTACCCAAGACACACCCACGAGATCAAAAGGACTTATAATGCAGAAAATCAACACGGTCTGGACAATCTATCCAGGTTACACATTCGCTTTCCAGCACAAAAGGGATCCAAGCTCGTGTACCCCGATACCTCTCTTGGTCCTTCTTGCCAACCCCGAAGAAACGTCCGAACAACCCTCGGAAATGGAACGAAATTCAGGACACGAGTCTTCGTTTATCGCCTGCAGGGCGCCGGATGCGCCGCCCGCCATGACACATACCCGATACGCGGATTAAGTTACTCGGAAGTTCCTGACACATTGCGGTCACCACATAAGGCGAGTAAACCCGTTTAACCCAGATCTCGAAGTTAATCATTGAGCAAATGTCTCGCTGGCTCGTGTCGCGCCCTTCATGCCCGCGAATATAAAAAGATACCGGCCCTGCCTGGCCCTTCTCCCGACTTCCAGGCTTTTTAGCCACGACCAGGACCGGGACCGGCGTCGCCCGCAAATTCGAGCGGGTTACCATATCGGAGAGCTGGACCCAGCTCTTCGTAAATTACTCCAGGTCCCGCAGTTCCGCGCGCAGGCGCACGTCGGTAATTACGAGCGAAGCGGTTCTTGCCGCCTCGTGCCTGCGCGCGCAGGTCCAGGAACGTGTTCGGAGACGCTGGACCTGTTCGGACCCCCGAAGCGCTCTTTGATACCCCTTGGGGGCGTCTCCTACGGGACGGAATCGCAACGGAGACCCAAAAGACGCGTCGGAAAGTGATCGATGCAAGAACCTTGACATTCGCAGGGGAACGACCTGTGCTCCCTGAAACCATCATCGTTTTGTGATGAATAAAATCGGTGTTGGCCTTGCATGATCCAATCTTGGCCTCGGTCTTGAAAACGTGGTCAGGATGTGGTCTTGGTCTTCGTGTTGCAAAAAATACACAAAGGAGACCAAGTCCTATTTTGTTCATCACCGGCACCTTTCGCCTGGCGCATTGATTTTGGAAATCGGGGTTGTATCTTGTCGGTCCATTTGTCCCTTCGAGAGAGTCTTGTCCGAGTTCTTTAAGGGGGCCTCGGTAACTGAAGGGGCCTCGAACGGGAGCCCTAAAGGATCAGCACCCGAACATAAACACATAACCACATAACCACCTGACGAGCAATAACGTTTCGTCTTGATTCGCGTCACACCTCGTAACTTTGATTTCCTCTTCTTGGCGGTGGACGAGAAGGGCGAATCGAGGGTATTGGACTCTGAAAATGGCTAAAGCAGAAGGTGTAAACACTATTTGGGGCAGGATTACGGAAGAAGCGCAAGGTGGACCTAGGTGTGTCGACCCGGGGGTCGCTTTATGCCTGGTAGCTCTGTAGGAAAAAGGCAACCCCGGTGGGTCTTCCCTGTTACAGGTGCAGCAGGTGGAGGGAACGAAGACCCGAGGCACATAACCTGGACAAAGAAACCCCTCTGCTGCACCCCATGAACGCGTTAAGGGAGGGTAAGGTGCACGAGAAGACTTACCCTTCCAGTCATGGCGTGATGCCCACATCGCCCTATGTTGATCATGCGTTATGGTCTTTTATGGTCATACCAGACTGCTTTGTAATAATTATAATGAGGAAATAACTTCCTCCACTCGAAACTCCGATTTGAAATTCAATGCCACCTGTGTTGGAGTCGAAAATGAAAAAGCAACCGTTAAACAACATCTGTCGCCATTTATGGGAACCAACGTGGCCTCGACACCCGAGAGAGCAAAGCGGATTAGAAAAGATCCGCCCGACTCGTTCGTCGCGCTTTCCAAGGCCGCGCAATAATTCCCTCCGATTCGCGGAGCTAGCCTCTCCAGTCCGCCTAAGCTATAATCAAGAAACTCGGTTAAATAAACGAAGGAGGAAATAAAATCGCCGAGTACAGTGGCGACCGCAAAAGAGTAGGCGACGACCTGCCCCGTTCGCTCGGCGCAACATAACCTAAAAGGTCAACGCTCAACCCACGTTGAAAAGTTTCACATAACACTAAGTGCTATTTCAACCATATTCCAAGGCCATTCCGGTCCCATACGAAACAAAAATAATATATATGATGATATCTATGATGTACATATATTTATATATACATATGCCTGATATCATTCCTCTAAACTTTCTTCACCAAAGTTAAGCAACGTTGAGCACGGTTAGTACTAGAGTGGCTGACCGTCTAGAATCACGACGTGAGGTTAAAAGCAATGAAAAGGGGTCAATATCTAGAACAAAGATTCGGCAAATTAGTTACTCTGTCCAGAAGAAATACCGTCGTTGGTGCTACAAACCTCCGATACATAACCTTACACACTAGAGTTCCTCGTTCTCCGTCCGTTCGGCACACGTCCATCGGACTCGAAAGCGAGAAAGTGACGGGAGGAGGATTTTCCTGGAGTTTCAAATTACGCGGGGCAAAGAGGGCCGGTTATTTCGAGAAGATACCTCCTCGGCGTTGGGCGCTTTACTCTCCCTTCCTCTCGGGTTGGGTCGGTCGCTCCGTCTCTCTCCCTCGCCGGCCCTGGACCGTAGCGGCACGAGCGGGAGGAAAAGGGAAGAAAAGGGAAAAGAAGCCGGGAGACGACGAGAGGGGCTAAAGCCCCGCCGCGTCGCTCCTCGGTCTACGGTTTCGGTCGGGCGTCGCACGATGGCGCTCGCGTCGGTGCGCGCCTACCGCTCCACGCCCACGACGCCAGCGTAGAGTTCTAAACGCGGTAAGTTACGTCAGGAACAATGAAAAAATCCTGCCAACTTGTCGGTCATTTTTCCAAAGCTTAATTTCCGAGGAATTACTTCAGTAGAAGAAGTCGAAAGGGTGTAAATAAAAGGGTGTAAAGAAATTCACGTTCTCATTAATTCTCGATATTCTTATACTTAACGCCAAAGTTCGATACTTCGATTTAATGGAATATTTATTTCTTAATTCCGAGAACTTATCATGGATCCATGTTTGGTATAATGAAAGTACGTTCCGTTTTGCAAAGCTTTTAAGGTACCTAGAATTTTCGAACTATAGGATATGTTTCAATCGAGCTTTGGTTCAAGCTCGGTCGAGGGAATCGAGCCGATAACCAGGGGAAGTTAAGGTCCCCTTCCTCATTTATAGGTTAGGTTGCGCGTTTATCAAGTCATCCGACCCTAGATCACGACGACACAACAACACACGCCATATTGCGATACCATCGAACTGCAAAAAGCCCAACAGGAATTCACCGCTCCCGTTACTCGAGACTTTTCTTTTGCACCACGTCCTGCGTTATGAGCAGAAAACGGGAAGGACGGTACAATTTCGCCGAGAGATGGGATTAACCTGTCTCAAGCTTCCGCCCGATCCCGATCTTCCGTTCGCACGCCTCCCGCTCCGGCCTAACCTAACCTCAACATCACGTGGATTCTCACCTCCCGTTGCGATTCCGAGTGCGTTGCACCGGGCTTTTTTTGACGGTGGATTTTTTTATGCGAGGGTAATGTCCAATAATTGTCTGCTTTTCAGTGATCTTCCGGTAATTCTCGCGCTTGAGGTGATGCGAAAGTGTCGATGCAGAGGTCCCATTTATGAAACTTTTCTCCGAACTGGATCTATCAAATCGTTTCACAGTTTACAACGTGAATATAGAGGCTATGAGAAAGCTCCTACCTCCGATAAAATCTCAATTTCATAACAATTGTTAATAAGTACCTTTCACATTTTTTTCTCGGGATAAATGAAAATTTTCGTTCGAAAAATGAAATTTCACGAGCATCGCGTTCTTCTTTAGGGCCTTCATAATCTCGCGATGAAGTGTCAAATGATCGGTGCACCAGGTTTGGAGAAAAAGATTTATAAATATTTTAACCTTTCATATATGCAGAAGTGGGAATAGAGAGAATATGTATAGAATGACCCTTTCATATCACCTTAACTCTTTGAGTGCTGTGGACCCATAAGTGCATCCGACGTTCGGTCCAATATTGCTTGCACACACTGATGAAATTCGGTGCACCCATTTTGGAATAAAGATTTATAAATATTTTAACCTTTCATATATGCAGAAGTGGAAAGAGAGAGAATATGTATAGAATGACCCTTTCATATCACCATAACTCTTTGAGTGCTGTGGACCCATAAGTGCGTCCGACGGTCGGTCCAATATTGCTTGCACACTCTGATGAAATTCGGTGCACCCGTTTTGGGAAAAAGATTTATAAATATGTTAACCATTTATATATGCAGATGTGGGAATAGAGAGAATATGTATAGAATGACCCTTTCATATCACCTTAACTCTGAGTGCTGTGGACCCATAAGTGCGTTCGACGTACGGTCCAATATTGCTTGCACACTCTGATGAAATTCGCCCATACGGCAAAAGGGTTTAGCACTCAAAGGGGTAAGGGGTCGGGGAAGGACGGCAACTAATTTTCCGGAAGTTCGCTCGTCCATGGGGTAAATGCACTCCGGGTCAATGGTGTTTAGAAACGTTCTATCCACCTCTTTCCCCAGGTTCTCTCGTTCTCCCTCCCTCTGGCCTCCGCTTGGCACACCTCGTCCTCATATCCCGTGTATTTATCTCCGTTTAACCGTGGACCGAGAATGGTGCTGGCGGTAGCCGAGCGCGGTGCAGTAGCGGTTGCACGTAGGGACGTTTAGGAGAAAGAACAAGGGAGAGAGAGCAGGAGGAAGGGAGAGGACCGAAAAGCAGGGAGCTGAGATAGCAAAGAGCAAAAGGCCGAGAGGGGGGTTAAACGGCGTACGAGTCCTATAAGAGGGCCGGGGACCTTGCCCTCGACGACGAGGATCGACATCGCCCAATCTCGCCGATATCGAGATGTATCGACCCTAAGAGATGTATCGACCCTAAGAGATGCATCGAGAGATCCGAGGCCTCCATTAGTGAGGCCGAGAAACCTGCTACTTGAATTCGAACGATACTCGGCGATCACCTCTTTACGTCGATAAGGAACGACCACGTTTCAAGATAACGCACCCTTCGCGCTGATAATGAACATTCAATGGACCGAAGAAAGATATCCTCAACTCGAGGAATAATTATTTTCTCTCGAGTTAACTCTAATTAATTGCGGCTTTAAGCGCTTGTATCTATGTACTTGGCGCGAGACTCTACCGAGTTTATTCATCCCGAGGAAACATTGCATTCCATTTTATTCGAGTGAAATTTATATAGGAGTTAAAAATGTTTCTTCGGTACTGTTTATGTAAACATTTCTCAGGTTTAATGACAATTTTGTTTTTTTTTTCAATGCTGCGCGGATCTGAATTTTTCAAGTCGTACCGATTTGGCTTCACGTGCGTGGAAAGGTATTTCCAGTGGGTGGTATGCCTCTATTTTCCTGTCTTGAGACATTACGCAACGGGAATTATACTTTCCATGTTGACGTTCCCCGCGAGGCTCGGTAGCGCTCCGCGCCAAGTGCACAGGTGGGAGTTTTAGGTTAACCCTTTCGGCTGGCGAGGAAGTTTTCTCAACAAGACCGCTTCGCGGGTTATATATCCGGGGGGTTTACAAACTGAACGAAAGGAGAAACCTCGAATGTTCGGATTACAATAGCTTCCTCGAGTGGCGACCTCGGCCGGCCGTAATGGGGCTTGTAACAATAAATAATCCGCCGCAGCGGCAAATAAATCGTCGAAGGCCGAGGAAACGCAGGTTTCATTGTATTATTCTTAAGGTGGTACTAAAAGCTATTCTATACATATAAAACGTAAAAATATTTATAAAACTTTTCTCTAAACCGTGTGCACCAAATCATTTGAAACTTCAGCACGTGATTATAAAGGCCCTAAGGAAGAACGTGGTACTTATGAAATTTCATTTTTCCCCCAANTATATAATGAAAGGGTCATTATATATATATAGAATGACCCTTTCATATCACCTTAAGGGCCCGACACGCTTCCGCGCGAAGGGCGGTAGCCATCGGAGTGAAGCATCATCAACGGACCTTCGTTTGCTGCCGGCTTTTTCGCGAAGTGCACGATCAT
Organism: Orussus abietinus; assembly: GCF_000612105.2. Taxonomy (NCBI): domain Eukaryota; kingdom Metazoa; phylum Arthropoda; class Insecta; order Hymenoptera; family Orussidae; genus Orussus; species Orussus abietinus. The sequence continues at coordinate 757,380 of NW_019395567.1, forward strand.
TCACTGTCACGCGCCGGGACGTACCGGTATACCATTCGTGGACGAAGAAGCCACGCCGACGACGAGGTGGGAGGAGTGCGCGGTTTTCCTACAAGGGCATCTCGACTCGGATGAAGGGACCGGGCCCGAAGGTGCCGGAAGTTGCTGCGTAAGGCCCAACGGTCTTATGGAGACGCCACACCTCTGCCAGTTATGAGAAATCGGAGGAGACCCCAAGTCGCTTATACAAAAGCATGCGTATATGCACATACAATCGATAAGTATCGATTCCGTCCTTAAGAAAAAAATTCATTGACCCATTTCTTTGAATAGTACCAAAGAAATCCATCTTAGTAAATAGTAGTTAAATAATCCCAAAGAAACATATCTTTACTTCGAAGGATAATGATTTAGCTGAGATAAGTTACCACAATCCCGAAGGAACGTCGCATCTAATTTATTTCAGTTTACTCGAGGGAGATAATTATTCATTGAATGAACGAGATATTTCTTTGGTTCGGGGAATTTTTTTTTTAATGTTTGTGCGGGATTGACGCATTTGGGCTATAAGACCGAATTGTTTATAGAAATCCTGGGTATCTTTTATGTAGATGGTATTTGGCGCGGACTCTACCGAGGTTCTTGGTGTTAGGGCGCCCATGGGGACAGTTAAGGGAGTTAACGGAGCGTCCATGAGAACGCCTCGTGCAGCGGCTCGATGTCGTTCGAATCAATCCGCCCAGTTCGGACCGAACTGGCGTCGTAAACGTGTCCTTTGAGAGGCATTAGCGACGCGGAGGAGAGGCAATCCCGCTGTCTCGCATTCGTGATTTACACGTCGTAAAGTCCACGGCCGTGGTTCCCCTTGCACTGGCGCGCCGTCGCGGACCGCGTTACGCGGGCGCATGCGCGCCGGCACGCGTCGTCGCCAGCGCGCCTCTCGGCCAATCAACGAGCGCGAGACCGGTGACGTCACCGCGCCCTTGCTGCGCGCGCAGAGGTCACCTCAGGGCGAGCCGCGGGGCCTCTCGGGGCAGAAAAAGGAGGAAGACGGATTTTCTGGGTCTCGGGCGACCCCGGCTGCGGTTTTAAGGACTTCGATAGCCATATCGGAACAGCTCCGTGTTTACGATCGCGGGGAAACGTGTGCCGTAAAACCGAAACCGACGCCTCGACGCGGGCGACGACGTCGATCGACTCGAAGGTCGATCTACGCACACCTCGAGGTGGATTTACACGGTGGAAACGGTTATTAGGCCTAATTAAGCTTAGCCGAAGTTACGATTAAACACTTTTTCGATTTAATGAGAGCATTCCCGGGTTGGCGGAAACCCGACCTGCTGAAATCACCGGCGGACTGGTATTTCGGTATAAAATCTCGTAAAATCAGGAGAAGAGGTTATTAATGTTTATTCGGTGTTACGAATGTAATGTCCATTTTCGGGGATATGGTTACGACTTATAGCGTGTTTGGAGGTAAACGAGCGTCGGGGCGTGGCTGGATGCCTTGGGATTGCAATTAAGTTAATTAATAGGGACCTCTTGGGAAATTCGGAGCCGACGCACCTCGACCTGTATAACCAGAAATCCTTCTACATTTCTACCACTAGAGTACAAAATGACACAAAAATTCGGACGCGATTCTGCTTGAAATTTTGGAAATGTATCTTGAACAACGTTTCGATCACGCGTACGTTACATTTCGAACGGATATTTATATCGGTCTAGACGTCGAAGTGCGAACTCGCCGACGTCAACGCCGCCGCGGCAGTCCCGGGAACTAAACGTCGCGCGCGATTCGAGAGATCGGTTTGAAAAACGAGAGGCCGTCAAGAAGCGACTCGCATCCCCGTCTCGGGGGTTGGCGCGGAGGAGAAAGGAGCGCGAGGGACCGAAGGAGAGAAATAAAAAAAAGAAAGAAGGGCGAGCTCGGACTTCTCGAGCCATGTACGAGAGATTTATTGGCGTTCAGATTTGCATTTTAAATATGCGACGCCCAGCGGGACGGGTGGGAGGACTGCTGCCTGAAAAGAATATAAGAGTATCCTCGCGAGGCCCATTCGCCGCCATCTTGTTCCGCGCGTTCCTCCCCGGTTTTCGCGGCCGCGGCCATCCCGATTACAATAATTAACGTGCATTATGCGACTAGCGCGATAACGACCGAGGCGCCCCCGTCCTTTCGGCCATTTGGCGATCCGCGTTCCTTTATGGGCCCTTGCGCGCTAATTTGCATACGGGCCCGCGCACCCGTAACGATTTCGTGCTCGATAAAGACCCCCGTTAATGTCGACCCATGGCGACGTTACGTTCTACCCCTCCAAGAGGATGCCTTCCGAGTCCTACCGGGCATTCCATGATGCGAAAGAAGACAAGACCTGCCACCACGGGGGTCTTATCTCCTGGCCGTTCCGCGCTTTCCCGAACGCCGCCATATTGAAAAATGGCTGCCATTTTACCCTAACGAAGAGAAAATTCATTGAACCAAATGATATATTCCCTATATATTCTAATAGTATCAATGAAATATTTTCTTCATTCAATGAACAACGACCTCCCTCTAATATACCGGAGTAAATTATATGCAATATTACCTTTCCTCGGAATTATGACAATTTATTTCAGTAGAACTCTTTGAATTATCCAAATATTTCTTCGGTAGTATTCAAAGAAATATTTATTTGCTTCGATTGCGTCTTTCTTTCTCAGTGGATTTTCTCAGAATTTCAGTTTTTCCAAATTCTGGTCCGGGGGGTGGACGAACCGGAAACGACGCCTCTGCTTCCGTAGAGAAAACGGCCGCGAAAGAGGAATCCTTCGTCGATCTCGATAGAGGTTTGATAAGCATCGCGATTACCGCGATTACCATGATTACCGGCGCAAGCCGCCGGCAGCTGATGTACGTGTCCTTAATGCAGGCTTCCTGCACCCGGGACCTCGACGGGACGTTCGGCCTCTGGCCATAACTTGCAATCAACCCGTGGACCAGGCCTCATAATTGCGCTAATAAAACGCGTGCGCGATAATGCCATTGCAATACCCTATCCCCCGTACGCTGCCCAAGCCTTATGGATTTCCCTTTCGAGTCCTCTTCTCGGAATCTGCGTTACTCCTTTTTCACCGTACCGGGGAGTCTCCAATATGGCCGCCGTCCGGTAAGGGAAACATTTCATTGAACCAAAGAAATATATTTCGTTAATTCGAAGAATAGTTATTCAGCTGAAATAAATTGTAATGAATTCGACGCAACGTTTCTTCGTAATCTTGACCAATTTATCTCACTCAAATGATTATTCTACGAGTTAATAAAATATTTCTTTGGTTCAACTTTTCTCGCAGTGTCGCGTCTTCGCCGCAGCTAAACATTGATTTTTATACTACCTAGACTAATAGATTGTACTCCAAAGAACCTTCTTAACATCTTCAATGTTTCAATAGAGCCCCGAGAAAAATATCAGTTGACCGAAAGAAATATATATTCTTGCCTTAATCATATATAACCGCAAGTGAGAATTATTTCGTTGAGAAGAAAAATCATATCGTTGATGTAATCAAATTTTCTTTTCTCTTCCTGAGATTTCTTTGAGTCAACCTTTTTATCTTAGAGATTAATAGAATCTATTCGATTCGATGTGCCAAGCTAAACATCGCGAACAATAAGTGAGCGTTGCACGCTTCCGTATGTATTTGCCGCGAAACTCAACCGAGTTACTTGATACTGCCTACATGGTTTACATTCGTGCTCGCAGTTGCGACAAGATCAGTGGAGAAAAAGTCACGATACTTGCATGCGATACTCTAGCGAGTGCATCATGAATTGCAGCATTAATAAGTCGAACGTAAATAAATGTACCATTGATAATTACACCATTAACAAATGTACCATTAATAAGTGGACCATTAGCGACTAATCTCTGTCTCGTCGCAGATTAAGATGGTGTAAAAGGCGCTCCGTTATCCGCCGCTTTCCGCTGAGCAGAGGTAAGAAAACACCGAGATATATCGAAGTCTAGGTATCGCACGAAGGCAATGCACTCTCTCGGAAGTCAGTACCCCACGTAACTCCGTTTCAGAGTGAGAGTGGTCAGTGCCGAGGAAGGTTACGGCTCCTCGCCCGAAGCAGATCCGTGGTCAGCGAGGGTGGAACCCGGTGGAACTCTCCACCATCTGGGAACCACTTCTCCTCCTCAAGCTTAGCCCTGCGACGCACATCGTTACTCCGAGGTCGACAAAAGTCCCGGCAATCCCTCTCTAAGAGTTCTTGCGAGGTGATCAGCAATCTTCGGAATGGAGAAGAAATGCATTATGTGTACCTGGAATAACAGAGGTTAGGTAACGCGCCGTACAGCGAGGAAAAAGCGAATCAGGCCTCCAGCTGAGGTCAGCATGGCTCCTGGAGGGTTTGCGACTCTTTAATGCAATTCCCGAGTGCAATTCGTCTCGGCTAGAACAGAGAATCTGAAATATTCTCGACAGGTAACGCCGTGAACGCAATTTCCTCCCCGCAGGGACGCATTGGCGGATGCGACGCGCTCTTTCGACGACGTTTTTCGTTCTTCCTGGTTTTTTGCCCTTGTTTCCAGGTCGTTGGGACGTCGGTTCCATGGTTTCTTACACGAGTTCCTCAAGCTTGTACACCTCGGATCGCTCATGCCGTCCGATTGCACGGCGTGCAATTTCTCCAGCAAAGTCACTGTCCGGCAATTACCGCTTCTTATGTCCCCGGCCTTTCAACTCGGATATGCCCCGAAGACGAATCCATGGATCGGAGAAATGCCTACACCTTCGCTCTTCTTCAGAGCCTTCTATTCGCACCTTTTATTACACCGAAATAACACGGTAGCGAAGTGTCGTTGAGACTCGTACACAGAAGCTAAACGCACAACGCCGGTGATAAGAGACGCGCACAACAGGAGCGGTTTCGTTTGGTCATGAGATGATAATATGTTGCCAGGCAAACACAAAGAAACGCTGATAAAGCCGCAGAAAAGGGCCGCGGATGACCCGAGCACGTTGGGCCAATCGGCGAACCAACGGAAGTCGCGATAAATTTCATTCTTATCTGTTGTAAATTAACCAGGCTCTGAAATGTCATAAACATTTAGGTGGGATGCACCACGATGGGAGAAAAAAATCCCAGAGCCGGTCGGAGTTACTTTACCTCCCAGTATGAGGTTAGGTTAGGTTAGGTTAGGTTAGGTCGTGCGGTGTAAACGCGGCCATTATCTTCCTGCGGAGATTCATCATCTCCGTCGCAATTAATCTTGGTCTGCTCCTCGCATGTAATGGATTATTTCAAAGAACGGATTTTCTATAGGCGATCTCGAGCGTATCTCGGGAGCTTGCCTAACTTGAAATGAAATTATTGTTACCTAAGATTCATTTATGGCGGATATTCCGTGGAGATTCTTCAACTTGAGGATGTAAGACCGAGCTATGCCTGTAATTTAGGACTGAGCATGAATCAATAGCGACATGATGATCTAAGCGTTTCTATTCTCGGCCGAGATAAACGATAAAAGGCGCCGACGTCGATAAACTGGGATCTTCCGATTGCGAAATGGAATTTTGCCTCTTCCCGCCAAATCCACTGGTAGAAACACGACTTGGCGATTAGGATTTGGCGGGAAGCGAGGACGACGAGTCGAGGCGCGTGCACGACGCGATAACGCTGATAAGCGGCTTCTCTTCTCGCGTTATCGCGCTAACAATGAGCGTACACGCGCCTGCTCATACGTACTAATGTATATAAATAAGCTCGATTCGATGTGACGTCAACGGACGCGCGTGATCCCGATTCTCGGTAAGAGGTCTTCCAGGAGATCCTTCATATCTCAAATCCCCCCCCCGAAGGACTCTAACCAGGTTGAAAATCCGACCAAATCATTTGAAACTTCAGTAAATGATCATGAAAACCTTAAGGAAAAAACGCGATGCTCGTGAGATTTCATTTTTCACGAAAAACAAAATATGATCTTGGTTCCAGTCTAGGATAAATAAGAACATTTTTTTTTCACTTATATAAAACTTCACGGGCACCACGTTCTTCCTCAGAGCCTTCATAATCCCGTGGTGAAGTTTCAAATGATTCGGTGCACCCAGTTTGGCGAAAGGTTTTATAAACATCCTGACGTTTTGATATCAAGAAACTCGGTAGAGTATCGAGCCAAATACATTTTTGAGCGAGAAACTCGTAGCGTTGAGTATGACATATTACCTTATTTATATATAATATGACATATTACCATATTTCATATTACCTTAAGTGCCCTTTCTGTCCACTGTTCATAGGGACAGCCTTAGTTCATCCTTATCCGGTGTTTGGCAACAATAACATCTTCTTGCGAGTAATCCCTGAAATAGAGCTGCTCATGGATTTCTGTTTTACCTTTCTTTCTTTATGAATATTCCCTGCGCTCCTTTTTCTTGGGTTTTGGGGCGAGTGGATGGAATTACTCGATCACGAACCTGATCACGCTCGCCGAGAGTCGCTTAGCGTCGCTAGTCGTCTATTTGGAGGTTAGGCTGCAGTCGGGTGCCGTGTGGAGGTTGCTGGCCGGCTCGTAAACAGATCGCTTACGCTCAAGGCCGGAACGTGTTGCGCCTCTGCCGCAAGACGGCGATAACCTGAAGTAACGAGTAATGGTAACGCTCTCGAGTCCTCGACTTACCGTTGAAGAGTCGCGTCTTCCCAATCCGCCTATTTGGGAGCAGTTGGGCCCAGTGCAGAGGTCGCTGGCCGTCTCGTAAACAGATTGCTTACGCTCAAGGCCAGGCCGCGTACTACGCGGCCCGGCGCAGCAGCTCTCGTATCTGCAGCTGTTCGCCGAATTCGCTCTTCCGCCCAGAAATCTGCATATTTACATCACCTGCAGCGAACTCGTTCCGAGTATGCCCGATGAAAGCCCTTCCCGAAAACCCGGCGTCCCTTGAGGACACCTTAGAGAGCGCGAGCGCAACTTCCAACCTCCCGACTTAACCTCAAAACTTACACGTTTAAATTTAATCGAAAGAAACTTCAAAGAGAAAAACGAAGCAAGACATAACTACTACGTATAAACAACGTGGATTTGGTAGTTAAGTTAATTTGTACGAATAATTTATTACGTTTAGCGGGAATTCTGGCATGGAAGCTTAAAAAGCTAAAATCTTCAGAGATACAATTAAGATTTTCACACGGCGCAACGATCGCCGACGATTTATTAAAATTATTGAAAATGACCGATGTTATTGCAAAAAATTCAACTCCCATAAATTCCCACAAATTCCCAGAGAATTTTTAATCCTCGGTTATATTCCCGTTCTCGGCTAATATAACGCACAGAAAAAAAAAAATACCCAGCAGCCGCTCGTGACAATGGGCGAAAACAAGATGGCGGCTGCGGAGGAGGAACGCGAGCGACGCGCAGGGCACCGAGAGAAAGGGCACGCGAGCACGCGAGAACAGTGTTGCCAATCTCCTCTCCTCGCTGTCCTCGTCTCTTCATTTTCCCTTCCGAGCACGTACTCCCCTGCACCGGCTCCCCCTTCGCGGTTCCTTTTATTGGCATCTTATCTCGCGGTGATTCACCGCGGCCGTTCTGGTGGGGTGGATGCTGTGGTTTTCTCTCTCCCTCTTACCCTCGGCCCTTCTTCCCTCTCCCTCTCTCCCCCCGCGCATCTTCGCTCCTCTCATTTCATACAGAGTGAGTCAAAAAGACCCGGAGCAAAAAGCGAGCCCCCAAACGCAGCCTAATTTGACATTTTTACCGATTTCAAAAAATCCCGGGAAATCGAGTCCCTCGATGACGTCACGGTGCGCGGATGGTGATCTGGAAGCCAGCTTCGAGGTTTAGCCGACAGAGGTCAGTCAGGTGGTGGTCTCTGGACTACTGCCCAGTTTTCTGTATTTTTATTACAGTTGTGCTAGTATTTTCATTGGATTTGTCATTACACCCGCGGTGCTTCTATTATATTTAACTTTGGTGATTGGATGAAACTGGTGCTTTCAACGTGGGTTGAGCGTTGAACGTTAGGTCGTCGTCAGCGACCCATCCGAGTACTGACCGCGCCAGCGTCGCTTAACTTCGGTGATCGGACGAAAATCGGTGTTTCCCACGTGAGTGGAGCGCATTTTAAGGTTAGGTTGCAGGTTCCCTCGAGGTACCATCTGGGGTTTGTGACGCGCCCTGTAGATCGGCGTCTCCTCCCGGGTCGGGAGAATCGTCGCGATTCGCGATGCAGCTCGTTGGTGGTGGTGGTCGTGAAGCGGCCAGGCCGTGTTGACCGGGCTTTGAACCCTGGTCTTTCTCTGGAGTACTACGGCGTACTACGAGCCCGTGTACGTACGGGGCCTGATTGGCCCCTCGGTCCCCGGTTCACCACCTCCTTCATCGCGAACCTTAAGGTTCGAGGTGAAGTTCGCGCGAGTCAAGGTTACCGGGGGCACGACCTCTGGGAGGGGCATCGAAACAATAACGCCAGAGAGGGGAGGGTGAAAGAGAAAGCAAACAAAAGCGTGGACGATCGGCTAAATTGCGATATCGGACCCAAGGGTCCAATGAAATGTTGATGAAATTTCAAGTTTTTTTTTCTCGGAAATTTACTCACCAATATTTTAAAAAATTATTTTATAAGAAATTAAATTCCATGAACGTCAGAACCTTCCTTATAGCCTCCGTAATCACATTGTGAGGTTTGAAACGATTCGGTAACCCCAGTTCGGAGAAAAGAATCATGAACGATTGACCTCTGGGATGCCACTTTGACATCCCCTTAATCGTTCGTTCGGCGGTTATTCGATACCGATCTGTGGGTGATTTACAAAGGCAAGAGCTAGGCATCCTCGGGCAGTGATGCGAGCTAGGAAGTCGGGACTATAGCGCGAAATCGCCTGCGCCTTGTTTACGTCGTAAACTGTAGATGGAATAGGACGGGTCCGACTAGTCCCCAGGGCGAAGCTACTCGCTCCTCTAGTCTCCGCCTTTCTCGTGAATCACGTGACTCGAGGATACCACCGATGCCTCGTTACCGTTCTTTATTGCGACCTGAGCACTGTTACGCCGACTGCGACACGGGCGACATAAAGATTTCGCGATGTGATCGCGCCAAGGACCCGTTTACACCCGAGCTAAATCGCTGGGCCGGCCTAAACTCTTATTTCTCCAGCGCCATCCATCATGGCTAATGTCGCTCGATGTGGCAATCTCTTTCGATCCGACGTGCAGATTCCACCTGACGGTCCTGTCGTCGCGTCTCGGAATGACCGAACGTCTCGTTAATTTTTCCACGCCTCAGCCGAGACGGAGAAATTAGGTTATGTGCCGCGCACGTATTTCCGCGTTGCCCAGCTCCCCGTCTTCTCGGCGCTTCGCGCGTCCCCGCGAGAGCGTCTTCCGAGCGAGCCCGAGGAGTGCCGAAGACGGCCGAGCGCCGCTCGGGGTCGCCCGACTTCACCCGACGGCGATCGGCAGCCTTAGATCGTGACAACTGAATGAAGCACTCCCTGTACCTCCTTATTATGATTCTTAAACCTATGCCCAAGTCACGCGACCGAGGGAAACGTTTGCCGAGCCAGCGCGAGAAAGCAGGAAACTCGGAAGAGTTCCACGCCAAGTACATGTAAACAAGCGAGAAGTCTTATAAGCGCGGTGTAAACGCGAGACGCTCACCTAGTCATTATCTGCGAACCGAAACAGGGGAAAGAAAAATCATTTCTCCAGGATTCCTTAACTCGATGACGCAACCTCGAACATAATTATCTCCAGAGGTATTAGCCATTATTTTTATAGGCTAATCTAATCCACAGATTGTCAAATTTCTCCAGAATTCCTTAACTCGATGACGCAACCTCGAACATAATTATCTCCAGAGGTATTAGCCATTATTTTTATAGGCTAATCCAATCCACAGATTGTCAAAGTTCTCGTAAATTCCCTTCAGTTTTACGGGGATTTTTAAATATCCGCATTCTCCGTCGTATCGGTCGAGCTTAAATTCTTCGCAACTTGAGAACACTAACCCTGACCTCTTAAACGTCACGTGACTTCGAAAGTCGGTTTCAAAGATCAGCCACGACGCATCAGCCATGTATACATAATCAAAGAGAGCAGCGACGAGCACGAAGGAAGACGCTGACGATGAGTAGCTCGGAGCTCACTTGACTGCGCACCGAGGAGGCCTCTGGGCGGTGGGCGGTCGGAAGAGAGGGACGGAGGACCGTTGCGCTGACCGGGCTTTGAACCCACTATGTGGTAAACAACAGGTACATTGCACCCAAAGTAATTTCTACCATCCCCAGATGCACATGCATGCCGTTGCACGAATTCGCTTAGTTAACGGTCCTCCGTTTTTATCTCTGCCTCCGTTTCGAACGCTAACTAGCCGTTAAACCAGTTAACCATAGAATATAACGAAATGGAATTTTAATTCAACACGTATGCTCGCCAAACTTAGTTACCTGGTTATCAGAGCTAATCAAAGCTCATTTCAAATTTTTCTCTGTCTTTTTTTATAAACTTTAATTGCACGCATTTCACATATGCACGCCGGTGCACGAATTCGCTTAGTTAACGGTCCTCCGTTTTTATCTCTGCCTCCGTTTCGAACGCTAACTAGCCGTTAAACCAGTTAACCATGGAATATAACGAAATAGAATTTTAATTCGACACGTATGCTCGCCAAACTTAGTTACCTGGTTATCAGAGTTAATCAAAGCTCGTTTCATATTTTTCTCCGTCTTTTTTATAAACTTTTATTGCACGGATTTCCACGAAAGTTCATAGTGAAATTTCGAGACTACGGAATTAATTGACATTTTTAATCGCCGTTTAGCTTGGCGATTTTGTTGCGCACTCGCACCCGGGTTTCTTTACCCCTGCGTATCAGTGCATAGTTTGTTTTTATGATCCCTTTGTTTAAATTTTAGAGAGGCTCTTGGAATCGGAAGAACCGAACTGTGTGCAAGAGATGGAGGGGGGGAATGATCGATTAATTTTACGAGGGTTTTTAAAAGCGAGGTCGTAGACGAGGAACCAGGTCACCGTTCTATCGCTCTCGATTACGTACAGAACGGACGAGGACGAGGAAATAAACAAATAGGCGCGAGCCTCGCCGTTTTATTCTACCCGGGTGCAGCAGCATCAGATAGAGGATTAACTCGGTTAACCGGTTGCAATCCCTGCTCTGGGATGTCCCAGATACGAACACACCTAGTTGAGTGTTAACGCGCATTACGTGCAACAAAGTTGGAGTGCCGGTAGAGAAGCAAAACGACCGCCAACAGGAAGCTGCTCCATGTACTCCGGGTTCCAGGTGTCGTTCCAGGCGAGGACTTCCGTGTTATGAATTTCGAATCAACGACGGAGTTCCTTCTCTTTTTCCTGCTTCTAAACCTGGTTTCTACTTGCGCGTTAAGGGGACATAAAAGTGGCATCTGAGAGGTCGATCGTGAAACATATCTCCAAACGTCTAAACCGAGTCGCTTAAAACCTTACAACATTAATAGGAAGGCCATAAAGAAGGTCTTGCCACCCATGAAATTTCATGTTGTATAAAAAAAAATGTTAAATGTCTATAAACAAATTTTTTAAAAATTGATATCTCATGGGTGGAAGGACCTTCCTTATAACCTCCACATTCACGTTGTGAAGTTTGAAACGTATCGGTACACCAAGTTAAATATGCGTCCTTATAACCTTCAATTTTAACCCTGTCTTCGGTCTTCAACGATTTCCTTCTTAATGTTTAAAAATGCGTTAGAAATAGCTTGGATGCCCCAAACTCAGGGTGAACACTGGGAATGAAGTATTTCAAGTGGACTGAAACCAAACAAAGAGACTGTAGCAATGAGAACTGTCGGGAAAGCGGGTCAAACGAATTCCGTGTGGGCCTCGCCTTGTTTTCCGGGCCTCGGTAATTCCTCTTCCCTTGGTTAAAGTTACGACGAAAATATTCCCCGTGGGTTCCCCAGTCCCCTTTAGAAGCTCAAAAAGAGGGCGCGAGTTGCGAGGCGTCGGTGGCTCGCGACATAACCTCATTTCCCGGGGATTTCGACTCGGTCGGGCACTCGTCGGTCCGTCAATACACGCGACGTTGCCTACGCGGGAACTCGAGTCGCTCTGCCGGCCACATGGAATCATTTTATCTGTCCAAAGACCAACCGGGCAATGAAATTGTCCTCCGGGAATATTCTCAGGAGCCCCAATCGAGGCGTCGTTGCACCTAACCTCTGAAACTCCCTAACAAAGGCGCGCCTCGGTCTCGTAGAATTTTCGGTATTTTCTTCCCGTCGACGCGTCCCCTCCCCGTGGAGATTTTCATTTTCAAAGCCGCGTGATTTTGTCAGAATCTCCTTGGCGGCGCTATCTGCTCGGCCGAGAATCGTCGTGGGCCGCCTAGAAGCGCTGCCCTCCCCGTTACCGACTATATTTTTAGTTCCCTCGTCCACCGCGACGGCGCTGCTCTTATCAGCCGACGAGCGACACGCCGAGCAGCTACGAGGACGCTTAGAGACGTTCACCGTCCCGCCAAATCGAGAGATCGACTCGAAACCTCGATAAGACCCGCAAAGTGAGGTTAAATTGCCATTAAACTATTTAATATAAGGAAAAGATTGAAGCTTCGCAGATAGAGCTGCTGTTTCGCGCCTATCGCGCTTATAAAGGTTTCCAGTTGTACACGCATTTGGCGCGAGACTCTACCGAATTTTCGTGATTGGAGGTGTTATTAAAGTACCTACGGGGTTTAGCTCACGTTTTTTCCCCGATTTTCAGGCGAGATTTCGAGTTTCTGCCTTTGAGCGTATAAAGTGTCCAGGAATCGAGCGCCAGCGGGAAATTTGAAAGGTTTCGCGATATTCGTCGCCTCGGACGGGATGATCGGGACACTTGCGACGCGCCAAATACAAATGATTTTACTTGTTTCTTGTTTCTTGTTTCTACGCTGATAGTAAAAACGATCCTCCATTTTAGGGACATTGGTGAGCACTTCTTCGTTGCGGAGCCTTCGATTCCAGGAATTTTCTCGCCAGTTTCAGTCGTTCTTGGGATTAACCTTTTCCTCACGACTGCTTGTCGAAATTAGATGAAAGTAGACACTTTCTAAGGTTAGTTGTTCCGTAACGCTCAGGTGACTGCATTTTGTCAATGTGTCAGTGTTCCGATTGTAAATTTTCAAACGATTCGGTATATTCGGTCAGTTTAGAGAAATGTTTCATAAAGGAGTCCTCTTTGACGCCACTTTCATGTCACCTTAGATTTCGTGATAGAATTTCAAGTACTTTTCCAATTAGGTGTTAGGTACTTTTAGGTTATGTCTCGGAGAGCATTAGTGGGTTCCGCGTCTCCTCGCTTTGGAAGCTGATCGAGCCATTGGATCTGAAGTTGGATATGGGTGTATGGTCTAAAAATATTGCCGCTCGAGCTGCGCCTAGCAACAGCGGTTGCATAGGGACGGAACTAGGCGTTATTTGCGCAACGAGAACGTAACGCCCAAAGAAAAAGAAGAGAAAAGGAAAAAAAGTCGAATCCCCGAAAGAGGCGCCGGTCACTCGGTGAAAGGACAACCCAAGACTCGAATGCCGGTTGACGCTCGAATCGAGCACCTGAAATCGAGTCTTCGAAACCTAATATCCCGAATATTTAACCATAAATCCGTTTCAAGACGAAATAAAACTAGTCCTCGGGTGGGTGAAATTCATAGGCGAATCTTAGTAGAAATTAGGAGAAGAACAAGTGAATTATGTACGCCTGAGGAGATGTTTCGCGAGTGAAGGCAAACTGAAGGATGTTTGCAAGACGAAAAATTCCTGGAAAAAAAAGTCGACGAACAATTCCTGGAGAAAAAACATTCGAGGTAAAATAGTCCTGAAAAAAAGTCGACGAAGAATTCCTGGAGAACAACAATTCGAGGAGGAAAGTCGACGAAGAATTCCTGGACAAAAAAATCCGAGGAGAAAAGTCGACGAAGAATTCCTGGAGAAAAAAAATTCGAGGAAAAAAGTCGACGAACAATTCCTGGAGAAAATATTCGAAGAGAAAAGTCGACGAAGAATTCCTGGAGAAAATCGAACCTTTCGTGGTCGCGGCAATAACTGCCGACTTCGGGCGGGTATAGAATCGAGTGCCCTTGTTTAACTCGAATGCTATTCGCACGTGACCGTTTTATTTCCTTGGAATTTAGTGCGGTCGTACGGTAGTAAGCGGTGTCGTTTTCCAAGGTAGGTGCCCACGGGGCAATAATTTATGCCATTATGCCAGGCCGTAGAAAAGAACCGGGAGGAAGGGCCGGTGCATTAGCGATGCCCTTTCCGCGTCCCTCTTCTGGCGGCGGCCAAGTGGCCGGGGTTTTTGCGATTTAATTCGGTATCGCCCCCCGCGGACTCTGGATTATTTCTTCCATGACTATTTACGAAGCCGGGTCAATACTCGGTTCGGATTGCGCCCGTTTTTGCCGGCCCTCGGCCGCGCCATTTAAAGGGACACTCGGCCGGAAACCCGCGGCCATCGGGCAAGAAGCATTACTTCGAAATACGAGAACTCCCGCGTGCGGTTAACCGATCATCGCGAGCGCCCGTCATAAATTATGCAATGAGAGCCCAGAGATTGCGGGCCGACATTCGCGCGTAGGAATATTTCGGGAATGGCAAAAACACCGAGCCCTCTTTTTCCTCCGCGTCTCTTCCTCTTATCATTCGTTGCAGGTCGGCCCGATTCTGTGGCAGATTTAAGGGGACGCTAAAGTGGCGTCAAAAACGTCTCATTTAACATCAACATTTATCCGAATTGTCTGAAACCTCACAATGTGAATATGGAGGCCAGAAGGAAGGTCCCTCCACGCGTGAAGTCTCACATTTTTATAAAATCTGCTTATAGACGTTTAAAAAAAATTCTTTCATGACATTTCTAGCCTTGGTATTCACGTTGTCAAGGTTCAAACGATTCGGCACGCCCAGTTTGGAGAAAAGTTTCATCGGTGGGAGCTTTTCGCATGAACTCTCAAATTTTTATAAAATTTGCTTATAGACGTTTAAAAAAATTCTTTCATGACATTTCTAGCCTTGGTATTCACGTTGTCAAGGTTCAAACGATTCGGCACGCCCAGTTTGGAGGAAAGTTTCATCGGCGGGAGCTTTTCGGCGCCACTTTCGTAACCCCTTATCGGTGCGCCGACATTATCGACACGTGCGACGAACTCGAGGATCGCGATAAGAGAGGCGAATTTTCTTTGCGACCTCGCGAGGTTACTCCTCGGGAAAAAGGAGAGACGCCCTCGACAAAGGTCCCCATCCCGACGAATTTCCTTGAAGCCTGGCAGGCCGCAATTTCAGCGTCTGCCTCGCTTCCTGGAGGCCCGTCCTTATGTGGAATACGTAATCGTTGTGTCTGAAAATTCCAAGACAATTATTAATTCACATGCAAATTTATCGATCAATTAAGGGGGGCGGGGGCATACGAAGGCGGCCATTCGTATGCACGATACGCGATTCCAGGCCCAGTGTACTCTTACTTCTACATCATATTCACAGCTGCAGACCCCGCAATCCAAAATCTGTCTGGTCACATAACAAGCAAGACCAGTTATTAAATAAACTCCATGAAGGTTCAATTTTCCCTTCTCCAATACAAAAAATACAGGAAAACATACTTGGCGCGGAACTCCACCGAGTTTCCTCTACTCCTTCCTCGACCTAGACGGATAAGTCTGCAACACGCAGTACTATATTCTTTCAGACCCCACCATTAAACATCTTTCTGGCAATATCAAGAAGCAAGATATCGACCAGGATCACATTTTTTTTTTGTGAAAAATAAAATATCACAAGCATCGCGTTCTTCCTTAGGATTTTTGTAACCACGTGCTAACGTTTGGAAAAAAGTTTTATTAATATTCTGACGTTTCATATATATAGAATGCCCCTTTCATATCACCTTAAGGTGGTCGCGTCGGCGTGGGATTTTTTGTTCTTTCTCTTTTTCTTTTTTCTTCTCGTTACCAAGGTCGGATTCGACCGTTACACCTCGGGATCCATCAGCACTCCCCCTGTCCGCGGCTCCTGAAAAAGGAGGGGCAGGCGGAGGTAAAAAAGAGGAGATTTCCTCCGCGGGGTCCAGGTCGCACCTGCCGCTCGCGAAATACAACATGGCCGTATTCGGCGAAGCTTTCGAAGAGGTTAGGATCGTTGCACCTGCCGGCTCAATTTTCGCGCTCCACCGGAAGGTTTTGCGCTCCCAAGATTGGTCTCGATCGGTCCTGGTCCATGGACCCAGCCTCCGAACGCCGGTCCTTAACCCTCCCACAGCCTCCGTTACTCTTTCTCATTTATTCTCCACTTTTACCGCACCAAAAATGGCGAATTTTCCTACATTTAGCATAAAACTCGACAGTTTACTTACGAAAAGCATCCTGGAAAGATTAAATATCACGAGAGAGTTTCGAAAATCAACCAAGAAGTGTCGAGAAAGACTCTGCGAGCACAAAAAGGGGTTGAATGTCGGATAGACAACCTACGCCACGAAAAGAGCCCGCCTGCGTTGCGCGCCAAGTGCACTTGCAATTAAATGTCACGAGAAAGCTTCGAAAATCAACCAAGACGTGTCTAGAAAGACTGCGAGCACAAAAAGGGGTTAAACATCGGATAGACAACCTGCGCCGCGAAAAGAGCCCGCCTGCGTTGTGCGCCAAGTGCACTTGCAATTAAATGTTACGAGAAAGCTTCGAAAATCAACCAAGAAGTGTCGAGAAAGACTGCGAGCACAAAAAGGGGTTAAACGTCGGATAGACAACCTGCGTCGCGAAAAGAGCCCGCCTGCGTTGCGCCCCAAGTGCACTTGCAATTAAATGTCACGAGAAAGCTTTGAAAATCAACCAAGACGTGTCGAGAAAGACTCTGCGAGCACAAAAATGGGTTAAACGTCGGATAGACAACCTACGCCACGAAAAGAGCCCGCCTGCGTTGCGCGCCAAGTGCACTTGCAATTAAATGTCACCAGAAAGCTTCGAAAATTAACCAAGACGTGTCTAGAAAGACTGCGAGCACAAAAAGGGGTTAAACGTCGGATAGACAACCTGCGCCGCGAAAAGAGCCCGCCTGCGTTGCGCGCCAAGTGCACGGCCCAGAAAGGGCAGAAACGCCGAATTAGAACTCGGCTTCCCATTATTTCCGCAGTTTGTATTATCAAAAGTAACGACTCGAGTCAGACTTTCCGAGCCTAACTCGATACGAGACCTCGTTATCGAACCGAATTTGCGTTTACGCCGTGTTTGCCGTGCTCGATCGCAGGTGAGCAAACTCCGGATCAAGGAGTCGCGGGGTTTAGATAATTGCTCGCGCATTACCTTCCGGTAGATTTGCCGAAAATGATTAATGGTCCCCTAAAAGTGACTCCGAGGTCTTGCCTCCTCTCCCCGACCACGACTCTTCGACTTGAAAAAAAAAGAAAAAGGGAAAACTCCAAAACGCGCGATTCTCCTTCCTTCTCGCCAACGTGGACCTGGCCTCGACCTACCCCAACGTTCCCCCGATTGCGGAATCGCAGGCGTAATCGCACCGATTTCGCACTAGGCGGCAGATACGCGAATCGCGAATTCCCTTGCGCAACCAGCAGGCGGAGAAAAAATATATTTATTATTTGGATCGAGATTTCGCTATCAGACTCCCTCTTTTTTTATCCTCTCGGCTTATTTCTCACTCTTTCTTTTTTATTTTTTTTTCCTTTCGATTTCTAGTCACCGGCACCCAATCAGTGGGCGGCATCGGGGATCGCGATAACGATTGACATCGTTTGCATGAATAAAGAAGCCCGTTACCCTTATTTTCGGTCGAAATCGGTCATACGATTGCCGAGCCGTCTGTTGAGCTCGGCTTGGCCGGCCTTATCAGAGCGCGCGAATGCAAAGATTGCGCTTTATCGGCGAAGCATTGACTAATTGGCAGTTTGCGTATCGGGCCCGCTAACGAGACGTCGAAATTATTAGTAAACAGAAGTCTGCGTTCCAGGCCTGGGAGAGAGGGAGAGAGAGAGAAAAATCGCCGGTTTATCGCTCGAATAAAAAGAAAAAGAACAAAAAAAAAAGAGCGGAAATATTTCCACATCGTCGCACCATTGTCCCAAAATTATTTCCAACAAAGGAAAAAAAAAAAAGAAGGAATAACACCAAGTCTGCCATTTTCGTCCATCTTCTCCAAAGATCGCCGCATACGTAACGATAAATCGGGGCGATCTGTAGTTTGCGCAGTTAAGGGAGTGTCAAAGTGGCCTCCGAAAGACCGAAAGATCATGAAACTTTTTACCGAACTGAGTGCACGTAATCGTTTGAAACTTTACCCCCTGAATATGAAAGGCCACACAAAAGGTCCCGACCCTAATGAATTTTCATTTTTGGCAAAAAAAAATATCAAGGTGTTCATAAAGAAATTTTTAAAAATTCTACAAAAATTCCTCACAGCCTCTGTAATCACATTGTACAGTTTGAAACGATTCGGTACACCCAGTTCAGAAAAAAGTTTCATAAACGAGACCTTTTCGACGCCACTTTCGCCCGACCTTAACTCGAGGCCTTTCCTGGGGTTAAATAAAAAATTTTCTTTAATATCAATTTAGCGATGCATACGATGTAATAAAAGAGACCTTCACACTCGAGCCATGCGAGGGACCAGGAGGGGGAGGGGAATGA
Organism: Orussus abietinus; assembly: GCF_000612105.2. NCBI lineage: Eukaryota > Metazoa > Arthropoda > Insecta > Hymenoptera > Orussidae > Orussus > Orussus abietinus. Next base: position 776,010 of record NW_019395567.1, read on the forward strand.
GCACCTCCGTAGTCCTTTTTTTTTTTTTTTTAATAAACAATAGCACTGTATTTACTTATCGTAGGTTAGTTTAGTAGACTCTCTTACAGTTAATACGGTCGATATAATATAGTGTCGATACACGTGTAATTCTTAACCCGCGGCGACCGATCGGAAAAATAGAAACGCGATTTTGTATGCGTCTCGCTCGCAAACACTTTCTCCCCCTCTCTCTCTCTTTATCACTCACTCTCCCTCTCACGCCTCATTCGCACCCTGGACCCTCCCCTAGCTCTAAGTTATCCTAATTACACGTTAAAAGTACACACTAAGTTACGTTTACTGAGATCATACTAATACATCACAGGGTTACATAGACGTAAGTTTTAACTCCTTTCTATATTTTCTCCGGCCCTTTTCCTCCCCCCCTCTGGCATACGGGATTTTTCATGGACTTTTCCCGGTCTCTGCTTCTCTTTTGTCCTCTCTCTCTCTCTCTCTCCTCCTTCGGAACGGATGGGCGAGGCGTTTTTAGAATTCCTCCTCTTCTCCTCTCCCTCGCGCGAAAAAATAAACACTGGACAGAAAGATGGCTCCGTTTTCACGCGACTTAAGGTGATGTGAAAGGTGGCGTTCGGGTATTTTTAAAATGTCATAAAAAAAATTATTAAAATTTCATGAGCGTCAGGACGTCCCTTATGGCCTCCACATTTGCGTTGTCAAGTTTGAAACGATTCGGCACACCTTTCATGAATGACTCTTCAGGTGCCACTTTAACACCCCCTTAATGGTTTAACGCGACTTAAGGTGACATGAAAGGCTCATTCCGTACACATGAAACCGTGAAAGTTATATTTACCAAATAATTCCACGCGATCATATCGGTCCTAACGAAGGTCTTGAAAGTTAAGAAATCTCGTCTTTTTTTTTTAAAGAAAATGTTTTCTTTCCTTCCGATCGGGGATAAATAATTTTATTCACGACAGTGAGTTTTAAAACCTTTCGTTAGGACCTTCGTAATCACGGGTCCAGGTTTAATATCATTCGGTGCACACAGTTTGGAGTATACTTATAACTCCTTGATATATGGGACACTTTCATAAGACTTTAACGATTCGATTTAACGCCGTTTAACGCGACTTCGAGGGAGCAACTAATAACGCAAATCCGCACGCGTTATCGGCAGCTGCGTTAAGATAAATCTCGCGTGCCAAAGGTTCCCCTCGTGAAATTAATCTCGACCTTTTCGCGCGTCCCGGCGGCGGAGCGTCGTTTCTAACATATCCCGTCGTTTCGAAATTTCACTCTTTCAGGCCCGAATTTCGAGGACTGCGAGGGAGAACAAAGGGAGGGGAATTTTCCTAAGTGCCAGTGCAAGCGAAACTCGAATTGGGCCTTATTTTAATTCGTCCTTTCCGTTGGCTCTCCGTTTGTTCTCGCGGGAAGACAAAATGGCGGCCGAAGAAGTGGAGGTCCTCGAAATCGGATTTCGGAGTCGGCATTGAATTTCACTCGAGACGATCTTCCGTCGAATGCGAGACCTTTTTCATTTTCTCATTCCCTTCTCTCCGATTCGCATCTTTTAGACATCTGCACTGAGAAAAAAATATTAGTTGACCGAAGCGAATATACATCGTTGCCTGAATCATATATAATTGCAAGGAACAATTATTCCCTCGAGAAGAGAAAAATCATATCCTCGATTTAAACGAATTTTCCTTTACTCCTATTCACATTTCTTTCGAGGTATTCGATCGCAGGATTATCTTCTAGCAATGCATATTTTCCTTCGAGTCAACCAATATTCTTATCTCTTCCTCTCGAAGAGGGAGCTTGTAACCACCAGTCGTATTCTCGGGATAGAATCTCAAACGGAGAGAATTAGGAAGACGTGGAAGAAGGAAGAAAAAACGGGAAACTACCGGTGAACGAATTGATGATGGCGAGAGAGAAAAATAAAAAAAAATAAAAGAAATCGGAAACGAAAATGAAGAGAGACCCAGATAATCACGGTGTACATGGATACGTGTGTGGATACCTCTCAACTACGTAAATGGCTTTAAACTTTTATTCGTATCAAAATTAAGGTTAACTCGACGATTTGTACAGAATTGCGTTTTCCCCTTCCAGGTATGCGCGCTACGCAAGAATAATTTAAGGACGACAGAGAAGAAAAACGGGAGGAAAGAAGGACGAAGACCTTCTCGGCGTGTTTTTTGCGTTCTCTTTGTTTTTGTCTAGTCGACATCGGAAACGCGTTTACACGGGGAAGACGAACGTCAAGATCAAGCGTTAGAAATTTAAAAGAAAAAAAAAAAAAAAAGAATACCACCTCGAGGTCGCAAAAATAATCTGCGAGATGATTAGATCACTATTTACCTGTAAAATGACGTGTAAAAGAGGATAAGTCGATAAGGACGTCTTTCCCCCCGCGTAATCACCGATCATTAAAGGAGATAAAGGACGAGCAATGATTAAAGGGACGCGTGATGTTCGCTTTGTCTCGAGTTCTTCTCTCTCTTTCGTTGCACCGACGCTCGCGTCTAGTGCAGAAAATTATTGCCGCCGAAGACATATTGTCGTATGTCGAAGAATCTTTTTCAAAAAATACACTACGCGTTGTACCGCCAGGAAACAATTTTCTGCGGACTTCTTCCCCCCTCCCCTTTTCTTTTCCCCTCGGCGTGGAACCGTCGATCGCCATCGCTGTCATTTTTTATTTATTTATTTATTTATTTTTTTCACTTCGAATGAGTCCCGCGCCAAATGCACTTTTCTTGTCTTTCAGGCGCGGCGTTTCTTTACACGGCCGAGGACGAAGGAAGGGAGGAAGAGTCGTGAAATCGGGAGGGAAAAAGGTTAAGGAAAAAGGTTAAGGAAAAAGGGCACGGGGGGGGGGATTACTTTTTCTCCAAAGTAACGATACGAGTACGATAAGGCTCCTTGATAAGGTGCGGAAAATCGAGGGATGACGATTTGGCATCGGCTGTACTTTCATCAAGTCGTACAGGAGATCAATGCTTAAACTCTTGGGTAACGAACTACAAGCTACTTTACAAAACTCTCTTGTTTTACTGGTTCCAACGCTAATTGTTATATATAACACATATATATATATATATATCTCTGTCTGTATCATTCTCTCGCATTTCCTATTCTCCAGGGATGGTAACGTCCCGAAACGCGTACTCCATTTCTATTGTTTTTCCCCCTCCATTCGGCGTCGGCAAGCCATGATTACAAAGGAGTAAGATAATCCACAAAATGTCGGATTCACGCCGATAAGACAGACTACGTAATGATAACGTCTAATCGTCAACTTCCCATCGCTACTTTGAGACACCTTCCGGTTCTCCCGAGGTTCCCATGCAGACAGACGTAAAGATACACGCGCGCACCATGCAACGTAACAATTGTTCAATGAAAAACTACGACGCTACGTCGAATAATACTGCAAACGTGATTTCTTTGCTCGATTAATTCTACGGACTCGCCAATCTGGCTGCTCGAAAGCCTGACAACAAAAGGGACCGTCGATAGATCTAGAACGCACGTTCGGTTTCGCGCCAATTCCGCATATATCCCTTACTTTCGAACGATTCGGGTGAATTTCAGTGAAAAGGAATTTGAGGAAGAAAAAAAAAAAACAAGAAAATGTTCCTGCGTGATTTTCGATCGTAGCACATTCAAGATGTCGGAGCCGTGCGAGGTGCGCAGTCGCGGCGCGCACCTCGCGCGACGCGTTTCCATTTATCTCTCGACGAGTCCCATCCCTGGATCCGGATCCACCCCGCTTGGTCGCCATTCTCGGTTTTCACGAGTCCTCGATTCTGCCGGGGTACTTTGGGGGTCCAATGGGGCATAATTTCGTTCAAAAAGCGTTTCGCGCCGCACTCGAGGATGCCATTCGTCGAGCGCGGGGCGAAACTCGCGCTCTCGCGGCGCCCGGTCGAACCACTCCTGTCGATTCCTCGCCAATCACTCGAGAGAGGGAGCCTCCGTCGAGTGGCTGTCGAGAAGAGGTTAGTTACACCTCGACGTTCCTATATACGGGTAGTTCCCACTTTACGAACTCTCACTTTACGGATTTTCGCAATATCGCATTTTCACTTTTCGAATTCTCACTTTTCGAAATCCACGATCGCCAGGAGCGGATTAATTCGTAAAGGCTGAAACTACCTGTACCTTCCGTCACGAACCATAGAGTACCACGATGACACTCAAACCGCAAGACGGTCCAAAGCTTAGTTCCTTCTTGATAAACCCTGGTGTACACGAAGGCCTTCCCATGATAGACCGGCAACTCCATATCCAAAGGCGTTCGCGTCTCCCGGTATACCACGTGACTCCCTGTTCCCGCCAAAGTGGAACCCCGACACCTCGCGACCCGGTGTACCTTAACCTACAAAACATAGACTCTTCCGTACATAATCTCGCGATATCTCGCCTAGCCTAAGCAGCGTCCGCGCGGGACGCCGGCGTCTCTCATCGAGACCCGCGACTAACGAACCTACATATGTATATATATACACGTATGTATATATATTACAGTGAATCCGGGTGTCCACGACTGATCACAACGCCCCCGTCACATCTATCCTAGAAGAGCGTTTTAGAATCAAGCGACGACCGGGACATACATATATATATATATATATATCAACGTTTGTCCATCTCTCGCGTGTTCCCTCCATTCCCAGTGGCGCAGCCTGGCGTGTCCCGGTTGCACCGAGACGCGAGGCCCGCAGCAGCGACCCCGCCGTTGCAATCTCGAAGGACGTCGTCGCTTCCAGGTCCCGACGCGCTTCCTGATGAATCCATTCGTCTCCCGGGGGAGAAGGGACGGAGGGGAGGCGGCGAAAGGAGAGGGAAGAGAGCGAGGAAGGAAAGAAGAGAGAAAAAAGGGAAGGAGGAGGAGGGGGGGGGAAGAGGCGAGCTTAGCTGCGTATCTGGCCCGCGTTGCGCGCCATCTTCTCCGGCGGCTCCACCATGCTCTTCGCGCTCCCGTTTAACGTGCGCTTGCGGCTCTTCATGAAGTCTGAAAGGAAAAACGTCAAGCGGTTATTACATGGTAAGACCATCGCCGTTCAATATCTCCGATCCCTCCGGGATATTTCTCTCGGATGCAGCCAGGGTAAGCGGATCCGACCCGACGCTCCGCGAGAGAACCAGAAGCGCGGGAACTGGCGGGGGTCACGTGACCCCCTCCCGCATTTCAAATTCAAACGGGTTAACGGATAATTTTTTTTTTTCCAACGTTAGAGATTATTAGCTAGGACTCGCGAAGTCGCGGAGCCGTGACGGGGAGAAAAATTGCCAGCGAAAGTGGCCGCGCGACCGGTCCGCAGAAGTGTATCGGCGTCGTGACGTCACGCGGCGATGGGTCGGGTCCTGTCACCGCCCACGTGACCCGGCGCGTCCCGACGCGCTCGCCCGGCCTTGGGCCGGCTCGCGGCGCGGCTACGCGGCCGAGATAAGCCGCTTGCGGCGGCCTTAGCGGGGATGCGTCGGTGGTAAGGTCCCCGTGGACGCGCCGAGCGGAGTCTCGAGACCGGGAGGCCCGACGCCGCCGATATATTTCATCGGCGAGCGAACGGGGAAGTCCCGGCGTGACTCACGCCCGGCCACTCGCGGCGAGAGCGCTCGCGTGACGTCGCCACGTGCCGCAACCCCCTCGAGCAGCCCCGCCGGTACGTACGATTTTTAGGTTAGGGTGTATCGAACCTATAACGGGACCCTCCATAGATCAAGTCACCGTTATAAATTTCACACGGTAAGGCTGCTCGCGAACCATATAACACCCAATGACTCGACATTGTTATATATTTTCAGTACTCGCTGCATATAAAGGCAGAACCTAGGAAATAAACAATCGACCGCCCAAGAAATCCAGTGAGTCACGTGTACTTGGCTTTGTGATATGATTTTTCACTACTTTTTGTACATACGCATTATAATGCGGGGTAAAACTTCAGACGAATCGCCACGCCCCCTGGGGAAATATTGCGGAACGAGTAGGCCGTTCGTGAATAGAGACCCCGGGTGGAAACGCATCCCGGCAAATCCGTTTAAAAGCCCCGATTGTGCATTTCCCTTTAAACGGAACCAGGGCCTGGGGCAAGCGAGGGGACCACCCCCTCGCATGGCCATTGTCACCCGATCGATCGCGTCTCCCCTCTATCATTCCGCCCCCTCCCCCCGAGTTGGACATCTGTTCGTCGCTTCAACCCTTGTCTACTGCCACGAGGACTGCCGATTTTCCATCCCTTATTCGGGGCATCCCCCGCGTTCCTCCCTTCTGCACCCTCCCTCGCGTGTCGATGCCCGCGATAACGTTTCGCCTCGACGAGCCAACGGGTTATCTGACGCATCTGTAATTATATTCGAAAAGCGTCCCCTGTCGGGGCGCGTGCGCGGCAGCGTGCGGGGGCGCGTGCGCGGCAAGCATGCGCGGCAAGCATGCGCGGTAGCATGCGCGACAACGTCCTAGGCCGCGGCAGATGGGATTAATTTCCAGTGCCTTAAAAATCGCACCTTTCGTTTCAAAGGGTTTTAACGTATAATTACACATATTACGTACATTCTCGTTGCACGCGGGATACTAAAAAAAAAAAATCAGCGCGCCCCGTTCATTATGACAAATTGTCATAAACGAGACCTCTTCGACGGCGCTTTCACGTCACCTTAAGGGGATGTGAAAGTGGTATCCTAGGGGTCAATCGTTCATGAAACTTTCCTCCGAATTGGGTGCACCAATCCGCGGGAAATTTCAATTGTTACTAAAACTCTTGAAAATAGCTATGAATAAATTATCTTGAAATTGAAATTTCATGAGTTTCAGGGACCTTCCTTATAGCCTCCGAATTCGCATTGTCAGGTTTGGAACGATTCGGTACACTTAGGCCGAAGAAAAGTTTCATAAACGAGACCTTTTCAAAAAGTGATCGCTCGAGCCATTCGACATTTTCCATCGCGTACTTCTATGTTAAGTATAGTTAATATTGCGATTCTGTCCTACGGATTGAATTCTTATTTTCTTTTCTCTCGTTTAGAGTGATCTGCACTCCCTTCTTGTGACGCGGGTGCGAAGCTAAGGGATGGGTTCGACCAGCCGCGATTTTAAAAGCCATGGGCCCCCCCTAGGGCCTCCTGGGTGCATTATGCCCACAGCTGATGCCCCCATGCGCGCGCACCCTCCGGGCCCCCCGACAAACACACCCCATATGGGACTACCAACAGCTGACCGGGTTTTCTCATTAATAAAGTCCGTTACGAGAGGCACGCGGGCCCTTCCGCACCCTCTCCGCACCCCCTCCGCACCTGGACCCCGACGTATGTCGCTTCCGCGGATTTTCTCTCCCCCGAACTCCCCGACTCTCGCATACATATCTTGGCCACAGCCTTTCGACACAAAATATTGAAAATTATGCAAGATATCCATCTTGCATAATCATCTATAATTTTATATATTAACTAGTAAACCTCGGTAACGTGCTTATCGGTTCATACACTGGCTAACTAGGCCTTCGCAATGAAAATTTCGTTGACCAGTTCGTTCTCCCCGAAATTTAGGAACATCACCGATTTTCCGATCGATCCACGCGAGATACAGGAAAATGCTTAGGACAAAAGTTGGCCCCCGAATCAGGAGGAAGAACTTTCGTAGGAAGCATTTTCCTCCAGCGTGACCCGTTAAGGTGGAATCCGAGGATCCTCGCGACTGGAAATGCGCGAGTGGCCAGCAGCGTTCTATCAGTCACGGCATTTCCGTCGGGTGTCATTAGCGGCGAAACTGACGCACTGACAAACGCACGACGGAAGTCGGCGTGGATGCTTTCTAGGAGGCCTTGAACCGGGACGGACTTTGTTCATTTGCTCTGTCAAGGTAGAAAAAAAAAAAAAAAATCCGCGATCTGACTTCAACGTTCACTTCGGACGTCAGCGTTGTCGACTTCTGCCTTGCAATTTTTCAATACCTGCATTCTGCATTCGACCCGACCAAATGGAACTATCCGGGGAAAATCGACATTTAGAAAATGTCCATGTGTTTTAATTCCCGATTTTGGAAACCTACCCGTTCCCAAATGGCAAATCGGATTTCTCGACGGGAGCGTCGCGCGTCAGCAGATCGTAAACAGAGGAGGGACCGCCATTGTTGTGGGCATTATTCTTCGGTAAACCAGGACGGCATCGAAATGGTCACGGCCAGGAATAGTCGGCATTCTCGCGTGGGCGGTGTGCAAGCACCGAATCGCGGGAAAAGGAGAGAAAAAAAAAATATATATATATATAATCGAGGATTCCATCGGTGCCAAGATGGCGACGGTCAGTTAACCAAAGTCTTCGTTTCGACGTCAATTCCCACACTGAGATAAAAGAACTCGTTGAACCAAAGAAATTAATTCCAAGGATAAATTATTTAGCTGAAGTAAAATCGAAAAAGTCAAATGCGGCGGTTACTCCGGAATCTAGACAACTTGTCTGAGCCAAATAATTAATCCTCGAATTAAATCTACATTTCTTTGGCACCATTCAAACGAAATATTTCTTTCGTTCGATGAATTTAATTTCTCTCTTACAATGTACAGACTCGCGCTCTCGAACGGCCTATCATAAAATTTCATAAAATTTTATACCATTTCTCATTGTCATTCTTTCCGCGGCCATTGAACAGCAATTTTCAGACATTCTTTGACGTTTCGCAAGTGGCGCAACTCAAGGCGTGAATTTTCGAAATTTAATTGCAGCCAAATAATTAATCCTCGAATTAAACCTGAATTTCTTCGGTACCAGTCAAACGAAATATTTCTTTGGTTCCATGAATTTCATTTCTCTCTTCCAGCGTACAGACTCGCGCCCTCGAAAGCCTACCATAGTTCCATAAAATTTCATAATAATTTCATAAAACTATAAAATTTCATTTCTCTCGATGAATTTCATTTCTCTCTTCCAGCGTACAGACTCGCGCCCTCGAAAGCCTATCATAAAGTTTCATAGAATTTCATGGAATTTCATGATTTCATAAAATTTCATGATTTCGTAAATTTTCATGGAATTTCGTAAAATTTCGTAATAATTTCATAAAATCATAAAATTTGATACCATTTCTGACTATCATTCTTTCCGCGGTTATAGAACAGCAGTTTACAGACATTTCTTGGCGTTTCGCGAATGTCGCACCCGGAGGCGTGTTAATAATGCGGAGCGTCGCGTCAGCCATAACCTCGAATTCCCGGAGTCCCGGAATTAATTCGGCGCGGCCGTGGAAGGGAATCGAGGCCGGAGCTTCTCCGAGGTCGTGGTCACGCGATGCCGGATAACCTCGCGAAATAAATATATACATATAAAAAATATATATAAAATATGAAATACGCTCCTATACCCATATTGCAGAGTATGTATATAAATATTCCGGCGGCGTACACCGACGCTCCGAAAGGCTCGCCCGAGCATCTCGCTATCGGCGTGAACCTTGCCTCCGATTGAGATTAATCGTCAGAAGAAATCCGAAGGTATCTTTTAGGACTCTTTTATCCCCAAACCGGAGACGGATCTTCGATTGCATCCGAGGCGAAGATTGGCGATAGATGCGTCGCAAAGACGCCGTTTAAAAGCGTCCCTAAATTTCCCGCACTTTTGTTACGCTTGTACTTACGTGTATTTCTCGCGAAACTCTACCGAAATCCTTAACACAAAATATTGCACCATCGTTTCTAATTCGATGCGGCGCTCTACATCGATACGCAAAGTTCATAGATTTGCGAAAAAAAAAACTACTAATCCGCAAATGTGTCCGACTAATAGATAAAAATTTCTAAATTTTAGGTTCTGATATTATACAACATTTCTCTAAGACCATCAATTCTAGATGTAATACTTTAAACTATCGGATAGGTCAGAATTTTTGGTTTTCAATTTTTTCACCGCAAGAACGTTTCGGTACTTTCTGACCCACCCAATAATATTCAATATCCGTGAATGTAGGAGTAAATCCTGAATTTCATTACACGTCAGAGAGATCCTTCGAACCTATGAAATTAAGCTCGCCGATAAAATCCATTCACAACGGGATTATTAAATTAATCGCGTAGTATCTGAATACAACATCCAGTTTTAACGGTGCGTCTAATACGACCCAATAATATTCAATATCCGTGAATGTAGGAGTAAATCCTGAATTTCATTACACGTCAGAGAGATCCTTCAAACCTATGAAATTAAGTTCGCCGATAAAATCCATTCACAACGGGATTATTAAATTAATCGCGTAGTATCTGAATACAACGTCCAGTTTTAACGGTGCGTCTAATACGACCCAATAATATTCAATATCCGTGAATGTAGGAGTAAATCCTGAATTTCATTACACGTCAGAGAGATCCTTCGAACCTATGAAATTAAGCTCGCCGATAAAATCCATTCACAACGGGATTATTAAATTAATCACGTGGTATCTGAATACAATGTCCAGTTTTAACGGTGCGTCTAATGCGACCGAGAAGATGCGTCATTCTTTCTTTTCCTGACGTGGGCGAAAAAACGTTGGAAAACGTCGAAGAAACCATCGTTAGGGAAGAAAAGAATTGTGTTCGAGTTACGAAGGAAAAAAAAAAATGAAAGAGAAAAAAAAAACGGCCAGTCACAGTTTACACGGCGCATATCCGTGGAAAGACGGAACCGGATCGTTTTCCCTGTGTAACCACGAGGAGCCGGCCGTTCCGGAGCGATTTAACGGTGAAGATCGATCGCGAGACAGGTGCATCGTCCAGGAAAGAAATGCCGAGTCGAGCGGCTTAAAGAAAACACCACGAAACAATGGCCCCGTCCCCACGGAAGCGCTCCAGAAGCCGGAAAATCCTCGAAGAACCGAAGGCTACTTACAACGATAAATCGGTGCAAAACAATCTGGAGAGATTTAACCAACTGATGGACCCTATACAGTTCGATTTAATCCTATACCTTGAAAATCGCCACGATTCGTCGTTACACGCGTCGCCACCTTACCGTCACGTTTTCCATTATCGTTTATACTTCACCGTAATTTTTTACGTTTCCAAGGTGATACGAAAATGTCATCCGAGAGGTCAATAGTTTGCGAAAGTATTCCCCGAATTTTGGTGGGCAAATAATATTTCACACTTTGGCACACGACTAAGGAGGCCCTAAGGTAGGTCCTGAACCTCGGGAAATATCATTTCCTATCATAGATTTGGAAAATATCGAATAAACAAATTTCCTTAAAATTGATACCTGGTCCTTCTTTACAGCCTCCATGTTCATGTTTTAAGGTTTTGAAACGAATTAATTGAATATTAACCCTTTGAGCCATTTCGACATACGGGCGAAATTCGTCTGACCGTGCAGGCAATATTGGACCAAACGTCGGGAGCTCTCAGTAGGAAAAGGGTTAATCATGTGCAGAGATTTACGTTGATAGAGTATCGTCCTCGCATTTTCTTACCATTCGGCCAATTCGAGCTCGATGGCAGTAATCGATGTGAAAATCGAGGAAGACCCGAAGGCTAAGCTATTCGTGATTAATGTCACGATCCAATTCTTTCGTACGTCGTTTCTTACGAGCGAGTTATCTAAGGTTAAGCGACCGTACGGCAGGAAGGAGCGATTTCGACGGCATTCTAGCGGCATCGAGGTTAGGACAGATCCCGCCTTCCTTCAAGAAATTTTTCCCAACCGAGGGAAGCTGCCGCATTCGGAGTCGCCGGCGATTTCTCGCCCCAATCTCGAGAACTGGTCCCGAGATGAAATTGGGCGCATCCCATAAGGTCGCACGTTCAACCCCCATAAACCGGTTACAGGAGGTAACCGGGGCCGAAAAATCGTTCCAAATCGTCCCAAGCTCCAGTCCCGACGATAAATCGTTGCGCCACAGATTTCTACAAATTTATCAGACGTGTTGATACAAAGAAGCTCGATTTAACCGCGATCACAAATCGCTACGATTCGTTACTTGCGCAGCCACCCTTATNCACAGATTTCTACAAATTTATCAGACGCGTTGATACAAAGAAGCTCGATTTAACCGCGATCACAAATCGCTACGATTCGTTACTTGCGCAGCCACCCTTATAAAAAAAAAAAATAATAAAAAAAATAGTATCGCTAGATTCTTAAAAACTTATCTAACGCGTTGATACAAAGAAGCTCGATTTAACCGCGGTCACAAATCGCTACGATTCGTTACTTGCGCAGCCACCCTTATAAAAAAAATTCAAAAATTGAAAAATAATATCGCTGGATTCATAAAAATTTATCCAAAGCGTTGATGAAAAGGGAACTCGATCCAACCGAGGTCACAGATCGATTTATCGTTCTTACATTTTAATCGAGGTGAATTTAACCGACGTATCATTCCTCACACGTTCACCCCTGTACATCGATAAATCGTTGCAACGAATCTCGACCTCTTCGAATTTATCAGCCACCCGAATGCTCCAAAATATCTCGATAAAATCCTGTCGTTCCCAAATCGCGGCGACATATACTTTATCCACGACCCGCGTCCCAAACTTGTCATTACCCTAACCCGTGATTTCATTACTTCTTAACGTTGAATGTGAAACAAATTATTCTGGAAATATTTATCGTAAAAATACTCTACAAATCAGGGCACTCGGTAGAGTTTCGTGCAAAATACATTAAAAAGCTTGCGCGATATACTTTACACGCGGCTCAAACTTGTCATTACCCTAACCCATGATTTCCTTACTTTTTCGCGTTGAATATGAAACAAATTATCCTGGAAATATTTATCGTAAAAATACTCCAAGTCGTTTCAAAGGTTTCGGCAGTATTTCTTTATGAGTACTTTAATTCCATCGATCCCAAATCCCAGAGACGTATTAAAAAAAAAACTCGGTAGAGTTTCGCGCCAAATAAATTTAAAAGCTTGCGCGATATACTTTACACGCGCCCCAAACTTGTCATTGACCTAACCCATGATTTCCTTACTTTTTCGCGTTGAATATGAAACAAATTATCCTGGAAATATTTATCGTAAAAATACTCCAAGTCGTTTCAAAGGTTTCGGCAGTATTTCTTTATGAGTACTTTAATTCCATCGATCCCAAATCCCAGAGACGTATTAAAAAAAAAAAAACTCGGTAGAGTGTCGCGCCAAATAAATTTATAAGCTTGCGCGATATACTTTACACGCGCCCCAAACTTGTCATTGACCTAACCCCTGATTTCCATACTTTTTCGCGTTGAATATGAACCAAATCATCCTAGGAATATTAAATTTTAAATATCGAAATGTAGTTGCCAAGACTTCGACGGTATTTCCTCTAAAGACTACAATCAGTCAACGACTTCGTCTCTTTTTTACACCGAAGGTGTTTCCGACGAGACAATGCTCGCAAAAGCCCCGGAAGCGATTCGGCAATTAAAAAGAGATGGGCTCACCGGTGATGGAGGGCTGCTTCCTCGCGGCCCTGGCGAGGACGGGGGTGGTGAGTTCCTCCAGGTACTTGGCCCTGGAGGCGGGCTCGTTGGCGACGTCGGGCCCCCTGGCGCCGACGTCGGGGACCCTGGGTTCCTGGGGAGGCGTCTTCTCGGCCTTGGCGGCAGAGGGTACGGGGGGACAGGGGGTGCGGGGCGCTCCGGCCCCGTCCTTGGGGGTCCTGCCCCCTCTCGGCGGGCTCTTGGGGCTCGCGGGAGCGGGGGCGTGTTTCCCCAGGTAGGGCATGCCCCTCAGGGCGTAGGGCTCGGGGACGACGTCGCGCGCGGTAACGAGTTCCCACTCGTACCGCGAGTTCCCCTTCGGGATCTCGAGGCGGAAGTCGAAGCCCCACTTCTCGGCGTCCAGGAGGGACTGCGCGCGCAGCTCGCGCTCCGCGCAGGCGCGGGCGGCCGCGTGGTCGACGGGGCCGAAGAGGTCGCGGCGCACTCGCGCCAGGGCCGCCCTGCTGGGCGCCGCGCGACCGCCCCCGAGGTTGCGGCTCATTTCCGTCATCATCGCCGGGTTCAGCACCCTCGCGCTCATATTACGCCGGTTTCGGGGCTCCTGGAGCCGCGCTGTGCCTCTTTGTCCCAAGGGATGAGTCGGCCCGCTGATGTCGGTCTCCTCTTCCGTGACTCCTAGCCTCCTCTCGGGAGAGAAGCGAAGCGATCCCGTGATTCCTCCTTCCTTGGCTGGGCGGACGACGTAGGGTTCCTCTTGGTCGAGGTTGGAAGTCCTAAGGGGGAGCGGGGCATCGGTGGCGTTGCGCAAGGGCGGCCGGGACCCGGTGGCGCGCGTCGATTCTCGGAAGGCGGGCGCCGCGATCCGGCAACGCCGCTCGGAGGATTCAAAAATGGTGGCACGCCACGAGGCGCCAACCGCTGCGGCGCGACCCACTGACTCGGTTGTCCGCCCGCGGCAGGAGGCGAGGGCGCTCCTGGTGGACGAGCCGCCCGGGATGCGCGCACTCGCGCCTGCGACTCTACACGGCACTTGCCGGCGATCAGGTGTCCGGGTCTCTCCCGCGGTCCAAGTCCACCGCGCGGGCGAGAAGGCGCGCGAGACTTGGCAACGCAGCGGCCCCTCGCATGCGTCGCAGCCACGGAGATACGGCGGATTCGAATTCGAGCGGCGCGACCTTCCTCTCGGGCGAGCGAACGGCCTCGCGATTGGCTCTCGCGCGCGCTTTCCGTTGGATCCGGTCGCTGCTGCACACGGCCCGAAACGGCGGCGAGAGTCCTCGCGGCACTCGCGGACACTCGCTGCGACTCCCGTCACGGAGTCGCGGATTCCCGCCAATCGCGCTCTCTCGCTCTGACAGATCCCGAGACTCCCGGCTCCGCGTGGCCAGACAGAGAGGGAGAGCGCGGGTCGGCGCGCGCCTCTCCTAGCGAGAGAGAGGTTCGGGGACGGCGGCTCGGCGGCGATTGCGTAGTCGGGAACGACGAGCAGCGCGGGCACGCGTGACGCACGTTAGAAGCGCTCTCTAGCGACTGAGGCGCGCGCCGTCCGTTGCGCCCGGCTGCCGCGTCCCCGCTTCGGCCCGGCTCGGCCGAGCTCGGCCAAGCTCGGCCGGCCCCGCCCCGCCCCCCGACGCCGCTCTACCTTGCGCCCTGGCGAGACCAAATAACCGCCACTTCCCGCATGCATACGCTGCACTCCGCCTAAGCGTCCCGCCGAGCGACCGCGACTGCCCACCCTCTGGAGAGATCCTCGTACACGTTCGCCCAATCATGGAATATTTATCTCGGGACGCCAGGATCCCCGGAAGTCCGATTCAAACGATTCCACGACGAGCCGAGCGATACCTCGATATTTCGGAAATCTTCCCTACCCACCTGACAACCGCTTCGTAAAAACAACCACCAGAAATTTCGTTAGAACGTTTGAGATGATACTAAAAGGTCCACTCTGTATATATAAAACGTAAAAATAATTATACAATCTTTCTCCAACCTGGGCGCACCGAATAAGTTGAAACTTTGACACGTGATCATGAAGGTCCTAATGAAGGTCTTGACCCTCAGGAAATTTCAATTTTTATTTTATAACAAATATTTTAAATATCCATGAAAAAATTTTTTTTCTAATTGAAATTTCATGAGATTAGAGACTTTTCTTGTACCCTCCGTACTTACATTGTTATGTTCGAATCGATTTGGTATATCCAGTTTGGAAAAGAAGTTTCGTGAACGAGAACTCTGAGGCCGCTTTCATATCACCTTGATTGATTTCGTAGCTGAAAGAAAAATGAACGTTTTCAGGGAGCCGGAACAAGTCCGGTGGTCCGAGCTCTTTCGAATTTCGGCGTACGAGAATAGGATCATTTTTGAAATCACGTGCGCAAACAAAACTGACCCCCAACCACGACGTCGGCGTAACAGCGCAGATACTCTCTATTTTTAGCAAGTCCGCCATGGAAATCTTGTGGGCACGCGAAGCGACCTTCGCCGACTCCTGGAGCATTGTCAACCTCGGCGACGTAGAAGAATAATGAGGAAACCTCGGTAGAGTTTCGCGCCAAATACATTTTTGAGCGAGATCGCCTATACGCTATAAATCCGAACGTTGTTATCAATCATTACCTGTTTTCTAGATAAAGTGTTTCAAGCTGCCAAAAATCCTGACAGGCTTAATATACAGTACGAATTGTAGAAACTTTCCAAATATAAGGAGCGAACCTTAGCGGGGGTTGCAATGCTCGAGAATAGAGGGGACTCCACAGTAGGCGTGATTTCTGCAGTGGTCCTTTCAAAAATAGAGGTTAACCTCGTCAAGCAACTTGCGGGCGCATAAATATAAGCAGAACGAAATAGGAAAATCAAGAGGACATGAAAGTGGCATCGGAGAAATCAATCGATCATGAAAGTTTCCTCAGAACTGGGTGTAACGAATTACTTCAAGCTGTACAATGTTATTACGGAGGCTATAAGGAAGGTCCTGGCGCCCATGAAATTTCATTTTTTCCATTTTAAATATCTTTCACTTCGCTCGAGTTACTGGGCACTTTTTAGGAAAATGGCGCCGGATAACCAGGGGGATATTTAGATACTCGGTTGCTTATCAACGGAGCGAATCAAATCGGCTTCTATCTGGCTATAAATAGCGAATAACTGTACGTCGGCCGAGCTTCGAAGTGGGGGGACTGTTTTGGTGGGTTTTCGGGGGGAAAGAGTCGCCGCCACACGTGACTCTTTCGGAGTAGGAGTATTTTCGTCGATTCTACGGCTATGTCGTAGCTCTTTATGGCCCCCTCTCGCGATCTTCCCTATCTCTCTGTTTTTCTGCCGAGAGAAGATAAGGGGAGAGCGAAGGAGACCGACCAGGAGTAAAAGACGTCGATGGAGGGACATGAGACGCGCCGAGAGTACTCGCGAAACTCGCAGAAACGGCACGTCTATATCTTATCGGAATTTGCGCGTGTATTCCGCGAGTTTGCGCGCCAACGGGACGACTGGTACGATTATATGTCCTATTTGCATTCGCGAGGCGATTATCTGGCTCGATTATCGCGCACGCGTCCCCCAGGGTGACAGCGCGGGAGACGCCATATTGCTAGCGGGACAAATATCGGTGGAAAATGACGGAAAAGATATTTCTCAGCTTCAAACGAGAGCTAGTCGATACTTTACGCCTTATTTGTATTCATTCGGGGTTATCTGCCTCGTTTATCCTGCGCGCGGTCGCCGCCATCTTGGGAAGAAGTCTGCGCGGAAGTAGCCTGGATTTCCTCTCAATTTTTCATAAGACACTTTCCACACAGAAGAAGAAAAAAGTTACCCTCGCCCGTTCTTCGTGTAGTAAAATCTTAGATACAAGGGTGACAATGATTCCCCATCGGTATCTCGCCTGAAACCTCCCAAAAAACCCGAAAAGTTTGTTAGGGTTCTTGCCTAAGATTTCCAAGATGGCGGCGGACGCCAAGCGGTCCGAATCTCCATAAAATCGAGCGAGTTCCAGTGTCCTGCAGATGACGCGTGATGGATCGTAAATTGTCCTCATGGGAAATAAAATGGGAACGACCTTGCTTTCTCTTCCACGATGATTTACCACATCGGCGTCGTTATCGGCTTTACTAAGGAGTCGAGCCGTTAATAACCAGCGGGGCTACCGAATTCTTTTTCGGCGAATAAACACGCGAAAGTGTCGCTTAACGCGATCTCGCCAATCTCCGGCGGCGACAAAAGGGGTCAAGCCGCGACTCGCGGGAACGGTCTTTTCCTTTGCTCCGAAGAAAAGGGAAAGAGCGAAGGATGAGGGGGAAAAAAAGGGCAAAAAAGCCATCCCGTGCCGCTCGTTAAGAGGAATCGACGTTAATCGGTCGTCCTGAGAGGATCGCCGCCGGGCTCCGCGGCCGACCGCGTGGGCAGAGTCGCTTTATTACTTGGCACGAGACTAACGAGGGGAATCGAGACTTTTCATTGATAATTGTCAATTTACTTCGTTGATGCGTAAGAGCCGCCGGCCGCTCTCTAGAAAGCGCGGGCCGACTCGCCTCGTGCGCAGCGGACAAGTCTAGGCGAGGATACCGTAGATTAAGATGGAGAGAGAGGGGACACCCAACCGCCCGCGCCAACGCCGCCGCGCGAAAGTAGTTCCACTTTCCGCTGTACCGTTTCTCGGTTTTCTCCCCGCCAGGGCGGTCGATGCCTCCTTTCGGAATTTATTTCATGGCTGTTGATACCGTTTAAGAGAATAGACCGCGCGGAGGGGTCCTGCCGGGTTTCTGAAGACAGGGGAAAATTATCGGAATAATGTAGAACTCGGGCAGCGGGCACGCTTGCCGCCGGGCTGGCAGCCGCCATTTTGGATTCGTCTCACTTGCTCGGTGGGGGCGAGCGAGGCGAGTCAGGCGGCAACGGCGCTGCTTCCGAGCGCCGCCGCTAGATGGCGACACCGGAGGGACGCCACTGCCGATTTCAAACCCAACGGTCGACTCCGATACAACCTGCCCAACCTGCTCGACCGAACTGTACAATGACCGTGGTCATGCGTCTTCTGGACTAGAATGGGTAATTACGGATAAGACTAGGTTCCTCCTCGACGTAAATGGGTTTCAGGTGATGAGTAAGGTCAACGTGTACGCTCGGTGTTGCCAACCGCACTATAATTATAGTATTTATACTATTATCAAAGTCCAGTGTACTATGGATTTTCAGGAAAATAATAGTACGTGAACTTTGTTATTACCGGTGGATATTTTCGTGCATATTCCCGGTGTTCTTTATAAAGGCGTTTATGCTTTGTTGAAATGAGGAATTAAATGAACTCTTCGATATTCATTGGCAGTTCAATATTATTAATTGTTTAACACGTCGGATCGCATTCCCTTTCCTTTTTAAGTACAGGCAAATTTTTCATTTTAATATCTGAATATTTGCAGTTTTTCATTTGCACTATTTCTTTTTTCATTGTACCGGGTTGTACTATTATTCTAATCCGACTGTACTAGAGTAAACAGAACTGAAAATCCGGACAGATCAGACCAGACTGAAACTTATTACTTCTTATATACGTGGGTAGCGTTGGGTCGCGTTTTTCGAGGTTTTTCACGTACATTACGTAAACCAATTAGTTTACCGTAGAAAATCGTAGATAATCGGGAAATTACGTTTCCAATATGAAGAATGTCGCAGACGGGCGATATACGGCATCCGCTAGGTTATAAACGTCTTTTACCGCATGTGTAAACACGTAACAATTTTTAAGAGATAATTTGTCCGTATCTGATCAGATGTAACAGCGCCTGTAAAATGTATGTTTGTTTTAATGTGGTTTTATGTATATGGATCGACTGTAGTTTAGTCATTACCTGAACCGATATGTTTAGGCCTACGGTCACGCTCGGCGAAGATTCTTTGTCTACCGGTACAAATGTTTGCTTACACCGTTCACATTCACGTATGAGTGCGCGAAAACCCTTTTGTTTTTCACGTAGTCGAGTTGAAGTAACGCGTTTTTCCCTTCTGCAGTTTTCTTTCACCTTGGCATCCTGTCCCATATAATTGACGTCGAACTCGCGGTTTTTTGGCACCGCGTCCTTGGAGTCCCACGCAGCATCCAGGAAGTGGCGAGGGAGGCACCGGATGCACCTCGACGAGCATACCATTATGAATCCCGTAAAACAATCGCCCCTGCCGGTCCCGTAGTATTATGGAGGACACGTTTTGTGGAGGACATGAATTGCGCGCAGAAATCAGCATGAAAGCGCAGCTTAGCAGAACCCTTAATGGTAAGGTGCCTCTCTTGCACAAGTAAAACCAAAAGTGGCCTCATAAAATGGAAATAACAATTAATTCAGAAACATATTCGACGTATTTACGCAATCCTCTCCAATGGACCCTTGCATAGATCCTTATCGGATAAAAAGTCCTGCGACCCTGACGCCACGATTTTCACATTTATTATTATATTATATATTTGAAGTTTCTGTCAAGTTTTAGAGCGATTACGGTGTCGTAGGATGTTTCCAACCAACCAAGTAATACAAATTGGGGGAAAGGTGGCAGATTTGGATTTAACCCTCTATGGGCCGAATTTTTGTTTTAAATAAAAAAAAATTGGGGAACGAAAAATCAGCAATTAGGAACCTATATATGCAAATGAAAAAAGAATTTTCATTTAAAATGTGACCTGAAAGTTACACGGGCCCATAGAGAGTTAAATTATCTACATTGTGAATTAGGGGGGCGCGGGGATGAATATGAAGTCGAAGTGGGGGAGAGGGGTATCTCTAGTAATGTTTTTAATTTTTCAGCCACGAAAATTCAAGATCGAAGATGGAAAGGAGAACATGGGAACATGGTACAGCCGGACATTAAATGGCATCCCCTTCGTTGTGCACCGCCTCTCGAAATTCCATGGCAGCCTCCACCCACCTCCACCCACCTGCGGAAACTGTTCACGCAGGGTAAGGATCCTTAGTGGTCCCGGTAGCACAATGATCCTCGGCGGAGGTGTATGGTACTCGCGCGAACCCTTTGTCGTGTCCCCGATTGTGCGACTTCCGTGGGAATTCGCGGAACGGAAGTGCAATTTGTACCAATAAGACGCGCGCTGGCCCTCCGCAAGGAGGCTGGATGAAAGCAAACCTCAAAAAACGCCAGGTGCACCGAGCCGGTGATTACGACGTGCGACAATGGGGATGCGGATGGACCCCGGGAGGCGCGGAATCGCGGATACTCGTGGAAACTGCACGGCTTGGGAATCTCGGGGTTCGTTCAGCATTTTTTATCCTACTTATACATTCCGGGCTTGATTTGTCAATTGTTTTCCCTGTCAAGGTAGCGATACTTTTTCGCCTCAGTTGGTTTTACACACGGAGAAGAAACATTTCACTTAACCAATGGAATATTTTGCTAATTCAATGAAATACTTTTTCCGAATGAAATTAAGAAAATGTTTCTTTTTTCAGTGAATGTCTTATCTCGGTGTAGGAATTTGAGATGTTTCCCTGCATTTGTCAAAGTGTATGGCTTGTGTGGAGAAAAATCTACCCCTAGACTTGGTCGGGCGGATTCTACAGGACTATTCAAAATACCTTCTGGCTCTCTTCGCGAAATGCAACGTACTTGAAATCCACCACAAACGACCCCCATCATCCACAGGGTTCAGAATTCCACCCCTAACTGGGCCGCGTGTACGGATATAAGTGTAAGGGTCCAATGCAGGTTTTCGTTAATGCGAGCCAACACGTCAGATTGTTGATCGATCTCAGACCGATTTCATTTCTGCCATTCAAGTCGAACTGGAACGAAATGCTTTCTCCCGGAATTTCAGCCGATCCTAAGCTTTTTTATGCCGATCGCATCTCTTATAGACGGTCACGGTTATAATGAGATTATGCGCGTTGCATGCAACGAAGTAACGGTCTGCACGTTTTCCGTTACGCAGGGCTTGATGTTTGCGTACTTCTCGCCGATGGGCTGCACGTTACCTCTTTACTCCATTTTGCTTTTAATTGAGACGAGTAAACGAACCGAGTGAAATCGAGGCGGAACATTGTATGAAATTTTACGAGCTACTTCTTTTTTTTTTTCGCCTTCATTGGGATAGACAAGGGGTTTGTACTTACGCAATTTAGTTGCCAACGTGGTGTTATGAAATGTTTGGACGAAGAGAAAACGCAAAGACAGATGTTCCGCTTCCTCTCGAGATGGAAACTAGGTCTTGCGTAAGTTTAAGTGCAGTCAATTTAATTAGCTGCATTCCTCCGCCGATGCATGCGCCCTAGTAGAATAATTTATAAACATTCTTTCGTAATCCTCCTTTTCTTTTTTTCAACTTTTTTTCTCGAGGGGGAAAGTATCTCAACCGCGATTAGTAAAGTTACAAATATATTATTTAATCGGCGTAAAAAACATCCAGTGTGTACACGTAATTCTTGGAGGAGAACATAAATAATCGTTTCGTATTGCACGTTGTGTCGAATTGGTGTACGAGAGACATCCGACCGCGACGGTATATATAATAAGTTAAATAAAAATTAAGATAAATAATTAAACGCACTTGCCTCATGGACACACGGTTAATAGGGATTTGGCTCGACGACTCTAATACACTGAGAGAAAAAAATGTAATTGAAGCACTGAAATATTTTTGTTCATTCAATGAATAATTATTTAACTGAAATAATCCAATTTATTCGAGTTTATTTCAGTCAATGAATTACCTTTCAAGTTGGCGAAATATATCTTTAGGTCGATCACATTTTTTTTCTCAGTGTACAATTAAACGGAATTAACGCGCCTTTTACGCATCGTTATTTTTGACTAGAGTGGAATTAAATTCCGCATTTCTTGCAGCTATGATTCCTTTTTCCCCTTTTTACTCAAGGAGAATAAGTTAAGACCCTCTCGCGTTTGAAATTGCATTGCACCGTGATCCTTATCAACGTCTTATTAAACCGCAATTCCGTGATTACCGTGTACTGCGATGAATCCTCCATTTACCAAGAAATGTCAAGGGAACAAGCAGTCGACCCTAAGCTATTTAAAAGAGAAGGAAATCCTCGTTGAATGACTTTTTGGCAAACTGTTGAAATTATTTGGTAAGCGTTAACTCTCGTTTCTGTGCGTGGATAAAAGCGACGGACTTTTGATTCTCATCGCTGCAGGCACAAAATCCTGGATTCGAAATCCCAGGAAATCGAAAATTCGTTGCTCCGATTGTAAATGAGTACTCACGTTACGATAAATCGTCGCGATAAATTCGTTCGAATGTATATCTAATCTATCGAAAATCGTTAAGATTTATCGTCACGCGGGCTACCAACTTATCTTGATCCTTCGATATCAGTTTCTTTTAGGAAGCAAAGAATGATTAGCACTATTTGCAACGAGAGTCGACTATGTTTCCGGATTGAATATTTTCGGAAACGTTAACGTCATTGTCGTAGTCGGCCTCGCAGCCATTATTGTCAGTCTGTTCCTCTTTCTCCTTTTCCTCGGTATTGTTCTTCTCTTTGGAGCCCATTCCCTCTTCCTCCTCGTCCGAATGAACATCGTTTCCTCGTTCGTCGAGTTTCGTCCACTCGAAGCGACCTGGAAGTGGCTTTTCCTTCTCGAAATCGAAGTTCCACCTTTTCTTCGCCTGCAATCAATTTTTACTAATGACGTAATTATTTATAATTTCATACGATTTACTGGGAGCTCCGTGGTGAATTTCTTCCCCGCGTTTTCCCTCGCTCGATCAGCTGATTCTCACCTCGTCGCGGTGTCTTTTGATCTCCTCGTTCAGTTGGTTCTTCAGGTTGTCCTCCTCTCCTGGACCTCCATCCTGGCCCCCTTCGTCATCGGCGAACAACCTCCTGCGGACGTTCCTGCTCCTGAACCCTTCCTCGAGGTCCACCCCTCTGTCCTGCATCGCCAGGCGAGCCCTGAAAAAGCAAAAAAATTCCCATACCTTACACCGTCAGTACCCACCTACGTAATAATGATTGTAAAAGTGTAAAGTACCTACACCTTTAGTACCCATGATTGTAATGGAATGATAAATACGAGGTCCTCAACATCAATTAACACACATTTATTACAGACTTTTAATTAAATTTATGATTCCATAACGTCGTCACGTTAAATTGCGCAGGGAAATTCTCACACTCATGTATTAAATTTATAACCCATGTTGTAAAATTAGCATACATTTATACAACGGCCCACAGCTTGTATGTTACTTCAGTTTATATATCGGAAAATATCTAGGATGGAAAAACGTCGACGAACGAGCTCGTTCAAGTTGGTTAAGTCGAGGGGACAACAAAGAAGTCCGTCGTTTAACGAGTCTCCTTTATTGTACAGGCGGTGCCGCAATTGATGATAATCGATGCCTGCGTGGCGACACACGCGCGTACCTTTATGTTTTGTAAACAATATGCACGCGTATGTGCAAACAGATAGAGAACCTTGGACGTGGGAGAGGGAATGAGACGCCGAGCGATGATGTCGGCCGATGTGCCGTTTAACGGATGTACCGGAATGCATGCCAATTCCGTTAGCAGCATAAGCCTACGTGACGTCCGAGCGAGCGTAGGCAACGTGCCGTCGTTTCCATCATTCTTAAACGTCTCTTCGTATCTATTTACTAATTTTTTTTTTCATCATACTCTCTGACGCACCTGACAAATTATAACCGCGGAAATCCGTATTTTCCTATGTTAAATTTTTCGTTGTTATTCTTAAACGCCGTTTTGTACTTAGTTTATTTCTTCATGCCACTCTTCGATGTACTTGGAAAATTATAACCGAAGAAATCCATATTTCCCTACGTTATGTTTTATCGTTATTCTTAAACGTCGTTTCGTGTTTATTCATTTTTGTTTAGCGACACTGTCTGGTTTATCAGGGTAATTATTACCGTAGAAATTCGTATTTTCCTACGTTGACATTTTAATCGTTATTCTTAAACGTCGCTACGTGTTTATTAATTTTTTTTCCGTGACACTCCGGTTTATTCGGGAAATTATAATCGATGGAATAGTAAAAGAGAACCTGAAAAAAAAATGGTATTGGGTATTATATTTTTTTTGCGGACCTAAACGGGATGGACGAGCATCGCACCGCGTGCAGGACCCTCAATTCGGACGAAGTTAATTAATTTTTTTCGTGACACTCTCTAGTTTATTCAGAAAATTATAATCGAAGGAATAGCAAAGAGAACCTGAGAAAAAATGGTATTGGGTATTATATTTTTTTTGCGGACCTAAACGGGATGGACGAGCATCGCGCCGGGTCCAGGACCCTCAATTCGGACGAAGTTGCGAAGAATTGCAGACTACCGTCCCGCCATCTAAGGTGCTCGGAGGAGAGAAAGGAGGGAGAGAGAAAAAGAGAGAAAAGGGACTAGCCAATTGTTGAGATTGCTTTTAATTCAATTGC
Source organism: Orussus abietinus (assembly GCF_000612105.2). Lineage (NCBI taxonomy): Eukaryota > Metazoa > Arthropoda > Insecta > Hymenoptera > Orussidae > Orussus > Orussus abietinus. Next base: position 800,823 of record NW_019395567.1, read on the forward strand.
ACCGCGTCCTCCCCGTCAGGAGTCCAATTCCGGGATGATTTATCCTTGTGCCCCTCGGAGGCTGCAATGGACCCGAGTCGAGCGCCCTTCGTCTTCGTCTCGCGAATAATCTCATTGAGCCCGAATCGCTCGAATAATTGAAGAATTGGATTTCTCCTTACAAGTGGCCCCGCTCCAAGCTCGCTTATTATGCTTTAATGAGAGCCGAGTGATTCCACAAGATCATCAGGGGAGAGGATCGGCTCTCCAATTATTAATAGCCATAACTCGTCGTCGGCAAATGCCGGTCGTTTAACCCGCTCTTTCGTCGAGTCAGATATCCCAATCCCTCGAGGTTTATTCTCAAAGCTTCGAAATAAAATGCCAACTATCCTAACGTGTATTCATTTTACAGGGGAATCTTTCAATGAGCGGCTCTTCACCTCGAGGAACACCCTGAAGACAACACAGCCTCGCTGATGCACCTGCCAAACTGCATCCACCACGATAAGACTCCCCGCAATGAGGTAAGAAAGTTACCTTCATATGCAACGATAAGTCGTAGCGAATTTTAATCCGTACAGGTAAATCGAGTTCTTGTGGATCGTCCATAATTCACAGGTTAGTAAAATCTGCCACGGCTCTGTTTACAGGGATTCGTTTCAATGGCTTATCTTTACTTGTGTAGAAACTTTAACGCTTCGCCAGACAAAAGCATCTTTAACGGAACTGCACCTGCAACATCCGCCGTTTACTCTCCGGCGATGTCATGTGAGCACAGGGATGCAGTTGGATGCAGTTTACTCGAGGTCTCGCACCTGACGGTCCTCGCAAGGTGCGCCAACGGCAACAGAGACCTCGAAGAGACAACAGGAAGAGGTTCCCGAATGGACCTCAAAGAAGCGAAACTCGAATTTCCTTAAACGGTCCTCCTCGAATTAACGGCCTCGGCCGTGTAACGCGTGTTTACCGTGCCGGCCGTTCGTTTAAACTTGGCGTTAAATGGTTAATTACCATTTAGCACCTAGCAGGATACTCGTGACCGGTTCCTCGACTATCCGCGCACTTCGCCTATTACCGTTCTTCGTCATTTCTTCACGACTTAACTCTGCATCCTTGATAGTCCTTGATGGAAATTTCTGAGTTCCTCTTTTCGAAGCACCGATTGGCAGACTAACTGGCCTTGTTATCATTTCCGCGTCAACAATGGTCTGCAGGCTATCGGACATGCATCGACCGTGATTAGTGTAAAATGTCTTAACTATCATTAGTTGATCTCGAGTTAATTTAACTCCCGTTGCACCGACGAAAGTTTAATTTATCGAAGATTAAAATCCATCGTTTGGTAAGAGTCTCAAGTCGGGCGATTAACTCTAATCACGCGTTAAGCAATTCTTGATTAGGGATATAATGAGTCCATGTTTTGGAGAGGTTAGGGTCGATAAATGCAATTTCGATACTCGGGTAGATCGCAGGTGCACTCGAGTTCCGCCGATACCACTCGCGACAATGGCACCGACGCTCGTCCTTATCTCACTCCGTTGGAATTTCACGTATTCGCTTCCCTCCTTCTCTCTCTCCCTCTCCTTATGAAGGTTGGTAAAGTCAATACCGGCAACCATTATCGGAACGGCCTTGCAACAGTCGCACTACACTGTGCATAACACGTAACATCCAACTCGCGTTACCCATTCCCCGTCCTTTCCTAAGTTATTCTAGGATCGATTTAGATAATCAGATATCGATCTCGCCGCACAACACATAGATTTTCCAATTTTTAAGTAGATCTTACCGAAACTACCGAGTTTCTCGATCGTAAGGTGGTGCCTCGGATTTTCGGACACTACCTAACCTCAAAAACCAGTCCTTACGCGTGCCCTCGTACTCGCTCTTAAGGTGATGTGAAAGTTCTCGTTCGTAAAACTTTTCTCCAAACTGGGCGTACCGAATCGATTCGAACTTTACAATATAAATATAGAGGGTACAAGGAAGGTCCTGAAACCCATGGAATTTCAATTTTTTTTAAATTGAAATTTCTTCATAGGTATTTGAAAAATTTCTTATTATAAATAATATTTCACGAGTGTTAGGACCTTCCTTGTAGCCTCCATATTGACGTCGTAATGTTTGAAACGATTGACTCTTCAGATACCACTTTCACATCCCCTTAGAAATAGTATCAACCTCCTGTAATCCTTTTTCTTATGCCTAGAAAAAATGATATCACGTATAATGTTCCATTATTAAACCTCACGATGTAAGCCTACTATTAGATAACGATATATAGAAACTTCGGGTACAGAAGAGTACTCGTTGTCGGACAGAGAGTAACACATTAAGGTCCTACGTTAAGACTTGCCGGATAAATTAAATCGAAATTAGAAAATATAAATGACATTATATACAAAAATATACGTGACATTACATGATGTCATAGTTAATTATATACCTCAGCACTGGCCGATTTCGTCCTTCAGGATCCTGCAGACTCATTCGAACGATCCCTCGCGAGCGTTACGTGTCATTAAGTCGAGTTCGCGCTTATCGGAGATCCAAGATGGCGGCGGCGTAGCGCATTTCGCCCCTTCGTTTTCCGTTCCTCGAGCCGCGCCGAGGACGAGTTTCCACGAGCGTTTTCGCGAGGTGGTTCACGAGGAACTCGCGTCGACGTTAAACGACTGTGGCGAAAATGGCGGCGTAGGGAATCGATAAGTCTCGTACCAGTGGGGGTGCGCGCTCATCGCGAAGCCGAGGGGTTCGTCGCGTGCGCGCGCACCTCGCCCACCTCCCCCCGTCCTCGATTCGAGATTCGATACTGCGCGCCATTCGAGACTATCAAATTGCCGCGCGACGAGCGATGACCACGTGACACTCGAGGACGAGTCGAATAGCCTTGTGACGCGATTACACAAGAATTACTCATTGTGTCGGATATAGAAAAGTATTTAAATATATATATATATAGTGTAATTATATATTTCTTAACCGCGATTGGTTAACCTCGGATTAGAGAAATTCCTGTCCCAGCAAGAAAAGTTAAGCTAACCGAAGAGTGAAATCTGCAGTTGGGTAATCAGGGGATTAACACATGCGCGTTAAATCCTTGATTAAGGATTTTAACTCGAATATCGGGGCAACCGGCGCTAATTGTAAGTGTGTTACGAGTTTCTAGAAGGGTTTATGGCGAATCGCAATAGGCGTTGACGGCACCACGGGTCGGCTTGTCGGCCCGCTTTTTGCATACAAACCGCACGTGCACTATTGTTCTCCACGTTTTCGTCGATAAAGATAGGTATTGTTTTGCATTGAGAGCACGTTGGAAACACACAACGTCGACTTCTAAGCGGCAGTTTCGACTGATAAATCCGGCCATGGGAGTAGGTGCAAATTGTGCAGACGAATGCGCTCTTCGATATTTCGATATCCTTGGGCAGGATTTCTCGACACACGTTTCACCACTTGTTCACTTATCAATCTCCAAATTTATTCAGTAATTTATTTATTACGTTATTCCCCAGCTTAGGGCGTCACGAAAGTGCTATTCGATGTATATCAAAACGTCAAAGGGATTTATAAAACTTTTCTCCAAACTGGGTGCACCGAATCCTTCGACACTTCAGCGCGTGATTATGGAGACCCTAAGGAAGAACGAGAAATTTGATTTTTCGAGAAAAAAAAAATTCTTCACTTATCCCGGACTAGAACCAAGGATACATATATATTTTTAATTAAATTTCACGAGCATCGCGTTCGTAAGAAAATTTTTGTAAGTATTTTGACGCTTTGCATACATATATATAGAATGACCCTTTCATAGCGCCTTGTGGAGGAGTTTTAAAAATCAAGGGATTTTTCCGAGTTTCCTGAAATTTATGAGCAATTTGTATCTAAACTAACCTCTCTCGTTGTTGGCGATGCAGGGTTATCAGGGAGCGGAGAATGAGGCAGGTCGAAGGGAAATAAGAAAGGATAAGAGAAAATGAGAAAAGGGGGGAAGAGGAGAAAACGGGAGAGAAGACGAGCTGCGAGGGGCCGGATGCAACTGACCTATGCAGCTCACTTGGCTGAAACTCGGATGCAACTGACTAGCCTAGATTCGCGCGGAGTGCGCATGCGCGAACACCCGTTAGACCAAGGACTTATTGCGCGAAGCCTTTGTCCTCCATCCCACTTCTGAAGTTTAGCGAACCCGGGAATTGTGTTATATTCTGCACTATCGGCCCGATGTATGTAGCAATTTTTTCGACTTTTCCGAACCGAAGGTTTTTCCTAGTCGCGGTGCAACTGCAGCGAAGGAAATGCAACGCGCGCCTGTGGTGAAAGTCTGCTTGCCGTAGAGGAACTCACGGGAATTGGTTGCTTGTGTGCACTCGGTAGAACACGGATACTGTGGATGTGATAAAAGGGGCAGAGTGCAGTCTAACGGCGATTGCATTCCTGCGTGGAAACAATATCTTCCGAGGTGAATTTAACCAGGCCTTGCGAAGTACTTAGACAAAGAGAAAGTGCGGATGTTCCAACTGCAATTGCTAAATGCAGCGGTGCAGTGTACGATGCAACGGAGACATAATCTTGGTTTCCATCAATAACTCGGTACCCATGTTGAAGCTGTAGCTTGTAAACTCTGTAGATGAGTTAAAATCCTTAACCGAGGATTACTTAACCCGGGATTAGAGTTAACCGCTCGATTCCCGAAGTTACCTGACTGCGGATTTTAATCTTCGGACTAATTTTTGTCGGTGATACGCAAACTGGCAACGGTCCGAGATTGATTAATCATTGTTAAGAAATGTCATGTTAATCAATTTCATGAGGAGAAATTTAAGAAATGTATAAATTGATTAATAGGGCTCGTAAGATGTATCAAAGAATGAGGATAGATTTTATATAATATGTTGCATTTTGTATGGTATGGTTCTGGAACCGATGGCAATCGTTATGTATTTCCGGGCGATGTCGGTGATTCCTGCAAAATGTATTCGGCTGACTTTTATACCGGCGCTCTGTAAAACATGTTTTCCAGTAATTTCTCGGATTGCCGTGCTCCGGCATGTACAATATTGCACCCTGGGAGAAACGTTGTCATATCTTGGTCAGACATCTCGCGTAGGCGTAAGTACCTTGCGCATAAAAGGAAATTTAAGGCCCATTACTACGGCCCCGAGAAGGGACTCGTTACCAAGGTGCGATATGGCCCCGGATAATTCCTCGAGTCTTTTTCCCGTACCGGAGTTTGCAAATTATATATCCGGCTCATTAGAGGCGTTAACTATAAAATTGTGGATTTTAACGGGCGTCGAGTAAGGCGGAAATTTACGTTACACGCGTCTAGGACCCGCCGTGTCTGCACGCGTCCGTTTAAGTAGGGTCGCAGACTAAGTGCCCGAAAGTGCGCCGGCAAATGAGCAAGCCAAATGAGAAGGAAAAAATTGAATTAAATAATTACCCAATAAGACGTCAAGTGGGGTTATCAGGATTTGAATTCTCTCATTCAGCCGGGACGCCGGTTACTCCCCGTGATGGCGAGGAGCGCGTCTACCGAGCGACGGGGCTATTATATCGGCGGATTGCATAATGGCTCGTTAATAACGAGTATCTGCCTGCAATTTATATCAGATGTTTAAGACGAACGCGTCCTTCGTGTTCGCACACGGTGTCCCGGTGCGTTTTCCTCGATTTTTCCGATATTTTTAATAATTTCCCGATTTCTCGCCAAGCGCACTTCCGAGAGACTCTCTGTACTCCTTGCTTCCCCATACACCGAAAAGAAAAAAAAAAGTACAATCATAGAGAAATTGTACTTACAATTGATTTGCATCAGTCGCGAAAGAAGTAAATACCTACGCAGGAATAATTATGGTTACGTATTTATGTAGAATATGTTTTAATAAGCTTACGTCTGGATTAACATATGAGGCCCTTCAATATTACACCAAATTTACACATATAATATAGACCAATTATATATTTTACGTGTGTCGCACTTTATGTTTACATATCAAATGTACGCCTAGAATATATTCTTTGTGTAAATTTAGATGTCGAGTGTGATATTACCCAGACAATGTAATTTCACTGTTATCAATTGTGGCATCGAAATGATCCATGGGAATTTTCTTTTTTCACCGTACCGCAGGAAAATCCAAACTTCCTGGGCAATGTTCAAATAATGTATATATATATTTTTTTTTAACTTCACGTCCGCAGCTCGCCGAGGTGCCCGCGAAATTGCGCTGGCGTACTTTCGCTCCTTTTGTTTCCTCTCTTCGACAGCCAGGCCGACCGGCTCGTCTCTAAACTTCCTCGAGATCTCCGAGCCGAAGATTACTTTCGAGAGCGATCCTCTCACCCGTGGGACCTGGGAAACAACGGGAGTGAGAAGTACCGTCGAAGGAAATTCTCACAAACGCAGAGCTCTCGTGGAACGGCAGTAAAAAGATGCGGCTCACTCGAGCACCTCTCCTTTCTCTCTCCTCCGTACCTTTTCGTGCCTTTCCTACCTCTCCTCACCTCGGAGACTGCGAATCAACCTTCGATTACGTGTAAATGGACGCAGCTCTTCGGCATCGCAATTCAAGGTCAGGTTGGCAGAGATTACGCGAATTATCTCATGGCGAGCCCTTTTATCGGTTAATCCGCGCGTTGGGTCGTTACCGAGGAAATGAAACGTAGACTGTTAAAAAAATTCATACATTTTTGGTAGATAACCTTGCAGTAAAATTATAAATTTCATGTCTCAATAGTGAATCAGTATACATTTATTATATGATTATAAGTAAATTTGCAATTTTATAACACCGTCTTGTAACTTTGTGAGACTTCGTAGAAGAATTGTAAACGATTTTCGAAAGTCATTTGGTACGCATTTTTAATTAAATTATTTTAAAATTAATTACGCATTTTTAAAGAAATTATTTTAAAAGAAGTATCGGTGGTACTGGCTTGGTTGGTGCGTGCCAGGCGAGTGTATAGAGACCACGGCGTGTCCTCCTCGGTGCGCCTCAGGAAAAGCCGGTAGAAGGGCTAATTAAGTGCCACCGAGGGAATTCAAACGCAATAATAACTGGAACGGGCGAACACCGTCCCTTTTGTCTTGACCCTCCCTGTTTGCACTCCTTGTCGAGGGCTTGGGGCTAAATCTGCGTCCGCACAGGTGCAAAGGGTGAGAAATCCACATCGCACCCCGACGAGCACGTGCTAACCGGATCTACGATACTTTACATTTCCGACTCTCTCGGTAAAATTCCGACACTTTGTAAAGAGCGAATCGCATTTATTGTGGCACTGCGGAGAGAGAAAAAAAAAAAAGAAATTAATTGACCGTGAGAAATATTTCGCTAAACCCAAGGACAATTATTCGACTCGAACAAACTCGAGGAATATTGAACGGAACATTTACTCGGAATTACCTCGATTTATTTGCATCGAATAAATATTCTTGGAATTAACAAGATATTTCTTTGGTTCAATGAATTCTTCCTTTTTTTTTTTTCTTGGGAATCGAGAAAGTAGGATGGGTCATGTCTCGTGTGGTTAAAAGGTCCTGTCCTAAAATGAGAGATTATGCGTGTACCTGAGATATGACGAAAGTGAAGATTTATTGTCTAATAACTGAAATGGGAATTTGCATTTTTTGATGCCTGGCTCTTAATTACCTGGGCTTAAGGTGAAGTGAAACACGTCGAGGAACTCGATCAACGTCGATAAAGAAGATTTTTCTAAATGCCTACGTTGCCGACGTTCGTTTTTATATTGAGCCGTGTCGAATTATATTGGGTATTGTACCAAACGGCATACTCCACCTGTCGTTTTCGTACAATAATTATGAAGAAATCGAAGTAAAACTCTATAAATCCTCTGGATTCATGCTTTCTGGGGCCCTAATTGACTGCGGAGGGACCCCCTGCGTCATCTGTGATTTCCAGGTCAATTAAATTTTCACTCCGAGACCTCGTATTACCATCGTTTTAGCAAAGAAGCGCATACAACACTTTTTTTGCCTTTATCCCGTTCAAATGCGAGGTTATCGATTACCAGAGTGTTCCAAATTGTCGTAAAATTGTCCTGACCCTTTCGATTCTCATATCAGAGCTTTCGATAATTGTATATTGATCGAAATATCAGAGCTCGACGCCATTTTGGTTCTGGTCTGAACTGAGTTAAAAAATTTGTTTGGAAAATCCAAATTTTGAATGTGTCAGGACAATTCTTAGATGATCAGGAGTGACGTGTCAAAGTTTTAGACAGTTTGGTCTAATACCCTTAAAAAAAAGTGTTGTATTCGAATCGACTAATTTGAAGGATGTTTCACTTCACCTTAATTCCTTGTAGAAGTCTCGCAGGGTGTCGAGGACGTGTCGGGGGGCTCGGGAAATGCTTTTGCAAGTCCAGACACTTCGTCGGGGGTGCCGACAACGAACTTGCCGGGAACTTATGAATGGGATGCATATTCATTCCTTCACGGTCCGCGCGCGATGGTTCCTCGGATCCGACGTATGCTAAATCGCGCGCCAACTGTCGCTTCCTGCATGTCAACGGACCTTGAAATGTATTCCCTGGAACCGGGAACGAACGTCCGAAAACCGGGATTAGATCGAGGATCGTCCTTTCGCGACTTCCCGAGGAGACATCAATTGATACGGCAAGAAAAACGACGAAATCCCGAGGACTGGATCCCTCGAATTCACTTTCCATCTCGCCTCGAATCCCGTTTCCTGCACTCCGTGTTGCTCCATACAGTTTCCCTTCTCTCCCTCTTACACTCTCAGAGCCGAAGGAAAGAGAGAGGGACAAAACCGCATCTGCCCCTAAAAATCCATAGACTAGATAATAACTGCCGATCCATACAAGGATATCGATATCTCGATCCTCCTGCACGAGGTTCGACATCGGTTGTTCTCTGACACCTTCGCACGTGACGAGGAAAAAGTAAATCGGATAATAAGTGTTGTGTAATATCTCCCGATTTTATATCTCTTCGACCTGACGCCTCGCGCTAAATATCGCAGATAAGAGACCGAGTACGCGTGCATTTGGTGCGAAACTCAGCCGAGTTCTTAACGTGATATGGTAGTGGGATATGAAGAGTCGATCGTTCATGACACTTTTCTCCTAACTGGGTGTACCGAATCGTTTCAAACTTCAGCATGTGATTATAGAGGTCCTGAGGAAGAACGTGGTGCTCATGAAATTTCATTAAAACAAAAAATATATACATGTATTCTTGGCTCTAGTCTGAGATGCAAAAATAAATCATTTTTATCGAAGGTGAAATAGGGCCTCCATAATCGCACGCTGAAGTTTCGAACGATTTGGTGGATTCAGTTTGGAGAAAAGTTGTATAAATATTTTGACGTTTGTATATATTTATTGACCCTTTCATATCACCTTATCGAGACCCGGTAGGAGGTGTAGTAAATCAAATGCAACAAATGCTTCGTTAGTTCCCCCAATTTATTTCCAGTTCTTTGTTTTTTTTTTCTCCCTATTTTTCACATTCGCCGATCGGTGATTCGGATAAGAGTCGGCATAAAAATCGGAAGTTTCGCCAGTTTCCTTGGCATATCTCCCCCATCGGGAGGCTGGATTCGTTTTTTCATCGTTTCCCTCGTAGGTCGTCACGCTTGCATGTTCGACCTTTGACCCTGCAACGAACGAGATGAGTATCTACCCCTGGGGCACTTTTAACGACGCTAGAAGTAGCTTCTTCGGCCTCCCCGACCGGAAATAAATATAACGAAATATAAATAACGACCCTCCGGCTCGGGGAGGACATTTTCTCCCCTCGAGTTTAAAGCCCGGGACATCCCCCCGATTTTTACTCCGACACCCCTCCAGGGCTTCGGTCATTTCCTGCCGCAGCCTTTCCGCTGGTGAATTTGAAAAAATGGAGGGAAAAAAACCAACCGCTGCTCCCTGCCATATGTTTGGCAGGCAAACATGAAATTATGCATATGTATAGGAATGCTCATCGTTCATGCGTTTTTATCGATTTTTACCGATCGCTACCCTTAACGAAAGAGGACCATTTTATTCAATAATATTTTTATCACTAATGCTCTTTGTAACCCAATTTCATTTTTCAAGATCAAGAAGAAAACGACATAACGTCAAATTAGCAAGGATTAACCATCTGTAAACTGACAATTAATAAACAATTTATGGACGAACCTGTGGCGCTTCATCTTTGCCCCGCTCTTCTGTTTCTTTTTATATTTATTAATTGGCTAATTTAATACGCAACTTATTTATTACTTTAGTTTTAATAATTTACAGATTTTGTAAAGCTTCATTGCATGTACAATGATAATTCCCTTCGCTGGTTTGTCTTCCACGAATTTATGCAATTTTTGGGAGCGGCTCAAAGTGAGCGCAGAGCAAGAGACCCCGCGGTTTCTTTTCGTCACTTTACGCTTCCGGTGCTGCAGTTTGCAGTCAGATTATAAATTGATTCATGATATACTGGTCGAGTGCATATACAATAATAATTTCCTTCGCTGGTTTGTCTTCCACGCATTTATGCAATTTTTGGGAGCGTCTCAAAGTGAGCGTAGAGCAAGAGACGCCGCGGTTTCTTTTCGTCACTTTACGCTTCCGGTGCTGCAGTTTGTGGGCGAATTAAAAATTGATACATGATATACTGGACGAGTGCACTTCTATCTCTAGGCACACTGCTACCCGTTGGCGGTATCTCTCTGGAAATAGATTCGCGTAGGCCGTGTAGCGCTCCTAGTGAATATTTCGAACATAACCTCACTTCCTGGCGCGTCCATGGGCTAGGTCAGTGGCGTGTCGGAGCGTCGAACCAAAACGCTACGTTTGGTTTCCGCAAATCGGGTATCTCTTGCGCGTATTTATCTAAATGAATGATATTTTATGAATAAACGAAATATATATATATATATATAATATGACACACGTGGGACGCGCGGAAAGGATCGTCCGCCATTAATTTCGAAGCAGTTAAGAGGTTATTGCGCTCGCTCGAACGACCCACACGAATCGCTCCTCCACCGACACATCAGATCCCTAATTGCATCTCTACGTGTGCAATTCATGCTTGCATTGCAACGCATCAGGTCAAACGTCACCCGGTCGGTTATCTACGTCGAGCTCGACGCAAATTCATCGATCAACCGAGTGACGTCACTGCTTCCGACTTCAATTTTCACATTTTCATGCGCAGCACCTCATTGAAGTTCTTCGACTTCACGTCAAACGAACGTAAAATAATAAATAAGCTGGTGAATAAATTCCTACACTGTTAAAAAAATTCATTAAATTTATACACTTTTAGTACATAAAGTTGCAGTTTATAACCCTGTGTTGTAATTTTTTAAAGTAGGGCTGTCTCTAAAATCGTCCTCGAACGTGCCCGGAAAATATGTTATAAAATTTGTGTACCATGTCTGATATAAAACTTCCGAACAAATTTGTTATGAAATTATAATATTTTTATTAACAGGGTGGGTAAGTAAAAAACGCAGTAAAATGTGGAGGCAAGTCCATTTTCTAGAGATTAGGGGTGGTATTAGAAGAGATGTGAGTTAAGGGTCTTGCTAAGTCTTACGGGGAAGTTTTAATCGAAGGTGAGAACTGTTGAGGGAGTTTAAGGGGAGTTTGCATGTGTTTTTTTCTCAGAGTTTTGCATCGCGAATGTCAACGGAAATCGGTTGATACAGTCTCCAGACTTGGCGGAGGGGCAGAGGAGGAGGAAGAGGTGGCGGTATCACATGTGGGCTCATTCAACCTGTCCGAATTTAAAACCCTGGCGCACAATAAACCCTCCCCTGGACGAGAAACCTAACCTCCGTTTCGTGACGGGCACAGGAAGAACGCCGTGCGTAACGCTACACGTTTAAATCCCGTATGAAACGCTAGTCGAGTGTTTTTCTACGTAAGTTACCGGATGGGGTAACCCACAGGACGGGATAACGTCATCGTACACCGTACGTGGACTTTCGCCACCCTCCGACCTCTTCTCGAACAAAGGACACCTACGAGATGAGTCGCCCGTTTCGGGGATTACATTTCCTCCGGTCGTTCCTCTTGCTCCCTTGCGAGGAGTAAATCCAACCAAGAAGGGAGCAAGTAAGTCATTTTAGTAGGAGGTATTTAAAATACATTTCTACCATTGACAATTTTCCTATATTTCGTATATCTCGCACCCTGGTATGATGGCTTATCACAAGACAAATATGTGCCCATAATTATGAAAGTGGTCTAAGTCAAAATTAAAAAAAAAAATGAGTTTATCAGTTATTTCACGCCATATTATTTCAAACGAAATTAATTCAATGTAATTTCGAAAGAAAAAATATATGACTTAGACCACTTTCATAATTATGGGCACATATATACTCTAGTATGCCTCAAAACTAGAGTATTCCTAATAAGAGCCAACTGCTCGGACTGACAAGGAAGGTATCCTAGGTCGATCTCCGATTTCATTTCTTTTATAACATGTTATAGTAGACTAAAAACTAGGCGACACGTATTTTTTTTTTATCTGCCATTAAACCCTTTAAGGGGGTGAAACCACCATACAAAGTAAGGCATGTCAAGGGGCGATTTGGCAGTTTCACCCACAAGAACATAATATTTTTTAACTAACCGCCTGGAAAAGCTTTCTCATAACGAGATATGAAAAACATAATTTCCTCAATTAAAAAAAAATTAAGGGGTGAGCCACCCCTGAATATGATTACGTTTATGCAAAAAATGGTCAAATTCAAGTCTAAAAATCTGAAAAAAAAATATGTTGTGTACGGCAGGTAAAAAAATACGTGTCGCTTAGTTTTTAATCTACTATAACATATTATAAGAGTAATCAAATCGGAACAGCCTTGGTTTAGCCGTACCAGTTGTTTAGGCAATGATCACGTCTTCTAAACAATGCTTTCACGTCTTCTAGCCCGTGATCTCAGGAACAGGGTTCCCTATGGACCTCCGATCATTTTGCCTCTGTCCCTTTCTGAATATTTCCTTGATTTTTCAGAATTACGTCTATTAACACTAACCGTACCGGCACTTCACATATACCTAACCGTCCACTTGACTTGGTTATTTCTTTGAAGAGAGAGAGAGAAAAAAATGAAGTGAATTCGAGGGAAAGAAGAGAAGAGAACTAAGTGAATTCGAGGGAAAGAAGAGAAGGGAGCCGACAAGGATCAGCCGCGATTGGGTTAGGTCGTGGTCGGAGGAGCTCGCGGCTCCTTGACCGGCATCTAACAGTTAACGATCCAAACTTGTCGCTCGGTTTGCCCTCGACAATTGGCACTACTGTTGCCGCTCGGTGGCCGCTCGTACGAGTCTTATTAACGAGTAACCAGAGAGCAAATTTACAGACCCCGTAGCGAAAGAAGGAGGCCTCAGTCTTCGGGAATTCCTCGTACGCGCCTTACTCAAGAAACTCCACGGTGGCCTTGCGCGGCTCCGCATTGAGTACTCTCTTCTCGAGGTTTAAGCATCCGAATTGCGAGAAAAAAAATAAATCTACCCAACTCAGGAGGCCCCCAGGCAACTGCCAATTGATTATTTCTCCTATATTAGTGCGTCAAATGCGTGGAATTAATTTATTATTCCTGGTTTTTGGACCTTAGGGTTCCTTCTCTCACCTATGTCTGGCGGCCAGCATCTTGTCAAGAGTTCAGGCCCTGTAGCGACTAGCTGGGCTTTGTTTTAGGTCTTCCGTAAGACCTCCTCGTCGGGAATTCCCGTCGATTCGTCCCTTGGAAACGGAAGTTAGGGGTGCGGAATTCACTGTTCAGGGTGCAACCGTAAGCAGGTTCGAGCCGACACGAAGGAGCGCTCCTCGGCGTCAAAGCGCTCACGCTAAACTGCATTCTGGGCTTTAATCCCTGCACGTGTGTACGTCATGTACCTTCATGACTATTTATACATAGGGCGGCACATATGCGCGTGCATGTACTCCTATTCGTACAGCGTGTATGGAGGAACGAACGGGGCAGCACTATTTATAGAATTGCCGTTCGACTCCGGGGTGCAGAGATGGAGGGCCGAGAATTTCGAAGAGTACCTCGAAATTCCGATTTCCGGCCTTTACGAGAGCAGCTCTCTTGAAATCCCCAAGAAAACGAGCGCCCTTCTGCCTAGTTTCTCTTCTTCAACCCCCAGGAACTCAATATTTTTTCCTCGAGCCAAGGGAAAATCGCACACGATGCGATTATTAATATTAACCTTGCAATGCCATAGCTACACAATCTGTATAAATTCTTACAAACTAAAGCATTTCTAAATTTACAGTTTATAAACAAATTCCCTGCTAACGAAGGAGGGTTCCTACGATAAGATGCTGTATTAAACTTTGCCGGAAAAAAATGAGAAAAATCAAAGGGGAGGTGAAAAATATTTATATTGAAATATGGATATGACTTCAAAATCACGTGCCTGTGGAGGGTTAAATATAGCCATAAAGTACGGTCATGAGATCACCGCGGAGAACTGCAGTTTAACGACGACTGCTTTGAATATGACTCGTCAGCCAGTGTTTTCCTTGTCCGATTAGATATCCTTTTTTAAGACCACGGTGCAAGGGCTGCTTTTGCTGGGAAAACGGCAGAGAAGTGAAATCCATGTCGAAGGAGCACAGGATAGTGAAACGTCCCCTATCGAACCAATAAACCCTGATAAGCGCCACCGAGTGCAACCTTGCGCGATAAGGAGGGTATTCCTGATAAAACCGCAGTCGAGAGATCGAATCTGTCGCAGACAGCTCGACGGCATTAAATCGCGATTACATGGCGAGAATCTTGAAGAGATGCAAAAGGCGGTCCAAAATTCGGCCCTCCACTAACATCTCACTTTGGTGACAAAAACTATTTTTATTTATTTATATCTATTAAAAAAAAAAAATACGGTGGGCACCCTTACCTCATTTTTAGCGCTAAAAGACGCATTTCAGCTTTTAAGGTGAAGTGAAACACGTCGAGGAACTTGATCAACGTCGATAAAGAAGATTTTTCTAAATGCGTACGTGGCCGACGTTCGTTTTTATATTGACAGCTGGGTCGAATTATATTGGGTATTATACCAAATGGCATATTCCACCTGTCGTTTTCGGACAATAATTATGAAAAAATCGAAGTAAAACTCCAGAAATCCTCTGGATTCGTGCCTTCTGGGGCCCTAATTGACTGCGGAGGGACCCCCTGCGCCATCTGTGATTTCCAGGTCAATTAAATTTTCATTCCGAGACCTCGTATTACCACCGTTTTAGCAAAGAAGCGCATACAACACTTTTTTTGCCCTTACCCCGTTGAAATGCGAGTTTATCGACTACCAGAGTGTTCTAAATTGTCGTAAAATTGTCCTGACCCTTTCGATTCTCATATCAGAGCCTTCGATAATTGTATATTGATCGAAATATGAGAGCTCGACGCCATTTTGGTTCTGGTCTGGACAGAGTTAAACAATTTTTTTGAAAAATCCAAATTTTGAATGTGTCAGGACAATTCTTAGATGATCAGGAGTGATGTGTCAAAGTTTTGGACAGTTTGGTCGAATGCCCCTAAAAAAAAGTGTTGTATTCGAATCGACTGATTTGAAGGATGTTTCACTTCACCTTAACCCTGGAAATGAGGTACAGATAAAAGACCTCTGACGATAAAAGACATGAGTGGGAAACTCATCCACCGATTTCTTATCACTATTTATTAACATCCACCGATTTTTCTATTTTTTATTTCTGAAGTGTTAGAAAAAGAAAAAAAAAAATGGCCACGTGGTCGATCGGTTTCGCGCGGTTTCCATCACATGCGGTTGAATTCACGGGAATAGGTGCAGAGGAGAACCGAGAGTTCTTTGTCTTCTCCCTCCAGCGAGGTGCGACGAGATCGAAACATTGACAGTCGGTTGCCAAGTGGCCAGTCCGTGTCGGCGGAGTCAAACCCACCGAAACAAACGGCCATTTCGGTCTTTATTCCCGCTGGAAGTGATTTCATGGTTGAGAGGCCTCCAGACAGGATCTAGGCGAGGCATCCTGTCGGTCCTCCTCTGCTGGCCAATCGGTGTCGTTACCGTCCCATTGGCGGGTGCGTATCCTTCGTGGATTTCGAGAAAGAAAAAAATTCCCTCGTCCTTCTGCGGGGACTCTTCTGGCGCGAACCCTGCCATTACTCGGCACTCCCTCTTGCGAAGAGCCCCACTCGACGTTCCGTCTCACTCGACGGCTCCTTCGGTTCCGGCACTTATTCGCCCCGACTAAACTTCCCTTGATTTAGTTATGCGTCCCAGACAATGCCCCTCGGACTTAGAAGAGGTCCTTATTGCCCTGCTAATCGGACCTGACCATCTTTCTTTTTCTTGAGTTCCCTCTCCTCGTCCTGGCGACGACCCACGTGGCGTCGCTCGCTCATTTCTACCCTGAGAGAGAAACAACTCATTGACTCGAAGAAATATTTCGTTAGTTAAAATAATTATCCTTGGAGTTGAGAAATTATTTCCCTGGTTAAATAGATTTCTTTTTCTTAGTTTTAGCCTCTGGCGGTTTTAATTCATCCGATTTCATTTAACGGGAATTTATTTGCCACGAAACTCTTTCTTGATCAAGGTACGCGGATGCGTCGCGTCCTCTGAGTCACTAGAGTCACCCTTTGGCAACTTTCCATCTCGGTTCCGTTTTCGGATTAACCCTCGTTTTCGTCCCGAGAATTCTTTGATCCCGACTGGATGATCGAGTGGCTTCCAAGAAGCTCCAAGAGGCCCTTAAAACTTCTCGCAGCCGAGAGAAGTTTTGTAAATAGGCTCGAGTACGGTCCTCGAGGTTCCAGGGTGGCTCGAGACATTCTCACGACTTGGCTTGAAAGGTTTTCCAAGCTTCAAATTAACAATAAATTTAAACGTTAGTCAGGGAGTTCTTGTCGATTATGGGAACTCTTCGACGCCCTTCTACCTCGAATCGCGGATCGCTGCCAGCGACTTCGCGAAGAAACGGATTCCTTTCCTCGATTCTTATTGGCCGATCGACCGGGAAATCGATTGATCTGCCATGGAGAGAAAAGAAGAGGACTCGGACGAAAGTCCCGAAAGACTGAGAAATCTTTTCCGCTTCGACGAGTTGAAGTTTCTTCAACTCCCAGAAAATGGCGGACGAACCATTTCGATCCGGAAGAAGATGGATCTGGACCTTTTTCCTATCACAAAGCGGAGACGATCCTCGACCTCCGGCTTCCTATAAAAATTCTACCGATACCTGTGTTATGAAATAAAATCACCAAAATATCTAAATCTGTCGGGGGTAGAAACGTATAAACGCGTTACCAGTGGAGTAATGACCAGGACGATCGAAGGTAAAGCCATGGGACATCTTCGGGCATGGTGTTCTCGACGGTTTCCATGAAGTCCAAGCCAGAAGGCATTGCGCATTCTACCGATACCTAATAGTGTTATGAATTAAAATCACCGATATATCTAAATCTGTCGGGGGTAGAAACGTATAAACGCGTTACCAGTGGAGTAAGGACCAGGACGATCGAAGGTAAAGCCATGGGACATCTTCGGGCATGGTGTTCTCGACCGTTCCCATGAAGTCCAGTCGGAAGACATCGCGGATTTGCTTCTCCAGTTTTTTTCTCGCGAGCTCGCGCAGTCGAGCATTCGAGATCGATTTCGAGATGTCTAGCCGGTGATTCCCAGAGGGACCGTGAGACAGGACGACGGATATCTGTGGCCGATGTTAAATACCAGGTAGTGGTCGTTGCTCGATACGGTCAGTTTTTGCGGTGTCTTGGTCCAACGACCAGGACCCGTGGGACACCATGGGCGACACCGTCCTACAAGTCCGCCAGAATCACGGCCTGAAACGTTCGACGGACGTGTTCGGCTGGTTGAAATTCAATCGGCACGATGAGACCCCGCTTTCGAAACTGGACGCATCCAGGGTTCGATCGCACGGTCGTCCCCGTTAGTCATCGTGCCTCCAGGAAACGACGCTTCCCGGACCCTAGGGACCGATCCTTCCCTAGGGATGGTCAGGTCGGCGAATCTACGCCAACCTCGAGACACCTCGTCGGATCGTGAATCAATTTTGGGTTGCGTTACCTTTCTTCATTATTTTTATCTTCAGGATTTTTTAGGAATAGATCCTTCCCTAGGGATGGTCAGGTCGACGAATCTACGCCAACCTCGAGACACCTCGTTGGATCGTGAATCAATTTTGGGTTGCGTTACCCTTCTTCATTATTTTTATCTTCAGGATTTTTTAGGAATAGATCCTTCCCTAGGGATGGTCAGGTCGACGAATCTACGCCAACCTCGAGACACCTCGACTCCTCGTCGGATGGTGAATCAATTTTGGGTTGCATTACCCTTCTTCATTTTTTCTATCTTCAGGATTTTTTAGGAATAGATCCTTCCCTAGGGATGGTCAGGTCAACGAATCTACGCCAACCTCGAGACACCTCGACTCCTCGTCATATCGTGAATCAATTTTGGGTTGCATTACCCTTCTTCATTTTTTCTATCTTCAGGATTTTTTAGGAATAAATCCTTCCCTAGAGATGGTCAGGTCGAAACCTCCTGACGTACTGGACCAATATTAAAATCTCATTTCGCTTCTTTTTCATCAACTTCGTTATCTTCCTCACCTTCAACATATTTTTGTCATGATGTTCATCATCTTCGTCACCGTTTTCATGATTTTCGTCACCTTTGCCATTATCATCCTCATAATTCTCATGAATTTCCTAATCCTTGTCGTCATTTCCATCACCTTCACTATCTTTTCCCTCATTTAAATCATCTCTACTGATGACTTGCATTCAGTTTTAGGAACCGCGATCACCGATGACCCTCCATTTGGGAACGCCCGAAAAAGTGGTCAAGCTCCCTTGTCCTCCTTATCACTGGACCAATTACGTTGTTAAGGCCAGTATCAATCAAGCGGGGTCGTTGCGTGGACACGAGCCGAGAGATAAAGGTCCCTCCTTCGGCGCCTCGTTGGATCTCTTCGAGTCTTTTGATAATGTTTGCAGAGACGCCGTTTACTCCTTGACGAGTAGAAGAAGCGAGCAATGTTTGTTATAACTGAAGGTGCGGAGAGATGACGTTTACGCGTCTCCTTGGCGATTCCTCGTACGCCCTGTTAAAAAATTAAAACGAGATAAATTCCTGAGTCGTCGGAAAATACCATATCCATTTATTTAGATACCTAAACCCATGTAAGAAAATACTGCCGCTTTCAGTACATTATTAAGAATTTTCTGTTAAACATGTCAGTCACCACGAAAATTATCTACTATTTTTCCCTTTTAATTTTTTATTTCACAAGCCGGTTTCAAACAATTTCCGACAAAGCGTCATAAAATCCTAAACTCGTTCACACCTTCACAGCCCATACTAATTTCAATATAACGTATACTTTACATTTTAATATAATTATAAATATTTTTAACAGGGCATCTACAGCTGATAAAGGAAAATTCATTGAAGATAAGAAATACTTTTGTTATTCAAATAATAATGGTTTCACTCGAACTCGAATTAATCGTCATCGTTCCGAAGGAACGTTGCATCCGGTTTATTCGAGTTTAATTGAGATTAATAATTATTCTTCATGTTAAGGAAATATTTCTTGGACTTTTTTTCGAAGATTAGAAATACTTTTGTTAATTCAAAGAATAATGATTTCACTCGAACTCGGATTAATCGTCATCGTTTCGAAGGAACATTGCATCCGGTTTATTCGAGTTTAATTGAGATTAATAATTATTCTTCATGTTAAGGAAATATTTCTTGGACTTTTTTCTCAGCGCAAATTCATCGAAAATTATAAATACTTTCGTTAATTCAAAGAATAATGATTTCACTCGAACTTTGCTTAATCGTCATTGTTCCGAAGGAAGGTTGCATCCGGTTTATTCGAGTTTAATTGAGATTAATAATTATTTTTCATGTTAAGAAAATATTTTTTAGACTTTTTTTTCAACGCAGGAGGCGAAAAGTACGAGCGCAGTTCTCAGGAGCCCCGATTCCTGGGGCAACCGGACACCAGGTCCTCTTGGTTTCCGGTTAGCCGATGCACGTATCTAATATTAACCTCGTCGGAAGGAACGCCAGCCGGGAATCTGGACCGGATGCGCGTGCAAGGAGATGCGTGCGCCGATGCGTCGACGACCGAGCTGAAAAGGGAAGTCTAAACTTTCGTCGGAGGGAAAAAAAAGTCCTCTCCCCAAAGAGGGAAAGATCGAAAGAGGAGAGACGCGTGCTCGGCATCGACCTTTCCCTCTCTTTCCGCCATCTTTCCCTCTCGTGAGATTTGCAGCTGCAACGCCGGGATGAGTGATCCGAGCCACGTGGAAATCCACTTCCGATCGTGCAGACGTTCCTGACACTATGTTAGGGTGGCGGAAGCCACTCCTAGGAATAAACTAAAAATTCACTAGAGAATATCGTCATGATTTTCATATCGTAATTTTGCTAGATGATAAATTATCGAAGATGATCCCGGGAGAGGAAAGACGAGATGATGGATATTGTGCGCCCTACATATCGTTTCTGTTTTTAATATTTTGCAATTCATCGTTAAGAATGAAAATGTCTTCCTTTTTGGGTACCGTTTTTAATACTTTGCAATTCATTCCTAGGAATGAAAATGCCTTCCTTTTTGGGTACTGTTTTTAATATTTTGCAATTCATCGTTAGGAATGATAATTTCTTCTTTTTTGGGTACCTTTTTTAATACTTTGCAATTCATTCCTAGGAATGAAAATGTCTTCCTTTTTGGGTACTGTTTTTAATATTTTGCAATTCATCGTTAGCAATGATAATGTCTTCTTTTTTGGGTACCGTTTTATTACTTTGCAATTCATATCTAAGAATGAAAATGTCTTTTTCTTGGGTACGTACAAATCATTTTGTTTGCATCAGAAAATGATGTACTTAGTCCTGGAGACCGCAAAGGGTTGCGGCGCGACTCCTCATGGAGTAAGTCAAGGAATAATTATTTGACTCGCACATAAAAAATAAATGGGGGTAAAACTACCCCTCGTAGTAATAACCGTCGTTTCCATATCCAGGTGTCGCATCCCGGTGTTGACCATTTCGTTGGAAGTCAATGGACACGAAGGGTTGTCAGGGGTTCGCGCACTCCCGGATTTCTGGACCGCCTCGGACAGATCCATGATCGTCCAAAAAGGACAATCAAAAACAGGCCTCCGATGAATAGCCTTAATTGAAGAGTCGGTTGCACCTTTTCCGCGGTGTGTACGGACATTAAGCCAATTTACATGACTAATGCGACAAGCGAAGCAGACCCTGCTGGAGCGGCGCGTGGCGTCCACGGCTTCCGTTGCAAAATGCTACTCGACGAGTTCATTAGGAACCACCATAGAGGATCGCCATTGAGGTTTTCGGATCCAAGCCCGAATGTTTACCCGTTATTATTTATCGAACCATAAACGCGTGTCCCCGACGTTTCCTCTTTTCGTTGCGACCCCCTCAGGACCCTCGTCAAAGCGTTCGGCTTTGCTCTCGAAAATCGATTCGAGGCAACCGGGGAAGTTGCCATCGAAATCCTGCGGTTTGTTACAACCCTCTTTGCACGTCCTTGGACGTCTTCGAAAAAATGATCGATCTCCACGGCCGGAAAACGTGATCGATCAGTCGCTCTCTGCTTCGGCATCGATTGGCAAGGGTTGCCCCCGCAGGTGCCGATCGGCTGTAAACTCGATCGACCGCTTAATTTAATCAATTAAGGACACCCCATGATGGATGTCGATTTTTATTCCTCTTATAACAACACCTGGACTCTGCAGCGGGAAACTTGGAGTTTGGGTGGAAATGAAATTTCATTTTTATTCATTGACATTTTCCGACGAGCCCGAAGTTACGGACGTCAAGGATACACGTCGAGATTTCATCCTTGACATCCATGACATCCTTTGACATCGAAACGAGATTTTTATTGTCGATTTTTATTCCTCTTATAACAACTCCTGGACTCTGCAGCGCGAAACTTGGAGTTTGGGGGGAAATGAAATTTCATTTTTATTCATTGACATTATTCGACGAGCCTGGAGTTACCGACGTCAAGGATACACGTCGAGATTTCATCCTTGACATCCATGACATCCTTTGACATCGACACGAGAAGACGTCCGAAATTTGGCCTTCGATCCCCGATAAGGAGAACATTCGAAGACGAATTCGAGTATTCGGAATCGCGTTACAATTCGAAGGTCGAAATTTCGATACACGATCTTCCGAAGAGCGATCGCACATCGTAGAATTTCAAATGGGAGCTTCTCAATGGAAAGTGCCGGCAAATTTGAAATTCATGCCTTTTCCTGGAGGAATATCGAGCGAGGAGGACAATGAACGCGAGTCGAGGTCGTAAAACCGGAGATTCGATAAAACGGACGAATCTCTCCCGGGCAGGAGATTTCATTTTCGTTTAATATCTTATTGTCAGGATTTATTATTATTTTATAATTTGACAAGTGTTGACTCTACGTCGTGTCGTTTCAGGTCCTCCACGACCCCGAAGAGGGGAGACTCGCCATCGGACACCTCGACGTAATCTCCAGGAGATAATGATACGAGAATCGTGACGTCACTTCCTGCTTCCATCGCGGAATCTGCCGGACGTCGAGCCGGCGACGAATACCGATCGAGCATTACATCTCATTACACGTTTAACATCGTCATTACGCACCGTCGAGCGAATCCTCCCGATGTCGCCTCGGTGCATCCTGCAGACGTGAATAATTGTTAATGTCCGCCATTTTGGACACTTATCTGCGTCTAATGTCGACCTTCGCATCGAGAATTTAGGTAAGGTAGACACATAACTTTATTTTTTTTTTAAACTTTATTAAAATTAGGTAAGGTACATACATAACGATAAATCCCAGATAATTTCTAATCTGCAATTAAATTCAATGAAAATTTAAATCTTCCTAGACATATTTAACGATAAATCGTAAAAGTATTCGCAATTGAATAAAATAAAAATTTAGAGATCAGATTCAGATATTTTTTACTTTTTTTATCGATCTTTCATGTCAATCCACTCGCGACCGCTAAATTCGCGTTGAGTATTGTTTTTGATTTCCGCGGCGATCAGATTTTGAGTTTTTTAAACCAACTTTGATTTACCCGATTTTCAGTTTTATTTTTGTTGCACAATTATCGTTTCTTTTCGGGGTTTAAGAATGATAGCAGGTGACGTTGAAATCTTGCGGGTCTTTTTGCGGATAAATTCAGAGCGCTTGCATACACGGCCTCTCGTATCGAGAATAAAGTGTGCCTTGAATGCTCGTGATAGTGTGTGTTGCTGTAACAACAATCGGGAGGACGTACACGCGGCCGCGTCGATGGCACGCGACGCACGGCGTCCCAAGGCGTCAGATAACGCGATGCAGCACGCGTGGATTTACGCCAGAATGTCGTGAATGAGTAATTCCAATGCTCGGTAACGTTCACCGAGTCGAGAAAAGAGTCGAAAAATGGCCTTTCTGAGAAAAATTAAGGGTCGATTCGGTACCTCGCACCTAAGGAAGGTTCTAAAAGTGAACACCTGCAATTCCATAATTTTCACCACGGTGAAAACGTGAGATACTTCGCGTGAGAGTACTCGACAAGAAACTGAGGTCTACAAATGTCATATTTTCACTTGTAGAATCAGCGCGAATGGACTCACGTGAGATGAGAGGGCGAAAAGTGAGCACTCTCGCGAAAATTACAGAATCGACCCCCTGAGCACGAGGCATGAATATAAGGGTAATGAGAATGGCTTCAATTGTTGGTCGGGGCAACTGGAGTTTTGCTGACCCGAGATTAACTAATCTGAGTTTAAGGGATTTTATACTAATCGTGAGACATGTCATATTTTCACTCGCAGAATCGGCGCGAATGGACTCACGTGAGATGAGAGGGCGAAAAGTGAGCACTCTCGCGAAAGTTACAGAATCGACCCCCTGAGCACAAGGAATGAATATAAAAGTAAAGAGAATGGCTCCAATTTTTGGTCGGGGCAACTGGAGTTTTGCTGACCCGAGATTAACTAATCTGAGTTTAAGGTATTTTATACTAATCATGATTGGTTTAACCGGCCTTTAGAGGCAATTTCGGGCAGACGGTTGTTTTAATTTGCCATTTATATATTTTGATTTTTGTTTTTCTTAAATCTATTGCGGCAAACCCCGAGGCCGTGGGGTGTGTCATGACCGCGGCCACGTGGGCGCGTGTGCGGCGAATCCGCGCGGGTGTTCCGCGCGCGGACCCCCATGGCCGCCAGGTGGGTCGGTACGTTACGGAACGCAATCCGCCACGGGTGAAGCTCTTTTCAGCTGCCTAATTTTCGGTATGCTCATCGCTACCGCGATAAGGGTAGCCATCGCCGCATTATAATTCCTACCACTTGAAAAGATGAGCACAAACTTTCAAATGGAACATAAAATATTCATGCCCTTCGAAACACTCGATGAAATTCCGAAATTTCGTGCCATAAATAAAATACTTCGTAAAGTCCGAATAATTAATAAAAATAGTAAAGCCTACTCTGGACATGAATTTTTTTAATTAATTATCTGTATTATTAATATCTAAAGATCGATTTATTATTAATATCTAAAGAAATAGTCAAGCGCACACTAGACATGCATTTTAAGCACAGTGTCCGAATAAGAAATTGAAAAAAAAATGGCGATGCGTACCCCGGACATCTATTCTAAATCCTAGCGACGACGCCGCGGAACGACCGCGTGCGTTTTGTTGTGACGACGGTCGTTCACTTCCGGCGTCACCGGGAAAAGGAACGGTCGCGCTCTTACGTGCCACTCGAATCACACTCTTGTGGTTTATCGAGACCACGGTCGCTGAAACCGCTGTTAGACGGTTTACGAGGCGCCTCGTAAACAGTATTCGGATAAATCACGTCCCAAACGCTGCGTACACTTACTCGTTAAAAGTTTCCCACTTAAAATTGCGTATTATCTTCAATCTTGAGGACTCTTCCGTCGACAATACCGTGAAACAAAGAAATAACGAATTTCATTTCCCGCTCGAAATGTATTTGGCGCGAAGCTCTGCCGCGTTTCTCGGTACTCGCCTCTAGATGGCAGCGGCGTTCGTCGTCGTATGTAAGTAGCATATACGGCGTGAAGTACGCCATATTTCGCGAAAATGTCGGGTTTGCAGAATTTATTTGTCGATACCGTGAAACTAAGAAATAATGAATTTCGCAAAAAGGTCGGGTTTGCAGAATTTATTTGGTGATACCGTGAAACTAAGAAATAGTGAATTTTGCAAAAAGGTCGGGTGTGCAGAATTTATTTGTCGATACCGCGAAACTAAGAAATAACGAATTTTATTTCCTGCTTGAAATGTATTTGGCGCAAAGCTCTGCCGCGTTTCTCGGTACTCGCCTCTAGATGGCAGCGGCGTTCGTCGTATTTAAGTTGCATATACGGCGTGAAGTACGCCATATTTCGCGAAAAGGTCGGGTTTGCAGAATTTATTTGTCGATACCGTGAAACTAAGAAATAACGAATTTCATTTCCCGCTTAAATGTATTTGGCGCAAAGCTCTGCCGCGTTTCTCGGTACTCGCCTCTAGATGGCATCGGCGTTCGTCGTATGTAAGTTGCATATACGGCGTGAAGTACGCCGAGTTTCGCGGAAAGGTCGGGTTTGCAGGAACGCTTTATCGAGTTCTCGAAGCTCCCGATCTCGGCAGCAATCGATATTCCTCGGCGAATGTTTTGCCACGAGGATAGAGTGTCTATTTACCATAAGAATTCCGGGTCGGCGGTGTCAACGGCGTCGAATTACGGTAATTCGTTGTCACGGCTCGCTCGGTAGCCGACAGCGCTTCGATTTGTATTCAAATTCGGACTTACCAACGACTCAGCTTCTCTCTAATTTTAGGACCAAGAAGATGGACCCAAAACATGGAGGGATGGCCTACTGACCGCTTACGACGATCCTGGAGGAATCGGGAATGGAGGAAAAATCGAGAGCCACGGTTAGTGCAAATCGTCATCACGGTTTATTCAATTCGACTCCTCTTAAACTCCTAACTGACTAGAGGTTTTGCTTAAACGCTAGTTTCAGATATACATAGGACCTGCTCCGCCTGATAGCGCGGAGTCTTAATTTAAAATTAGTAAGTTAGTCTTTGGAGGCGCTGCATCGTCGTTTCGCTGGGAAACGACCGTTTCAGGCTCTCGGTGGACCCCACGAATCGTAAAACGTTAATCGACGGCGACATCATGCGAGAAGTCTCCACTTCCGGTCTCCCCTGGTCGGAGGT
Organism: Orussus abietinus; assembly: GCF_000612105.2. Taxonomy (NCBI): domain Eukaryota; kingdom Metazoa; phylum Arthropoda; class Insecta; order Hymenoptera; family Orussidae; genus Orussus; species Orussus abietinus. The sequence goes on from NW_019395567.1 coordinate 827,073, forward strand.
TCGAGAAAGAAAGATGGCGTCGGGAGGACACCGGAAGAAGACGGAGGCCACTATCTCGGTCGTCGCGAAAGGACCAGAAGTCGTCTCGCCACGATCGACATGTATAAAAGCACTAAACAAGGCCTCTATATACCTCTCGCATTATCACATTCATCTCGTTTACACGGTAGATAAGACGAAACCCCGACCTATGTAACGCCACATTGCTAAGAAGACTCGGCGAGGGAAACAGAAAACGAGATTGAGACGATTCTTCAGAGATTAACCTCCGAAAATGCCGCTTTAGCGTCGCCTCAACCTGGAGTTCTCGCCCCTCCAATGGCCGCCATCTTGCCCGAAGCGTTTCCTCGCCTTCCGCGATCGAAATCCGATTTCTCCTCGCAGAAGATATCCTAAGTGTCTAGTTACAATGTCGGGAGATAACTTCCAACGATGCAATCGGCCCTCGAGGGTCCAGCAATGTACGGACATTACATACGCGTTGTTTCCTCCGTCGATATTGTGCGCACGTATACGAGTACATATATATGTTAGTATATATATAAGTATACGTGTACGGTAAGGTGCCACCTAAACCTCCATAAATCATCCGCAAATTCTGTACAAGGCGATACACGGGGCTCGGTAGGTTAACAGTCCGCTGGCCGCGGGTAATACTAAACGACAGAGACGACAGGCGTTTAACGGCGATAGCGGAGAAATAAATATACAGTGGAACTGTGTACAAGCTCGGACGCCCCGAAGAGGTCCGCGTCGGTCGTCGTCGCACCTCTCTTGGCCTATTTAGAATTCGTCTTGTCAGCGCCCTGCTGCTTGGGCGACTCGATCGACGCCATCGACTTCTTGTTGACGTCGCACATCTTGCGGGCGCGCCAGAAATCTGCAAGTATAAGAGAAAAAACGATTATGATCAGTTCCGAGGCGGGCCGCAGCGTCCTCGCCGCGTCCACGGCGATCCACGGTTAGGACGGAGCGCCGTTTCATCTCGAATTCAACCCCGGTCGTTGCATCTCGGAAAATAATACTGTATCGCGACAATGGCCAAAGGATGATGACTCGTAGATAACGCTCCAGGCGATATCGGATAATCCGGAGTGCGATCTGCGCGTATCACTTATTTTATACATAGAGATAAAAAAAAGATTGAAACAAATATAAATATTTTTAATAACAAAAATTACATTATTTCTGGTCTTCAAAGGTACACTTAAGACGGAACTTAACGAGAACTCAGGTTAACCTAAGTTTAATTTATCCTGGATTTCAATTTACACTAAACTTTCATGAAGTTCCAAGGGCCAATTTAGTTGATACTCGTCTCTGGAGTGCAGATGCAACCCTTGAAGGGCTGTATAAAGGGTTAATATGAATTTAGTCGTAAAAGTGAAGAATTTCTGATTTTTCGACGCACCGTGACATATTTGAGAAGGAATTAAATCGGAGCCAGACCCTAGGATCCTCTTTCTAATAGCGAGGGACGCTTCAAAGTCGCCGATCAAGTGCGGCGCCTCTCCGGGGCGGCATCTGGTGGGAGAATAAAAAAGTCGCGGCGCCTTTTAGCACGTGGCGATGCGTGAAACGAGTCGGCCGCCCGATAACAAGACCTTTTCCCCGGCCGCCCACGCGGCCTAACCACGCACGAAGTGGCGCCGCCAGCGGCGCTCACGGCAACTGCCCCGCCCGGCGGCGGGTAATTCAAAACGCCAAGGGCGGGAAAACTCGATTCCGAGGAAAGTATAAGACGTCACGTGGAGACCGAGGAATAAAGGAGTGCACCCGGAGGGCCCGAAATCGGGGGAAGGGACAAGACCTTTGTCAAGAGACGCAGGGGTCGGTTTATTGCGTCGTAGGTAACCTGCGCGCGGAGAGCCCGACGAAAATACGAGATTTCCACAACAAAGGCGCGTCTTCCGAGGGGCTTCTCCCCATGACCGCCCCATTTTCGGTCAGGTAGCACACCTGAGCCCCCACCCCTCCTATGGACCCGTGCTCTTTGCGCGGCCACGCGACAGGTGCGTCCGCGACCTCTCTCTCTCCCTCTCGCGTCTCTCCGATTTCTCCGTCTCTCTTCCTCCCGGTTTTGGCGGTTCCCTGGAACTACCTGGAACCTTCGTGGAATCGTTCCTGCGGCTTTGCCGTCACGAAAACGCCACTTCCGGACTGCCGTATACATCGCATTTCCTATACCTCGTTCCGTCCGACTTCTTGATCATGCATTTCGTCGATGACAAAATCGATTCCCCTTTTTCTGCGCTCGACAATTGTGAGGATAATCTCCGGTTAAGACGCAGAGAAGAGGTGATAAGAGCTAAGAAATCTTCCTCGGGAATCCCGATGACGTCGTCAAGGAGCCGTGGTCCCTTTTTTTACCATCGGGTCCCATTTACGGGAATAAAAGCTTAAGTGGATGAGAACCACGGTGTTCGGGGCCCTGGAAATTTCCTTCGGGACCCCGGAAAGACGTTCCGAAGGTGGAGGGTCGCAGATAAGGAACCAGAGGGGTGGAAGATTCCATCCAACACGGTCTCTCTTCCTTTGCGCCTCTTTGTGTCAACTGCAGCTGGGCTTTCCTTTGCTGCAGTTAGAACGAAGCCAGGAGAGCGTAAGTCAAATCTCTCCTGCCTCCGGACAAATGGCAGAAAAGTGCATAAGTGGAGTAAAGAAACTTATCCGTTCCAGGAAACGGTGCGAGATGATGCCGCGTACTCCATGTTGCGCAGCATCCATCTTTGTCCAGGGTTCAGGGCCCCATCGACGGAGCCTCGGGAACCAGATTCGACTTTAACGGTCTTCTTTGCGCCGAAAGTTTGACGAAATCCGACGCATACAAGCTGCAGTAACCATATGTCAGCCTCCGGTCGAGTCTTTACCTCAGCTTTGGCGCGAGGCGTGCCATATGGCGTCCTCTGTCCTCTTCCCACTCCCCGTGTCCAGATATCTCCTTCCTCGTCCTTTGCCGCGCCAGGTTACGCTTCTTTGTCTCCTAGCTCCACGGCATCTGGCTCCGCGTCTTTGGCTCTTCTTTATCCCTACATCTTTATCTTCTTTATAAGGTCGAGCCTTTTGCGCCCTCTACCTGTCGGGGCCTCTCCATATGCCGAGGAAAATCCCTCGCGAGGGAGTTTCCTCGCGCCAAAGAAGGGCCCCTTCTTTGTTGAGGGCTGCAAAAGTCCCCCCAGGACCACGTGAACGTCTTCTGGGATGGGCCGAAGGCCCTGAAGGACCTACAATGGGGCCCTTGGTCCGCCACCCCAAAGTACACACCTACGTGCCCCTTTATTCGGCTCTCTTTGCTTTTCACTCGTCTTTGCGGGGGAAAAATCCCCTGGAAATCGACGGGCCGCCAATCACAGCGGGCCAACTCGCACACAGGTGTGAGTCGAACAGGTACGGCCGTAAAAGTGTTCCTTGTATCCCTCGACGCTGATAAGGGTTCTTCGGGTCTGATTACTCTTCGAATTTTGCAGGATTCGGTGATACTGAAGATTTTAGGCCAACTGGCGTTCTCATCCTGGGGACTGCACAGGTGTTGGAGGAGTCTTGGTCCTCTTCGAGTTCCTCGAGCTGGAGAACTTAATCCTCTTCATCCTGGAGCGGGTCCTCTTCATCCTCCGAGCTGAAGATTACTCCCATCGCTTCCCGAAGAGCTGCACCAGGCGGATTCACCTTCTTGGAAGGAGAATAAAACCGTCGTTTCTTTCTTCACCGCACTTTCTAGCGTTTTATACCCTCGAGTTCCCAGCCGATACTTAGCCGTAAGGCAAACGTATAAACCTCGGAATCGCCCCGTGGAAATCATCGCCGGATCGCCTCGATATCCCCTCTCTTAGCTCTCGAAATAAATCCAAGAATTTTAACCACTCCACTATCGGCATGAATTTTACGAAACTTTGTCTATAGAGACATTTATATAAAAACACAAATTTCACGAGTGTCAAGACCTCCCTTATAGCCTCGATACTCATGTGGTAAAGTTACGACACGATTCGGTACACCCAATTCGGAGTAAAGTCTGACGAGCTAGACCTCTTCATGTCGCCTTAAGCCAGAGTAACCATAACCTTATCCTTAATGAATCCGCGAGATTTCACAGAGTATCCCAAAATATGAGAGCGATAAAGCGTCCGCTAAATGTCGAATCGGCCGTCCAGATCGTCGTGGGATGTGACAAAGTCCCAAACCCCGAAGTCGTCGAAAGGGGTGCTCGTATCCCCAGAAGGCGGCCGACCGAGACGACACAAATGCACTCGCCGGTGCATTTGTGTCGACACCTGTCGAGGCCCAGAAAACGAGCAGGCCGAGTCTTTTCCCACGATTAAATCCCAACACCGTCGCGCACGCGATACGCGACTCGCGCGGGACCTCCAAAAGGTCGGCCGCCACCTGTCGCCGGTAAGTTCAGGTTAAGGGCGGCGGTTTCACGGTTGGCCGTCTCGAAATCGCGAATCCTCAAGATATGTCCCGATCCCTAAGCCAACCGGTGACCCGATACATATAATTATCTGGCGCGAAACTCTACCGAGATCGGGAAAAACCCCCCAAGACGGCGATTAAAAGTGACCGCATCCCCTCGAATTACGTGCCCATGTATTCATATGAATTCTTAATGGTAAAACAATTGTTAAGGTTAAGTCACGGTTAAAATAGAAATAAAAATCAGGCCACGGAGCGAGGAGGAACCAGCTACGCAGTTAATAACGTACATTATATGGTTGTTTCGAGTAAAGAGACGCGGCGCTCAATCGAGCCGCGTGATCTTGTCTGAGACGCAACCGCGTATCTCGATAGGTGTCTCCGTGGTTTCTTCTTAAGGTGATGCGAAACCCCCTTCAAATCAGTCGATTCGAATACAACACTTTTTTTTAAGGGTCTTAGACCAAACTGTCCGAAACTTTGACACATCACTCCTGATCATCTAAGAATTGTCCTGACACATTGAAAATTTGGATTTTTGGAAACAATTTTTTAACTTAGCCCAGACCAGAACCAAAGTGGCGTCAGGCTCTCATATTTCGATCGATATACAATTATCGAACGCTCTGATATGAGAAACGAAACGGTCAGGACAATTTTACGACAATTTAGAACACTCTGGTAATCGATAAACTCGCATTTGAACGGGATAAAGGCAAAAAAAAGTGTTGTATGCGCTTCTATGCTAAAACGATGGGAATACGAGGTCTCGGAGTGAAAATTTAATTCACCTGGAAATCATAGATGGCGCAGGGGGTCCCTCTGCAGTCAATTAGGGCCCCAGAAAGCATGAATCCAGAGGATTTCTGGAGTTCTACTTTGATTTCTTGATATTTATTGTACGAAAACGACAGGTGGAGTACGCCATTTGGTACAATATCCAATATAATTCGACACAGTTGTCAATATAAAAACGAACGTCGGCAACGTAGGCGTTTAGAAAATCTTCTTTATCGACGTTGATCAAGTTCCTCGACGTGTTTCATTTCACCTTAACTCTTCATTGGTCCAGAGTCTAGTGGCAACTGCGTGGTGCATTCGTTATGGTCCATTCCTAAGGCCCGATTTTAGGGCCCCGAGGGGGCATTCCTTGGTGGGGCCCGAGCAGCGATCGGTAATATTCGAGAGATCCAAGAAATTCGCGGAATGCGAGGCGATAACCTCCCCAACCGCGAGCGGAAAGTGAGCCCTTCGGTGAATCAGTGAGGAGCTCTTTAGGTATTTTACCTCCGGGCTTCGGCCATGACTCATCCCCGTGATTCACTCAACGACTGACTCGAGTCCAGGCCCTCTTCTCGTTTCCTTCTGCGCCGCTTTCTCGACTCTCACGTACCGATTAGAGAGCCCACCTCTCCCGACTTCATCGAGTTCGGGAAACACCTCTTTACCGAACACCGCTCGTATATCTAGGTAACTCGATAAAAACTCTCAACTCCAGACAAAGGACATATTTCGGTTTTACACAGTCAAGGGGCACTCTTCGAAAATATTCGGGCGGTCGTGTACGGCGAAGTTCCCTATGTTTAATTTTAAAAGGATGGACAATCGCGGAGGAATTACGTAAAAAAAAAATAATAAAAGAAAATGAAAAAGCACCGTTTCAGCGCGACGTGCCTAGTCGGATTCGGGCAAGGGGCTAAAAATGTCAGCGCGTAGAACGGGAAGTTCCGAATTTTTTATTTGAAAAGCATGTTCGATAATGTAGGAGTAACGAAAAAAAAAAAAAAAATTAAGAGGCACCGTTTCGGCGCGTAGAACGGAAAGTTGCCCATTTTAAATTTTTAAGGATGAACATCGCGGAGGAATTATGAGGGGAAGAAAATGAAGAAACGTCGTTTCAGTGCGACGTGTCCAATCGGATTCGGCCGAAGGGCTGTAAAGGTCGACGCGTAGAACGGGAGCCGGCGAAGGGTCCGCGACAGAGACGTAGACTATATAGAGGAAAAGAGAAGGAGAGAAGGCTCCTCGGGACCCGAGAAAACGAACAAGGGAGCACCAATGCGAAAACAGGTTCAGGCCACGCGACCGCCCCTGCGAGCGGGCTTCCCTTTTCGCGGGCAAAACCGTTGCCGGCTTCCCGCCAAAACCGATTGCCGCCCAAACGGCCGTTCCAAGATGGCGGACGAATTCGTAAAGTGGAGCTACCGTGGAGGTGAGACAACTTTTACCGAGGCGACCTAAGCCACCCAGGCCGTTCCGCCCGATCCTGGAGTTCATTCTTCGGGCCGATTATCCCATCGGTAGTCCGGGTTTACCAGGGGGCGAATAAACTTGAGATATTTACCCCGATTGCCCATTATTCGACTAGAAAAATAGTCCGTTTTCACTGCCCCTCTCGGACTCTCTGGGACCTCATAATTCTAAATTCATGCCTATCCTCATAAAACCAGGCGGTGGAAACGTCCTGGAGGTCGGATTTATCCAAACCGATATTGAATAAGTACCGACGGTGGATACTAATCGAATACATTGAGGATAATCCCTAGTATTGTACTAAAAAGTCGGTAGAGTTTCCCGCCAAATACATTAATGCACTCGCTTAGAGAGTACAGCATATTAAAATACGGCGTTCGGGTAAAATCGCGGGAGTCTCGAGTAAGGTCCCGCCAAATATTCAACTCTTAGCTGTGGAGACCCCTCGCGGCGAATCCGCCTAACCTCACTTTAGCGAAATTTCGAAATGCACTTACCGTGGATGTTGGTCTGCCTGGAGTATGGGTTGCTCTTTTTCTTCGGGGAGCGTTCGACCCTCTCGAACTTCAAGTTCTCCTTGTCCTCGGAGGTGGGGTCGACGCCCCATCTTCTGGCAAACTTTGACCTCTCCGCGTCGAGGGCCTCCTGCAGCATCTCGGCGCTCTCCTTCGGGTTCGGCTTCCCGAAGAGGCAGCGGGGGACGCGCGAGCTCATCGTCGAAGGCAGCACGCTGAAGTGCACCTCGCGACAAAGCGACGCGGCCAGCATGGCGAACTTCACCTCCCTCGCTGTGAGAAATCGACGCTCGGCTTTACCGCGGTCCGAAGGGGCGCGCGAATCGGGGCGGCCTCTGCGAGCCGGACGGAGCTTTTCCGGAGTTTTCTGTGATGATCCCGAGGTTTTCGAGTCTCCTTGCGTGCGGCGGGACGGCTGGAGGCGCAGGTCCTTCCTCGGTCGGCGGCCGGACTCGTTCTGCCCGCCGCGGCCTCGCCGAACGGTCGTCGCTCGTTTGAAACCACGAGGTTCCCCCACCACCGAGCTGCGCGCGCCGCTGATTGGTGCGCGCCGACGGTGCGCAGGAAAAAGCGCGCGCTCGGTCGCGCGAGCGCGCCCAACGGATTATGCTAAGCGATTTTAATGGAGGGGACCTCTCGCCATAAAACATCGCTCACCTTCTTCCTCCTCCTTCTTCCATCCTCTTCTAAGCGCTCGCCTGTACACGGCGATCACGGAGTCGGGATTTAAGGTGTTACGAAAGTTATATATACATATATACCCAGAAAGTCAGAATATTTATAAAACTTTTGCTGGGTGCACCGAATAATTTCAAACTTTAACACGTGATCACGTAGGTTCCAATGAAAATCTTCCAACTCAGGAAATTTCAAGTTTCGAACTGGACTTTTGTCTTTATCCCGAAGAAAAGTTATTGTTTTTTTTTTTTTCATGCAATTTTTGGAGGAGGAACTACATATTCATATTGTGAAGTTTAAAACGAGTCGGTATGCAGAGTTTGGGAAAAAGTTTCGTAAGACGTCTTTGGCGCCACTTTCTCGTCACCTTAATATTCGGGAAGGAGAATATTAATAAGTTGTTGCTTTTAATGTCGTGTAGCGGGAAAAATATTCCTTGTCAGATGTTAAACGCATGTAAGCGCGACCTTGAATTGTATAAAATGGAGGCCGAGCTAATAACTTGGATTTAAAAATTCGAGTCGTGCATTTGAGGAAAGGGGAGACCGTAAATCAATGCTGGACGTTTTCTCGATAAAAAGAGGCGAGCAATGCTCGGGTGTCGGACATGGACCTGATTAGCATAAGTGAAGTGCCGGTAGCGCTCTCATAATGCAAATCAGATACGGATGATCGGAGGTTTCGCCATTTACGCGGGGTCTTATTTACTCGAGGAAAACACGGTAATTTATTTTCAATACTCATGGGTTTTTGCTTTTCCCCCCGAAATATTATGAAAACACGTGGAGCTAATACTGTACAAATATTGTAAAATTAATATTCTAAAGCAAATATTTTGCAGATATTTCAGACGTCTGATAAGTATTTACAAAATGAAGGACATTCGTTAAATATGATCATATATATAAATGTATGAAGATGTAAGAGAAATATTTTGGTATACCAGGGGAGTCACTCGATTTTCAATTTCTGCCGCAAGGACGGACGTATGAATCTTCGTTTATGAAATTGACAGTCTTTCTTTAAGCCACTCCATTGTGTGGCCACAAAAATTCGAAATCGCCATTAGAGAAGGTTCTGCTCGACGCTGGTAAAACAATGGGAGTCGAGCTCGTGCGAGAGTTCCTTGACAATGGACCGCAATACCACTTGCAAAGGGGTAATTATGTTTACGGGGTGTACTCATGCTTCTGGACTAACTCTATTTGCGGGACCCGGGAAAAATTCGAAAACGTGCCTTTCCAGCCATTTCCTGCAGGAGAAACGAAGCACGTTCCAAAAGCACGGCTCATATTCAGATCTAAAGACATACAATGAACGATTTTCATGTAACTTTTCGCCAAAGTCCCAACAATCAGCTACATCATGATAAGACTAATATAAATGTGGGGTCATTTTAATTTTATTAAAACTTGTTAAGGTTATTTCTTAAGATTGGGCTTTATTTATTTTCTGAGGTTGCGTCTTTTTTATTGCTTCATGTCGGAAGAATAAAAAAGAGGTAGACCACCTTGTTGCAGATATGCGTTTATGTTTCCTGACCGGCTTTATTTTCAGGGAACGATCCCATGAAATATGTCCCCCGTGCATTTATATTTTACTGAACACGTTGCCACTATGCGAGAAAACCGAGGCTCGTTTAAAGAGCACTTTGCTCGCTTTATGATCCACGAACTTCCGGTGTAACGACGTATCGATGGCCACTCGCTCGAATTAGATGCCTCTGCGAAAACCGTTGACTAAACATTTATCCGCTACTCTAAAATTACTCGTACCGGACCCTTGGAGAGGTTAGGAATCATTTTTCAGAGCTGTTCTAGGTGAGCGGAAAAACCAGGAATTTTCCGGGAGTTTCCCCTCCACGATAGGAGTTTGGATTGTCTCGAGTACTTCCTTAATTGTCGTGTAACAACTCGTGTTAAAAACCGGATGTGGACTCACTGGTAAAATCCGTTCGGAGCGGATGTTCGAGATTCGCGTTAATTTTGCCTGTTACAGCCCGATGAGCAATATTCGAAGGGGTCTGCTCTATATTTCAACGGAGAGTAAATAGAATTCAATCGTCCAAAAGCTGAATACTGAAATTAAGGTGGCACGAAACCCTAGAACCAGTCGCTTCGAACGCGACGCTTTTCATTAACGAAATTGCTGAAGAATTAGATTAAAAAATTTTTCTTAAATGTTAAGACATTCCTCAGGTACTCAAGAATCGTGTGCTAAAATTTCAGCCAGTTTTGTGCAATGTCCTTAAAGAAAATGTGTCTTTTTCAAATTAATTGGATCGTCTTAAGGTGATGTGATAGTGGCATGAAATAAGTCTCGTTTATGAGACTTTTCTCCGAACTGGGTGTTTCGAATGATCTGAAACTTTACAATATGAATGTAATGTAAGGACCCATGAAATATGAATTTTTAAAAAATTTGTTTATAGTTATTTAAAAAAATGTGTATATAAAATTAAATTTCGCAGTTGTTAGGACCTTCTTTATTGCCTCCATATTCACATTATAAAGTTTGAAAGGATTCGGTACACCCAGTTCGGAGAAAAGTCTCATGAACGAAACCTCTTCGACAGGACTTAATCGCCTTAATTCTGAGGATTACTTCAAGGATATGAATGCAGTAATGGAAAATCACGGTTAAAGTCGGTGAAAAATCCAGAATTGACGCCGAGAGGGATGTTGAGACCCTTAAAATAAACGGCTTCTTATATTTCAATTGTTAACAATATCCGAAATTCAATGAAGGTACACTTGAGAACAATTGCAAATGCCACGTACCAGCGGACGCTACTTCAGGTCCACAAAAGTTCCCACCGTGTTGCGGCACAAGTCGGGGATCCTGTTTCTGGACTCACCCCCGGATTAAAAAGAACCAAAGTGTGTATACTGAGACCGCAAGTGCACTCGTGGCAAAGCAACCTTTGAAACAAAATGTCACGACCGAACTGTACGCACTTCCGAAAAGAATCCATGCGAATGAGAAACAAAAACCAGAGACCGAGTTCGGTGCACATATGTATATATACATACACACAGTACAGTTCATACATTTGGAACACAGACCAAACTTCTAAATATCGTAAAAAACGAAATAAGAACGATACAATACCTCATAAGCTAACAAGATAAATTAATAACTGGTGAAGTGTGTCTTGATCACCATGACATTATCTGCATCATTATCACGTAAAATTGAGGTGGTACAAAAAAAAATGAAATTTCTTAACAATATAATGCCGCAATACAAAAATAGAGGTTCAATTAAAAAAAAAGTGCAAATGGCTTCATAATGAATCTGGACCCCCCTCGTTAAGAAATTTTTACACGACACTTTTTTTTTTTAATGTAATTTGTTCAATGTATACATCGGTGTCTCACCCTGTATAGTCACAAGGCGCTGGATATATCAATACTGGAGCACACATACATGCAAGTGTTCCTTTTTAAGACCTTTTTAGATAGTCCTGTGCAGTGTTTCCGATAGGTAAAGTGCACCTCACCAGGGGGTGCATTTCAGGATCGTTAAAAGCCAGCATGCAGGCTATATCACGGTCCCACGTGTGCATAAGAGGGTTGAATTTCGGCCGTTACGGAAACGCCACTTTCCCACCGCGTGCGGGCAAAACGCAGGACAGGTGTACGCCGTGAAGGCCACCGTAACGACCATTCCTGATGATTGCTCGACAAGATTTCTCCTTTTTTCAATTCGTACCGCCCAAGAGGATCCGGGATGAAAAGACAGGGCGATGACTCCGAAAAAGTCTGAGAAAGGTAAATCAGCAATTTCCGTAATCCGCTCGGATTGACCTCACTTTTTTGCCGCCAGTTTTTTGGAGGCCCTCCAGCAATCGTCCTGAAGTTGAAAGAAAATATAAAAAAATGGAGAAAAGTCGATCGAAGACGGTCTTAAAAAATTCCGATCTTATTTCTTGGGGTCTAGATTAGACTTATTCGAGCGTCTATAGACATCTGCGATGGTTTATGGCGTCTTTGTCGAAGAGTGGCGCCTTTCCCTCTAGACGCCCGCGACCTCCTCTATTCTTCTTTGGGGAACCGTTACGGGTTCGAAGCGGCTACTTCCGGTGGCTGCGATGTCGATATCCGTTATTCGGTTACTCCTTGACGTTGCCCCCCGATTCGCGGAAGTTGGGAAGTTTAATGTCTCGATCGCGGAAATTCGACGTGCGATGCCCCCGGCGGCCGTTCCGCCATTTCCGGTCGGCGACCCTCAAACCGGAACGAGGAACTGTTAGACCCAGAAGACGGCACCGTGAAGGCGATTGTTGAACTCGCAGGGGTCCGCTCTAGTTGTAGCAACTCATTTCTTTTATTTATCTACCTCGCCACTATAAGCGTATAATCACTCGCCGTGAAACTGTTTTTTTTTATTCGCAGATACCAAGGATTTCATTCAAAATGCGGAGACAAAACACCGAATGGAGGAATTTGGACATCGCGGTAAGACATTACGACTATCTATATTACATACATATTTTTTTATTTTGATATTAAGGTTATTTTTTTAAACGACTTCATTCACCGTGCGTCCTGGATGGTCGATTTTAGACTGACTATCTCTTTCCATATTGGAGTAGGGGGAAGTGAAAAAATTGAAATTGAAATGTTGACTCTGTATGCGAGAGATCGGCCCAGGACCCGAAGCCCTGGCGGTCGTTCCGCCACTTCCGGTCCGCAGTCGGCTAACCGGAACGAGAACCTCGTAGGGCCCGAGGTCACCACCGTGAACACGAGGATTCACTTCGCGGGGGTTCGCCAGGATGTAGTTATAACGTCGCCGACGTCGACGAAGACGATTACCAGCGACCGATATAATTTTCCATACCCTGAGCCGGGTAATGAGGAAAGCGCAGCTGCCGGGGCCGATTTCCGCCATATTGTTTCGTCAAAGAGACCAGCGGAAATGGACGCGGCCCGTCCGATTCACCGAATGAGGTTCCAGGACGACCCCTGACCTCGCCAGTTTACCGACATGTCAATTTCCGATGTCAGAAGATCAGAGCGATCGCAGCAAGATCAGTGACCAGGTGGACCACCGGAAGTTGTCCATGTCCTGTGGCCAGCTCCCCTAGGGCATCGCAGGTCTCCCACCGGGAAGTCCCCAGGACCTTCCCAGTTTTCTACGAAGAGATGCCACCTGAAAATAACCCGCAGGAAATCCTGGAAATCGTCATCCATTTCCTCCCGTCAAGGATAAATAGGCTCTTGATCGTCCTGATCAAGAACCCCCACGTGGGCATATATTTTGCGCTACCTCTTACCTGTACAAGACGATTATATCACACTTCACTACTTATCTAATGATTTAAATCGTTCAATAATTTATTTATAAACTTATTGCGACGCTTGAGTGATCCTTAACGGATCCTGATGGTTCCTTCTATGCCGATCTAACTTTTATGCGATGAGGTGTCTGGGTTGAAAATTTCCTCCGAAAGGAAAGAGAAAAAAGAAAATGGACAATCGTGAGTCATATTCAAGTTCCAAAAATTTGAGTACGCGATGTGTCAATTTACTGTAAATCAAGGCCATCCATCTGGCCGGATTCATCTTTCGTCGTCCTTCGTCCTCCGTAGTTCTTAATTCTTCGTCCTTCGTCATTCTTCATCCGTCGTTCTTCTGCATCCTTCATCCTTCGTCCTTCGTCCTTCTTCGTCTTTCGTCCTTCCGTGGGCACTGCGAAGGTCGCGCTTTCCGTTGGAGCGGCCGCAGGCTCCAAAGGAAAGCGATCCGCAGCTGACTCGACGCGTCGAAGGCGGGTCAGAGCGAGAGGTCGATATATACAGGAAAGGAGCGCAAGAGAGAGGAGACGAGGAGCGAAAATTGAAACTCTACCCTTTGGGCCTAGCACCTGGCAGCATCTGCCCACACGAAACGACCAAACGAAAACCGCCGTTCTCGATATATCCGGAGGGATGTCGGCCGCCATTGTTCTCAAAATGTGCAGACACGGTCAAGAGGACTCTCTGAAAGACCGCGCCTACAAGAGCATCTTCCTCTCTCTAGAAACTGAGCTCGAAAAGTGCATCTAAACAGCGGGACGGATGAAAAGACTCGACTGAGTTGCGCGCCAAATACGGACAATGTCGAGACTCTTTACGCGAACCACCTACTTCGCCATAGGTTTAAAGTGCCTATACACACGTGCGATAAAACTACGTCAATCGATTTCTGCATATTTAACCAAGGTTTGGAATTACAACTAGATTTAATCCCACATTTTTATTATTTTTCCGCGCACTTATCCGCGAAAGCGGTATGAATCGCTGTTCATAATGGATACGAAAATCGTTTCCTCGCGTTCTTCGGTTTTTTTTTTTCTTCATGTAATATCGAGAAATGTGCCCAGGGACCAGCTTTCCCGTTTGCTTTTCCCTCGCGACAGTTTCCCCTTACAATGGCGCTTTCAGTCGTGTGTCAACCCTTTGAAACCTGGCTTTTCAGATCGCGCAGAATCCGCAGAAAGAGCCGGAGGGAAGAGGGACTCGCATTTGGAACTTCGAGATGGATGCAGCTCGGAGTCGACGTCGGTTCCTATTTCTAGGGAAGAAAGAAAGGGTGGATGGTGGGAGGCTGGAATGGTCCTCGACCAGCTGCTTCAGATGCATATCGGGCCGAAAATTTTCCTGCTTCTTTACCTGACTTTCCCAACTCGACTTTCACCTCGGCAAATGCACTCTCGAGGATCCCGAATCGATGGCAAGTCGATCGAGAATCGTCCTCCTCTTATTTATTTTTCGACCGTCTCGTTTAGAATGGCTGACAATTTTCGACGAACCAGTCCTTATCGGAGGCGGCAACCGACCCAATAAAGAACAGGAGTATCCGAGGATCTTGTGCAGCTGCACGAAGGCGAGAATGCATCCAACGATCCAACGAACTCTGTTACCAACCGCTTCGAAGCTGACCAAGTGCTCCTCTTTGATTATATATATTCCGGACGTTCCTTTCATGTATACATGTACGTATACACCAGCTCTCATATACGTTAGGATAGCTCCTGGACTGCAGAAAACGGCGACAGCGTAACCACTTTTTTCACTTATCATGAAACTTCTTTATAATTGTACTAGTTTCTAAGTCACGACCAGTGATTTACTAATTAAGGGATTTCAAAATTCCTGATATGAGCGAATTATATGTATACCTATGTGTGCGGATGGATGTGTATCTGCAAGTAGAAAAAATCGAGGTACTTAAAAGAAGTATAGCCGGATGTTGGAAAGGGAAAGTCCTTAAAAAAAATGAAAATAAGCCGCGACTCCGTATCCTTTGTTTCCGTAATGGCGATCCGGCGAGAACTTTCTCACAATTTCGAGAACCAAGTACTGTTGCCAACCTAACCGAGTGCACCCAGTTGCACGGGTTAACGCGTAGTTGCGGGTAATTGCGCGGCTTTACCCACACCGTGAAAATTGTGCGTCCAGGCCCAGGGGAAGAGCGTTTAACACAGGATGTCCTCCATTTTGTGTCGTCCTAAGTACGTGCACGACAACCGCGTCCTGTCAGAAATAATTATTTGCGACCGCAAACGCGAGCTCGATCGAATCGTGTGTCCAGCGAATCAAACCGAATGCACAAAGACCCACCCCCGCCTTAATCCGCCATAAAAAATATTTAAAAAAATGGAAACCAACTTGTTTATTTTTTTTTTAGGATCTTTAATCTAGAGAGGGATGCTGGGGATTCCAGAGGGAAGATTTCTGGACCGGCGACGTCAGTCCTGCTGATCCTGCAGATCCCGAAAAGCGGCGGATGCACCTTCAGGATCGCCGTTAAATTTCCCCCATGACGAACAGCTGTTCGCTCCCACTACATGGGGCCCTCTTCGGGGTCTTTACCTGAAGAGGAATCGCGTAGGAGGATCCCCATGGGAGAGGTAGAGCAGCTGAATCCAGGAACACTTTTGCTCACTCCCCCTCGCCTCCTGGACGATCTCTTCGCGGGAGAGGGGCCGATCGATTTGGAATCGATTTTCACGATCGTTAAACACTGATCGATCGGGCGGAGAATCCTTGATGGAGAGACATGGAGGCGGCAAGATGAAAGAAAGTTGCGCTTCGAGGTGTATCTTCGCAGTGCCTTTATCATACTCCCTCAATAACCCCATCTAAATTTCGCCTTAAATTTATTTACAAGCAAATCAATTCACTTTTAACGACACACTCAACCCGGCAATACCCTCCACCCTGGTCTCTCTCCACACCTTTTATTAATATAATTTCCCCACCCCGTTCATTAATTTTATCTGGGTCCTAAAATGCATAAGCTTCCCTGAAATTCTTTATTTTCATGAATGGTGAAGAAGTTGGTCGGTACCGATTTTTAAGAATAATCTCCTCACACAATGGAGAGTTTTACCGTCACTGGAAATTAATTCAACATGCATCGGGGAATCCGGAGGACTTAAAGGGCGCTTCCTCGAGTTCTTCGCCGGTTCCTGAAGAAGTTCCCGCCAATTTGGCCGGCGGGAGCCCGAGGCTGTAACGGCCGTTTCGAAGGAACAAAAGTGGCAGGTGCAACCCTGGCCAGACTTCATTAAACGCAATCCCATCTGCGTCCCTGTGCTTCCGGTGCGCCTCTTCGACATTCCTCGGAGAGGCGGAAGAAATGCCTCCAGAAACTCCAAAAGCGAGCCGAGCTCTGCGGCGCCGAATAAAGGATGCGAAACAATCGCGCGCGCCCTGATTCGACTTGAAAGAAAAAAAATAAAAAATAAAAGAAGACGGCAGGAAGCAACGAGCCACTCTTAGTCTTCTTCTTCCGGGCTGGAAAACGGTCCTTCTCGGGATAGGAGGAAAACAAAAAATGGGATATCTTCTTGGCGGGCACAAAATGGCTTCCGAGGACGCGGATTGAGTCGCGTGGCCATCCCTCGAAGACGCGTGCCTCGTTTTTTTCCCAACTCCTGGTGGGAGGAACACGTGGACCTTGGAAATTCATCGAGTCACCGATCTGCCTCATCGAGAGGCGTGAATACCTTCAAGGTACGAAAAGGGCGGACTCGGGAACTTTGAAACCTCTCGCTTGGAATTCCCTCCTCTTCGACTCTGCCTCGGATATATTCCGTTAATAAAATTCTGGACTTTTCTACACTTACGAGGGCCTAGTAACCTAGCAAATAAGCTGATAAGTTACTTAATAAATTAACCGATTAATAAATAATAAAAAAAATAGGTGCGTCATAGCCGCCTTGTGTAGTCAAGAAGCATTGTCACAGGATACACGATAAGATTGCTGAATTTCCTACAGGACTTTGCGAAGGACAAACAAATTATTTCTACACTTACGAAGACTTAGTGAACCAGGAGATAAGCTGATAAATAAATAAATCATTTACATTAAGGAATAAATAAAAATACAGTCAAAGTGTCATGGTCGTCCTGGGCAGCCAAGGGGTCCTTGAACATACGAGCTGCGGGGTACACTCGCATTTAATTCACTTCTGATCTGAAATTTAAATGTTTCGATTGTCATTACAGGTAGGTAGATGATCTTCGATTATCTGGAATTAAGTCCTCGCCGGATTGTACGAAGATTGACCAAGTAAGGAATATTTCCACCACTGCGATAACACGGTTCCCGTTCCCATGGTCGAAGGAAGAGGTTGAAACAACAGAGAGGGTCCTGAAAATCCCTCCAGGAGAAGGATGCGATACTTTTACGATAGGATAACCGTAAAACCTCCTGGCCAATCACGGCAATCGTAATCCGACTGCGAAATCTTCGCTTCGACGAAAAGTCGACCCGAGTCGGTCATTGTCGAGAAAGAGGGCTGAGAAGGTTCCCTGGAAAAGTCAAAAGTCGACAAAGGACCTCGTATTAAGGACTGTCATTATCCTAGAGGTGGTCGGTAAGACGAAAGCGAAGTGCACTTGCCATCCCCGGCCCCGTTGATGCCCATTTTCCAAGGAAGGTTGCATATGCACTAGGCCCTGCATTATTCCCTGCGATCCGTCTATAAGGCATAATGGGCCCGGACCTTTAAACTTTAAAGGGTCTGCAGGTCGCCCTCCTGGACGCGAACAGCTGACGAGGCCCCCGAAGGAGCAGGAACACCTTTCGGGAAACTCGTTTTGGAAAATGCAGAAGGTCTTTGGGTAACCCAAAATAGAAGGAACATGCTGCCTCTTGTTCAAGGAACCGGTGGAACTTTACCACCGAGCTTATGGCGACGCTCTTTCAAATTACCATATTTTTTCATTTTTATCTTTCTAAATCAACATTATCACTTTCATTTCCGCGAAATTGGGGAACTTATACCACCGAGGCATAAAACATTAAATTAAGCAATGAAATATTTTGTTAATTCAAGGAATGATAATTTGCCTCGAATAAACCCATTTAAATCGTTGCATCCTATTTATTCCAGTCTACTTGACACTAGTAATTATTCTCTATTTTAAAATATTTCTTGGTCCAAGGACACTTTTTTTTTCTCGCGGTAAAAATGGACGTATTGCACTTCTCGGGGAGAGTTTTGGTACAGGGCAATAGCGTTCCCAGAGGAAATGATGCACGTGGTGCATGCCTGCTGCAAGACGTGTTCATTAAACTGACGACGTTAATCGAGAGTGAGCCGGTCGTGAAATATGGGCTTTTTGGTGCGCCATGTGCCGGAAGAACCCAATGGAACTGATACCCCGGAGGTTCCCGATGGGTCCTCTTGATATATCCACTTCTACGTGCGAGGATGCCCATGACAGCGACAGCTACATCCCTAATAACATCAGCCCTTCCGATAACGAGATTCATGCACATGGGAGATTTTCATTCAGCTGTGAACGCTGCATTTAAACGGCTCCAATTTTATTTTCCATGCTTTATTTAACTACCAAAGGAAAATTGTGGTAAAACGTTAAACCAGCGTTTAAGTCCCTCACTATATTTTATTTTCAAGGGAAAAAGTGAAGTGAAACGTTGGAGAGTAAAAACAAAAATTCAATCAGTTAACAGGGTACCGGAACGTTGAAATTATATGAAATTGGATGAACGCAGGCCAAAGCTCCTAATAATTATCGATCGGGCTTCGAGATATCGATGAAACTGCCGAAGCGAAGCTAATGCATGGGAAGCGCGAATAATCGTGAGAAAAGCCTCCGGGCAGGGATAATGGGAATGGAATAAATTTTCCGAAATCGAGGGCAGTTTACCAATTAATGGATCTTTTTTTAGGGGAAGCAGGACTGGAAATCGAGCCCAGGCAGATGCGAGGTGACTGGAAAGAGTGTCCATGTAATTGGCAGCTGCTTTCAGTGGTAAAAGCCAGTCATGGACCTCCGCTCTTTTGTTCGTTCTCTTTCCACGGTGGGTCCTGCGCAATGACAGCAAGTACCTCTGAAAATCCAGAAACGGGTACCTGGTACCAATCCTGCTGGACAATTCCCACTCCAGGAACGCTGGGAGAGTCGAAGAGGTGCAAAACAGTCCCATAATATTTTACGGTTTTCCGCAGAACCGATTCGCAGACCCCTCGGTGTGGGAGGTAACTCTTGTTCCCGGAAACTGGAATGAAAGATGGAAGAAATCGACCGGGATGACGGGCCAAGACCATGTAAATGCACAAATGCATTCAGTTGCATCAAATTTTATTCAGGGGATTTTCCTCGAAAATAATTCCATGTCAAGTAAAATTGCCGAGAAGATGGCGACGAAATTATCCGAAGCGCCAGAGAATATAATATTAATTAGCACTTCGTTTCGTTGCGAGAAATAAATGTCTGGGTTTTTGTAATTCCCTCCCCCGAATTTCTGCCAACCCAACAGAATATTTCGCGTGGGAGAATTTGTTTGCGGTCTCAATTACCGAAAGAGGGGGCCAGGACCGAAATTGCGACAATAAATTAGATGGCGGCTCTCAGGGCCGTTCACACGGTAGAACAGATGGTGCGGAAAATGCGAATGTTTAATGGCTAAAGGGATAATTAACATGCGTGCTCGCCTCCCTAATCAGTTTCTCTTGGCACGGTTTATCGGCCTTTTTGTTCCATCTGGGTTACACGACCCCACCGATCGATGGAACTCCGTTTAAATTGCGACATGAATTTATTCGGAAACTCGCCCTGCACAGTTCACACGGTTCTCCAGATGGCGCGATAAACGTTACGTTTAACCATTAACAGGATAATCGGTTAGGCGTGTCCATGGAAAGGGAGGAAAGAGAGAAAAAGGCGTTTCAAAGAATTCACTGAAATATCCCCAATTTAATCTGATTAGACGCATGAAAATTCATGATTTTCTCTTCCCTCGTCGGATTTCATTTGTCACTCGATAATGTTTTTCAAATTTTCAAGGAATTACTGAAGCTGGATTTCTTTGCTTCTTCTCGCGGCAGATTAAGATGCAGATGACGAAAATGGCGACGATCAGGGCAGACCCTCCGATAATGGCGGCGATGTCCAATTTAGCTTCTACGTGACAATGCTCCTCTGTAAAGAAAATCCTAAGTGTAATTACGGTATTTCTGTCATTCTTTTTCATTGCAAACTTCATTTGAAAGGCTCACCTAGGGCGTTCCCTGAAATAGTTGAAGGCGATAAATGAACAATGCTTTCGGTCGTTGTCGAAATCGATGTCGAAGCTGCAGAATTGTCTCTTATGATGAACGAGAGGAGATTCTGCTTCGTTGAGGAAGAAATTATGTCGTCGAGCATTTCCCCAGGTGGAAATGTGGTTTCCCTCAATCCTGACATGTATATCGGCTTTTCAAGGATGTGCAATTCCGTTGTTATTTCCGGTCTCACGAGTCCTGTTGTGCCACTCAGCTCTTCGGTTACAAATCCCATTGTTGAAGATGCGTCCAGAAATTCGGTCACCTCGATTAATTTCTCAAATGAAGTTGAAGACATCTGACCAGTGTCTGAAGTCTCGGAACTCCTTTCTGGAGACGTTGAAAAATCCCCATTGTCGGGTACAAGTTCTGTCAGTAATGAATTTCCTAGATTTTCTGTTACTTCCGGGAAACTGTAAACGGTTTCCGTCGTCAATGTCGGATCTATTTCCGTAAAAGTCGGATTTTGCTGAATCAAACCATTCGCCGCCATCCTTTCCACGGATTCTAATTCTTCCATAAATCTCTCTAGCATTTCGCTACTCACAAACACATCTGCGATTTGATTAACGAGGAGTGAAGGTTCCGTCATTTCCATAAGAGACATGCTTTCTTCCGTTATTTCTTCAGGCACTTCCGCGGCCATTGTTGTCGATTCTCTCAACGTAGTCGACATCGAATTAGAATCCTTATTAAATAATCCACTCGCCGCCAGCCGAGGTGACTTTCCCTCGATTTTCGGGAAAGCTATTTCCCCAGGGGACGAATATTTTAATTCTAACCTCATCGGAGGCCTCAGAATATCATTCAATTCTGGGTCGAAGCCCTCTCCAGGAATTATCCATAAATCATCATCTCTCTCTGCATCACCTAAAACTCGGACAAAATTAATTTATCAATTATGCCCTCGGTATATGAAAACACACCATAGACAAAAAATGAAAAATTACCCATGCCTACCTTTCACCAAAAAGAGCGTCAGGACGAAAATCATAATTTTCCTCGTCATTCTGCCGGCTATCTTTTTTACTCCGAATCCAAATACAACAATCTAGTCGTTATTTCCTTCCGGTGACATTTTCAAGCCCGTCCTCATTTTCTTCCAAAATGGCGCGATCCGAAGTGCACTCTCTCTGCAAATCGACACTTGGTTACTGACCAGCAACGAGTCCACCTCCTTCACCGACATTTCCAAAATCCGCGTCGTCATCAATAACGAAACTTGTCCACGACATGTCGCTCGTGCATACTCTGGCTTACGCACTCGTTTTAAGTTTACGAATTCACCGAGGGAAGGAAAACAAACTTCGGCAAACTTAATGAAACATCACACTGCTTGTGTTTCATTCCCACACAGAATTCTTTCCATTTCCTTGTTTCTCTCTTTCGCAGAATCTCCACAGGGAAAAAATCCTCCTTGAAGATGAATTCCAGATCGAAAGAAAATCCAGATAAACATCGAGAAAAATATCCTAGAAAAGAAGTAATAAAAATGAAAAACCCACTGCTTGGTATTCAATTTTCCTATAAAGATGTTTTCATTTCCCTGTTTTTTTTTTTTTTTTTTTTCATAGCCCCTTTATAGGGAAGTGTATCAATCCGATATGGACTTCCCCTAGAAGGGGGATCCTAAGGCGAGGAAAAATCTCGGTATTTCCTGAGACAGGACGAACACGTGGTCGCAATCTGTCATCATCACCTGTGCTCTACTTAGCCTCCATTACATGGCGCACATGGCAACTCGTACTTGGCATTGCTCTTAATAATTCCCTACGTAGGTACCGGTAAGCACACACTCACTTCCTGTCTGTGCCCCTTTCACGGTGTTTATTCACCAATTAAGGCTCATGATCAGTGCGTGGATCGCTTTATCGTGCACGAGCGGAAACATCCGATCGTCGCTCGGCCTTCGTGGCCATCAAAATCTGCGCGGATTAAATTTAATCGAGAAAAAAAGATGGCGGAACTTTTCACGTCCACCGAGGCGGTATCATTAAACCGCCCACGTCGGTGTGGCATTACCTCGTCGGCGTGTAATCAGGAAAGTAATGTTTCCCGGATCAACCCCTTCATGTCTGCGGGGGTTGCGGTTTCCACCCCATAATTTCGGTCGGCTCGGAACATAGGAAACGGTTGTGCACACGCAGGGGCGGAACGTGGACATATTATCTGGACAGCTTTTTGTGGTCTCATTGTTATCGACTGTCGCAGCTGCCTGTAATCACCGGCTTTATCGGTACCTTCAATTAGAAACGAGCCCCGACTCCATGAGCCCACGCGATTGATTTTCATTCAATTAATCTCGTCCTATGAAATTCATTTATGAGGTACATGAACATCGGTCATATGAATTGAGACACTCGATGAAATTGTATTCTTTAGGATTGGAGATATCCCGGCAAGGGGAAATTCCTCCATTTTGAATGTGACAAAATATTTTATCCGATTGGCTGAAAGCTCGCTTTGGAAACTGTTTTATCGTGGCGAGATGAAATCCCAGATGGACCGATAAGGTTTCGAAAATCATTGCTGGAGATCGGGATCTCCTGCGCAACGCCCGTTTGCGCTGCTTTGTGGATATCCGCTCGTCCGTTAACGTCGAAGGGGTTTGCAAACCCCAACGATCGCCGGCAGATGGTCGATTAACTAAAATCGATCGAGGGCCTGATCGATCGAAATCTTGACGGTCTACACGCGTAATCGGGGCCTCGTGACCAAAAAGAGAAGCGTTAGACCAGCGAACTCTTTCTCAACTGGACCGGAAAGACTCTTTCACGATTTAATCGACTCGACTTCCGACAAGCTGCGGTCAATATTTTCTAAGTTAGTATTCGTTAACGGGGATGAAATCGAGAGAAAAAATAAATTCAGCATAATGAAGTTAAATTAAAATTAAAATCCCGGTGCTAGCAGCAGTTGTTCAATTTGAGGAGGTCGATGTTCCCCCTGATGGGAGGATTTCAGAAGACAAGAGTGGTGAAATATATCCACCCCTTAGGAAATGACTGTCCATTTGTAGCTCCCGATTCATGGTTCTCGATTCGAAGGGGGTCCCATAACGCCATTTCCTCTTCCCCTGACAAAAGAATCGTAAAGAGTCACCCGGCCCTGACGTGCACCCCCGCAAAGCCGATTTTTCCTCGGGGGCGGTTTGCCTCAAATGACAGAAATGACCGTTCGTCGCAATTGTTCATTCGGCCATTTCCCGCCCAGCTGCCGAATTTCGAGTCTTTGGCAAACTGCACTGCACTTTACGACCAGACACCATGAATCCTGCCGAGGCTTTGCAACGTCGAATGACGGGTCCCGCGACCGGAAATTGCGGTACCAAAACCCTCCTTCTCGAAACCGTTTTCCAAGACCGATTGCTTTTCCATTACTCCGGGGAAATTCCTTGCTGAATTATGTGCGGACCGTTCCTGCCACTTTGTAGTTTATTACGGCACCGCTCGTACATTTTAAGATAATCTCACTTGACCGTACGAGATGGCAATTTATCATTTCTTATGCATTAATTCATCTATCAGTTTATTTACTGAACCCTCTTAAACGGTGCAACGAATTTATTTGTAGGTTCGTTTTTGAAAAATCAGAGAAACTTCACCATTCATTTCAAATTTCTGAAACTTTAACACGTGGTTACGAAGGCCATAAGGAAGAACGCGATGCACGTGAAATTTCATTTTTGGAAAAAAATAATGCTTTTTTTTCGTTCTTGTCCGAGATAAATACAACATTTTTGTCGAAAAATCAAATTTCACGAGCATCGCGTTCTTCCTTAGGTCCTCTATAATCTTGCGATGAAATGTCAAATGATTCGGTGTACCCAATTTAAAAAAAAGTTTTATAAATATTTTGATTTTTTGGTACGTATATATGACACTTTCGTATCACCTTAAGACCCTCGTAAAGGGTGCAACGAATTCATTCGTAGGGTCGTTTTTGAATAATTAGAGAAATTACACGGAATGTTCGGAAATATATGAAAAATGGGGTACCTTATCGCGAGTACCCGAAGTACCGAGCATCTTTACCGAGGGTATCGACATGGGACACAAGACCACACATGGGATCGCAGCTTGTAGCTCAGCGAACGCGAGTAGGCGAGCGTGTCAAGTTTCCCCGGTGTCATCTGCCCTCCGTACATCGCGACACATTCGGGGATAAATTCTACACGTCGATATCGTGTTTCCTCGAATTCGGACCGCACAGGCTCCGCAATCGATCCGAAGCCTCGATCGAAAGGACTCCCTTCGAGAATAGGATCCCCGCCCGGAAGTGTCCGCCCGAGTGGGTCCACATGCCCCGGAAATTTTACCTTCGGATCACCCCGAGAAGGTCCGGAAATCTGTCGAAACGATTCCGAGGGAAACGACCCCCTCGGAAATCAGGCCGAATAAATGAAGACTGATTTGCATACCAGCCCAGATTTGTCGGATTCCCACGTGCGCGGGGGCAGTGCAACATTTTCCCCGGGCCGTTCTCATGGGGCCCCATAAGCTCGATTAATAATGCATGTCCTCCGTTTCCCTTTCGCATTGACCGTTTCGAGCGTGACAACCCGTTCGCTGAAACGGCAATTTTGTTTCCTGCACTTTTTATATATATATTTCACAGATTTATGGCCTTTCTTCAGAAAATTGTATCCTTGGAGATCGCAATCGCAGGTCGTCGGGATTTTTTTATGGGTCCTCATGGGTTCAGGGATTCTTCATTTTTTTATTGGCGACTTACCTGGAAGGGCTATTAATGCAAATTTGTATTGTGATTTGTTTTAGTGGAGTATGTTCCTTTTGGAAATTTATAAAAATCGTTAGAAAAGGGTTAACACGTGAGAATTTTTGTTGGGCTCTGGAATTTCTTAGGATTCACCTGGAGGGACCGTTAACGCATGCAAATTTCCAAGGCGGAAGTGACGTTTCTACTCTTCGGCGTCCCGCTTCTCGCTTCCTCGACGTGCACGTGTGCGCCCTCTCCTCTCAATACGGCCCAGGGAAAGTAAAGGTTTTAAGACCGTTTATGAATGAAAGCCAAGCACCGTGTAATCACGATGATACACCATTGGGTACGTAGCGGCACGTCGCGCGTATACCCGCGTCGTTCCTACAAGGTGGAATTAATAGAGGGTCCGAGTGCGGCCAACGTGCAAATTTATTTATGCGATGTGTAGCCGACCGTCATTCCTCTTCCTCTCCGCGGAGGGTTCCTTCCGGTTCGAACCCCCCAAAATCTGACGCTGAATCCGTTTCTCAACGACCAAAATCCGAGTATTCACTCAGGAAATCATGAATTGTAACACTCGGTATCAGGTGGAAATCGGATATCACCAAATCACTGTCACAATTTTAAGGCCGAACGTCACTTGTTACCGAATCACATTGTTACAATCATGGATTTAACATTCAATGTCAGGTGGAAATCAGGACATCACCAAATCACTGTCACAATTTTAAGGCCGAACGTCACTTGTTATCGAATCACATTATTACAACCATGGATTTAACATTCGATATCAGGTGAAAATCGGATATCCCCAAATCACTGTCACAATTTTAAGGCCGAACGTCACTTGTTATCGAATCACATTATTACAACCATGGATTTAACATTCGATATCAGGTGAAAATCGGATATCCCCAAATCACTGTCACAATTTTAAGGCCGAACGTCACTTGTTATCGAATCACATTATTACAACCATGGATTTAACATTCAATATCAGGTGGAAATCAGCTGGAAATGGGATATCACCAAATCAGTCACAATTTTAAGGCCGAACGTCATTTGTTATCGAATCACATTGTTACAATCATGGATTGTAACACTCGATATCAGGTGAAAATCTGATATCACCAAATCACTGTCACAATTTTAAGGCCGAACGTCACTTGTTATCGAATCACATTATTACAATCATGGATTGTAACACTCGATATCAGGTGGAAATCGGATATCACCAAATCACTGTCACAATTTTAAGGCCAAACGTCATTTGTTATCTAATCACATTATTACAACCATGGTTTATAACACTCGATTTCAGGTGGAAATCAGCTGGAAATCGGACATCACCAAATCACTGTCACAATTTCAAGGCCGAACATCCCTTGTTACCGAATCACATTGTTCTTTATCACACGAAATCAAAGGATTCTTTATACTTTAAACGTTAAGAACGACTGTATTTTACGAGAAATAAGGTGTAACATTGCGCACAAAATACAGTATTTTACAGGAGATCGTGTTTAATATTATGCAAAAAATATTATTTTACAAAAATGTCCGCGAGGGGCGATTAAAAGTCTCTTTCTTGTGTTACCCCCTGAAGGGAAATGTTGGGGAAAAAGAAAAGGCTAACGCCCTCTGGAGGGTCAGAAAGTCGGATAAGAAATTATGGTAATATCGGCCGCGGCTCTCTTCTGGGCCGCACCTGCGGGGCCGCGTTTTCCGCCAGGCGTACGCGCGGAACGGCCGCGCCATTTCCCTTCGAGACTCGGCTTCACCGGCGGAATTTATGCCCCGTAAAGCGACGCTCTCGTTTTCTTTCTGACAACATCCTCGTGTTCACACAACGGAAACTTTCCGCCACCCTGGTTTCCGGAAAAATCAGCTCGGAATTGTGCCCGAATACTTTCAAACACTGCCTCTTAACTGTTTAAAATGGCGATAACATTATTTCCTTATCAGGGAATTTATTTGTCGATTTATTTATCAACTTATTAACGAATTCACTAAACCTCCGAGACCAGTGACAATTTCCTCCGACGGTTCGTTTGTTATGAAATTTCTGGATTTCATGAAATGTCCCGAAATATATAATACGCGAGGTTCAAACATATCCTTAAAAATACATAAACACGTCCATTTTGCAGATGACCCTCAAATTTCCGAGGAAGAACATCTCGAATTTTCGGTAGTCGATGAAACCTCGTCGAGCACTTCCGTCGTGAGCACTTCCGGATGTGACACCCAATTGATCGGCACGTGGTTCGACATCGACGGGCTTCTAACGTGCAGAAAGAAGAAAAAAGAAAAAGAAAAAGAGCTGCGATGTCCTTTACATATTTTTTTAACCGCCGGAGCGTCACATTGGGTCGCCATTTTTTTCCAATCTCTCCTTCGCCCGATATAAAGCAGCCTCATTGTTGGGGGTAAACAAGGCTTATCATTTCACGGCCTACTTCTTTCAGCCTTGCCGCAATCTATCGCGGTCAGCTAGGGCCGGAGATATTGCTATTGTGCGTGGATCAAGTCGGAAGAGAATCGTTTCTCGCCTTTGTATCCAGGTTAAAGTGCAGGAAGTGCTTCCTCCACTTCCGGCGGTTGCGGCGCTTCCCGTCCGCCCACGCGACCCGATCGAATGGCTATCATGAATTCGAAGACGACACGAGTTCCTTGCACATGGTTAGTCGATAAGATAGGCCGGAAAGTCCGTTGAAGATCTAAGGTGATAAGTCCGGCCGACATGGCCACGGTCGTCCTTAAAATGGCGTCTTCGTCCCCCGGGTCTTCCTGCAACGTCGGCTCATTAGTTCCATGCTGGGGGCACATAAACCATATGGCTCGCGCTAGCGTCGAAAACCTATCGAGTTTTCGAAATTTAAACTTGCCACGCACCGCCGAGCACAATTCGCCCTCGTGAGGCTTCTTAAGAAACGCCGTTTACCTCGCGCGTCGCTGAGTTTGAACTCCGCGTCGCGGAAGGTCCTAGAAGAGACGCCATTTTGAAAAGGCTCCAGCGACGCGACATCCATAAAAATTAAAACTTCAGTTATTAATTGGCTATATAACCAACGCGAGTAGCCGAGAACCTATCGAAACTTAATTTTGGCTCCTATCGAGCACCGGTACCGAAAACGACGCCATCTTGAAATGGTCCGACTACGGAAGCACCGACTTTAAATATGAATTATTTCCCATATTAATTGCCGTGCGTACCGGAAACTCAGTTTCCTAAATGTTAATTTGGAGATGTCTGTAAGGATTACTTATTTCTTTTATCAGTCACCATAAGTATGCTATCTTTTTAGATGGGATTCTCTTCCGCCCCCGAAACACAGGAATCGCTTTTACGCCCAGCTGCGTCCGACCAGACACTCCTCCACCTTGACTTTGACATTAAGGATGGTTCTCGTCTTGAGGTATGTGCTCGTAAACTTCGGCCTTGGTTTTGTTTCCATCTTCCACTCGTTGCCCCGTAATCCACACAGCGATAAAGCAATGGCGGAGCTGTCGGCAAAGAAAGCGTCCGCGAATCCAAGATGGCCGCTCCCGTGCAGCTCGTTGCGGGATTAAATCCCATATATGCAAAGATAATACATATAAAAACCATAAGAGGCTTTCAGTTAGCAAAGTTTTCAATTTTTATCGTTTCATTTGATCCGGTAAATTATAAGTTATCGAATAATTAATAACCGGATAAGTAGCCGTGAAGTCTCGATCGCGCATTTTCGATGCAGTCTTATGGGGCCTGAAGGGGACCCGAGGACGATTTCGGCGTGAAAATATGGGGCCCTTAGGTCCCGTCACGTGCACATTAATCACGGAAAACGTGCGGCGTGTCGCGTGCTTAAAACCCACCCTCTTCCTTGGGGCGCGTTCCCATGTGCGTGGACTTCCTGCCAGAGGAAGTCGACGGTTCCTTCAAGGGTGTCAAATGGAAAAACGTGGGACCCGATGTCGGAAGAGAAATACGGAAAAATCCCAGCTGCAGGGCCCAGGACACGAATGAAACGAGCCTAAATTAATCCCTAACGACGCGCCTCGCGATTATATCAATGGCGTCCCTGACTCTCCGATACTCGTCGAGATTAACAAAACCGGCGGCCGGTGTTTCCAGGGGAAGTCGATTTTTTAAGTAAATATCCCGGCGATAGAATCGACACAATTCGTTACTTCTCGAAAAAGGACTCGCGTGGGTTTGGGGAGAAAAAAAGAACACTGCAACGTTTAAATAGAGTTTCTATTTTTTTTTCTATACAGCTGATAATGGCCGTTGTACGCGATTACACTTTTAGGTATTATATGCAGCTTGCTTAGCAGTTCCGAAATTCGAGTTTGCAGCCACTACTGCATTGTGCATTGTTGCTGTGCACCTGCACTTTACGATGCTCAAACGGAAGGAGCCTTTGCACGCGTGCTTCACCTGTGCTTTTTCGCGCTTTAATAAATACACCATGACCGGAACTACAGTGACATGGAGACTCCTTCGAATGGAAGTCCTTAGTCGTGAATACGACTTGACTGAATTACTGGAAAATATATAGAAAAATGAGAATCATTGTTTATTACATTTTTACTTTATGAATATATGACTTTGCAGCATCTAGATTGTTCGTTTAAATATCTATCATTTTCTGATAGACCGAGATAATATGCAAGGCATCTGCTTTATCGGCGCGGTTGCTACTCAAGGCATCGTCAGCTGGCGACACCTCGCGGCGCCCTCTGGAAACATTTCCACATTCCCAATTCTCGGTAAAGCTGGTTCCTCTGCTCCATCTCGAGGTAACTTGAAATAAAAAGTGAGAACTTATCCTACACTCCGCGAGATGCTGCTCTCTGTCTACCGACAGTTATCAATTGCAAAGGAAACCGTGATTGATACAAATCGTTATTTCAAATCCCATAATAAATGTGTTAGACATAGGATGTGTTCAAGCTAGTATTTTCATGAAATAGTTGAATCTTGTTTAGAAATTCCGGACAAATTAGTAAGGATTTGTCTCCCTTTATCGATGGAGTCATGTCCTTGCTAATCTAGTTACTAATCTAAAAAAATCACAGGCGTGTCGGATTTTGACTCATTTAGGGAACTTCGGTTTTCCTGGAATCGAACGGACAAAGTTCACTCAGTGACCCCTTCGTTCCCGGAATAATTCACGGACAACTTCAGCTCGCAAATTGATGATTCTCCTTCAGAAGGAAAGCAAACTAGCAAAGTGGGCGTACTTCGAGACCACGAAATGAGGAAAAAAGCGATTTCAGAGCGGCTTTCCGCCTTCATCTCCGTTTTGTGGCCAGCAATCGGTACCGATTCTCGCGCACGCGGGAGACAATGCAGTCACGACGTCGGCCCTGTTGTATAATCCGAAACGCATCGGTACCTTCAGCACGGCTTTCCGTGTCGAAAGTGCCCCACGGTACACGAGGCGGAGAAAGTCGAGCCTGCCGGCTCTCGAGCCAAACGGCAAGAATAACGCCGGCCGCTGCGGAATCTCGAAGATCGATCGACGATCGTCGCTCGCCATCGACCGACCAATTTTTAATGGGCCATTAAGCCACTTAGAAATGATTTCCAGTAAACTGGAAGTGGTTTCCACCTTACCCGAGGTTCTCGTCATTTTTCGTGTTCCACGATACCGAGCGAAGGCAGCGAAATGATGGAAAGTCAATCCTGAAGCCCCTTAAGGATGGAAGGGAACAGCGATCGAATCCACCCGAGGCTATTCCATGGACTTTCCCTGCCCTCGACTGGACTATATTCGGAAATTAATACCGATTCACGAATTAATGCGCACGGCTTGCCGGCGTCCCATCCAATACGGGAAGTCAGATCGATGCGGCATTAAAGATTACTCGAGCGGCCGCGACGAAGAGGTGGACTTGTAGGAACGTACGACATAATGGAAGGTTTCCGCCCGCGAGAGGCACCCCTCGTGTATTTCCGTACCATCGGTACGTTTCCCTACGAGGGGCGATACGAGCCGAGTTATTTTTTTCGGCCGTTATCTTTTTCCTTCCGCGGCGCGCAAAATTTCATTTCGCTTCCGCGGCTCGCATCGAAGTCAAGGTGGGAGCCGGGTGGAAGTTGGATTTCCAAGAGAGCCCGCGTTGAATTTATCACGCGGTGCTATTTGCATGGGAAATCAATAATCGATATCCCAGGCGTATCCGCCTATCCGCACCTCTGGCCATACGTTTGCCAGGATGTAGGTATCAACGTTAGGCGCGTGCACCAGAGCGCGCGGGAAAACACCCTTCGGATGGGTGATATTTCCCGAGAATTTCGCGATTTGTCTCCCAGATCGATATCGCAAACCGTATTGCGCGGGGACTAGGTAAGGAACAAGCTAAAACACTTGCTTCGATATTTATTAATTCGATACAAAATATAGAAGTAACCGCGATTACAAGAAACATGTTTTATTGAAAGGACACGTCTATCGCGTAAGACAGCTGTTGACTGATTGCCTTGGATTGCCTGTTTTTGACAGTCTCCTAGACGTTGCCAGGGGTTGCCGAAATGCCTAATATTAGATATTCTGAGGAGAAGCGTGTACATGGTGTGCAGTATATTACGATCTCTTGATATACGTACAGCAGATACGACGATAGGCTCGGGACTCTTCGCTACTGGCACTTCTTGACCACCTAAAATATCAAATCCGTCGGATTATAGATACTTACGTGACGCCGAGGAGACCCCGTCCTCCCCCGACGACGGCCGCGACGCGACTGGGCCAGATGCGGGCCGCGGAGTGGGGCAGCACGGCGAGGCGTCGGAGTCGTTCGCGCCCCTGGACAACTCTTTATTCAGAGCGTGCGGGGCGAGCGATTACGGGAGGAAGACGCAGATTAGGAAATGCGCTTCCGGTTCGCCGGCGAGTCGCTAACCGAGCTGACCACGTGCATTGTTACCAGGAAATATCGCGCCCGCAGCCCCGAGCGGACACGACCCGCTCCCTGGATCGATCCGATCCCTCTCGAACTCGAAATCGCCCATTCTCTCATATTCTAGGAAGCATCTAGAAACCTTTGTATATATCGTATCGTAAAACAAGTATTCCTGTTTCATCGCAAGTACGATTAGAAATCGAAGTTTCTTAGTTTCTCATATCAACGTGATTAGGGATTAGAACTGGGGTCCTTTGCTGGGTTTCAACGGCTAGGGAGTATTTAGAATCGGAACTAGGTTAGGAAACGAAGTTCGACGGTTTCGCGAGGGAAGACGTTCCGGCGCAGTCACGGAATGTCCAGGCCTTACGTAGCCATTGCGGTTAGATACCTTCTGCGTCGATAAATCGAAGCTTGTGGAAGCTACAGGCGGCGGGAATTAACGGCCCGCGGACCACTCTGCGATTTAATTGAATTTCAGTGAACGTACGTTATCCGCTGCGCCGGTTTTCCCCGTAAAACCGCTCCGCGGGGGAGGTCACCTAACCTCCCACGGTAAGCCGCGTAACTGGAAGTAAGATAAATTCCGATATTATCGCGCATTAAGTTAATGCACTAGTTTCCGTTGTCGCGGAGGGGGCAACTTCACGGTTTAATTGAACCCATCTAATTCTCGCGGGGTCTTTCGTCAAACTTTTGGAGGTTAGGCGGCGCCAAGTGGTCATCACTTTTTTATTCTGAAGCCGCAACTGCTCGGCGCCGCGATAGGCAGTCTCTTAAGGCTAAACAATCTCAAAAAATGATCATACAAATTATTTTATAAATCATCTTATACATTATATTACATTATCTCCACCGGAGTTTCCTGACCTATACGACGCCATTGCGAATCAACTAGCACGGACTATAGGCAGGATCCATACGGAGATACAAGACCGTCACTCGGCCTCGCTGGCAGTCCACCGGAATAAATCCAAAACTAGAAATCCTAGACACATCATCGGCTACTCCCTCGCATAATGGAGAGACACTCTGCCGAAATGTGCGCTCCCGGGACCCGAGAAAACCCAACACATCTCCCACCGCACGGTGGATCCTCCCCCGCTTGGCCTAACCTAACATTTTTCAACGTTTTATTTTTGCATACCACCGCACGCCATGCATTTAAGTGTCTAATTAGGATCGACCTGCTTCTAACTTCGTTTCGCGTGACGATTTCCGCCGAAGCTTCCGTTTCTCCCTGTAATCACTGTGAACAGTTGGCCCTCTGACGTCACTTCTGCGATATCGTTGGCAATACTTATCTCAAGCCAATGTATAAAAAGGGCCGCTGTGATGCCCTCGCGAGGGCTCAGCGCGTTGCTGCCCTGTGCGGAAATCGGATTCTTTTATTTCGCCCGTATACGCTTCCTTCCCTTTCCAATCAATAAATTCGTCATACGTCTATATGCGCAGAAATCTCCACGTATATACCTGTCGCGCGTATGTACGTACATATGTACGGGGACGTATTATTCGGAGGCCACATTTTTTGTGGGCTTCGTAGTTCCCGGCTGGTACGGACGGATTTCGCTTTATCGACGAAAGATGATACATGTTCGCTCGGCCAGAAATATCGTAAGTGGCGCGATGGACGCGCAATTGTCACTCATGGTCACGCAATAGTTGAGAAGGTAAGGTCGGCCGAGAACCGTGCGACTTTCTTCCAGGGTCGCGCAATGGTCGGGTACGGACAATGGTCGAGCAAGGGTCACGCGTTACTCAATGGTCTCGGAAAGGTCTTCCACGTGCCGAATGGTCACACAACCTTCTTACGGCAGTGACACAAAGGACGCTAAGGAATATATCGCGATGGTCACGCAATGGTCCCGCACGAGGGACCATTTCCAGTGGCTTGAGACGGTTCGGAGGACTCCGCACCACGTGACCGTTCCTCAACGTCCCTCTTCCGCACGAGGAATCTAACCTAACAAAGCGTGGTCAATTTTAGACGGTGTCGGTCACGGTTATTCCCGGGTTTAAAGACTCCACACTTCTGCAGGGAGAACCAGCCACTGTTTGGCGCCATTGTTCACCCCCAGTGTACAAACACTCAGCCAAATACATTTAATTCCTAAATTAATTGCAAAAGTAGCTGAAATTCCGTGAAAATTCCCATGAAAAAGCGACCAGCCCCAACCATAGAAGCTTAAGGCTGATCCTACACCAACGACAGAGGGCGACGAGCGACCGACGGTCCGACAGGCGACGAGGACGGTCAAACGACCCCAGTGGGTCGTGCCAACCGTTAGTCACAAATTTTCGTAATGGCCAGAAGTTCCCTGAAAATCCCCGTGAACAAGCGACCGCTCCCCGCCATGCGAGCTTAAGGCCGATTCTTCTCCGACGACAGAAAGCGGCGAGCAACTGACCGTCTGGCAGGCGACGAGAAACGGTCAAAACGACCCGAGTGGGTCGTGCACGTTGGTGGTCACGAATTTCCGAGTCGGTCATCACGACCCGGATGCGTCGCTCTCCCCTGGGGTCGCGACACCGGCTCCAGGCGGACGGTTGTCGCAACGCTCCGCGTGTGGACTATGCCCGGTTCACTGTACCCACCAGCCGGCCCGGGCCGCACATGGGAAACAAATTGTTATCAATTGCAGACGACGTAATTCGCTACGCGCCGACGCGAATCGCTACCGCTAATGAGGAGGCCGGTCCGTTTCGATTTCGGGGACACCTCGGCAGCGGATCTCCAACCAAGGCCCGACCATCCCAAGAAAAGCCTCGTCCCATGGCCAGAAATGACCCTCGTCCCTTAACAATTAACTTCGACTAAAAAGGGTGGGTCATTTTCTCCCGATGGTCGGGCCTCGCCGACGTTAAGCAACATTGGGCGCGGTCAGTACTTGGATGGGTGACCATCTAGGATCATGTGGTGTAAACTTAAATACAAACCAAACCCGTTTAAAAAAACTGCCAAGTACAGGATCGCTCCGAGTCTTCCTTCCATATGTCACTATTTCTACCCTAGGTATTATACAACACAAATTACGGAATACGTATACTACAACAGAAATTACGGAAATCATATCACAAAGCCAAGTACTCACGAGTCGTGTGCTAAAGTTTCAGCCAGTTTGGAGGAATACCCTTCCATAAAAGTGTTTTATTCGAATCCATTGATGTTTTAGGGTTTCGTGTCATCCTAACGTGCTTCCGATGACATTCCAGTAGGTAGGACCTTAAACAAAAATATGTACAGAAAAAAATGATCCTGGTCGAAATTAAAATTCAGGAACAGACATGTCCTTTCACGGGTCCAGCTTTGAGCGGGGCAGCAGGACTATCTCGTCAATGGCTGACTCCTTTTCCCGGCGCTCGGTTCCCCAGAATTTCCAGTTACACGTGCGTCAATCACCCTAGCCAGATAGAATCGGCGTCCAACGCGGGCACCACTATGCGAATGGATTCGAACGCGAGTGTAGGGTCCCGGTCCGCGCACGTTCGATCAGATTTCGATTCCTCGGGACGCCTCGATCATCCCGATATAACCCGGCAAAGCCGGCTCGCTTTAACGTGGATCGATCGCAACACGTGGGTCCGGCGTGTACACCGGGTGTCTCGAAAGCCGAAAGCCGAGCTGGACGCGTAATTAAGAGCGTCGAAACGGGACGCCGTTTTCTAGAAGGGGAGAAGACGAACTGTGTGAAGGCGGTTGAAAAATTAACGGTCCGCGTTTTTCGCGAACTCGCTACTAGTGAAAACGTGCACGCGTATTTTCTCGTCCATGCGAGGGTGTTTACGCGTTCATGCGGGCGCGGTGAGACGGGAGTAGCGCGGCAGCGAGTGCCAGAGAGAGAGGGGCGGAGGCGCGCCGAGGAGGGAGTGAGCGAGACGGACCTATCGCGCCGGCTGGTGGGGAGACTAGGAGGGAGACAGACGGCGACCGCTGGAGGGGAAATGCGGGCAGCGAGGGAGGGGCGGGATTACCTCCAAGTCCGGGTGAGATCGAATTTCGAGTGCGTCGGGGGAGTAGCGGTGGAAAGTCCGACGTGGACTTTGTGGAAGTGGACCGGAGTGAACCCGACTGAACCTAGCCGCGTTCCTCCGCGAACCACCCCGAGCATCAAGTTCCCCGTGAATTCAGACACGAGGGAAGACGCCCAAAATTTCACGGACGAGCGGCGGCCATCTTGCTTTGCGCTGTTTTAGACATTAGCGGGGCAAGAGAAACCTGTTCACCCGAGTTTGGCTTGATATTAATCGTTTCATCCCAAGCTGTTAATACACTTTATAAGATTTTCCTAAAACTTTGTCTTCTTACGACCTATCCCGTAAATTCAGACACGAAGAAGCCCCGAATCTTACGGACGAGCGGCCATCTTGCGTTGCGCCGATTTCCGATATTATCAGGGCAATAAAAGCCTGTTTATACGATTTTGGCCTGATATTAATCGTTTCATCCCGAACTGTTAACGCACTTTATAAGATTTTCCTCAAACTTTCTGTTGTTACGAACTACCCTGTGAATTCGGACGCGAAGAAGCCGCGAGATTCAAAGGACGGCGGCCATCTTGCGTCGCGTCGATTTTCGAGATAATCGACGGGAGAAATACGCGTTTCCCCGAGTTTCGACTAACGTTAACCATTTTATACCTTAGTCGAGATAACTCGGTGCATTTCATAGGTCCTGCTCGAGTCAAAGGGTTAATAGATTTTGTAACGTTTTCCTCGAATCGGAACCGCGGCGGTCGGCGCTTCTTTCCAACGCGTAGCGGTCTTAACCCACTTCCCGCGCCATTCCCCTCCTCTTCTTTCTGCATTTCTCTTTCACTCTCGCGTTTCAGTCAGCCCCAGAAAGCGCCGCGCACGCTGCGAATCGCATTTGCAACTGCGTGGCAGAAGCGAATGCGACGACGATCCCCTACGTCGCGTAGTTGGAACAAACTGCGAAGCACCAAAAACCCGTCGATGTAGACGTGGCGTCGCCCGTAAACTACGTACTAAAAAACAGTGGACCAGCCCAGCGAATCGTTCTAGACGCGATAGAAACTTCTGGTGCAAATGAATGGCGGAGAAACCGCTGCGGAAACTCAAGGGGGACTTTCCTATGCAGAGCGTGCTATCCCCTTTAAGAAGCCACTACTTTAGCGCGCGCGTTTACGTCGCTCTCTTTAATACCTCCCAGCGTTTAATTCTTATATATCCAGTGATACTATTTTTTTCACTCGCGGGTTAACGATGAAAAACGAGCCTCGCCATGGCGACTCGTGCTCCAGTGTTATACGCTGCAATTATCTCTCACACGTCACCTCTAATTACGGGTTTTGCAATTATTAACGGATACTCCGCTTCCACGTGTACCACGCAACGCGTGGCGCGTATTCTCATGATAATAAAGACATTTCTCCATGTCACGCGAATTCATTCCCGAGCGAAATGTCAGGAGGTTAGGTTTTCACCTGCCTAGAAGTTTTCCCAGAATTAGGCCCCGCGATGGCCAAATGACCGTTCGTCTGAAATAAAAGAAGGTTAGGGGATTATCCGAAGCATATCCTCGATGTATACCTACCTACAAGTATTTCCAACCGTACTTAGTACTTCTAGCCGTCTATCCAAAAAGTACGGGATGCTCATAAAACGAGACAAGAGAAGTAATTCGGCATTCGGTACTTGTGCCGTCCAACGGCAGTATGACTAGTGATGGGACTAATACGATACCTATTGACAATATTGCAATAATTCAATTCTCTGGTATTTATTCAGAGGTATCGAAAATATATCAAACACTATGAGAAAGAATATCTATCCACAATATTTTCTTTTAATCTATTTCTTTTTTTACTGGTTAGCTGTTATACTGTATAATTGCACGATCGGCAAAGCTCGCCTCGCCGCCATCTTGGATGACGCTGGATTTGAAAATTCTCACGAAATGATTAACCGTGGGTTTACACCCACGTCGTAACTGCATGGGGCAATTCCTGCAATGTAAACGCCGCCTTTGCAATAAATGAT
Source organism: Orussus abietinus (assembly GCF_000612105.2). Lineage (NCBI taxonomy): Eukaryota > Metazoa > Arthropoda > Insecta > Hymenoptera > Orussidae > Orussus > Orussus abietinus. Next base: position 865,121 of record NW_019395567.1, read on the forward strand.
TCCTTATTTCTAGGTTATTCCCTGTACCCCGACATGCCTTCTCCTAGTATTGGTCCACCCCCGAGGCCGAGGCGAAACGTTAGAGATTCAGCGACCAGGTCGCCCTGCAAGGTCCGAAACCTCGCGGGGGGTCGCGCCTTTCGTAAATTAACCAGGGAAATTGGGAGAGGGCTTTACGGCTCCCGAGGAGACCCGGAGGTACCGTAACGCATTGTCGCCGGGTTTCCTGATTGGAATTATAACATTGCCCGAGAACCGCTGGCCTTTAATGCCCGCTGACGTCACGTCAGGGCCGACATCGCAGGCCCCGGCCCGACAAAAATCGTCCTTGGGGGTGGCGACTTTCCCAACTCCCTTTATCACCGTCTCTCCAGGTTCCGATGTAAACGATAAGTCGAAATACGCCAGAAACTTCGTCGTACAAAATTTATACGTTTCTTTCTTCTATATGGAGAATGGAAGGAAGAATCAAGATCTGGATAGGGTAGACGCGCGGGGGACGCCGGGAGCCGGCGGCCATCTTGCGTTGCCGCCTCCCTGCGCGCTTGGAAAGGAATAAATATTTTCCAGTACGCGGTAATTATTTTTGACATTTGCATGTTTCCTGGCCTTTAATACAATGCATAACGCGATTTCTTCAGTATTGTAGCGGTCTTTTCTTATAGCTTGAGATTTAGGAGTCCAACTTTACGGCTCGTTCCTTTCTTCCTAGATTCTTGATAGATGCGCTTAACTGGGGTTTTCGAAATCGCACCGGCCTCCACTTGGCGAGGCGTCTACCTGGCGCCATTGTGTCCCCCGCATTTCTTCGTACTCCTGACTCCTTATACCTGCGACTCCACTGCTCGCGTTGTAAATTTTCCAGACTCCGGCGTGCATGCGCGTCCTATCTGCGCCCGTAGGTAATTCCGTAATTTGCATCCGTATTATGCGCGCCACGCTGGCGTATCGTGCGCGCTGGGAAGCGAACTTTCGCACCGGGGGCATTGTGATACCGGTCATACCTGTAAGTTTGGTCGGTATTAGATTTCCCGGCAGTTTGGTGCGTTATATGGACTGACTCTGTCGGTGCAAAACGACTGTCCTGTAATTTACGTCGGTATTATGGAGTTTATGCTCAACCCCTTCCCCCTTACTTTCCCGTGGAGAAGCCACGACCATAACGAGTTTTCTGCATTATCCGCTTTAAACGAAACCAGGTTCACCTGAAATAATATTCTCCCGACTAAAAAGGCAATCTCTCCGGTATTCCAGCGATCCTTCCCGATCCACGGTCCACCTTGAAAATATTTGAAGGCGACTCCGAATTTTACAGGGTCACCGGCATCGTAGTTCCTCCCTGTACTTAGAAGTTATAGGGAACGGTCTCAAACTTTGACCCGCGCGCGTATCGCCACTTGTTGACGAAGGAACTAACGTAAGTCGGGAAAAATCCAAGATGTACTCCGATTCGAATCCACTCCTCTTTTCGGGTAGAGACGCCATCGAGGGTTCGTCCGATGGTTAAAAAAATCAGAACTACTCATTCTTTGCATCAGTTCGTATATTTTCGAGACACGTTAAGAACGTAGTTCATAAACATCATATAGAAGCACAACTACTACACGATTACATACACGGCCAAAAGTAAAGATGAGGACGAGATCCTGTCTCTGCAACGGTGGTTGTAGGATGCGATCCAAAATGCAGAATTAAAATAGGAAACGAAGGGGTTGTATTAACAGAGGGAGAAAGGATGGCCCCTCTATTCGTTCTCCTCCCTTTTCTCTGCCAAAGAATATCAAGGGAGTGGACGAGTAGCGGGGTCCCTACCCTTGGTCCGCGGTGACCCGGCCCGGAGGAAAGCCGCGGAGCGACTGCCCGCGCCAATCACGCGGCGGCCCAGCGGGCGAGCGGCGCGCTGATTGGCCGGCGGCGCGACCGGCAGCGGCGACCTCGTGCCGGCGGCACAGTCGGTTAATTCGAGCTACCGGGTGTACTCGGATGTACGCCAGGTCCCCCTCGTCGTGCCTCCACCTCCGCGGAGTCGCCGTTTTCAGTGGCGTCGACTCTGGCGCGCTATTTTTATGTTTCATAAAAACAGCCGCGCGTGGCGACGAGCGCTGGCGTTATTATTACTTGCCGCTTAGAAAGAGCCAGCAAAGGGTCGGGAGAGAGGGAGCGACTCGAGTCCGGGGGAAGAACCGGCGTCCCCGAGGTCGGGCCGCAAGGAGAAGCCGCGTTAATCCTAATAAAGCCGTCATACACGGCTCGGCCCTTTTAATCGGCGGCCGTGCGTGCTCGCCAAAGCTCGGCTCACGGCCGGCGGCGCGAAAGTTTCGTCGATACGCGACTCGGGCCGGCGGAGCCGGGGCTACGGTCGGCGAACGCGCGCCAATTGGCCGACCGACCGCCGGGCCGACCAATCGCGGCCACGCCCCGCGCGCGCGCCGCCATCTTGGCCAACGTCCGCGGCAGTATCCGGGCACGCAGCTGCGGGACCTCGGCGCCGTTCCTGCACGTTTCCAGCCCGTTACCCCGCGAGCCTGCCCGATTACCGGCGTGCTCGGGCCTGGGGCGACCTCCGCACGCTTCTCGTCGCCCGTTCAGCATGATAAGCCTCGGGAGGTCGTTCCTACCAGGCGAGGTCAGCGAGACCAGAAGTGGAGCGGCGACTCTCGGCCCGGAATCCGTCGCCTCCAACGGCGCTCGCGCCTGCGCGGGGCGCGCCGTCGCCGCCAGGCGGCGCCACGGCCGGCCGGGCCGCCGAGCGCCGGCGTAGGCCGCCGAGCCCACCCGAGTCCGGCCGACCCCGGCCGAGCGCGCCCGAGCGGCGCCCAGTCGGGCTCGAGCGAGTCCTCGATCGCGGAGTCACCGCGGACGTGCGCGCTGCGATCACGGAGCCCTCAGAGCAGCCAGGCCCGAGAGGATGAGAAGTCGGCCCGACTCGCGGTAGTCGGCGCGCCCCTCGGCCCCCTGCAGCTTCGCGAGTGTCCCGGCGGGCGAGGCGAGGACGCGCCCGCGACCGACGCACTCCCGGTGAGTTATGCTCTGCGCCCAGGCGGCCCTCCAGGCGCGCCAACGGTGGCCAGGACTCTGAGGCACCCCGGGAATCGGCCGAGGAGGCCGCGCGGACCCCGCGACGACGCGACTGGACCCGCCGCCGCACGAGAGGCCCCCGCAAGATGGCCGGGCCTCGCTGAGAGGCCGCCAGCACGGACGAGCCCGGACACCGCCGAGGCCCGGGCGAGGTCATGACGCTTTGAGGCGGCCCTGCCGACGCTCGCAGAGACACCGGCCACGCAGTGAGAGGTGAGTGGATGCCCTTCTTTCTTTACCTTCCTTCGCCGTGCCAGCGCGAAGGCGCGAGGTCGACCTACCCGACGGCACCGCTGCTCGCCGATAACTCCGAGTCCGCGACTTCGTACCTTGACCTCGCGAACTATCGAGAACTCGGACTTCGGTGCACCTGGAAGTTAGGTTATGTCGGCTCTCCTGAACGCCAGAAGTTGGGGCGACGGGTCGAGTACGGAACTTGTGATGGTACACGACCTGGGGACGCTCGAGAATTTAAATTCATAATCAGGGACTCTTATCTCGGGGAGACGCGTTATCTTGGAGAGAGAATTGGGAGTGTTTTTGGAATTAACCGAGTTCGGAGTCCTAGGTTAGGTTAGGGCGCCGTATGGTAGGGGACGAACCGGCCGACGGCGCGACTGTTGGACTTAATTCTTGGCTTCTATATTTTATCTTGGAAATTAAATGTTTACTTTTGGGGAATGGGAGTTAGGATATTGTTTGTCCATCGCGAGGCGTTGAAACCAGGAGTATGGCACGCGTAGATGGGCGACTAAGTCTATAATTCCTGATCTTGGCCCGTCCGAGAATTTCGGAATCGCGAAGGCAAGTTTGGACGCGTTTCCTACGAGCGACGAATGTTGGAATTAATTCTCGGCCTTTATATTTCATCTTGCAGATTAAACGTTAATTTTTTTACAAATAAGGGTTAAGTTATTTGTTTATCGCGTATGCAAGTTTGGACGCGTCGCGACGAGCGACGAATGTTGGAATTAATTCTCGGCCTTTATATTTCATCTTGCAGATTAAACATTAATTTTTTTAGAAATAAGAATTTAAGTTATTTGTTGTCTATCGCTTATGCAAATTTGGACGCGTTTCCTACAAGCGACGAATGTTGGAATTAATTCTCGGCCTTTATATTTCATCTTGCAGATTAAACGTTAATTTTTTTAGAAATAAGAGTTGTTATTTGTTGTCTATCGCGTATGCAAGTTTGGACGCGTTTCCTACGAGCGACGAATGTTGGAATTAATTCTCGGCCTTTATATTTCATCTTGCAGATTAAACATTAATTTTTTTAGAAATAAGAATTTAAGTTATTTGTTGTCTATCGCTTATGCAAGTTTGGACGCGTTTCCTACGAGCGACGAATGTTGGAATTAATTCTCGGCCTTTATACTTCACCCTGCAAACTAACCGTTCATTTCTTTCGGAATAGGAGTTAGTATACTTTTTGTCTGCGTATTCTTGAAGCGTTGAAACCAGGAGTGTGGCACGCGTAGATGGGCGACCAAGTCTAAAATTCCCGATCTTGGCCCATCCGAGAGTTTGGGAATCGCGGAGGCAGGTTTGGACGCGTCTCCGACGAGCCGCGGTATATTTGGAAGTTAGGTTATGTCGACTCTTCTGAACGCCGGAAGTCGAGCCGACGGGTCGAGTTCGTGGACTTGTACTTATCCACGATTTGAGGTTATCCGAGATTCGAGATTCATAATCAGGGACTCTTATCTAGCGGAGAAGTCTTAAGGAGATAAATGGGAGGCTGTTTTCAGGACAAGCCGGGTTCTAGGTTAGGTTAGGCCGTCCATAAACAAGGAAGGCCGACTTTGGCCAGACGTGAATCTCAAATCCAACGTATATTCTTTTAGAAACTCGAGGGTACAGTTTTGGAATATAAGATTCCTGCTTCTTTGGTTCCCCGCAAAGAGTATAAAAAATCTTATGGTAGCGAGAAGATCCTGTCTACGTGGCGGTTGCGATTAAACCGGGAAAAAATGACTGCATCGTAGTTAGGGAAATCATCATCGTAAAGTATTATATATATATATATACAGCTGTTTATTAATTTCTTTTTTATTATGAAACTCGGTAGAGTTTCGCGCCAAGTGCAAGCGCTTAAAGATCATAGCGTTATTAATGTAACGCAGTCTGGGATTTTTAGCCTGGTGAAACTGGACAGAAAATGTCATTCTCTGAACCTCTCGAATGAGTAATGTCAACTTTGACCGGGTAATCGAGATTGGAATATTGTTCCGCGTTTTATTAAGCAATTAACGAAATACACTTATACACCCTGAGAGAAAAGAAATTCATGGAACCGAAGGAATATTTTGTTCACTCCAAGAATAATTACTTGACTCAAATTAATTGTCATAATTACGGATTAACGTTGCGTCCAGTTTCGTTGGGTTTATTCCAGTCAGATATTCTTTGAATTACCAAAATATTTCTTTGTCTTTTTTTTTTTTTTTTTCGCTGTGTAGAGAATTTACAGTCCAAGCTACTCCTGGCAGGTAGCGATGGTCTTACAATTTTTACACGACCAAGCCAAGACCGATTTTGCTCATCACTGTAGGAAACTATCGGGACTTATCCTCTTCCTATCGGGAGGGATCCCTTGGGATCCTCCATGGGTCGACCCATCTCAGGGATGGAAACCCGGCCTATGCGGTTCTCGTATTCAAAAGGAAACGGCTCCTCGTCCTGGCTATCCACCTCCTGTAATATCCCCTCGGACCTGGGGTACCTGTTGGGTACCTTGGTACCTGAGAGAGGCTTTCCTACCGGCAATCATTTCCTACCCTGGTAGGTTTTAATGTCCTTCCGTAATCTCGCCGTAAATATTTTTCAACTATTTTTCTGTACGTGAGAGTGCATTGCCGTTTCCTGCTTTGGCGGGGCAGGAAAATTTCAATTACGAGGACAGGTACAAGGTTAAGGGAGGGCATCGAAAATTTCCAGGGTTAATGGTATTATCTTTGTCCTGGACGAGGTTTAGTGTCCTTTAATCTTGCCGTAAATATTATTTTTGAGCCATTCTATTTTTCGTACGTGAGAGTGCATCGACGTTTGCTATTTTGGGAGGCAGGAAAATTTCAATTACGAGAAAGGTACAAGGTTAAGGGAGCGCATCGAAAATTTCCAGGGTTAATGGTATTGTCTTTGTCCTGGAAAGTTTTCCTGGACGAGGTTTAGTGTCCTTTAATCTCGCCGTAAATATTATTTTTGAGCCATTCTATTTTTTGTACGTGAGAGTACATCCGCGTTTGCTATTTTGGGAAGGCTGAAAAATTTCAATTACGAGGAAAGATGTAAGATTAAAGGAGGGCATCAACAATTTCAAGAAACCAGGCATTCTGGAAAAATGTCCTGACCAAGGAAAATCCACCGTCTCCCTCTAATCTCGCCGTGCATATTATTATCGAGGCATTCTATTTCTTCTCCGTCCAGATTTCGATTACAAGGGAATGTATAGTAGCAAGGGAAGACATTTTGAAGTGTCGCATGGGGTCCTGAAAAACCGAAGGAAAATATTCCGCTGTCCTTAGGATTAAGGTGACCACGCGAGTTACGATACCTGCGATAACTGTGCCCATAATTATGAAAGTGGTCTAAGTGATATATTTTTTGTTTCGAAATTACATTGAATTAATTTCGTTTGAAATAATATGGCGTGAAATAACTGATACTCATTTTTTTTTTTTTAATTTTGACTTAGACCACTTTCATAATTATGGGCACAACTGTGCAGTTAAATCGAGTCGTACAGCGTCCACGGTTAGATCCTCTCGAACTTATCGCTACGATTTGTCGTTTCGATGGCTCTTCTCTTTCTTTCCCTCTCTCTCTCTCTCTTTCGTTCCTTGACGCGGGTATCCAGGAATCTCGGCGGTCGAAAGAAACGCCGCAATCGCGGCTGCGTTTCTTAGGCGACGACGACGTCTCGAGGCGAGTCGCCTGATTTAATCCTGGCCGAGATTCAGAGATCCGGAGGTGGAGCCTCGCGTCAACAACTGCCGCCGACCGAAGTGTGTCCGCGTCCCCTCTTTGCTCCTACGATTTCTTGAAAAGTCGAGCCGCGAGACTCGGTATTTTCGGAGAAAGCGGAATCCGCGAGCGTCATCCGCCCCGCGGAAATCTTCTCGGGATAATCGTAGGAATTTATTTTGAGCCCCGGCCAAGGTTTATCGGCGATCAGCTGTCTTTCTTACGGAGACTTCGGTTTACAAGGGTAGGGACTTATGGGACTTATCATGGGACGAGTTCTACGGGACTTGCCGAGGAAACGTGAGAGGGATCCGGAAATATATTCGAGGCGGTCCCAAATGGACGTTCGCGGAATTCCCAAATTCTTCCTAATGGATGCAACTTGATTCCCTCGAGCGAGTCCTTGCAATTTAAGAACGAGACGGTTTGCTCCTTAATGTGCGAAAATTCACTGAGAGCTTAATTTTGACCTCGATTAAGGATTACGGCGGTATCTTGTACTTTTAATTTGCGAATTAATTAAAATGAGGATATTTTTTCATGTCCTAGCGAATGATATAATCGTTTCCTTATTTTCACAAGGATCCTTGCAATCTAAGGTACGGGACGGTTTCTTCCTTGACGTGCGAAAATTCACTGAGAGCTCAATTTCGACCCCGATTAAGGATTATGGTGGTATCTTGTACTTTTAATTTGCGAATTAATTAAAATGAGGACATTTTTTTCATGTCCTAGCAGATTACATGATCGTTTCCTTATTTACACAAGGATCCTTGCAATTTAAGGAACGAGGCGGTTTGCTCCTTGACGTGCGAAAATTCACTGAGAGCTTAATTTCGACCCCGATAAAGGATTATGGTGGTATCTTGTACTTTTAATTTGCGAATTAATTGAAATGAGGACATTTTTTCATGTCCTAGCGAATGATATAATCGTTTCTTTATTTTCATAAGGATCCTTGCTATCTATGAACGGGACGGTTTCCTCCTTGATATGCGTAAATTCACTGAGAGCTTAATTTTTACCTCGATTAAGGATTATGGTGGTATCTTGTATTTTTAATTTGCGAATTAATTAAAATGACATTTTTTTCATGTCTTAGCAGATTGCATGATCGTTTCCTTATTTACACAAGGATCCTTGCAATTTAAGGAACGAGGCGGTTTGCTCCTTGACGTGCGAAAATTCACTGAGAGCTCAATTTCGACCTCGATTAAGGATTACGGTGGTATCTTGTACTTCTAATTTGCGAATTAATTAAAATGAGGAAAATCTCCTTCCCCCTCAGGGATGGAATTTATCGTCTCATAATTTTTGCGCTGGTCCTCGTAGTTTTATTTCACGTATCACCGAGGTCGAAGGAATTAATAAATTTAACCATGCCCTTCGCCGTTGAAGAACCACCTCTCGACAAAAATCGAAAAAACTGGGTTCGTGCTTAGATTCATCGACACTCATCATTCATTCGCACGCGAAGACAGATTTATTTAGAGGAAATATTGATTCGACGTCACGCCGGCGTGCGTGTTGTATAAACGAGGTCGGACTTATGAAAGAAATAGAATAAAAAAAAAAAATGAAACAGTTGAAAAAGAAATAGGATTTCACCTCGGAGATGGCGAAGGGTTAGGGTAAAGGGCGGAAATTCGGAGTGCTGCCCCGACGACGGGAAACGGATTCCTCGGCCGACGTCGCGGAGGCGTTAAAAAATGGCGGCGTTACGGGGGAAAAAAAAAAAATTGCGAGGCCGCCTCCGAGACGGCACGTGGTCCGTAAAATTCCGCTGTCGGAAATATGTTTAGCGGTGTCCACGCACCGAATCGATACGCGCGCACACGCTCGCCCCGATAAATTGCGTCACTCGCAAAAATTCGTCGACTCGGCGCCATCTCGAGTCGAAACTCTTCGATGGCCCCAAAAAAACTGAAACTTCCCTCCCGAACAAAAGGATCGAGCTCGACCGATTAAACATTCAACGCGTACGGATATTTATACACAGCTGGAAAATTTGGAAATCCCGTATGAGACGAGTATACCCACTTTTTTTTTAAGGGTAACGTCAGAAATTTACGAGAGCAGTTTACATATTTTTTGGGTTACACGTATTTTATTTATATATATATATTTTTTTTAGTTTCTCGCACGAATCGAGCTCGACTGATTATAAATTCGGGGCGTACGGATATTATACACCGTTGAAAAAAAGCGCGAAACATTTGGAAATCGCATGTGGCAAGAGTATACCATTTTTTTTTTTAGGCGGTTCCGTATCGTTTTTGAATGATATATATGGTTTTTGATTACGTATATATATATTTTTTTTGTTACATTTCATTCGCGAAGTCGACGAGGGCGAAGTCCGGGAATGCACTGGCCGATTTACACAATTTCCGAGTTTTTTTTTTTTTTTTACGCAATCCTCCCTCTCTCTCCCTCTTGCGGTTTCCACGTGGCCTCCGCCTCGCTCCGTTCTTCTCGTTTCCTCACCTGCGATTCGACCAACCTTTGCTCACCGAAATCTTCTCGTTCACCTGGGGTCCACTTGCGAAGGGAAAAGTTGGAAATTCGCGGCGGGATTATAGCCGTCTGCAGTCACGACGTCGCCGTGCGACGCCGATTCGCGGCTCTTATCTCGAGATCTGCGAAATAAAAAAGAAATCAACCGTTCCTCTTATTCTCGCGTTATCAATATTTCCCTGTTTTCGTTTGATTTAAATACTCTCGTAGTTGCTCATTAATCTTCATTAACACCGAGATTCTCGAAAATTCACTCGCCGTTCATTTTTATCTCATTATCACTCTCTCTCTCTCTCTCTCTCTCCCCTTTCTCTGAATTACTCGCATGGACGTGGCGCTCCAATCTGTTATCAGGAATTTTGTTAATTACGAAAATCTTACCCTGAGAAAAAGATAGAATTGGTTGACTGATAGAAATATGCACCGATACGACAAAATCCTGTGATCAAGTATGTGCGAAGAAATGTCAGTAGGTGTAAATGACGTTCGTTTAAATCATATTTGATTTTTTATTCTCAACGAAATAATTGGTTCTTGCAATTATACATGATTCGGGTAATGATATAAACGTTTCGCTCGTTCTGGACCACCTACGACCGGTCGCGGAAATTCGGGACGTGTCCGACCTATCGCGGCGCCGATAACGACGCTTTCGACAACGGCCCGTTAAGTGGCGTTTAATTATTTTTATCATTTTTTTTTCCCCCCACTTTTTCTTTTAAATCCGGTGAAACGTTTCGCTCAGTTTGGACCACCTGCGAGCGGTTGCGGAAATTCGCGACGTGTCCGACCTATCGCGGCGCCGATAACGATGCTTTCGACAACAACGGCATTATATGCCGTGCACCGTTATTTTAATTTTAATTTTAATTCGTTTTATCATCTTTTTTCCCCGCAATTTTTTCTTTGAATCCGTTGAAACGTTTCTCTCAGTTTGGACCACCTGCGAGCGGTCGCGGAAATTCGTGACGTGTCCGACCTATCGCGGCGCCGATAACGATGCTTTCTACAACAACGGCCTTTTATGTCGCGCACCTGGTCGTGTTTCGTGTCCCGGTCGGGTTCGCAGCCGGTTCCTTCGTATGCCTGACCGTTTCGCCCTCGATCGGTCGAGATAACTCGTGAAAATCCCCGATAACGGCGGTATATCGCGCTATCCGGGATCGCACCTTGAGAGTCGATGACGTTAGTCCGGGCGGCGGTTCCAGACATCGGAGGAGAAGTCTTATCGTCCAGACGTCAGGGAACTCGACGCCCGTGGAAATAGTTAACTCGATAACCACGGTCGAAAATCCTCGGAAAGATATATACNTATATGTCCACAGTGAGAGGAAAATTTCGTAAATTCCATGAATAATTATTTCTCGCGAGAAATACAAAAATAAGTCGGATGCTTCGTTTAGGAATAGTGACAATTTATTTGAGCTTGAGTTAATGGGATATATTTGGTTTTTACGCGATGTGAGGGTCGAGTTGAGCACCGCCGGACGTTTACGTCGCATTCTTTCTGGGACGACGGAGGGGCCTTCTGTCCCGGCGCGCGACGCTCATTCAATCTCCTATCGCTGAATTTTCCCTCCTTTGTCGCGCCTTTTCCCGGGCCGAGGGTTTTCCCCGAAAAACGTTTCGTCCCCAACGATTCAGGGGCATGAATCGCGCAGAAAAACCCAACCATTCGCTTTTGGCATTCTTGCGAAGAGGACGACCAGAGGCGTCCTCGTCTTTGGAGCGCCGCCATCTTGCGTTGTGCAATCGTTTCGGGTAATGAATATTAGAGAGCGAGGAAAGAAACGCGATATTATTTTAACTAATTTTAACATTTAATATCTCCATGGCCGAATTCGGTCCGTACATCCCATGTTCATTTCATGGTTTTTTTTTTTTTCCTTCGAGCTCCCATTCGACCGCCATGAGCGACGCGTTGGGAACCGCTTGAAGCTGGCCCCAGAGGGGTCCGATTCGCTCTGTCCTCCTCGCACCTTCGCGCCTGCCCATGCGTCCGTCTCTCTCCGATCCGGAGCAGCGGTGAAAGGCCGCTCCGAAAACTGGCCCGAAATCCGGGAAAAACCGACGTCGTGGCCTCTCTATCTGGCGATAACGATCGACGATGACTTCCAACCTAACTTCGTCGTTATACTTTTCCTTGGTTCCTTGGTTTCCCTTCTTTTTTTTATTCGTCGCATGAAAGTCCGCCTTACGCGCCTCGCGAAGTGGCGCTTTCTTAATCACGGTATGGCGGCGCGCGATATCGGCGGGATTCCTCCTGGCCTCGATCTAAAATTACCGCCGGTGCCGTTTTTTTTTCTTTTTTTTTTCTTTCTTTTTTACGCCGCGGAGAGATCGGGAAATCTTCCGTTCCCGACTTTAAACCAGGAATTCGGGAATCGGGGGATAAATTGCACCGGATATTTCTGCGAAATGTTTTTTTTTTATCCCCCTCCATTTTGGAAATTCGGGGCGATAAATGTTTAACGCGCCAAAGTGGTCGCGGGGGTAATTATTTTTATTTTAGAACCGGGGTAATAATGCCACGGACTCGGTTGTGCATAATTACTGAGGGTTAAGACTGCAGTCGTATCGACGGGAGGCAGAATATGGGGTGCTGGTGAGCGAAATTCTCGTTGACGGACTCGAGGCAGCGACGCCGGGATCGCTTCCCGGACGCGGTTAACCGATTTCCCGGTACAGGCGAAACGATCGCCGATTCGACCAGGTTTTCGCTGACTGTAAGAGAACGGGATCACAATCGCTCTAACTCCGATTCGGCGAGCGGTCGTCAACGGTCTCCGTATGTAGGCTGAGGATCGACGCGAAGCCAATATGGCGGCGCACTTTTGGGAAATATCGCTCTTCCTTCAATTAACCGAAGCCGATTGAAATTGATTTCTTCTTTTTTTTTTACTGCGAAAGTTTCCGACGTTTCAATGGTATTTCATGGTTAAGGGAGAGGGACTGAAAGGGGAAGTGAATAAAAAAACGTTGACGGAGGAAATCGTTCCACCTGGGCGAAGCACGCTCCTGCCCCTGCGCCGTGGATTTTCCGCGGGGCGGCGGGGGTATATAAAGCGCGGCGCCCTCGCCGGTCGCGGCGCAGTCTCCCTCTAGCCGTCCGGGGAAACGGACGCGGGCGGTCGATCGTCGATTCGACCAGGTTTTCACTACTGTCCACACAGCGGGATTACAGTCGCTCTAAATCCGATTCGACGAGTGGTCGCTAACGGTCGCGGCTCTCCATATGTAGGCCGAGGATCGGCGTTCTTGGAATACGTCAATTAACCTAAACCGCTCGAAATTGGTATTTTTTTTTTATTATTGCGGAAAATTTCCGACGTTTCGATGGTTTTCATGTTTAAGGGAGAGATATTGAAAGAAGGGAATAAAAAAAGAAAATCGTTCCACCGGGCCGAATGCTTCTCTCTGCGTCGTGGATTTTCTGCGGGGCGGCGGGGGTATATAAGCGCGGCGTTCTCGCCGGTCGCGGCGCAGTCTCCCTCGGGTCGCCCGGGGGAGCGGACGCGGAGTCACGCGGGCGGTCGATCGTCTCGGGGGTCGGCCACGTGACCGCTGTGGGAAGCCGCTTTGACGTCCAGTCTACGCGGCTTTTTTACCGGATGACGCACTCCGGACCGTTTACTCTTTGCAGTCACGTCCTCCCACTCGGACGGGGTTCAGGAGTTTCCTTGACCGCGTCGACACACGCGAGGGTTTTCCTACGCTGCTGGCTGATTAATTTGCTTGACTCATCGAACGGTATATGCCGTACGGCAAGGCGGACACCGCGAGAGGCACCCCGCTCGCTTCGACCGACTGCCTAAGGGTCTCTTTACAGCCATCGAATCGAGAAACTCTTACAAGTTTCCGCTGAAAATGTTTTAAATAGGAAAATCCATTTCTTAGCCACGTCGAGTCGAGGAACTTTTCTTCCCGGAAATTTGACTCCCCTCCCCGATTTTATTTAAACCGCTCAATGGCGCCTGTTTAATGTAAACCCCCCTCAACCTCGCGCACGTGGACGTTTTTTTTCTTCTTGTTCTCTTTTTTTCCACCAACACTCGGGAGAAAAAATAACGATTGCTTTAAGAAGCTCGACGATACCCGGAAATCGCGCGTCTGCTCCAATTTTTGTTCCCAGAAAGAGATCATCCGTTTAAACCGCGTTTACCGCTCTCGACACGTGCGGTTATAATGTGGGTGAAAAACTATAAATTACTAGCTGCGTTTGAACATAACTTTTTTTTTTTTTTTAAAGCGCTCACGGTGGCAATGGCTGTCGAAAATATTCAACACCCCGTATCTGACCGTTTTAAATAGTTTGTACTGTTTTAATTGGAACTTCTCGAGCTCCTTATTGCGACATGCAAGTGACGTCAAACAGAAGATTCACGTTCGCGAATCTTTTCCCGGAACTGTCCCGAATCTTTCGAAACAATGTGCAGGCTATAAGGAAGGTCCGGATATTCATGAAATATTATTATTTTATTTTTTGTAATTTATTCTTCTACATTTTCAAATGTCAAATTTTTCTAAAAAATGAAATTTTATGGGTACTCCATGTTCCTTGTAGTCTGTATAACCACATTAAGTTGAAAACGATTCGGTACATCTTGTTTCCAGATTGACCCCTCGGATGTCGGTTTCGTACCGCCTTAAGGTCGGGCTTCAGAAAAATTCTACTACTACGCCATTACCTTGCATTGAATTCTACACGGCCGGGACAGAAGGACATGGTCGGGGGGGCGTAAATAAAAAATACCTTGATGACGGCGCAGAAGCGGCGGGGACAATCGCCGCTTCGGGAAATATTTATCTCCGGGTACGCAGCGCGCGTCAATATTATTTTCCTCGTAAAATTTTCGCTACCGCTCGCGCCTCTCGGCCTTAAGTGGGTCGTTTGCGTCGGCTTTAACGAACCCCTTGTTGAACCGAGCTAAGAATTATTATTCAATAAATTTTGCCTTCGTGCGCCTCGCCGTGAGCGCGTTATATATCCCGGTGACGAGTGCCGAGATGCGCAACTCGTCGATTCCCCCGAAGGGAAAAGGCGAAAGGGTCCCGAGGGACTCTCCGAGGGAAATCGCGGGAAGAGGCGGAGAAAATCCCGGGAAGAAGCGGGGAAAATTGCCCGGCGCATGCGCCGAGAAAAAACGGAAGACATTGCTCTAGGAGTGAAGATCATTGCCGATAGGATTTTCATCTCGCTGAAAGTGCTGTACTGACGGCAAATTGTTTGCAATTTTACGAAATGAGGGCCCGAGACCGTGCTTGATAAATTATCGGATAAATTTGTCCTAACGACGGGCGAGAAAAAAAAAAAAAAATGAGTTAATTGTTAACGCGCGCAGAAGAAGAATTCACAGGTACGAGAGATTTTACGTGTCACGGCAGCCAACTAATAAATGCTATATTCTTTTTTGGCAACAACAAATTGCATGTCACTCGTTCCTTTGAGCTGGGACGACGGTATTTCTTGGCTGCAACAAATTCATTTGCTAATTTAGCATGCACTCGGTTTCTGAGGAAAGCTCCCCAATGGTTACATCTAAGATTCCATGTAATTGCAAACTTTTTCCTGTCGGTGGGATTGTTATTGCAGGAAGAGCAAAACTTTATCGGTAATGCTGTTTCTTTGCTAAAAGTGCAAATGTCTTCTTTTCTTTTTTCTTTTTTTCTGTGCACGCGATATGGGCAACACGCGGTTGTCGTTAGTAAAGAATATTGCAGCCGTGGATATTGAATACAGTTTGTTAATAAGGCAGAGATACATGTCCGCGAAAGAATTGTTAGGCCATTTTTATGTGTCTTATATTTGTTGGAAATTTTTCATTATGGCCGAATTGTTTTTCCTACGCCCAAGCGGCCCTTCTTTCTCGGCGCGCACAAAAGAAGGGCCCGAAATGCCGGGACGGGAATTTCGGGACGCGAACGAGTGAAGGGAGCCGACCGAAACCCGCAAAGTGGACAGAGGAGCTCGTTCGAGGGTTTTCGGGGCCAGGTGGAGTGAGTTTGGGGCCCGAGGGGTCCTCCATTTCGCACAGGGCCCGTTTTCGCTCGGAACCTTTGGCTTCGCAACGGGCACCGAGTTTGGTTTTAGCTCGGGACCCTTTTTCGCATAGAGTTCGGCATTATCCCGAAGCTCTCCTCTTCATACAAGGCCCATTTTCGCATAGGTCCCTACTGACCCATGGGACCTTTTTTTATTCTCACGAGGCCCATTTTCGCACGGTGCCCCGTTTCAGCCTAAAGCCTTCCCTCTCTCCCAAGGCCCATTTTCGTTTAAGTCCCAACTTCTGCATAGGGCCCCGTGTGGACCGAGATTTTCCCCCAGGGCATTTTCGCTTTGAACTTGATTTTCCCTTGGACTCCCATTTTATCTTGCAACCTTCCTTTTCACATAAGGCCCATTTTCCCAGTGCTCCGCCTTTTCCCTTAAAACCCCCATTTTCGCACAGAGCTTCGTTTTAGCTTGGCACCATTTTTCCCCGGGGGCCTATTTTTGCATGAGTCCCTGTTTATCTTGCAACCTTCCTTTTCACATAAGGCCCATTTTCCCAGTGTTTTCCCTTTTCCTTTAAAACCCCCATTTTTCGCATAGAGCCCCGGTTTAGCTTGGCATCTTTTTTCCCTGGGGATCTATTTTTGCACCAGTCCCTGTTTTATCTTGCAGCCTTCCCTTTCACATAAGGCCCATTTTCCCAGCGCCTTCCCTTTTCCCTTAAAACCCCCATTTTCATCGAAGCCCCATTTTTCGCACAGAGCCCCATTTTAGCTTGGCATTTATTTCTTCGCACAGAGCCCCGTTTTGGCTTGGCATCTTTTTCTTCGCATAGGGCCCATTTTTCCACAGGGCCGATGAGGCCCCGAGTGCCGACTGGGAAACGCTAACGTACCTCAACCCTGACACTATTCTTAGATTTGTTTGATTCCCTTTCTCTCGGGTTACGGCAAGGACGCCTCGCCGGCGCGGCCGCGATCGGGCCTCGATTTATTCGTCCAACTGGAAAGGACTCCTTCTTTTCGCTCGTTTCTTCGCGTGTCCGCTCCATTGCGATGCATCGACGTCGCAGCCTCGCAAACGAGCGCTTTGACGCCGACTTCCGGCTTCGCCGTGTCGAAATACACGGCCGACGATTTGACGTGCCCGGACTTATACATATGCATGACGGGATATTTATTATTCCTATCCGCGATCGTGTAACGATGTGTATTTCTTCTTCTTTTTTTTTTTACCCACCCTTTTTCGTCATTGTGCGCTAACGGATCGAGTCGTTACACTTCCGGATAATCGTTTAGAATTTTTCATCTCGAGCTGTGCTTGCTAGCCGGCTAAAGTCTGCAATGCCCACGAGATGTAAAATGTATGTGTTACGGTGAAACACCGAAATCTGGAGAATGTCGACTTTCACCGGTGAATGTCAACATTCACAGTCGCTTAGTGTATGTCCGAAATATTTGCTAAATACCCTTATTTTTGACTTACACAGGTAAATGTTGACATTCACCGGTGTGTGATTGGCATATGCATTCGAATAAATTGGACGCAACGTTTCCTCGGAATTGCGACAATTCATCGCGAGTTTACTCGAGTCAAATGATTGTTCCTTGAATTAAGGAAATATTTCTACGGTTCGATCAATTTCCATTCTCGGGTCGTGATCTTACGTCGCGTTTCTAATTCCGTGAAATTACACGATTTATATGTGAATTTGAGACCTTTTTCACCTATGTGGTGAATTTATGATGTATGTAGAAAATGTTGAAATTACCTTAGAAATATTGTAAGGTGACGGGTGTTATAATATATATTTTTAATTTTTTTTATCTTTTGGCAGCGTCAGGGTGGCTAGGGACTTACGACTACGACTGAGGCGGTTTCCAGTAATTCCGTGAAATTACACGATTTATATGTGAATTCGAGACCCTACGTGGTGAATTTATGATATATGTCGAAAATGTTGAAATTACCTTAGAAATATTATAAGGTGACGGGTGTTACAATATATATTTTTAATTTTTTTTTATCTATTGGCAGCGTCGGGGTGGCAAGGGACTTACGACTACGACTGAGGCGGTTTCCAGTAATTCCGTGAAATGACACGATTTATATGTGAATTCGAGACCCTACGTGGTGAATTTATGATGTATCTCGAAATGTTTTCGAGGTTTTTATTATCGGGATTTCGTCGAGAGGATTTCTCGAAAGAGGCATTAACGTGATCTTCGTGTCTGGTTTCAGCGCCGATGCCCTCCCGCGAGGCGTGCGGAGGTGAGAGTTAACGGCGAACCGCAACCTGGTCCTTCAGGGGATGTGTGACATGTTCATCCAGGCACAGCAGACGAGCAGCGTCAACGGCAGCAGCAACATCGCTCACCACCACACGAAGAAGCGCAAGCTGGACTACAACATCAGCCAGCCGGTGATACAACACGCGCAGGTCCAGTCGACCAGCGACTACCAGTTGGACAATCCCGGGCTGCAACGGTACTCCGTAAGCGGTACCAACGCCGCCTTCGGCTCGCTGCACAATAATGCACTGCAGAAGAGCCCGAGCCAGCAGACTCTGGTGCGCGCCTCCACGATCAAGCTCCTAGACACGTACCAACGTTGCGGCCAGAAGGTAGCCACCCTGCCGGAGGCCGGTCCGAAAATGAAACCGGGGAAGAAAAACGAACACATGTCCCATATTCATTGTTAGAAGAATGTAGACCCAGTCTTGGTACACTAACGGACATGAATGCCTTCCCACCATACATTGGCAGCACAATATCAGTAAGGAAGGCGTTCATGTCCGCTACTGTACATACGCTTACTATGAGATATCTCGTTAGTTGGCAGTGTATGGGTTAAGGTGAAGTTAAACACCCCCCCTCAAATCTGTCGATTCGAATAAGACACTTTGGTTTTTTAAGGGTATTGGGTAGAACTGCCTGAAACTTTGACACGTGACGTTCACGAAGGCGTTCATGTCCGCCACTGTACATACGCTTACTACGAGATATCTCGTTAGTTGGCAGTGAATGGGTTAAGGTGAAGTTAAACACCCTCCTCAAATCAGTCGATTCGAATAAGACACTTTGGTTTTTTAAGGGCATTTGGTAGAACTGCCCGAAACTTTGACACGTGACTCGTGAGCGCACCTAGGAATTATCCTGACACTTTGAATATTATTTCTGAAGGAATTTTCTTAACTTAGGATAGACCAGGACCAAGTTGGCGTCGAGCTATCTCATATTTCGATCGATATTATATTATTGAGGGCTCTATATGAAAATCGAAAGGGTCAGGACCATTGTATGAGAATTTAGAACACTCTGGTAATCGATAAACTCCCGTTTGAGCGGGTTAAAGTAAAAAAAAAAATTGTCTTATGTGATTCTATGCTAAAACGGTGGTAACCGTGATATCTCGGAGTGATAATTTAGTTGACAGAATTTTTACTTCGATTTCTTTATAATTATTGTACGAATACGACAGATGGAGTATGCCATTTAGGAGAATACTCGATATAATTCGACACAGCCGTCAATATTAAAACCAACGTCGGCAACGTAGGTACTTAGAGAAACCTTTTTTACCGGCGTCGATCAAGTTCCTCTAGGTGTTTCACTTCACCTTAACGCGATGCGAAAGCGTTTCCCGAGGCGTCTCGTTTGTAACACTTTTCCCCGAACTAGGTATACCGAATCGCTTGAAACATTTTGTTATTCGGTCTTTCGGCTTTTCTTATGTCGTCTGAAAAATATGTGGAATCGGTATGTAACGAGTTTCTTCACGACGAATACTCTTACGGTTTGAATTTGGAACGCCACCTGGCGGAGGAGAATTATGATCTTTTTTTTTTATCCGACGCGATAGGCGGCGTTACGATCGAGCGGACTCGAAAGTCGGCGGCGCTCCTTAATGGAGGCGCGGAAAAATCGCTTTCCGTAGCCACGGGCTCGGTGGAGCCTCCGAGAGAAAACGAGAGAGTCGTTTTAACGGCACCGCAAGATGGCGACGTTAAACGGTCTGGTTGCCGGCTCGAAGCGATCCCTCGTGGCCGTGGAAATAACGAAGGGCGTGAGCCCGAAAGGCCCCTCGCTTTTTTAAGGGGATCCGAAAGTGGCATCCGAGGGCTCAATCGTTCGTGGCACATTTCTCCAAACTGAGTGCACCAAATCGCCTGAAAACTTTACCGTCTGAATACGGAGACTCTTAGAAACCTCCCGACACTCATGAGCCTTCATTTTTTTTTGTATAAGAAATTTTTCAAAACATTGACATTTCATGGGGGTTCGTAACTTCCTTATGGTCTCCCTGTTCACGTTGGTAACGTTCGTGACGATTTCGGTACGCCGAGTTTGGCGAAAAGTTTCATAAACGAGACCTCTTTGCCGTCACTTTCGCATCGCCTTAAGGTGACGTGAAACACGTCGAGGAACTTGATCGACGTCGATAAAGAAAATTTTTCTAAATGCCTACGTTGCCGACGTTCGTTTTTATATTGACAGCTAGGTCGAATTATATTGTGTATTGTACCAAATGGAATATTCCACCTGTCGTTTTCGTACAATAATTATAAAGAAATCGAAGTAAAACTCCAGAAATCCTCTGGATTCGTGCCTTCTGGGGCCCTAATTGACTGCGGAGGGACCCCCTGCGCCATCTGTGATTTCCAGGTCAATTAAATTTTCACTCCGAGACCTCGTATTACCACCGTTTTAGCAAAGAAGCGCATACAACACTTTTTTTTGCCTTTATCCCGTTCAAATGCGAGTTTATCGATTACCAGAGTGTTCTAAATTGTTGTAAAATTGTCCTGACCCTTTCGAATCTCATATAAGAGCCTTCGATAATTGTATATTGATCGAAATATGAGAGCTCGACGCCATTTTGGTTCTGGTCTGGACTGAGTTAAAAGATTTTTTTGAAAAATCCAAATTTTGAAAGGGGTCAGGACAATTCTTAGATGATCAGGAGTGATGTGTCAAAGTTTCGGACAGTTTGGTCTAATACCGTTAAAAAAAAGTGTTGTATTCGAATCGACTGATTTGAAGGATGTTTCACTTCACCTTAACACCGAAGATTGCAGTCGACGGCTCTCTTATGGGACTTCCTCCTGACGAAAATATTCCAAATGGCCTGTAATTGCTGTAAACAGCAATTACAGATTAGGTGACGCAGTCTCGAGGAAAGTGGGCCTGACGGCGAAGAGGCGTGTCGGGTTAAGCACGGTCGTGACTCTCTGATAAATCCGTAACGACGAATCTCGGGGGAGGATTTAAAAGTTTCCACGGGAACAATGTTGCGCTCTTAGTCGACACGAATTCTGATCTTAATGGTGTCTTCCTTCTTCCCAGAGAAAGACTTGGTCGAGGGAAGGTAATGGTGATAGTCAACTGGTAGTCAACTCCACCAATGCGAGCAACGCACCGGGCAACACTGTAGTGTCGCAGCACCACACGCAACAGCAGCAGCTGCATCAGCAACAACAGCAGCAGCAACAGCAGCAGCAGCAGCAACAGCAGCAACAGCAGCAGCAGCAACAACAACAGCAGCAACAGCAGCAGCAGCAGCAGCAGCACAAGCAAGCCAACATGACGTCGCACAGCAAACAAGTGGCGAACACGGGGAACGGCGGGGGAGGAAGCAACCCCCAGGGCGATGGGGACTATCAGCTGGTGCAACACGAGGTCCTCTACTCGATGACCAATCAGTACGAGGTCCTCGAGTTCCTCGGCAGGGGGACGTTTGGCCAGGTGAGGAAGAACCCGAAGAGAAGCCGATTTTCGGAGCCTGACGTCTCCTGGCATCTTGTCACCCAGGGTGGCGCTCTTCGGGGTGGCCAAGCCGACCGAAATTTTGTTACACTGCCACTGATACGTTTTGGGACGGCGTCTCTTGGCTATGCCTCTCTAACGAGGCGGCCATGACACGCTTGACTATTTTTTTCCCTCATTTTTTACATTTATTTATCAGTCATTCCGTTAAATAACTTATTTATCAGCTTGTTCGCTGATTTGCCGGGCCCTTGTAATTGACGTCCATGATTTCATTCGAGGATTTGAGAAGAAGAACGCTTATCTAGGGCGGTCTCTCCACCTCGGTCGAGGCCGCCATCTTGTTTCTTGGCACTCCGAGTGTTGTCAGAAGTCGAAACTGGCGTTTCATTGCCTGGTGGGGTCGCAAGAACCGGGCAAGAGCGGGGCGATTCTTCAGCAATTATCATTGCCTGGCCTGGATTCGGATGGAAACTCCCATTACGATAATTGTTCGCCCGGCAATTAAGTAAACATGTAGCAATATTCGGTTATGAGTGCCTGGGCGCCAGGCGACCGTTACGCCTCGGGACTTGTGCCAACAGTCTGGCGCCCTTTGCTTTCACATATATATATTTCTCTTTTTTTTTCTCTTTATATTCCTTCTTTTTACTGCTTTTCTTTCCTCGAAGATGCGTAAGAGCGCGACTTGGGGAATTGGTTTTTGCGGCCGGGGTTATGGACGGAGGATTTCTCCGGTTTTCGGGGTCCTTGGCGAAAGGGATGAAAGGAGTCGATTGTCGAGGCCTTGCCAAGCGGTTTGGCTTAACTTAACAAAGTTCTTACGGTAGCCAGCTGCGCTAGTTTTTTTCCTACGTGTTTTATTAACGCGGGATCTTGCCAAGTCCTTGTCGCACTCGGGATCGAGACCTCAAGATTCCGAGCGACGATTCGAACGGCTTTGAAACGGATTCGCTTAGTCACTTTCCTTGTAATGTAGATAGCGCCTCGAAGAGAACGTCGAGTGGCCTTCCGATCGGCGTTTGAATTTTAGGCCTCGACTCTTTCTCTCGAGTGCCGGGCCGAGGGAATAAAAATGATCCTCCTCTTTTCAGGTCGTCAAATGCTGGAAGAAAGGGACTAACGAGATCGTGGCCATCAAAATTCTCAAGAATCATCCTTCGTATGCGCGCCAAGGTCAGATTGAGGTAAGGCTTGTTCTCGGATAGAATAAAAATGGACCTCCATTTTTTTCTCCCCCCGGATTTGTAAAAACCCACCAAGCGTGGCGACACTTTATATAACTTTCTAATTTAATTCAGCGGTTTTTTTGTTTTAATCTGATTTAATGAATATTTTCTTTAATTTAACAGGTCTCCATCCTGTCACGACTCAGTCAGGAAAACGCGGATGAGTTCAACTTTGTGCGCGCTTATGAGTGCTTTCAGCACAAGTCGCATACCTGTCTGGTGTTCGAGATGCTGGAGCAGAATCTTTATGACTTCCTGAAGCAGAACAAATTCTCCCCTCTGCCCCTCAAGTACATCAGGCCGATTCTCCAACAAGTGTTGACCGCACTGCTGAAGCTGAAGGTACCACACGTTGACACAATACACCTAAAATCATCTAGTCGATTTTATTTATTTATCTTTTCATTTATTTACGGCGTCATCTGCAAGAAAATTCAGTCATTGATTTCGTTCAATCGATGGCATCCATTGAGCCTATAATTTAATGTCTAAAGTGACATTCTTTTAAGATGTCGTCGTAAAAATAAACGGCACTTCGAGAGAAATACCGTAAATGATTTAATTCCCCATCTTTGCGGAGTTACGTAGGGTTATGTAAATATGGCAAGCGGCCTTCGCACGTGGTAGGTGGTAATATAATTTTTTTATTTCCAGCAATTGGGTCTAATACACGCCGACCTTAAGCCAGAGAACATCATGCTGGTGGACCCTGTACGACAGCCCTACCGCGTTAAGGTCATCGACTTCGGCTCAGCTTCGCACGTCTCAAAAGCTGTCTGCAGCACCTACCTGCAATCACGATACTATCGGACACCCGAGATTATACTTGGACTTCCGTTTTGTGAAGCGATAGATATGTGGTCGCTTGGCTGCGTCGTCGCGGAATTGTTTTTGGGCTGGCCCCTGTACCCGGGCAGCACCGAATACGACCAGATTCGTTACATCAGCCAGACGCAAGGCCTCCCAACTGAGCACATGTTGAACAACGCCAGCAAAACGACGAAATTCTTCTACCGGGACATGGACAGTAAGCAGTCATCGCGTCTTCAAGGTATGCCGCACTCGAACGGCGGAATAAAATGGCCTCTTTGTTCCCAGGCACGTACCCATTCTGGCGCCTTAAGACGCCCGAAGAGCACGAGGCGGAGACAGGGATCAAGTCCAAGGAGGCTAGGAAGTATATTTTCAACTGCCTGGACGACATCGGCCAGGTCAACGTGCCGACCGACCTGGAAGGTGGTCAACTTCTAGCCGAGAAGGCCGACCGGAGGGAGTTTATCGACCTCCTGAAGAGGATGCTGACGATGGACCAGGTAGTAATACCTAATTCATGGTGGGGCGTGACACCTGGTGGTCGTTGCAGGGTGGATCTTGGACTAGGAGACATCGTGTACTCTTCGGCAACAAGATTCCCCATGTTACGTGTTACAGGAGCGCCGAATAACACCCGGGGAGGCTCTAAACCACGCCTTCGTTACCCTGGCTCATCTCGTGGACTATGCGCATTGCAACAACGTCAAGGCCTCCGTCCAGATGATGGAGGTCTGCAGGCGTGCCGGGGACTTCACGGCAAGTCCTGCACATCATCAGGCTCCTCCGGCTCCTCAACCACCTCCGCCGACCTCCTTGGTGGCCAACTTCGTCCCCACGACGAACGGCAGTGCCGTCACGCTTACCTTTAACAATCAGCTGACCAATCAAGTGCAACGGTTGGTCAGGGAGCATCGAACTGCCCAGACAGGATATGACAATCTGGTAGGTAGCTCGCCACCTGAAGGTAGATTTCCTGCTTGGACGGTTAGACCTTGACCGATGGCTCTTCGGCAACTCTCCGCGACACCTCGGGCTGCAGTTTTTAACGCTCGGTTTATCGTTTCATCCAGTACCAGATATACAGCAACAGCAGCCGAAGGCCCACCCAGTACAGCGGCTCGTCCAGCGGATCGAACAGCGGCAGAAGCGGTGTTCACGATTTTCCGCATCAGCTGGTGCCCGGAATACTTTGCCCTCCACCTGGCTACCAGACGATGCCGAGCCCCGCGAAGCACGTCGTCGTGGCGCAGGTAACGACATTTACGTGGGGCCTAGTCTGTCGCCACTACCTCGATATCCTTAAACAGGAGCACAGAAAATCAACCGTCGTTCCCATATCTACGGCACCGGTCATGTACATATTTTGGGACTCTTGATAAAATTCTAGAAATTCGTAGAAAAGCAAACAGTAATTTAAGTTACCATTCTACGGGGCGTGGAGACTCGACGGACTAGTAAATCGGCTAATAAGTGACGTATTAAATTAATTGATTAATTGAGAGAATTGGTAGAACGTGTCACGGCCGTTTTGCACATCTAGTAATGGACGGGGGTTTTACAGCCGCCGCAAGCTCAGCAAGCTCCTCTGCAGATCCAGCCTTCCATAATCTCCCAGCAAGCCGTGGCTGCTGCTGCTGCTGCGGCTCAGCAACAATACGCCGCTGTTCCAGTGTCCATGGTTGAGACGGGTCGCCAAATGCTGTTGACGGTAGGTCCCTACAAACAATGAAACCCATCCTCTTAGATTATGAGCCATGTTCGTTACACGGTGTCTAACGATCCCTCCCCCCCGCGTGTACATAAGTGTCCCATGATTGGCTTGCAGAACGCCGTGCAGACGTCGTGGCCTGGAGGCAGCAGGCAAATGGCGGCCATTGTGCCGTCCTGGCAGCAACTTCCACCGCAACACGCCGCCATCCAGCAACCCTTGTTGAGCGACGCCGGTGACTGGGGTAGACCTTTGATCGTAGATAGCTCTGCTATATTACAGGTACATGACAACATTCGCTACTTATATTTCTCCCCTCGCCTGAAAAGAAATTCCATAAAATATTTTAAAAGGTACGACGTTAAGATATCAGATATCTAGGCACTTTGTGCTCTCTAAAAAAAAAGATGATGCAATACTATATTCACTCATGGATGTGATTAGATGAGTATTTTACGGATTTGTACCTTTTATGAAGAGGATATTTTGGTAGCGAAACGGGAAAATTGCCTTATTTCTAGACTTTAGATTTATGTACGAAGAATGAGATTATAGTTATTAGATATGAGAATGCAATTTTACTGCCATTTATAGTGGTATGAGTGTGACCAATCATTGGGTAAATTTGCGTGGGCATTTGTACCGTTCATTGTCTAATCAAACCTCCTGTATTTTGGGGAAGGATCAGCGGCCAGTGTTTCCCGTGACGGAGGTCTACAACACGAGCGCCCTGGTGGAGCATCCTTCCCAGAGCTGGGGGAAACGCAGCGTGACGAAGCACCATCAGCACCACCTGACGGTGCCCCAGCAATCCCAGCACAGGCACGAGCACAAAAAGGAAACGCAACAGCTCAGCCCGGTGAAAAAGCGAGTCAAGGAGAGCACACCACCCAGCAGCATGAGACGACATTCGCCGACAAATGGACACTGGCAGCAGCAGACCTTGCAGACCCATCATCACGGATCGAAACATGGCGGCGGGAACCACAACATCGAACATCAGCAAGTCGCTGCCGTAAGACAGCAGACCATCACGATTCACGACACGCCTTCGCCGGCAGTCTCCGTAATCACCATCAGCGACAGCGAAGACGAGACACCTGGAAAGTGGTGGGTTGATGATATAAAAAACGAAACAGAAATTTACAATCGTCACGTCCGCGTGCCAGTGCGAACGAATACCGAGATACGTTGAATTATCTCCGTTGCGATGCATGCCTATATCTCTAGGATCGTTTATTCCTTCCTGCGGAAGTGGAAGATGATAAGGAGAAGATGGATAAGGAGTTTTCTTGTTATGAAACGTCCGTAAGCGCGGGGATGGTCGCGCTAGGTTTCAGGAGCTTGTCCTCGATGGAACGCCATTCCAGGATAAGATGGATAGATGGAGGCCCGCGAATTTCTCCTAGACTTATTTTATTGTTCTCGTTGTTGGTGGATACTGTAGAATCATGCATGACTATCATTGACAGCTGTGGAGACCGTCAGTGCGGAGCCTGTCAAGGTTTGGCACCTCGCATGTCTGGCGACGGACGTCCTGTCCGTGAGGAGGTCATCCGAAGGTACATTAACGTAACGCAATAACACGCAACACATGAAAGCCGTCAAGAGTCGCTCCTCGAGGGGATCCTCCTGGCGAAACGCTGAAAGAAAAATTAATTTTCCTAAATGAAGATTGAAAAAATATACAATCCGAGATGAGAAAACTCAATACGTATTTAAATGATTAAAAACAAAAGAAATTCACAAGTATTGTCGCCATAAGAATCGCCTCGTCGAAATGCACCGTGAAATCGTACCTAGTCGGGCCATTAACATCAATAACACCCGTTTGCGACCTGAAGGAACCACTTACTCCACCTATGGTGTTCTAGGCAACCCTACACTCTGGATTGGCTTGAAAGACCCCCTAATCGTCTCTTTTTAGAACGAGCCATTCAGGATCCTGGTTGTGGACCTCGGAGGGACAATTATCCACCTATCGACTAACCCGTCACTCATTTCTCTCGATTGCATTAATACAGAGTGGACAGTACCCTTATCAGCGACGAGCCTGGCGATAACCGGTAGAAATTTCTTCCTCGGTTATACGAGACTCATGCGTTTATATTTTAATTATCCACTTTTTAGAGACTAGACTCATTACACGGTTATCGTCACGCCCGTAGATGAGTCGGTTATCTACTTGGAGCTAGTGTAGTGAATTAAATAATCGAATGATCATAAATGGTCGTGTATTAAATATCCATCTTGTGGTTTGCAGCACCCAGTCGACGCCCAAGGTCGTGCAGAACACCCAGCAACAGGTGCACTCCACTACGCAGCCGATCACCAATGGCCACGTGACGTCGTCGCATAATGCAGTGTCAAGAGTGCAACGAAAGAACGTCATCAGCTGCGTGACGGTCGGCGACAGCGACGGGGAAGCCAGTCCAGGTCGAGCTCATGCCCATTTGTATCAGCACCTATCGCAACACCCGCAACATCAGCAAACGACGCAGCACATCAAACACGAGCCGCAGCCACAACACCACGTCAGGTGAGCAGTCCGGAAAATCTTTGGGATTGATTAATTAAATATCGAAGGCAAAATAACTAGATCTCATGATATTTTGGCCTCCCCCAGTTCCGGCTACTCCTCGCAATCGCAAAAGAAACGGCTGCTGGCGAAGGTGCAATCCGAATGCAACATGATCAACGTCGCGACGAAACCGGAACCTGGTGTCGAGTACCTTGCTCCTCACCCCTGCCACGCACCGGCCTGCAAAGAGCCCCCGAGTTATCAGGTACGACCTAATGTGCAAGTTTGGTTAAAAAATTATTACTTAACTCCGGTATCTTCGATATCTTTTATTCGACACGGGGATATGTACATGTTCCCGGTTACCTTGATTTCTCCGCATCGAGAGAAAGCTTCAGGGGGTCGATTCTGTATTTTTGGCGAGGATCTACGCCACGGTCGACGGTTTTCGCACCCACTTCGAGTTAACCTGCTTCCATTAACTTTGTTTGGGTAATGTTTTTCTAGGATGACGCCTATGACATGCATGACTACTTCTTGCAGTATGTGACTACGAGTAGCGCGCATCCCCACCTCCAAGAGCAGCATATCGTGTACACGACCGGGACCGATAAGCGAGTCTCGTGGCCGGGGAAAAGGGCAGAGTACAAGCACGAATACGTGCAACCGCCAGCCGCCCATTCGAGAGATCACCAGAAATGGGCCGTGGCCAATCCGGTGCATCAGTACAGGTCCGTTCTCCATGCACGACCTTGAAGAAGTAGTAGTTGAAAAGCATGAGAATTGACGGTAGATGGCGCGTAAATGTGGCTACACGCGTAAGGTGGTTGAGATCGGTGCTAATACAACTGTACGTTGTAGACCTCGACATATACCTATACTTATTAAAACGTCGCTGCGAATTAAACGCGTGTAGTCACCTTAAGGCGGCGCGAAAGTGGTATCCGAGAAGCCGAGTCGTTTGTGAAACTTTTCTTCGGACTGGGTTTACCGAATCGTTTCAAACTTTACCACGTGGATACGGAGGCTATAAGGAAGGTCCTGAGACTCGTGAAATTTCAATTTTTATACAAAATTTAAACAGGGTCTATGAGTACATTTTGGAAAAATTGAAGCTTCATGGGTGTCGGGATGTTCTCTACAGCCTCCATATTTACTTGGTAAAGTTTGAATCGATTCGGTAAACCCAGTTTGAAGAAAGGTTTCATAAACGATTGTTATTCTGGATGCCACTTTCATATCGCCTTAAGACGGTCGAGCATGATCGTCGCCGAGGATAGGAGGTAGTAGTGCGGCCGATGCCTAACCCAGGGGGTCGGCCTCGACTGTTGGGTTTTGTAGGCAGAGCCAGGTGGTGGGCACGACGGCTCACCCGGGTCATACCCACAGCCACAGCCACCACGGGCACCCGGCCCACCTGAGTCCTGGAGGCGGCGGCGGGGGCAGGAGTCCCGCGGGAGGGGCGGTGGTCGGGGGAACCCAGCACCTGGGGCAGCCCCTCTACCAGGAGTACGCCCACGTCCGCTCTAGGGCCCATCCCGTGCCGCCTCCGGTCTACGTCACCGCGGCGCCCTCTCAGGCGCCGACTGCTATCCAGCAGCAGCAAGTGCCCACCTACCAGGGATTCACACCCGGGTGGGTACCTAGACACCTAGTAGATGCATGCACGTGTGTACCCCTTTTTTCTATTACTTCGTTCCACCCTAGTATAAGGAGATACAACGCCATGCATTGAAATCCTGTCCCCACTTTAGGGGTCCAAGATCTTCAGATTTTTATTTATTTTCTTTCGGATTACCAAATCCGCGCCTTGGATTAAATTTTGCAATTAAAAATTATCGCGTGTATGTCTCCTTATACTACTGCGTGAATTCGCTCCTATTACCGAGCTCGCACTTTGGCTTTTTTCGCCCAGTGATCGAGACGAACGTGTCCGAGTTGGGTTTTCGTCGTTGTACAGCATGCAAAACGTTGATGAGGATGAAAATGTTAAACTGCGAGAAAAAAAGAAATGTTGAAAATCTTTTGCGCTCAAATTTAACTGCGTATATATTTTTGTTTAACTAAAAGGAAATGTACCGCACGTGTAATAATGTAAAATAGTGCAGACGGGATAAATTCGTGTGGAGAAATGGAAAAAATGTATGAAGTCTAATGCTCGCTTTTAACGTGTGAAAACCCGACTTTGACTCGTCCAAATGTCCGTTGATGCATGAATCAATTACCGGGAGTAAATTAGTGATTTTAGTCCAGATGTATCGCTAGACAAATCGTGTTACCGCATTCATTTTATTCCGTCGGTACCAGTAGTATTTCGTTTGCAATTGGATTTGTGCCGTTTAGTTCAAGTCGACGCCGTTTGAACGGGCGCCACTTGACGAATCTCTCGGCGACTACTCGAAATCCGGGATTTATCGAGTCCAAACCCTGTAAATCCGAAATTAAGCGTCGATGGAGATGCTCAGGATCCAATCCGCATAATTATTAATGCAACAAGACATGCGATTTACAGAATAAGGGGGGAGGGGAATTTCTTTTTTCTTCGCTAAGTTTACCGCTTTTTTCTAATTCTCTGGTGAAGAAACTATACAACGGATCAATGTGAAATTTGGCCATGTAGATTTATTGATATGTTACATGTGCACAAAAAATCTACATGTTAAATTTCACATTAATCCGTTGTATAGTTTTTCCATAGAGAATTAGAAGAAAGGAATAAATCTAGCGAAGAAAAAAGAAAATCCCCCCTAAATCCCGGAACGAGGAGTACGATGGAGATGAGGTCGATGTGAATCATTTTTTGGCGCCCTTCCTCGCGACCGAAGAAAGAAACGATTCTTTCCTTCTCTTGTTTTTAGAGCTTTGAGGAGACATTCTAACGTGCATTATCCCGTTTTTTACAGCTCGTCTCCATTAACGTTGTATGATT
Source organism: Orussus abietinus (assembly GCF_000612105.2). NCBI lineage: Eukaryota > Metazoa > Arthropoda > Insecta > Hymenoptera > Orussidae > Orussus > Orussus abietinus. Next base: position 895,642 of record NW_019395567.1, read on the forward strand.
CTAGTCGTGCGTTGCCACCCCCGGCACACCACAGCTCGGCCAGGCCTTTATTGGCGAGCCACGCGGCGCATCCTCTGCCCGCACATATGCAGCCAACCGCGGTCTACGGATTGGCGCCACTGTCGCCGGCCAAACACCAGTACCAACCCTCCGGTCTGTGGTTCACGGAATGAGCGCACCCTGGCGAAGTCCCGAGAAAGAAAGAGAAAAGGCCGAGGAGGGGAACGCTGGTCGCGCGAGGTGGAGGCGAGGCTCTGGGGCGAAGTCGAAGGGATGAACTCGCGATCGCGGAAGACTCGTTCAGGCATCTCTTTCAGCCTCTCTTTTATCCGTAAAATCCTTATTAGAGCAGTCGTACATGACGCGTTTGATTAATTAAATATGGCCTAGGTCTCCATGGACGATGCTTATCACCGAGACGTCGAAATTGCTTCCAGACCCAGGCATCGATTAAACGGCTGGTGACCCTGACAAGAAGAAACTTTATCTAACCAGAGAAATATTTTCTTAATTCAAAGAATAATTACTTGACTCGAGGAAACTGGAATTAATTGGACGGAACTTATCTTCGAAATGGTGGACAATTTACTTGAGTTTGTTTCAGTCGGATTCTTTGAATTTGCAAAATAATTCTTTGGTTCGATGGATATTTCTTTTTTTTTTTTTTCTTCTTAGGGGGAAATACCGGCAAACTGATCCGCATGAGTTTCACTGGCACCTGGAGATTTAAATGCACGGATTGTATGTTTGTACGATTTTGCGGCACGTAACTATTTCGACGAGCGGGATTGTGAATGGGTTTTTGGGGTTTTTAGGGTTTTTTCGTTGGTCGGCTTTTCGATTCAGCCGTGCCGGATGTACGCGTTGTTTGATGTTTCTTGTCGGAGGTGAACCTCAATTTAATGTTTTCTCTTTATGCAAATTGTTCGCTACGATCGCCCCCGATCTTGCCGAATGGCGCATTTAATTCACTCGGTAGTGGCTCGATCGTGATTAAGGAAAAGTTAGTTGAACTCACATTTTCTCGCCGATGTCGCGCAATGCTGGTAACTAGTTTAATGGGATTTTAACGAGACGACAAACTTCGACAATCCGTCCTAAATTCGCGAGCGAATCTCCCTTAACAGCCCCCGAGTCGCCGTCGATCGTTCGTGATAATAATTTGTACGTCTTTTTGCAGTTGTACCTTTCATACGGCTTTTCTTCCTCCGCTTCGTACAATCACGCGAGGCCCTCTTGCTCGGCGTAATCATTAAGACGAGGCTGATAAAGAAACTTGAAAAGGGTCCCGAGGAAGATGGAGGAACACGAGGGTCGATGGTGGTCCAGGGGTGTTTTGCATAGTTGGGTAGGATTACGTAGGAAGTTACGTGTACCGATGAGACCCCGTAGACCTCTCGTTGTCCTCCACTTCCCTATGAGATAAGCAAAACTAACGAACTGATCGAAGGTCGATTGTCCCCGTGGGTGATCTTAGGGCCGACGCGGACCAGCCCGCGGGTCTCTGTCCTAGAGTTTTATAAAAACGTACCAATTCTTCGTAAAGACTAACGACTAACGATTAACGAAGTGCGCGTCCTTTTCTATTAACGACTCAACGCTTAGCCCTGCGTCAATCGGCCTTAAACTTCGTGAGTTTTGGGAGTTATTCGATGACTCGAGTCTGGAAGAACGCCTCAGGGTGCTCCTCCGGTACGATGTCGTCGGTATGTCGAATATTTGCGGTCCCCATTGAGAGAGAGACTTGTCTGCGAGAATAGAATCCTGACAGGGTTGACGTGGTGTCGATCGAAGCGGTCAGCGCCGCTCGTTCTTTAGGTTAACTAAGTTTTCGCATTTCTTCATGATATGTTGCTCGTATCATACACATTGTTTTAATGCTCATTAACGATTTTAGCCCCTCGATATGTGTATCTGGCCGCCGACTCGTCGGCGGTTTACAAATACCGAGTTTTTATGGGTTCGAGGCGCCCCCAGCGGAGGCGTCCTCGACTAATCGTCGTTCTTGTTCTTAGCGAGTCCACCGGGATGGCGACTCCGCCCCTAGGGGTTTTAATACTTTTCCTTCGGTTAGGGTTATCCAGGTTTATCCGACACGGGGCGCACACGCGAGTGGCTCTCGTCGCAATCTTGTACAAAGTGTAGCTACTGTTAACGGGTAGAGCTTAGAGGTTAGGTTTCTCCTTTTCTTCGTCATACCTGGCACATGGTCGCCGTACACATCGCAAAGTGACGTCTGCGTTGACGAGGGCTGCCTTTCGACAGCAGTCCCATTATTTATTATTAATTATTACTACTCGTCATGTTCTCGCCATTCAGCATCTCCGAGGCCTGTTTCACTCTTTCTGCGTGTATTGTATATAAGGAACGGAGTCGATTTCTCGTAATGTTCGTCTCGTAGGGCCCGAATTCTAATCCGTTATCCTGTGTGACGATTATCTGGGATCACTCGAGATGGCTTGCTTTATTTGCGCCGTGATAGTCTGCGTCGCGATTAACTATGCCAATTACACCGTCGAATTTCACGGTATTATCAAAAATTAGAATCAAATGGCACTGCACCATGTTACATATATTGCATCGTCCCGCAAATAGTTCTTCCTTTTCTTGCGAAAATGGAAGCCGAATTTCACCGTAATGCGGATTTTTTTTTTTCTTATTTGTCCAAATTCAACGAGAATATTCGCCGTGCCTCGTCAGATGTACCGAGTTGTCTCGCAAATCATTTTTATTTCAATCGATAAGAGAAATACCCCCATTATGGCGTAACCGAAGGAAAAAAGAGGTTTCAGACCTCCTTAAAATTCAGACAATATTTTTCGCGGGTAAGCCAGTGCTTTTGGTCATCTCATAGCCATCTCATAACTGGAAGTAATTGCAAACGCGTTCTCAGATCCATCGCACTTAATTCTTTTCCTTTGTTCCTCAGGAAGTCGAAATGCACCCCGATTGGGTTTTTTCTGTGCACAACTTAGTGGAGTGTGTTTTAAACCGCGTGAGTAGCGAAGCTCTTCGTGGCTTTCAGCCCGCAACTAAAGTGAGAGAAATATTCAGCGTGCGTTTAACAATTATCCTTTTGTAAATAGTTTCATCGGTATGACTCCTTGTGAACTAACTTTCCGGATGATTAGTCGTCTCTCTATTGTGTTGATTGTCAAGAGAGAATCTCGTTGTCGCCGCACCATCGGGCAGGAGCGTGGGAAACCATTTTGTACATATTTATTGCCGAGACCAGAATTTACAGGAATTTCGTTTTGAATCATGTTCTTCCTCAACGCACCACTCACGGTTGCCTCGAAGCTCTCGTTCGCATGATTAATTTGTACATAGCTCGATCACATTGCTCATTACTTTCTCCTTGTTTCTCCCGAAATCTGGAGCCGGCATGTCCGAGGTATTTCAATTAATACCGCGACACTCTTTGCTACAGTATGATTGCATCTTGGACGATGGTCGGCTGTAAACCGATCCGTGTGATTAACATGTCCAGGATTACCTTAGCTCTGGTAGAAAATCTGTATATACGCGATAAGTATAGGTATAACTCTAGGTCGTAGGTCACGGAGTCTTAGCTGCGTTGCGTAGGTCTTACGAGAGGACACCCACTAACGATAAACGAAGAGATGCCCCATTAATTAATTCGATCGACGGGCCAGGGCCTGATAATGAATACCTAAGATGGCCACACAATTAACGATATGCGCAGATTTCATTTATCTCGATGCTGTGGTAATAGATTTTTACTTAACAGGATTGGCAGGCCGTTACTTGTGTCGCCATTTTGTATTTTCAACACCCACGACGGAACCCGGCCGAGATTTCGAGGTTCATTCGTTCCTTCGAGATGCAAAGACTATGATTACTTCTTCTTTTCTCCTTATTAACGTAACTGAGCTCCTTTCCAAAGAGAATCGACGAGCGGTGGGATTCGCTCGAGGCTTTTGCTTGAAATCATCGCAGGCGTGCGTGTACATCCGCCTTGTCGTCGAGTATGAACTTTATCGCATTATGGTTATTGTTAATATCATTACTATTGTCGCACTTACGAACGAACACACCCTCGAGACGCGTATGTTATATATATATACATATACATATACATTCTACGGAAATATTTAACCAAGTCGATGTGCCTGTTTAACGATTAATCGTATTTGTATATTAGCGTAATCACCGAAACGAGGAACTCTGATAACGCCGGCAGGTCTGGGAGGGAACGAGGCGTCGCTATCAAAACGTAAATGTCGAGAGGATTTCACGTATATAGGACGTATTATATACGTTGATTCGTACTAACGCCGACATAACGCGTACTCACTCGCATACGCATGCTTCCACGTACACGTTAGGTAACTCTTAATGGCGCCAACCTTTCGGTGGATCGTAAAAAAGTCATATCTTTATACTTCACCCTGTACGTACACACAGTTTTATTGTCTAGGATTCTTAGGTTTCGTTCGGCATAGTCATTCTCTTCGGTTCCCTTCGGGCCTTTCTGTACGTTGCACATTATGCATAACAGCAGGCGGACTCCTTAGTTAGGTTAGGTTACGTCGAGCCCGTTTTATTACCTTTTTTTTTTCTTTCTCTCGGCCGACGAGATATTTAGCTGGTTAGGATGGAAAATCCAAGGCCAACCGAGAATGGGGAGGGCAGAGTTATTCAAGGTCTTTGCGGATACCTCACGTAAGGAACAGTAACCGTAAACGCAACCGAGGATTTGCCACCTCGTGGGAATTATTTCCGTTGATTTATGTATTTGGCACGGAACTCTACAGAGTTTCTCGATAGGCTAGCGTACTGAATTGTCCGTAATTTGTTTTCTTACCGTTACCCTTACGATTGCGGACAGGAGTGTGTCTGTAAAGGTCGTAGGAGCGTAATGGTAAGGACTTGCCATTTGCAGACGTGGGACGCCATCTTGGATTTTCTGGCGACTTCGCCAGTTTTTAATTACTGTGCTTGCGGTTATTCCTACGAAATGTATCCGCGATGGCGATGACTTTGCACCGAGGGCGACGATCGGGTTTCTGGCGGGAAATGCGGGGATGAATTCACGTCTTGAATCTCAGAGCTGTTGAATTCGCGCCGTTGATGCCAGCGTCGGTGTCCGCCATCTTGCGCATCCTCGAAGATGACTCGTTAGCGTGTTCCACGTGGAAAGTGTGCTTCTTTTCCTTTCTTTCCCCGATGATGAAACCTTGAATCGATCGCTGGTATCGGCGTCGTTAATTCGGGGATATTAAACGGACGGGAAGGCAGACGATTTCTTCGGCCACGTCGCGGATGTGAGGCTATCGTATTTAGGAATTAATCGAGCGTTGGCCAACGCGAGCTTTTCGCCTTAGAGTTACTCGCAGTCATTGTTACATACAAACCACTTACGGTACGATTCTAACGACTACACACCATTAACGGAATCCATTTAACGATAATTTAAGGACTCTGTGGGTGACGAGTAACGTAACGTAATTGTATCGATGGTTCTAGTTGTGATATTTTACCGATGTAATGTCGATTAGTTAAGCGATGTAACACTTATCAAACTTTCGTCGGGGGCGTTTTTAGACCGTGGTGGAGAATATACCTTGTCTTAACGTTAGCTCATTAAGGGATGGTATACACAGATAATCGATGGCGCCCCGTTATCACATAGGTCGTGTTATCAGCGATTATCGAAGCCTCTGGTCGTGAACCGATCTAATTGTACATTAATTTCTAATCTGTAGACTTCAATTGAGGGCATACCAAATTCGAGGGATACTCTTAAGCAACCCTGTATATATATATTCTTCTAATGGTGTAGATAACGATTATGTCGAATTAAGCATTGTTCATTTCTTCTTCATTGTTGCGACTTCGTTTTCGAGCTCGCTGTTAATCTCTACCTTGTGGCTCGAGGGCGCCCCAAACGATACATAAGAAATTATTTTTAATCGGTTTCTAATTGTATATACATTTGTTTACTAAACGGGGATATTCGTTAGGTAATAGGTGTAGTGCCTAAAATGTCGACGGGATTGTGACTGAGAATGGCTTGCGAGAAATCGGTAACGTCGGGAATAATCGGATTTAAGGGTGTCGATGGAACGGCCAATCGGGAATTTTACACTCCTGCATTTGCATACAACTTGGAAAATGTGAAGATTAAAAGTCTACCATATTAAGCGAGAAAAAAGAAAGTAGAAGGTACCTACATCATTAATGTTCACTCCCAGGAAAATTAATTTTCAGGAATTAACGAATAAACTAGTGACGCGTTACGAACGATTCTGTTTATCCGTTGCTGGAATGCCAAAAATCTCCAGATGAGGCTCCTCTCCTGTTTCTTATTTAATTCCGAGTAACCTGAATATAAACAAAAATTGTAGTACATACTTTTAGCCTGGCACGTATTTATTTACTAATTTTTTTTTTTTAAGAAAGTAGACACTCGATTGGTCGTTAAAAAAATTTTGGACTCGCCTTAATCCGGGAGGGGTCGAAAGGGATTCGCGATGAAGTGCTTAGAATCGGCGGGATTAGTCGTGGTTACTGCGTAAACTAGGGCGAGGAAAAAAGAGGAAATAAATAAACAAGTATATATATAAAAATATATATATGTACGATTAATGGTAAATTATATTAGGAGCATAGGGTTTACGATATTCATCACGTTGTGGATAGCTGACACTACCGTATAAGTAAACGATAATAAGGAGATCTAGAGCGTAGGTAATCAGAGATCACATATTTTTGGAGTTAGGTAGATGGGTGATATATATTATACGTGCTCTGTGAATTTCTTAGACTTCGACTTAGCTAATTGAGGCCACTTTCCGCGATCGAGCCGCGAAAAATCCGCGTGGACGTTGACTTAACGTCGATTTAGAATGACAAGGGTCGACAAATTATCCATTAAAGTTACCCTCGATGAACATAATCATTTCTACAGATATTTCGATTAATTTGTCGTTCCACTTGTGACTAAGAAATTTCAGAATCCCATCGAGGTAACGCCGCAAAGGTGACGACTTACTTGGGAGGAATTCGATTCTCAACTTTGTTAAAAAATTAGGGGTAAAAAAAAGGAAAAAAAATCAGTTAATCGAATTTTAAAGAAGAATCCATCGTGGGGATTTTTCTCTTACATACAATCTATGATTACAATGCGCAAGTTCCGGTAATTACAAATAGTGACGAAAATTGCGGCTTAGAGATCGCTCGAGCGGGCTCGATCCGGAAACTGCAACGGCAAATGGGATAAACTCATAGGCTAGACGATTCGCTGTCTGACTGTTCTTCGATGTTCTTAATGTTCACTATTACGCCGTACCGCCGGGTAATATCGCGGGTAATATCGCGGGCCCCAACTATACCTATTATCGGATTGTGCGAGAGCGATAACGAGCAATTGCCGCGTCCAAGATGGCGGCGACGCGTACCCCGGATCGCACGTTAAATTCGTGAACAATTAATATTACACTGCAGAGTAGATAAGAAAATAACAGGGTGTAACATCAATTGTGCACTAATTTAATACAAGTACGCGGATGTTGCACAGAAGCGTACTAGGTAGAAAAAAGTGCGAATCCGGTCGACGCATTACCACCCCCGTGTGATATCGTTTCAGTCCCCGTAAGGGGGAAAAGTAACGCCTAAGTTTTCATCCTAGGTTCTAGGGACGTATCTTTAACATGTCTAAATATTCCTAGAGGAACCGAGGTCACGTCCGGCTGTGTGAAGAATTTAGAGGGATGTCCTCAAGGTGTTCTTGGACCCTTGATAAGAGACCGTTGTCGTTAACAGCGCGTCATTGTAAATTGTATGTTTGTGCCTCGGTGTTCATGCTCCCTCGCAAGGTGTTTTAGTCGTTTCTCGTGTTCATCGTCCACTGGGTAGAAGTTGGCGGTTAGGACGGGGTTCCTTCGATATTTTTTTTTTCTCCTTCGCTCGCTTGTCGGTTCTTCAAGTTGTTTCTCCAGGGATGATTAGTATTAGTCTTCGTCGCGTTGTGTCTTCACGATCTGAAATTAATCCCGTAAAAGTGTTAAATTTATTCAGGGTAACATCTGTGCTAGGACGTTGATTAGAGTAAAGGTGTATTTGGCGCGGGACTCTGCCGATCCCTGGCGCAGGAAAGATTTGTACATTTGTGAAGTTCCCTCTCGCACGTTTTCTGACTCGTTCGCTCGTGGTCGGAAGTTTCTTCTACACTTGAAGACCCTTTGTTTGGAATTTTAGACTCGCCCATATTCACGGTGTCGGTGTCGATGGCGAAGAAAAAACAGTCCTAAGTTTCGCACCTTGGATTCGGAGTCGGCCGACGGCGCTCCTTTCTAGATCTTTTCATAAACGATGCCCTCGACGTTGATACAAATCTGAGTAAATCACAAAGTTTAGGGATTACGAAAGAAAAAGGGGGGGTTACTAAACCACCGCGTTAACGTAAAGGAAGTGAACTTTCCGACTGGCGTTTTATACAGTAGGATTAACCGAACGTATATTACCATTTAAACTACGCTCTATGGATCTACTGAATTTGTACCATATTATAAATACATTATATATATACTTTCGTCTATTTATCTATTATTGTATCGCCGCTTACTCTGGTTATCACGATTGATTATCATTACTTTAATACGGATTGTGTGTACATTTAGTTGCTACGTTTTAGTTACTCGGCCGCCTAATGTCGCAAGTTGGACGCCGACGTCGTCTCACGATTTTCCTTAGAGTCCTTTCGAGCGATTTTCCCAAATTTTCCGGATTCTCTCCAGGAAACGGTGAGGCGACGTCGGTGCGCACAATTGAGAAACGTCCCTGTATAATTGCTGAGGCTGAGAGCGGGTTTAGTTGTATCTGGTAACGAGGATTTCCTTCCGGATCTTGAGGACTAATTAAATTATTCGCCATGCGATACTTAGCCATTGTTTCTTCGGCAGTCGACTCTCCCGCTTTATTTTCACGACCGGCGTCCCTCTCGGTGAAGAGTTCAGCGCGAAACTCCCGATTAGGATCGAATTACTCTGTATAATGTTCCTGTACTGCTGGTACTTACACCTCACTATTAATATCAAGACACGTCTTTAACTCTAAACGTGATGTATGAGTACGACTTCTATCAGACGATTCTAATGATAACACATTTGGTCGTCGTACAATTCAAATTTAAATTAGACATTGTCTATATACCACCAAAGGATCCTGTCTATAAAATCCACTTTGAAGTCAAGCCGAGCAGTGTAGGAATATTAAACATGTGTACCAGGTGCTTCGAGATGGCTGCGGAACTTGTGCACTATTCTGCATTAGCCATGACATGCTTGCGCTTCGACCGGCTAAAAAGAGCAAAAGTTAAGGTCGTCATTAAGTAGGCATGCAATAGATAATGCGTTTAGTCGTGCGACATGCCTGGAGGATTTTGGGCCATCTAATGCAACTAGAGGATGCATATTCGAAGACTTGTCATGTCTTGTCGTGTCTCAAATAGCAATAAACAAATCAAGATGGTGGCACCTGAGCTACCGAGAACACGTCACGGTTCCCTTGAAACATATCTAAAACGATCGCAAACTGCATAAACTTATACCCAAGAAAAAAAGAGAAATAGAAAATCCATTTTGCCCACTTTGCACACATTTTAGGGCATCCTCTTGTTGCGTTGTTATCTTGAAATTTCCCGGCAAACGTCCAGTGCCATCGGGTACGATCTTCGGCTGATAACACCGCCATTGATTATTTAGCGCGATCGTCCTGATACAGTCCGGCAATCCTTGGTGAATCCGCGACTGTAAAGAAGAAGAAGAAAAAATAGTTAACGCGATGTGTGAAGTTTCTAAACCACTAATGTTTAAGCTTTCACTGTCAGCCTGTTTCAAAGTATTACATTACGGCTGCGCGTGCGCGCCGGCGCGACGTCACGTGACGTCATGGTGCGCGCGCAAGTACGGAGGCCGCGGCACGAAATCCGATGCGTGTTAACCCCGTGCGCGAAATTATTCCTGAGGTCGATCAGAGTACAAAGCGTAGGTTTAGTTTGGCGGCAGGAACAATTTGCGCACGCCCGACATGCGAGAGAAACGATCGCCGACGTCGGCGGGGCGCGCCCGGGAAGTTTGACCGAGTGGATGCGGAATATCTCGCCGAGCTCGCCCCAGGGGGCGCCACCGATGCGCGCGCCGACCAATCAGCGTCGGCGAGCCTCGGCGGGAATTTCAAACGTCCGCAGGGCGCGCCTGGCGTCCGGCAAACTCTGCCCAAGCTCTCGAGGCTCGTCCTCTCGGGGTCCTCGCATCGATTGGCGACGCCACTTACTTAACGAAGTTTAAATTTTACTCACTGGATACCGGGAAAGAGTCTATTTGATATTCGTATTTTAATACATGGGCTGATTATATTTAGTGTATCGTAATCGGTCGGCCGGACGGTCGATCGCGTCTGCGGGTTTTCTCATCTCCACCCTCGAGGGGCGAGTTGTAGGTTAGGAAATGGCGCGATCGTCCGCCGCGCTGGCGCCACGGTTTTCTGTATATTATTGTAGTATAATCAAATACTAAAGACTAATGCTTAAGGTGAATCAACCAAGCTTCGGGAGGCGTGATATTTTCGAAGCCCGCGAGATATATATAAATATATTATATATATATACACATATATTATATACAATCGAAGAGGATGCAAAGGCGAAAAAAAGCGAAAAACGATACCGCAACGTAACAGGGACCTTATGTTAGACGATAATAAATAGAGGTGCGAGAGTTACGGCGGACCACACGTCGGCTCGAGTACTTCGAATGGTCAAACGAAGCGACGTGTCTTTTCTGTCACATTTTCCTGGTTTATACGCTCGTCGTATCGGATCTTTTCATGATTTCTATCCCGCACCTCGCGCGTCTCCGCGTCCTTTCCATATACCGCTGACTCGACGTCCATTCTTGACGCTCGCTTGCTTTTTATTTGCCCCCTGTGTTGCTCGCTTCTGGGAACGACTTAATTTACGTCATCTTTGTTCATCGCCGACCTTTTGTTCTCTCGTTGAAATGCACGAATGGGAACGGTGCGAAGAACTTCCGCTTACTTATCGAGAAATGCCTGTGCTCCGAACGGATTCTTAAGGCGACTCTTCATCGGGATTACCGACGAGTTGGTTCCTTGAGTTTCTATTGTTGGGTAACATTATTACACGTAATGATAAATTTATAAAATCTTATATGTACAATCTGATCTGCAAATCGCTACGATTTATCGTTACTTGTCTAGCCACCTTTCGTTTATCACGTTCACGTTGTTTTCCGACAATTGGTCTCGAGGAACTGCCTTCGTTGGTGAACTCATATTGCAAATAATTGTTTATAACCGCTCTTGATAATGGCGACGATCGGGAGACGAGTTAATGGATCTGTCCAAATTGATGCGACACGGCATCTTTTCCGTCCGTCCCTGAAATTCGTTAAGTCTCATCGTTACTCGGGAATAAAACGTTAGAGAGAAAGAGAAAAGAAAATAGGAACGACAATTCGTGGAGTTCGATTTTTAGCACTTGCCAATATAAACCAGGAAAACCGACTTAGTGAGCGTACACCTACCACAGATGTATTTCTCGGTGTGTCCACGTGCATATTACCGGTATACGTGTTTGTCTACATGTAGAGTGACTTTATACAATTAACGATTAACCCCGAGAACCGTAGATTTTCAAATGACTTGGAACGGAAAAATCAAAACTAATCTCACTAATCGCCTGGTCGAGGACGTTAACGATATTTCAAAATGGCGGCTTCGGTCAAATTGGTCTAACCTCGGATTCGTTGCTGTGCAGTTTTCAGTTGCATCGCGTTGCACCGCCTCGTCGGTCTCCTGGAAAGTAAAAGGAGATTTTTCATTTTTCCCTAAAAGTAACAAGGGCTCGGATTTTGGGCAAATCGTCACTTCAGAGAAAGCTTGTTATAGGTACGCGCTTACGTGCATGCATTTATGGCGGGCGTTTCTCCGACATTCCTGAAATATTAAATGAAGAAAGGTTAGGTGAAATCACGGTGACTTACGTCGTCGATATGAATTTGCGACTGAATAATTAACCTGTTACATTGTATATCGCCATAGCGTACGGATCGGTAGTTAAGTCCGTTCGAGCGTGCTCGAAGAACGAGTTCCATGCATAAATTAGTATAAGGAGACATAATGCCAATGATCGGTTCCATAAAAAGTGACCCCAGAATCGGGGCCCAGGATCTCAGACTTTCGCTGATCCAACGACGCGAGCGCTCCTTGCGGGAAACGAGGGAACTCCATGACCTCCATCCTACATGACCAAACATTCCCTACCGACGTAAATGACCTAAAATGCTTTTAATTTTACAATTAAGGTACGCAAAGCAATTATCCGCGCATGCTATGCAGAATGTGATGTTTTTTTAACGAGATTTAAAGGCTAGCGGACCAGCTAGGAGACGATGACGTTTAATTGAAAAATTTCATCGAGGGGGCGCTCTCGGCACGAACGGAAGAAATCTGAAGATCTTCGACCGCTAAAGTGGGAACGATTTGAATACATGGCGTTGAAACTCCTTATACTACTTCGTGGTCCCGTGGAACATTGTTGCACATACCTTAACGATCCGATTTCAAACTGATTAAATAAACCAGGGTAACGGAACGACACGTTCTAGCATCGGGGAACGAGACCGCGTGGATGTTCCTAGCGGCGCGACTTGCTGTAAATATTAATTAATAAATAGTCACGGTAATCACCGAGTCGATCCTAAGCCATAGGAGAAAGTGCTCTACGACGAGTCAGTCCTCAGAATTTTTCGGATGATTTGAGGCTACTTGAGATATATCGGTGCGACTCTAGGAGTCTCGAGCTGACTTCTTATCCACGAGAACGTCGGATGGCTACATACGTTAGGATAAATCTCTGCGGAAAAAATCCGAGCAAACCGATCTGTACAGATTGATCTATCTCGTAAAGGGTATAGGATAATAAAAGAGACTCGGTTTAACCCCTTAGCTTACAATGACGCCTCAGAGGCGTCGCAAGGTTATCGAACCGACCTTGGTGTCGCTTTTGGCCCGCACAGTTGGAAATTAGATCGTAAGGGAAGGGGTTAAGCGCAGGCTACAAATCGCTGTGATTTATCCTCGCTTGTAGCCATCTTTGTCGATCGTTGGAGTTTATTTAGGAAGGACCGTCGTCCACTGAAAAGTCAGATTTCGATCTCCTCGAGGAGCAGGGACCTCACTCGACAGTTTATCCCGGGTTTACCGATCTTCCTCCTGCCTATTACGAATCTTGACTGTATATTAACACGTCGGACCAAGTCGTTGCGGGCACTCGCCAAAATCTAAGTAAAGTATTTATAGAAGTACGTAGAATGTCGGTCTCCTTTGCGGGACGAGGGTGCATCGATTGGGGAGAGACTCCTCGAAATTTAGGAAATCGCCTGGAGAGGAACTCGAGTTGTCTGCGACGTCTGGAAACTCGACAGAGTTTCGCGCCATGTTACCAATGTGCGCGCGCATCTTAACGACGAATCCTGTGTCGGCTAAGATGTATGTATCGGATATGTTTATGAACATTAAAGATGAATTGCACTTTTAAAAACACACGAACCATTCGGAGTAACGGATTTTCGGAGATTTACTTGGTACTCGATGCTACTTTTAAGCGCTCACCTCGCGATCGATGCATCCTCGACTAACCGCCGCTTTCGAGCGAACGTTAAAATTAGACTTTCCACGATTAGCCAAAAAGGTAGACCCTTAGCGGTATCTTTCGGTGTAACGTCGATATTCCGACGATTGACAGGCGTTTAAAAGCTTGTCGACAGTGGCCGTTCCTCGTCAGGTGGTCGAGCTGTCTGGCAGAACTGAAACGATTTTTATGAGAATTAAAGGCACAATATTGCATCACCTCGAGGCTTTGATTATGTACGCATGGACGTCGCGGACGATCTTTGAAGCCAACATTGACAGACGCGCCACTAAAGCGGTTTCAATCGAATTTTAATCGCGACTAACCTTGGCTTCAAGAGCCACAACGAGCGGGGAACAAAATGGCGGCGCATCCCGTTACGCGACGTCCTTTGAGTTGATGGAAAAACAAACGTCATTTCCTACATTAGCAAGCGATATCTCGGTCTAAATAATATGCTTATCAATCACTTACACCTATTTCTAGGCAAGATATGTCCCGGGGAAAACGGAAAGACTGGAAAACACGAGGTAGATGTGACGATTCGAGCTCGCGGTGGGCGACGGGTGCGCCGCCATCTTGTTTTCTTCGACGGTAAGTAGGAGTAAGAGGAATCATTTCTTTTATCAAGTCTCGTTTGTTCGAACGCAATTCCCTCGACCGACGCTTTCTTCTCACCGTGATCTAAAGGATTAACAAAATCTAAAGTGTTTAAGTAAGTTCAGCTGGTAAAAAGTCACTTTGGAGTTTCTTCTTGGCCGAGACGCGGCCCTGGGACCGCAAGAAGACGTTACCCTTGGTTGACCCTTAAAGCCGAAGAAAGCCAATCTCCATTCGACGAGTGTACAATACGCAGACAAAATACCTGTTGAATTCGCACCTCGGCTTAATTTTTAAGAGCTGTGCGAGCGACTGCGGTAGGCTCGGCTCTTTTTAGATCTAAGGGCTTTTGCACGTAGAATTTTCGTACTTTATACGGGGAGGATGAATCCATTGTACCGAGGAATCTCGCGACGCGAACCATCTTTTCCTTCCTTTCTTCCCTTAATTTCCTTCCTAACATCTTTCTAGATAATTACGTTTCGTTCAATTTTTCATCTTTCATTTAAAGATTCCGGTATAAGAGGTCCGAGGATCGCGGCTCAGATTTTGTACATAACAAAAGTTTCTTTATCTTGTGCATTTTGCCATGAAACGTTCAGTAGAAGGAAATCCGCGTTGCGAGGTTCCTCCAGAAGGGAGAGATAACGCTATTTAACACCGCATACTGATTACGATGTCTATTGATATTAACAAATCATTGTTACGATATTACGTACATTGATGATAACGTAACGATACTTGCTATCACAAAGTGAATGTTGCCTTTCGTCACATTGGTTAAAGGAGGTGAACGAGAATCTAATTAGATTGTGTACGATTGATTATTTAGGTAATCCGTTACATTTAAAGTAATTACGTGGAGAATGGTAAAGACTCGTATTGTGAATGTGTGTTATGTTGGTGTAACACGTTCCTATTTTATAATAGGGCAGAATAAATCAACCGGCACTCGACCCCTCTTCGCGTCTTTACTTAAATCGACTTCTTCTCTGACCATGAATTATATACCTGGTTAAGAGTGACTTACGGTTAGCAAAAAAGTTTTCGCTTAATGTCTTTCATATCACTGAAAATTCATATTGAACGCCATTCTAATTAATGATAATAATCCCTTGTTTTCTGGCCCGTTTATTTAGAGATTTAATCATTTACAGAAAGTAATAATTTACAGTTACATTACGATACAAAGTACTGTCTGTCTACGTCGAAGAACAGACAAAGATTGAGACAGGAAGCAGAAGTTCCTCTGATGACGAGATAAGTCACATCTTGTAGTGACAAGAAGCAGTTATCGGGTTACTCCAGATATGGAACGAGTTATGAATATTGCATCGTGCATAGGGAACGGTCACAGTCAGTGTGGATTATGCGTCGCATTCACAACACTGGCGTCGGATATTGCTTTAGCGACTACACTAGCCACTGTCACGGAAGGTACAACAACACCCTGCGGTGTAACCGATTTCTTCGAAGGGAAATGGAAAAAGTACAGCATGAATCCAGCCGCCAGTAGTACGTGCAATCCCAAAATGACAGTAAAGTAAATAGGCTTATGTTTTCCTGTAAAATAATTTTGTTAATTCACAGATAATCTTTCCACTTTATCCCAACTCTTTACCTTTTATAAATGGAAGCAGCGACTGCAACAAAACACCCCCGGATAAAAGCGCCGCTACCCCGACTAATGCCCACTGTAGCCACGTGATCTGTATGGTCCAAAAAAATGCAACTGGAATGTAAATCGCCAAAGAGTATCCGTATAAACATAGTAACTCCAAAAGGCCAGGGGTTAGTGGAACTTGCTAAAAAAAACAATGAAAGAGTTAAATCTCACTCGACTGCATCGGACAAAAATGTAACGCCAATTAAATTACCTCTATTAACTCGGTTTCATTATGGGATTCGCTGCTGGTCCACTTTAACGCTCCCCAGAGCGCAATAGGTAGAAGCCAGGCATACAAGAATATCAACGTCGCCGCATAAGAAACAATGTGAAAGTCATACCTCCAATGGTACGTCCCAGAGGCAGCGGTATACAAGTAATTGGCCATATTTTCGCTTATCCCTAACGCAAATACCAGAGTTACGCATATCCAAAATGGACCATACAAATCTGGCCTAGGACGAATGTGCGTCTCCAAGTAATTCCCTGAAATGTGAGGAGCCATCGACCTTTTAATACGTTCCACTACGTCATTGGTATCGACATCGAAGAATTTTTTATAATACTCGATGGTCCAGAAACTAGGTTGCGAGGAAGCTGAAACGAATAGATTCCCTATTGATTAATGTCTGCGAAGTGATCGTAATTAAAGTTTTGGCATTAACTATCATGTAACCTTGGCTCTTATCAGGCGTGTCCTGAAGATCCTCGATGGCACCAATCCCAGAAGGATCATTGTTCAGGTTACCGAAACCTTGATGACCAGAGGGATTTATCTCGAGTTGAGCTTGATTTGTACCCAAATGGACATCTGCAGTCAGTTCGTCAAACGATATAAACTGCGAATCGCCGGCATTCTTCGCGCTTCCATCCATCGCTAAAGTTTCTTGTTTTGACAACTGCCAACTGAGCACATTGCAATCTAGTACAATCTAGTAGATCATATTTGTATTCGAATGTTCTTCGAAATAATTAATGTCAAAAATTTCTCGTCTAAAGAGAAAGCTCTTTAAACAGAAGTTGCACGATAACGTTCTACAGCGCCTTTACGCGGGGCTTTCGAGAAACCTGTATACGTATGATAATGCATAAAAAATCTCTACTCGCTTCTATCGAAAAGAAGAATAACGAATCGTAATTCTGTTTTTATCACGTTCATTTGGCTAAATAAGCGTCAAATGACAGAGATGAGTTGGGAGATTGCTCACGGGCAGGATCGTGCGATCGCATCCTGTGCTGCCCTCTGGTTTCGTACGTTGGCTTTCACCGTTTTTTGCCCCCAAGGGCGGCGCAACGATTTTCTGATAGGAGCTCGCGCACTCGCAATGGCGGTACCATCTACCAGTCGCCGTTGGCGGCTCACGTACTCGCGATACCATGCGGCAGTGACGGTGGTGGCTTACCTACGCTTACCAACACTGCTCGCTTTTGATGGTAGTGTGTAAACCACTCCTGCGATTACGGCACAATTTTCAACCTTCAAATCCGATCTAGGAGAAATCTTGATTTGATAAGCGTAGACATCTTGATCCTAGATGCGATTGGTTGATTCCCTTAGAGCGGATGTACAAATCGAGAAGCAAATGGAATTTCATAGAAGAATAATTCTATAGACTTGATTGCTAGGAAATCCCTAACTATTTTGTCCTCTGTAAGTAAGATGGCGCCACTTAGGCCATCATAAGGGAAGTTATCGACATTCACAATCAATTTTTTGTTAATATGGTGTAAAACATTGTTATTTAAATAATAACTTGTAAGCGTAGCATAATGTCCTATGCATGGATTCTTTTATACGAAAAAAATCTGCAATAAACACCAGGGTAGGAAAATAATCTCTGGAGTGGTGGTTAATAAATAAAATAATAAATATATTTAATAAGCAAGCGTCAACATTTGCAACAATTACTAAAGGTAACGAATCCTCTTTCTTTTACTGTTTCTTCTTCTGCAGTGTCCGCCAAAGGCCTGCCACGTGTTTCTGGCAAAGTGAGACAGAAAAGACTCGCAACGAGGGCTAAACAACCACACAGGGTGCTCGGTGCCCACCAAGCAATTGCTCCGAGCAAGTCAGCAACATAAGGAGCTGCGACGCTTCCTACATGAGACATAGCTGAGCTGGTTCCTACGGCAGAATTTCTAGATACCTGTAAAATGTAATTTCTGACTTGATCAACAATTCCTGTACACCTAAATGGAATGAATCGTATCAATATACCGTTGGAAACAACTCCGTAGTATGTAGGATGACGATATTATACACGGAAGACATGGCGAACCTCCCTGCAAGGCCCACGATGAGAATTGTAGTGGTGTCTGCCTTAGAGATAGTCATAATACTTAACAACGATATTCCAGATATGGTAAACAGTACAGCTCCAGCTTGACGGCGTCCCAGAATAGCCAGGATAGGAATGGGCACCAAGTACGATGGTATTTCTGTCAACCCCGTAAGGAGAACATAAATGTAACGATCCGCTGAGAAGTTGTCCACGTTCAAGGCTGCAAAAGGGATTCATAATTATTCCCGAAATTCTCCGAAGTAACTGGAGTCAGGAAAGTGGAGGAGAAGACCTTAAAGATATTACCCAGAGCATAGTACGAAAGCGAAGCCACGATCCACAGAAAGTAAGTTATAGCAATTCTCTTGCGTAGCTCGAAGTGAGAGTACAAGATCCGTAAACTCTTGATGTTCTTTTGCAGAAAGTTTGTTTTCTCATCGGCATCCTTCTCAGCGTCGTCGTCATGATTCCCCAAGCCCATCTTGTGTGTCGAGGAGAGAGACATATTTGCAGCATCCTCACAGATCGGACCGTAGTACCTTTCAAGAATTCTCTTCGCTTCCTTGCGTCGACCTTGAGATATGAGCCACCTAGGAGATTCCGGCATGTACCTAAAAGGTAAAAATAATTCCATAACTACCATCGCTACCTTACTAATTCGTCAACCATTACCATATATGTGGAAGTAGAAGTAATGCTGGAAGTCCGATGGAGATCTGGAGATACCTCCAATTGTTTGTCATGTACGCAGCGCCAGACAACACCATCATCCCCATCGGATAAGTTATAGAATAGGCGATTCCCATCCATTGCCTGGACCTGGTGCCAGCGATTTCGGTAACTGAAAACCAACCAGAAGTTCACAATCGTTCCAAACCATTTTGAGACTCATCGAAGCCTTAGGGATTCCCAGGGATTCCCACTTACGAATCGTGTAAGAGGAGTTTTGCATCACAATGTTGGAAACCCCGGTCACAAACCGGGTCACCACGTAAATCCAATACCAGGGAACTACCGCAGTAGCTGGAGCCGACACAATGAGCAACAAAATGCCGATAACGAAGCATGGCTTTCTGCCATATTTGTCAGACAACACTCCGAAGATGCTGGCTCCAACGAGTTTCCCCAAAGACTGCGCCATCTGAGTATTCGTGCGGTACGTCGCTTTGTCGCAGACCAGGTCCCACTGAAAATCAGAATTTGCTAAATCTTCTACTAAGGTGACCAAAATTTCTTACTTAAACATATTCTACATACAGTGCACGAGACATAATGATAATATTTAGTACCCACGGTCTGAACGATCGACTCCTTAAAGTCCCCAGGATACGAGTATACGTCGCAGCTGGAACTCTTCGGCCTGTCATGAGTCTCAACGAACTTCAAGGTCTCCTCAAACCCTACTTTGCCGAAGAAGGAGTAGTTATAGTCATACTTCGAGCAAGAGTCCAACGAGGAGACGTTCCTGATCCGTTCCTCCGTCCAGTTGGCCGCCTTGAGCTCGGGCACGCTGCACCAATGGGTGGGTACCTAGAATATGGAAAGTTTTGGATGTTTCTCATGAAATTTACATATTTAAGGAATATGGATATGGAGAGAAGAAGAGACTCGGCGTACCTCAGCCAGGAAGACGTAGGAAATCGCGTGGAATCCATTGTTGAGCACGCTGGTGACCGTGAGGAAGAAGACCAACCAGAGAAATCCGGAACCTTCGCCGAGTTTGGCCAGTGCCCTGAGCAGAGGATCCATTCTCTCATCCGTGGGAGTGTCCATGGTCGGGGAAGATCTTCTATCTAAATGAACACCTGCCTCGGGTTTAGTTATGCCTCCTGGTCTTAATTACAAGGACGTCCAATTTTTGCACTAAGGCGATAAGGAGTCTTTGCTCGCGGTCATTAGAATTTCCAGTGGTTATTCAACTTCCATAGTCCTGATGTCTCGCTATCGATTAGTGCTTATCATTCCGCTGTAAATGGGTCTATCTTGGGAGTACTCGCAATCTAGACCCCTGCAAAAGGCGTCTACGTTTCGTGTGATTTGTTATTCCGGGAGATGTTTGCCGGCGACGATCGACGACGGAGGGCGACCGGTAATCCCTTGTAGATAACGTTGATAAGAACGCGGACACACCTACTGGCTTCCTATCAGCACTGACATCGTTATCGCCCACGCCAGTGGCAAGATAACAATTGTACTAACTGGATGATGGGACGCTTTACTCGTGTTTCTGCCACTCTGGTACGTCGTTCTAAAAATAGAGAAAGCTTGCATATACAAGGACGATTCTTGAAAGGATTAACGCTTGGGAGTCATTTTCCCGATTAATGAATAAATTAATTAGTATGTAATGTTACACCTCGGCATTCAATTTGCAGCGGCTTTGCGCATGGCAATGACGAACTCGTCGCTCCCCCAGTTTCTCACGTTATCAATGAATTAATTATGTACTTAGTGCCTTTGATCACGCCAACGTAAACATGGGGTGTTGTCGAATTTCACAAAGTTTTTCTGGGTTGGTTCTGCGACGAGTCTGGGAATATCAACTCCCAGTTGGAGATTGTAATCCGAAGACGTCCACTGCAACGCGCAAAGCCCTCTGCACATGTCGGACCGATTGCAGGCGAGAGTCGAGCAAGTGCGCTGCTTTTTTAGCACTCTAAGTAGGGGGCAGGGAGAAAAAAGGCACGACGAGAGGTTCATTTTGGCCTACTCGACTCGTGGAAACTGAATTTATCAGACCGCGTTTTGTCGCTTACGTCAAAAGTAAAACAGGAATAATTGTCCGCCGACTTATATTGCCGGGGACAACAGCTGGCGGGACTTGCTGAAGCGAGATGATAAGAGCCCGCCGGCGAGATTACAGGTCTGC
The DNA here is from genome assembly GCF_000612105.2 of Orussus abietinus. NCBI lineage: Eukaryota > Metazoa > Arthropoda > Insecta > Hymenoptera > Orussidae > Orussus > Orussus abietinus. Next base: position 916,737 of record NW_019395567.1, read on the forward strand.
TGGTGATGCAAGGAGATGGACGAACGGTTACATGATCGAATACACTTAGACCTTTGCTCTCTTTCTAGAATGCATAAATATCCGCAGTAAACAATACCTGGTTGTTGCAGCTGGATTCCACTTCTCAGCTACAAGGTGGGAAATCGATAATCGATATGGAGAATCAAGCTTTGTTTAATTTATACCTGGAAAAACCCGAACTGAAAGTTATTGAATTTATGCGATACAGTTCACTTAATTTTCTGATATTTCAGATAATGTAAAATGTAGTTACCTGTCATTAAGATCATATACAAACTGAATTAAGTATATACTATCGTTAAGCCATTATGTTAAAAGGAGCTATTTATATGTAAAGATTTCCTTTATTGAATACATTTGTTGCAACGGTCGTTTGGTGAGGGCTACAACATTTTAATTCGACGCAGAGGTCTATTAATGGCTTAGCGCTAATAGAATCTAGAGAGAATCCATCAACATATAACACGTATAATGTGGCAGGTTTTTTAATAGCGTCTGCAAAGGATAAAGCTGAAAAAAATAGTATTTGCTATTATATATTGAGTTTATCGGTTATACCGTGTAGAAGACCATAACATGTGAACTGCGTACCTCCGGCACATACTCCACTGACAATGTTTGGTTGCGTTATCCGGGGAGCATCTACTTTTTCTAATCTCGTTGTCCCTTTAGTAGTAAGTGATCTGAGAAAGGACGGAGCTTCTATTTTTTCCATAGTTTTGTACTGAGATGAGTGACTGCAAGTCACTGCGATGATTCCCTTGGCAGTGGTAAGTATATTGCTGATCTAGAAATAATATTTATAAATTCTGGAAATATCAGACATTAATCTGTTGGTATAATATATAAGCAGACTTACTTGATCTACGAATATACCAGTGTGGTGCAGTTTTACGTCGGGACTGACTGAACAAATATATAAATCTTCACTAATTGAATAAAAGAAGGATGGCTTCCCAGACCCATGATGAATTTTGCAAACCTCTTTGGCATCGTGAAGTACGCAAGTTTCGAAGAAATCTATATCGGATGATAATTATATGTTTACCGTTAACAAGCAATATATTCTATACAATTAAGAATTTGAGATCGAACAAATGGAAAATTATTACTACAAAATATTGGAAGCTTAGTTGCTAAAAGTAATTCAAAATGTAAAATCGTTCAAGGTACCGGAATACTTAACAAAGTGCAAAGTCATTACCAAGTATCATATCCCCTTCGATGATCAAAAGTGTCTTGATACTTGTTGGTGAGCCTTTGGGCCATTCGGCATTAAACTCGAAAGAGCTAAAAAATATTTAATTTAGTTAGCCTTACGTATAAAATATGAAAGATAGAGAATTATTTGACAAAACTTTAAACCAGCTAGGTTATGACATACTTTTCGGAATTATCCTGGTCCTCTTCGTCGAACTCATCACTAAACCAGAACGCACGTGAAGATGGGTATACAACTTCGCCAAAATAACTTGCCATTACGATTTCCGCCTTTACTTCAGCTTGTTTATAATAATTCTCGTTGCCGCAACTTTCATTTAATCGCAATTTAACTTTCCCTCTCTCGCAACAGTAGAAGCAGTATGTCATCCAGCTTGTGGCGCTACCAAGCGGATCTTTGGTGAAGCTTATCCGTTTCTACTCGCCACCTAGTGATCGAGCAATCAAAACATGTATTTTTAAATTATCCCCCTAAATTATTACTAAAAAAAAAAACGCGTTTAAATTGATTCGACTCCGTCCAAAATAATACATTGAAATTCAAGGACCATCTGATTTTCTTCTTAGGCCCACTATAACCAAAACCTTTCAGGCGAACCAATTTGTACATTTTCAATTTCTTCTTTCCAACGTCTCGATGAATAATAAAGATTAATGACGAATAAAGATCTGAATTTAAATTTCCGTCTGACCTGGGTGATTAACTGAAACGCCAGGAATCTGCGGCGATGACGTGCCGTTTTCTGCGCTTTTTCCTTGGCGATTCTCAGTAGTCGATTTTCACGCGCAGCTTCCTCGAGGAATGATATTTCGGTCCAGCAGATCTGTGAAGTGGAAAGGACGAAAAGCGAGTTATTTGCTCGTTTTCTGAGGCCTCCTTTGCTACGAACGACTGGGAACCTCGCCCGGAGTGCGTACGCTTTAGGGAGACCCGTTAACAGACATATGAGGATTCCAGCAGTGAGATAGGATACGCGTGCCGAAGTTGTCCAGCACAAACTTTGTTCAACGATATGCTATTTCAGAGAATTAGCAAGCATCCTCTCACGCGGCAAACTTATATCTAAGATTAAACTTTTTTCGCCGTTAAGATTATGTGAAAGTGGCGTCAAAGAAGTTCATGAAACTTTCCTCCAAACTAGATGTACCGAATCGATTCAGACTTAACAATATAAATACGGAGGCTATAAGGAAGGTCTTGGCCCCCCATAAAATGTTAATGTTCTAAAAATTTGTTTATAGACATTTAAGTAATTTTTTTTATAAAAAAAAGACATTCCATGGGTGTCAGGATTTTCCTTATAGCCTCCACATTCACGTTGTAAAGCTTGAAACGATTCGGTATCCCCAATTTGGAGAAAAGTTTCATGAACGATTAACTCCTCAGATGCCGCTTTCACATCCCCTTAAACCGAATACATGAATATCACATTTTTACGATTATCTTATAATAGTAATAGATAAAGTAATCGCATTTTTGTGTGATCAAAGACAGATATGTTCTAATAGATACTAGAGAATAATTAAATGCGGTGTAACGATGTCGCAGGGTAAGTAATAATCGAGTCTGGGCTCGGGAGAACGTTGTGAATAGCTTAAGGTCAGCCCAAAGATGGCCGCGGTGGTTTTCCGCACGTGGTAGGCACTTCGATCCGGCGACGAGAGTAAATTACGAAGATCGTTGACTCTTATTTACCCACGAAGAAGTTTATGTAAACTTGTCCTGGAGTTAGGGAGACCCGGGCAGCGTATGTCTTCGCCAGTCGAGTCGTTTGCTGCCAGGAGTTGACGGACATCTTCCTTCCCATACTCTTTCTCGCTTCTTCCTGTTCATCGGCACTTCTTTCGCCTGTTTAACAACCCACTCGAAATTAAAACCACAGGGACTGAATGTCAACTTACCTAACGTTAACTCTTCACCCGGTAGCTGCGGAAAGCTTCGCTTCGTCATCGCTCTATCGGCAACAAAACCGAATCAAAAAATGCGGCAGAGTTTCGCGCCAAAAGCTAACATAAAAAGAACAAAAGCAACTTTTAATTTCCGGAAAAGCGCCGATATGAAACTCGCTGTTATTCTACGTCTCTTGACCGTAGTTAAGTTTCACGTCTTCCTGTCTTTCTGACATAGAAAGGTAATTCTTCAGTTTTAATCCAACAGCTGGCCCACTTGTTGCTATTTACTAAACCTCCGCCATATTGGAGATGTAAACGTCGGGCACTCCAAATTCGAGAGCAGGGTCAGCTCAGGGGTGGTCAAGCTAAAAAACAAGCATTTGACATTACGCTTAGACTAAATCATGCCCAGGAAGAGCAAAGGTTCCCCAAGCGAGGCGGTTCCCGTCGATGACGTATTTATGACGTTCCGAAAACGGCGGGTAACCGGGAAGGAATTACCGTATCGATGATGCATTTATGACGTCTCGGTAGCGTGCGTTCCGCGCCGTTTCCCATCCGGCGGCGAGTCTTCTTTGAATCTTCATTCGTCAAGTGGCACCACCGCGAAGTATGCAGCCGAGCAAAAACCCCGTTTCCCTGAAATAGGTTACGAACCGGACCGCTCTTACGTGGTCGCGGAAGAGCGGCCGCCATCTTGTTTGGCGATAAACCAAGAAACGCGATACGCGGTTATAATCGCGATCGGGTGGAAAAATGTCCGGCGGCGTAAAAGTGCGATCCAGCCGACGAAAGCGGAGCCGGGGAAGCCGAATAAAAAAAAAATAAGAAATCCAAAGCGAGAGGGGAAGGAGAAGAGACGCTTTATATTCCGCCGGGCGCGAAGAGGAACGAACGGCTGACGCTCGAATATGGCCGCAATGACAGATTTACCGATTCCAGCCACCGTTTCTTCTCTGGGGATTCTTAAAGCGTATACCCGACCGCAAGACGCTCCTCTCGAACGGCTGACGCGAGTGCACGTCAAATCGCACCTCGAATGTTTACGCTTTGGGCCGGGGCTTTAAAAACCCCTCCGTCCTAACCTCTTCTGTCTCTCTCTGCCCCGTGACGAGCGCCTACTTCCGTCTCTCTCTGACCGACGACACCGCGAGTACCGCCGAGTGCTTTATATAAACTTTAGGACCGCGGCTGCGGCGGAATCTCGCGCCGAGCGCGCACTCTCGCGGCATTGAGCGGAAGCAGAGACCTATTGGAAATCTCACGCGCCAGTTTTCCATTTTTTTTTCCTTTTTCTAGGGACTTCTTTATCCACGGTATGGTAATTTCTCAAAAAGAAACGCCGATTAAGGCTTAATAAAACTTTCGATACTACAGATAGTGTTTTTAAATTCTCGAGAATTTAAACTCCAGCAATATAACCGAGAACGTTACGGTAATTTAAAAAACCCCGGTGAACTTACGAGAAATTGTATTTAAATTGATTTATCGAAGTAATTTATTGCTTTTAACATGTAATAGTCATAATGTCAAGGCACTTTTTATAAATAGTGCCCGTTTAATTTGTGATGCCTTTCTTGCTTTCGATGATTTTCTATTTTCCGCAGTCTGCGTTGCCCCTCTTATTAATCTTAAGACGCACAAAAGGTTAGGAGGTTAGGTTAGCCGATGAACCGTGGCTGGACGTAATTGTTGGAGGTTCAGAAATTCTGGTATCGGAAGCATAAAAAGCTAAAGTTCTTAAAAAATAAGATACAAATTTTCACGTAGCACAATGTTTACCTTGCAGTTTGTTAAAATACCGAAAACAACTTCAACGTCATTAGAAATTCAATTTTCATAAATTCTCATAAATTCGTACAGAATTTAATCGTCGGTTATATTCTCGTTCGTGGTTATATTACCAGGCTTGTGTAAATATTTATTCAGGAAAGCTTTTGGTATACGTTTCCGAGATATCGAAGGGTGGTTGCTCCCTTAACGATGGCTGAAACTGCGAGAAATACTCTGCCCCACGTGCGGTATTCTTACGGGAGGAAGCGACGACAGTTTCACGGCCCTTATGGCCGTCATATTTCACGAAGGAACTAGTTGCGGATGCACTTTTATTCATCCGATTCATTTCTCAAGTTTTTTCGCCCCCCTCGTAGTTAGTGGCGAGAGAATCCTTGCGAAACGAGCGAGGAACTAAATATAATGTGTCGTTGTGAATAATGCGGATCACCCTCGCGACGCGCACGGGCGCCATCTTGATTTCGAACGTCCAATATTTATTGGAATCCAGCTAACTCTTAATATACCTTCTGCAAATTCCTGTAGTAATAATGAAAACAGATGACATGTCGTTTTGAATAAAACCTGGTCAATTATTCCCACTAAATACCCATTCAGGAGCATAAAGAAGAGTTAACGTGTATTTTAAATGCATGCAGAAGAGTGAACGCACCGACGCCATCTTGATTTCGGACATCCAACATTTATTGGAATCCAGCTATGTCTTAATATACCTTCTGCGAATTCCTGTAGTAATAATAAAAACAAATAACGTGTCGTTTTGAATAAAACCTGATATATTATTCCCACTAAATACCCATTCAGGAGCATAAAGAAGAGTTAACGTGTATTTGAAATGCATGCAGAAGAGTGAACGCGCCGGCGCCATCTTTTTTAAGGAAAGTACAGAAGATATAAGGACGCGGTTAAGTTCTAGCATGCAATGGGACCTTCTGCAGTTGAAAGCAGATTGTTTCGGCGATTTGGATACTTAGCGCTTTGTTGTAAAAAGTCCAGGTTAGGTCTCGCAGAGACGGACGTGCAGTGACTGATGCGTCCGAGAGAGACGTGCTGTGTAAACATATTAGCGTCCCAACACCCACGATTTCTCTCATCGGGGCGAGGCAGACGTTCTTAATGACTCTCGGTAAGATACTAATAGTGGGTAGGAAGATGTATTTTACGGCCACTTCAGCGATCTCAACGGAAACGACTGCACCGAGGGACGCGACAATGCTAAATGACGTCTTAAATGTGACTGTCCGATACCCATATTTCCCCTAAAACGGGCCGTAAATAATCCCAGTCGACGAAAACTACGAAGCTACCTTTTACCTCGTTGCAACCCTGCAAAATGAAAAATGCAACAAGACACCCCGATCGGCTGGCAATTTTTTCCGCACCGTCCATGATGGGTATCCGCAAATTTTCAACCAATTGTTTTCCCCGGCGCAATTTTCTATGCACTTTCGCAGCAATGCAGCTTTGTGCTCCCCCTGCAACCATGCAACCATGCAGAAGAGAGGATTAAATGAAAACACCGAGATAAATTAAAAGACATCTCGCGTTCCACTTCTCTCGCATACATTATCACATACAACATGGCGCTCGTACATGAAATCTTGGCACAATGACGATTTCGCGGGATGGCCATCGACAAAACATTTTTTCACCGACGACGCGTCTTGTTCACCGGGCAAAATGTAGTATTCGGTCTTAATTATTAAGGCTTAACTACGTGCAAGCTGCACGTAATGGCACGACACTCGGGCATAATTTATCGAGGCACTTGGGGGTCTCCCTGAAGGGGTGTCACGGCACGTTTAAGTTTCTCTTGCTTTGGCTCTCGTGTGTAGTCAAATGCGCCCTTTGGCCCTCGTGACACCACACATAAATAGACGCTTTGATTCTAACACTCTACAAAGGACACTTCCTTCCCTTTCCGGGAAACGTCTAACTATCAACCGATACATTATAAACGGTCCTACCCTACGAGAACGGAAACTGTTCGATCGATTTGTACGCGGCGAGCCAAAATGGCCGGCGGAAAAGACGTTAAACGAAATGGCTCGTAAAACCACTAGAGCTCGACGTATAGAGACACGGAGGCCCAGGGAAGTTTACATTGAGGCTAACTGAATATTTATAGACCACCTACGTATCCTTTAAGGGTTAGACGATACAGGTCACTTCTTGCGCTGGGTTTACACCCGGAGGTAAATCTCTGACCTCTCTTCCCCTATTTTACGGTATAAGCGCCGCCTAACATTAAGTCAATAAACAAATAATTGTGGATTTATAAGCGATCGATACTTAAAAACCGCAAAGACTTTTCTACCCACCTAAAACACCATGATTCGGTATTTCGAACCTCCACCGAAAGTCGTTCCTCGGCGCAACCAAAATGGCGACGCTTCCCGAAGTGAGCTAGTCAAATCCTTCTCCAACTCCTAAAGAGTCATTATCTCGATTCGAAAATAATTGCACCTCTCATTCGCGATCGAACCTTAACCGCAATTACATTTACCTATCCCGAAACATCAGAAATCACCCCATACAGTGCGAACCTCCACCGAAATTCAGCAATACACGGCGCAACCAAAATGGCGGACTCTTACCGGAGTGCGCTCCTGGTCGAGTCCTTTTCCAGTTCTTCCAGCCTCTTCGCCTTGAAATCGAGGATGAAAAGTCCGTCCGCAGGTTCTCTCAGGTCGGTTCTCTTTGATTTATCCATATTCCGGGCGCAGGGGTGGCCTTGCGTCGTTATCGGGGGCCGTAAAGCGGGGAGGCGTGGGTTCCGGTCCCGGGAGCGTGACCATGATGGGCGTGCGCATGCGAGTGCGCGTGCGCGACATAGTGCGTCGAGTTGACGCGAGGGTGGAGGACGTGATGGGTGGCCGTGGTGGTGGTCGTCATGGGGTATGCCCAGTGACCGGCGCTCGTCGTGGCGTAGAACTGATGATGTTCGTGACCGGGCATGGCGGCGATTCCGGAACCCGCCGCGGCGATCGGCGGCGCCACTATCGCCGGGACCGCCGCGACGGCCGCGTAACTAGGTAGAGCACTGTTTCCCGTAGCCGTGGCTGCCCTTTTCGCAGGACTCTGCACCGCTTGGTTATTTCCGGCCTGGGAATCGCAGTCGTCAGGCTCGCAATCTCGGAAACCCTTAGCAAAAGGGTTGCTCGCGATCTTCAGCTGCGTGATTCTATGGTTCTGGTACGCCGTCACGGCCGTGAACCTAGTCTCCGGGAAGGCGAACGTCTTGAAGTTCTCCGTCCTCGGGTCGGGCCCCGAGCCTGGCGGAGAGGGCGCCACCACCACGTGGCATCGCGGCTGGTATCGGTGCATCGAGTTTAAAATGATCTGAAACCGACACACTTCCTTACGAGGGAGAAGGGTTAAGGTGATACGAAAGTGTCACATACGTACGACAGTCAGAATATTTATAAAACATTTTTCCAAACTGAGGTGCACCGAGTAATTTGACACTTTAACGCGTGATCGTGGAAGTCCTAATGAAGGTCTTGAAACTCCCGAGATTTCAACTTTCGAAGAAAAATTATCCCGGACGAGAGGCGGAAGAATTTCTTTTTTCGAAGAATTCAATTTCCTGACTTTCAAGACCTTTATTAGAACCTTGGTAATCACGTGTTAAGGTTTCACATGATTCGGTGCCCCTAGTTAAGAGAAAAGCTTCACGAATGATTGACATCTCAGATGCGACTTTCATATCACCTTAAGGACTCCTCAGATACCTGGCGTAACGATAACCGTAAGGGTAATCATAATCAGCGTAATCTCGCTAATCGAGATGCAGGAAATCCAAGATGGCGTCCTGTGAGTTGATTGGCGGCTGTTTATCCGCGACATTTACTGTTTCGCGAGGTATCTGGGAAGGACATTTACTTTTTTATTACTATTAGATTGAAGTCGACAACCATGCAAGAATCTATGGATACGGATGTCGGCTGTAGTAATTTTTTTTTATTTAAGAGGTATTGGTAAGTAGGTGATTTAACGGTTTGAGAATTGTTATGCGAAGTTACACGTGTTTCTTTTTTTTTTTAGAGACGGCAGTAAAGGCTGAGTTACGCGATCACCGCGTCTTATGTTTCTTGCGATATGGTACGATTGCGCTCCTTTCTTATTTCTTTTCTTTTTCTATTTACCGGCGCATAACCTTTCTCAAAGGATGGACCGCGAAAAGACGCCCCGAGCCTGACGCTCGTGGTTTCTGAAATAATCCTGTTTGAAGTTCGAACCCCTAACCACGGTGGTAGAGTTTAGTGGACCTAAAAAGTCGTTCGGCTTCGCTCGTCTTCACTTTTTCCGCCTTTCTATTTAGAACAAGAGTTTTCGAACATCTCGCAAATAATAACCAACATGGCGGCCCACTTTTAAGGAACAATTAAATGAGGAAAGAAGATCGCGAGACGTTACGTCTTGAGGTAATCGCAAAATTCCAGAAAATCACGCAACGGTGAAGTATCGGTAAGCTTCCTCGCCTAGTGTCTCATTTTCAATGTCTCGGGTGTATTTTTAGGTTAACAGACGGAGAGGTGAATCACATACATCTGGACAAGTCTCAAAGAAGAAAAATGTCCCGAGGGAAAAATAAGTGCTTCCACTGCACGTCAGCTGGTATTCGGGTCAGGTCAGGGAGGCAAAAGTGCATCGTCTACAAAGTTCTACAAAGCCGAGAAAAAAACGTTCCTCGTCATCATCGACGCGGTATACAAGAACCCGCCGCCATCTTGGATCGTCGTATAACGCGTATGAATCCCACCGCAACTCCTTACACGGTATAAAATAGATCCCGATAGGCGTCTGTATTTATTCAAGCTAATCCGGAGAACCATTCCACGAATTTTTATAATATTTTTTATTTTTATTTTTATAATTTAAGTCAGAAGGCGAAATATTTCATCCTAAGCGCCGGAATTGCTCAATAATTAGGCACGGCAGAGCCCATTGCACAATATTACAAATGAGCCTACATTTTTTGTGGGGCGTTGCACTAAATACTCCATTTTGTAGTAATAAGTCAAAAGAAGGCGAAATATTTCATCCTAAGCGCCGGAATTGCTCAATAATTAGGCACGCCAGAGCAATATGTAGAACACTCGGGAAGGAAGGAACGGAGGAGGAAAAAAGCGCATTCCGGGGAGCCGAGGATTTGTCTTGCCAGAGATCCTCAAAAGGAGGTCCAAATCCATGGCGACCGTAAAACGCTGCGGTAAAACGAGGTCGGTGGTCCTCGTTTAGCCTTGCAATGACGCCAAGGGAGTTCTCTTCAGGGCTGCGAACCGGGAACTCCTCGACTTTCTTCTTTCTCCCCGGAGAAAGAGGAAGAAAGAACAGCAAGAAAGCACTAAAAATGTTTCGACATTTCGACCACCTTCAATTTACCTCCAAACGTCTGCCTCGAATTTCGAATACAAATACACATTTGAAGAGTGAGAATTCATACAAATTAAAGGTATCCAAAATACCGAACAAAACGAAATGTTAATAAACGCGCCACAACGTGCTTCTCTTAAAATGCGCGCGTGTGTGTGTTAATACAAAAATATCCTAATTTGCATATGCACGTCTTGTGACAGTCACAATGTATAGAGCTTCATCCAAAAATTGCTATAAAAAAATCTGAAAATTCAGTACGCGTACGCTGGAATGTAAAAATTAATTTTGGGTGTACGGGTATATAAAACCTTGTATACGAAATTTCGAAACATTGTATCCCGTGGAAACCTCGATTACGTGTACGGTATACTTCGAGGGGATATTTTTAACATTGTAACCGAGGAATGCACGCGTGCTCTCGCGTTTCTCACGCACACGTCTTTCGGGGCCGATTAAACGAGAGGGACGCAGACGTCGCCGAGGAACAGGGAAGAAGGAAGAGAGGGCGTCGGGTTGCCGTTGGGTCGGGTCGTGGGTTAGTTTTTCTTCTAATTAGTCACCGGGACTCTCCTGGCTGTCAAACATTGTGACCACCCCCCGTCGTGTCTCTTCCTCCTCGGATTTTGGCTCACGTGTGTCCCCTTCTTCCCTCTTTCTCTCAGACCCTCGTGTCTTAAGGACACGCGTTCCTCGATCTTGTATCTTGTATACACTCTCGAGATATCCGAATTTTTTTCCCAATGGAAAGTAAAGCTGGTTACACAAGTACCGATTAATCCTAGCTACTCGTAACCGACTCTTAACCCGAGTTCTGTCGATTAAGGGGATGTGATAGTGACATCTGAGAAATCAATTGTTCTTGGAACTTTCCCCCAAACCGAGTGTACCGAATCGTTTCAAACTTTACCACGGGAATATGGAGGCAATAAGGAAGGTCCCGATTCTCATGAAATTTCAATTTTTTTAATAACTTGTTTATAGACGTTTTTAAAATTTCGTGTAAAAAAATTTAATTTCATGGATGTCAGGAGCTTCCTTATAGCCGGCATATTTACGGGGTAGATCTTGGAATTATTCGGCGAGAAGTTTCATAAACGAGATCTTTTTGACGGAACTTTCGCGTCGCCTTAAAAATGTAGATTTTCACAGATTTGACGTAAAGACCTGTAGCGGGTGCAGTTTAGGCGGAATTTTTCTGTTATTTAAAAGAGATCGGTTCGGTTTACCATTCCCTGTGCAGCCATTTTTAATTTTTAAAAAGAAAGACCGATTTTCCCCGCCTCTTGCCGGCATTTTTCGGCCGAGGTCGTCGTATTTCAGGCCAATTAAAGGGAACTCGTCCGAAACGGCAAACACGTGAACTAAATCGCCGGTCCCGTTCAACTCGGCCATGTCTCTCTTGACTGGCGCGGGTTTATGCTTCCGAGCTGAGAAACGGCGGAAAAGTTGGACGACAGCCGCTATGCCGAGGTTTCGGCATTTCGTCGGCTCGTCCGTCTCGCGTGCCTCCGACCCTTTCGCGAATATCCATAAACTTCGTCCCAAGAGAGAAGAAAAGGAAGAAAATCCCATCAAGAGAGTCAGAAGACGATCCCCTCCGTTTTTTACCACGATATCTATTAGGCTGTCCCACAAATTCGTGCCGTTTTCCCCGTTTGAAATAAATTCCACTAACCAAAATCAACAATATTGCTCCGAAAATATTCTCCTTCGTTCTTGCATAATTTCGATCCCTCGTTTGAAAGAAATGATTTCTTTATTATTAAACGGCACAAACCTACGGCCAATACCGATATGTGTTTTAGGGTCCACCGGATCATTTATAAACATTGATAAATATTTATCTCTCAATTTTACCCTTGAAATGTGCCTTTTAATCATACGACGTATTGACGACGGGTGTTAATGTTGAAAGTGAAGTACCACACTCTTCTGGAAGAGTGGACACTTACGTGGCCATTGTCGTCCAGCTGGTTGTTGGTCAGCTTCAGCTTGTCGAAGGAGACCGGTTGTTTCATCCAATGTGCCCCATTGGCAGGACTGTCAGGATGCACATGGATCCTGGGAGGTGAAATGGGATCGGCTCTACCAGCAACGACCCAGGCACTGCTGTGGAAGGCGTATCTGTACCTCTTGTCGTCGCAAGGCACAAAATCCATCACCAGGAGGTACTCGGTGTTCGGGTCCAGTCCGAAGATGCGGCACTGAAAGGGATCCAATCGATGCACTTGCACAAAACTGACTGAAGGGGTTACATGCAGTTGTCATAGGGGAAATTCAAGAATTTTTACTTATATCTAAAATGCACTTTTTCAGATCATTATTATACCTCGCCAATTTTTAAAAACATCTTAAATTATTTAAAAAGATTTTTGAACTTCTCCTATGAAATTTGAAAATGAAAATGAAATTTCACGGGCAGCGCGTTCCTTCCTTACAGCCTCCATAATCACGTGTTAAAGTTTTAGATAATTTCATGCACTCAGTTTGGATAAAAGTTGGATAAATAATTTGACTTTTTGGTATGATATATCGCACTTTTATATCTTAAGAAAAGACGAAGATCGGGCCAAGACTTACCTGGAATGTCGGAAACATCCTGCGACCAGCTTTGGTAACGATCATTTCTGTGCCCAGCTGATAGAACTCTTCCCAGAGAGGCTTCGCCTCCAGGGCTGCACCTGCACCTGCAAGTGCAGGATGCAAGGGCCTCTTCGGCGGCAGATCCGCCGCGCAGCTTCCTGCATTTTCCCCGCCCTCGTTATTGTTTCCACCGAGGCTATTATTGTTATTGTTGTTGTCGTTACGAGACTCCGAAGGCGACATCGACGAGGAGAGCTGCGTCAGCGTCGCCTCCAAGCGCGGAGTCTGCGACCTCTTCGTCTGGCCAGCGGTCTGCAGACACGCTGAAACAATTGTTAAAAATGAACACCTTGTATAAAATATATCCTCCTCCTTCCTGGAACATAAAATCGTAAATATACAAGTCCTGGATCCATTGCGTTCCGGGTGTTCTTGGATTTTCGGTCGGCCAGGTGGAAAAACAATATGGCCGCCCTCATCGATTTAATTTAATATCATTCAGCTAAGAATTCGATGTGCAGGGTTTAGATTTATATCTGTATGTACGTAATATACCGAGTTTTAAGTAGTTACCGTGCAATGGAAATATTGTCCTGGTAGTAATTTGAATATTCAAGATTTTATATTTAAATAAGGCCGCCCAAGCGATGATGCACCTTTCGCGCCGCCGCCATTTTGTTCGATCAAGTTCGACTTCCTGGCTCGCGTATCGCCGATGGGTCCAGGATAAAAGAAGTCGAAGACTGCCAATGCGACTCGTTAATCTCGGACCGAGTCCAATTTTAACTTATACTTGGCCAAGCAGCCTCTTTTAGCCGACCGAGTTCCGTCGATTCTCCTGCGTTTCGTAGGTTAACGCGCATTTCGCGCATTTCAGCTCGTCCTCCTGTTGCATTGTTAGGCGGCGCGACACACCCCTACGATTTGCCGTGGGGGAAAGGTCGCTTACCCAAATAGTAATTAGCTAAGCGCGTATAGATAGAATCGAGTGGATCGGGTCAGGATGTACGAGATTCCCCCAGAGAGCGAGACGTAGAAGAGGAAGGACGCGATCCCTGTAGGCGGAATAAAAAAAAAATATCTTTCATTGAACGAAATCGCTGCGTTTGCTTAATTTGATAAAACATTTCGAATTTTACTTCACTCGACCAAGCTCGTTCGCTTCAATCGAGCAAAACGCTTTGGGTAAGTCGTATCGTTAATTTTAGAAAATATTTTAGTCAATAAAATCAGACGACTCGGTTAAATCTACGAAATTACTTTAACAATTGTTGCGAGCCATGAACAATAATTGACGTAATCGGGCAAAGGATTTAGTCACGCGAAGAGAATATTTGGTTCGCCCTATAATAAGATATTTATAATATTTAGCAAAGATTATGCCTATCCGAAATTACTAGAATAAACCATTCCCGAGTCGCAAGGCAATTGTTCAAATCTGCTAGTACCATAGGAAAGAGCTTGTACTGATAATGTAATGAAATCTCACCTTCGATCTGCTGCATCGGCGAAGGTGTCCCCACCGGATGCTGGAGCGGTCGTTGCTCCAGTTTTTGGCCAGGCCATTGTTGATAACAACAGTCCAAAGTGACGCTACGATCGCGCTGTTCTTGCATCCTTCGAAAATCGAACATCGATTGTTTTCAACCACCACCGTCGTCACCTCATTCTCCACTCGTCCACTTTCCCGGTCTCTTAAAATCCCTCAAAGTATCGACAGAGTCGATCCGCGAAGAACATTTGTGATAACGATCCAAGTCCGATTTTTCACAACGAGGGCCCTCAATCTCGAGATGAAACCCAACGGTGAGTCATTGGCGCTTGATGTAGGACTTTTTAACGCGGAGAAAAGTGCCCCCGGTGCATGGAGAATCTGAGGATTTCCGAGATAACGTCATCGGGATCGTCGTCAGATCATTTCGATCTGGCGGAGAATCTCAAGGGACGATTTAATGGATTAAATACTTCGCCGTCGCCGCGAGCTGAAGAGATTCCAAGATGGCGGCGCGCAGACTTCAGTCCGAATATCATATATATTTATATTCCCGCCCCGTAGCCGCGCTCGGCGAGAATCTCTTGGGGAAATTCCCGGACCGAATTCTCGGGCCTCTCGACAACGTTAATCGAATATCCGACGACTTCAACCGTCATCGGCATGCCAGTTTAATGAGCCAACGAACAACGCGATATCATCGGGCAGTCACGCGCGACCGGAGGTGTCGAAAGTATTCCTCGAGCAGACGCGAGGACTCGAGCCAAGCCTCGTATCGGCAAAGAGGTTAAGTTCTCCTTTTCTTGTTGCTTTGTAGGAATTGTCATGGGTCCGTGTACGAAATATTCTGTGTATGACTTTCCACAGGCTTTCGACGCCACCCTCGAAGATCTCTTCGGTAGCTATTTTAGAACCGTTTAGAAGGGTTAACAATGATGGTATGAATTATTTCAGTATTTCCAGGGTACTTTGGTCATGGTCTGAATTTCCGAAGGTGTCTTCAAGTTTAATAGGAAGAATTTAGAAGAACCAGTTCACTCTTCGTTGCTATTAACCCTGAGGAAGGTGCGGACGACTTCACTCATCAGGGTACTTCTAATAGGTGGTAACCAGAAATCTTGCACCCTGCTCGAGGCACTGGATCACTTTCCAATTTCTATCGTCACGAATAACAATGCATTAAACTAACAGCACGATATTTGGTTCATCGTTGATCCTTGAAGTGCACTTTTAGACCCCACCTCGGAATTCTCCAGTCTTTCAAATTCCAAAATGATCTTGGCGCGGATACGCTACCGATCCATAAACTGCATTCGCATCTCGTAGCCTCCTTCAACAATTGTTTCTTACTCTCACCTCCGAAAATTACTTTTTATTCTCGCAGCCCCAATAATCGTTTCTTATTCTCTCAGCCCTAACAATTGTTTCTCGTTCTCGCACCTCAAACAATTATTCCTTATTCTCACACCTCCAAAAATCATTTCTCATTCTCGCAGCTCCAATAATCGTTTATTATTCTCTCAGCCCTAACAATTGTTTCTCGTTCTCGCACCTCAAACAATTATTCCTTATTCTCACACCTCCAAAAATCATTTCACATTCTCGCAGCTCCAATAATCGTTTCTTATTCTCTGAGCCCTAACAATTGTTTCCCGTTCCCGCAAGTTTGTCGCAGCAATTCCCAGGGTGTCGGAAAGGTTCTCAGCTCCCGTTGTCATCGGGCCATCCGGATGGTCACGCGAGATCCAAGGTGGCGAAAGTCGGAGGACCGGAAGACGAGTCGGAGCGACCGAGCGGATAGAAGGACGGTTCCGGGAGACTAAAGCGGAGTCTAGTCCGGAGCTATCATCGGGCCGACCTTCTTTCCTCCCACCTCGTCGTCCCGAAGGAGTCCCAAAGTCGAGGGATGCCGAAAGAGGACCAAAAGGGACCTCCCTGTTCGAGTCCGCTCGATCCCAGGGGAGCGAGGGGTTCCCGTAGGAGGAGTCGAACCATGGACCTCCCCCGACCAGCTGCGAACCTCTTTTGATTGGTTGGACCTTCTTCCACTCCCTCGAGGAGATATCTTCAGGCGGGGTTTGGAATATCGCCAGCCGACAATCCGCACGGAGGCTGGGACCCGATTCTCGAGTTCATACCATCAACTTTCGCATGCGATAAAACTTTCATATAAGCCTCCAAATGTTTACCAGTTACGCGACTTCGCAACAATGTAACATTTCTCACGCGAATCTGTTTGTACGCGAGAAAAATTCCCATGAAATTCCAGAATCGCTGAACATCGGTGCGTCGTCATCTGCTCTTTTTACATACATCTAGAGTTTTAGTCCCTTGTATTACCCGGGTAATATAATCGACGATTAAATTCCTTGGGAATTTATCGGAATTTATGAAGAGTGAATTTTTTTTTTGTATAACATTCCAGTTGTTTTCTACAATTTCAACCAATTGACCAATCAAAACTTGGTTTAAGCTTCACGGATTAAGAATCGCTACAATTAATCGTTTTTTACGTAACTACATTTTTAACCGGGTAATGTAACCGACGACTAAATTCCTTGGGAATTTATCGGAATTTATGAAAAGTGAATTTTTTTTGTATAACATTCCACTTGTTTTCTATAATTTCAATTAATTGACCAATTAAAACTCGGTTTAGGCTTCACGGATTAAGAATCGCTACAATTAATCGTTTTTTACGTAACTACATTTTTAACCGGGTAATGTAACCGAAGATTAAATTCCTTGGGAATTTGTCGGAATTTATGAAAAGTGAATTTTTTTTGCATAACATTCCAGTTGTTTTTTATAATTTAAACTAATTGACAAAGTAAAACTCGGCTTAGGCTTCACGGATTACAAAACGCTACGATTAATCGTTAATTGTGTAACTAAAATTTTTAGTCCGTTATATTACCCGGTAATATAATTGAGAATGAGAATATAACCGATGATTAAATTCCTTGGGAATTTATGAGAATTGAATGTTTTCAACAATATTCGCATTGTTTTCAATGATTTCAATTAACCGTGAGTAATTCTTATTCCGTGTGAAGATTTTAATACTACTTCTAAAATGTTACTTGTTTAAACTTCCAATACTAGAATTTCCCAACTTCCTATATTTGAATTTTGGTAATATTTCCTGCCTATTTCGCTCTTTCAGCAAAAATTTAGTGGCGTTGTTTGATTATTACCTGGAATGAAGTAGAAATTATTTACTGCTGAAATTATTACTGGAATTGCTTTTGCCATTTTTAACAATGTGCAAAGTGCCAGCAATTTGTTCGAAGTGCATGATGTCGGAACCGTTTCTTTAATATCCTGCCAGAATTCGGAAGGTACTTTCGTTTATTTCTTGCAATTATCGATTTTCCCTTGACCGCATGATTATTTACCGTAATATTTAATAATATACATATGTGCATTTTTTTGTACAAGTTGCAAATAAGAATTCTGATTGGCTAACGATTTCACTAGGGAAACTTTTCTTTGGTTTTAACCAATCGGAATGTAGATCGTTTCCACCAGCGGCTCTGAAACTTCATTGCGAATGGGTCCAATAACGTTCTTTTATTGAAAATGACGGTTAAATAAAATATGGCAGTGAAGTCCTTGGAAGTCCTGCTGGAATTGGATAACCTAGAACCCTGTTAAACTTTGTTATAATATTTAAATTTGAGAAGATGGGAGATTACCGTTACTGTAAGTTATTTCAAGCGGTCATAGATCGTGGTACGATGTCAGACCAGGAAGCTCGAGAACTGATTATTAAAATATTTGGTGTGTAGCGTTTAATGTAATTTCAAACCATACTTTACATTGTACAAAATACAATGGTTCATGCATAGTATTGTACACGTGTTTTGTTGGTCGTTTTGAACTATGTCTCTTTTTTAGAAAGCAATAGACCAACTCAGACGTACATTACTGAAATAAATAAAGAGCTGCAGCGATTGTCGCTGGTTATAAAAAGTGCAAATTGCGAACATACCGGAGAAAAATATTGGATACTTACAAATGCCGTACAGGATGATATGACTCGGTAAGTTTGTAATTATGCTATTAGCCTCATTTTTATCTTTTGACTTAAGATTTAATCGTGTTAAAATCATTGATTACTCCTGAAATATATTATTTAGATATCAGATGGAGTTACCGGCCAATCAGTTGGAATTAATAAAAAAAGTACTCCATAAAATCGTTACGTCACCAGATAGTTGCGCATCGAGCATCGATTGCCTTAATTTTTGCCCCTCGTTAAAACAATCGATGTCTAAACACGATGGTGATGCGTTTCTTAAAGACATGATTGCCCAGAGATGGTTATTTTCTAAAGTAAGTCTGGATTAACTGGGTATGGGAGGAGTTCAGAAATATTCTCATTACCGAGCATTCATTACAGGAAGGTTCTTATTACATTGGTGTGAGAAGTATCGTTGAATTAATAACGTACCTTAAAACACTTAACGATGGACCTCTGAATACATGCTGTCTATGTAGACAAATTATATTTTATGTAAGTAATCTACATTATTAGCATCAAGAAAAATATATAAATAAGAAATAATCGAAGTACTTTTTTTGTTTACCTGGCATGTAGGGTAAAAGATGCAACAATTGTGAGACTATAATGCACCAGTTCTGTTTGGCAGATTATGAAAAAGTTCAAGGCTCTTTAAAGTGCCCTAATTGTAGCCAGAGGATGGGAGATGCAAATACTTCAGGCAATAATTTTTATTTTCATATCGTCTTGTAATGTTCCATATGTTTAAAGTAATGATTTATAATTTATATGCTATGCTTGTGTTATAGGTACACATGCAGACAAATAACTGTAGAGAGTGTCGATTCAAAAGAGACTGTTTCTCAAAGACTGATAAAACCATCAAAGGAGAATTACAACTACATTATGATCTTGGAATACATTTTGACAAAGTCAAATGTTCATATTAACTCGTAAGGAAAATTTGCATTTAAAAATCTCTGATTCCGAATAATTTTTAATGCAGTGATTGTACAAAAGTATTTTTATAAATCAATCAGTGTGGCTTTAGCCACATTTAGATCGATGACTTAGCATCATTTTGTCATAACAAATGCCTTTATTTTTCTTGTATACGATTAGTGTCAGAAATTACCAACTCGGTTTTCTGAGTATAGAGAAGATAAAGTTTTAATGGCATAGAAATGTATTCCCGTCAGTCTGTGATGTTTTGAAAATAAGCGCTTAACGTTATGGAAATGATGAAAACGTGAACAGATATATGAGCCGCATTTGAGGTATTTTAAGCTCCGTTTACGACGTCGAGTTTAAAATGTAACCTTGTGCGGCAATGAACATATCAACACTACTGATCCATATGTTTATTTTAAGTTTCTTTTACCAAACTTCAATTGCTACTATTACTTTTTCTAATGTGCATTGAACGATTAATAATAAAACAGACATTGTGTATAATTTTTTATAAAAAGCGCACTTAACATTGTAAATATTTCACGATCAGGATTTGAAATATAGGTTATGATGATCTGATTGGTTAATCCAGCCCTAGTGAATTTCTTGTGGATCCGTTGAATAGGATGTAGGAGAAACAAGCTTATAAACGCGTAATAGAAACTAACCTTAAACATTGATTTTGTCGATCCAGTTTTCCGTGTGGTGAAAACCGCGTGGGTAATTTAAGAAATCAATTTAGTTAAGTTCTGTTTTGGCGGAGAGGTGATGATTGTCATGATCGCGAGATGTAAGAATTTCCTGCGATAGTTGTTGGTTAAGAACACACTTTTTATGATGATTTTAGTTCTGTAACGAAATATGCCAAATATTGTTCATGTGCTGTGAATAATACGAATGTATGAAGTTCTTGTGAGTGGTAAAAGTGTCCTCAATTTTCTATGTACAGTCTTAAAGAAATACTACATAATGTTGTTTTATTACTTACTCACCGTCGATTATTCTATTAATTGTAGTGTAAAATTTGAAAATGCCATGCTGGTACTATGAGAAAAAGGAACTCCGGAATACCCCATCGATTCAAGATGGTATCAACTACGAAACCGAATGCCGATACCGTAAGGAAGGTGCACGGTTTATCATCGACACGGGCACCAAAATGGACCTGGGATACAATACGATGGCAACTGGTGTCGTCTACTTTCAGCGATTCTACATGTTCCATTCGTTCAAAAGTTTTCCACGTTACGTAAGTATTTTTAATGCTATCGCTAACGTTAACGTATACGTCAAGCCGTTGGCTATCCCTCTTAAGATCGATTTATCAAGAGATAATTGCTAGGCCATTTGTAAATATTGCTGGAAACTAATTTCAAAATAGCATAGAAAAAATACATATATTTTTATAGGTGACTGCATGTTGTTGCCTTCTTTTGGCTGGTAAAGTTGAAGAAACACCAAAAAAGTGCAAAGATATTATAAGAACGGCAAAGACTTTACTTACCGAGCAAAAGTTCATGACTTTTGGGGAAGATCCAAAGGTACAGTTTTTCACTTAATTTTTTGTAATCGTATGACGCCTTTTTCATTCAAGATAAAAATACATTGATTTTGCAGGAAGAAGTGATGACGCTTGAAAGGATATTGTTACAGACAATTAAGTTCGACTTGCAAGTGGAACATCCTTATAGCTACCTTCTAAAGTATGCGAAATGCTTAAAAGGTATCGACAAGGTTTCAATTTTAACCAACATTCCAATAATTATGAATATTTACTACAATTCTTCCACTTTCTCACTTCAGGGGACAAAAACAAATTACAAAAAATGGTACAAATGGCTTGGACATTTGTAAACGACAGGTGAGGCTGTGTTAACTAGACGTTAATCAAACAACCTTTGTTGTAATGATTAATGTATTCCCATCTTCCAGTTTATGCACCACTCTTTCGCTGCAATGGGAACCTGAGATCATAGCAGTCGCTCTAATGTACTTAGCTGGAAAGCTTCGTAAATTTGAAGTACTAGACTGGAACGGAAGACAACCAAAGCATTTACGCTGGTGGGATATGTTCGTCGAAGACGTAACGATGGACCTCCTAGAAGGTTTCTATCCTTTCCCACAAGAGATCCTAATTCACCAGGAAACTACCATTGTACTTTTCATCTTTCAGACATCTGTCACCAAGTGTTAGATTTATACTCCCAGACAAACAACGCTAAACCCCTGGATTCCCCTCCGGTGGTACCAACAGGTGAGCCGAACAGAGAGCGGAACGTTGCACCTTCCATCGTGGACTCTGCATCGAACACGCCAAACGGTTAGTACCATTTAGCTAGTCCAAGTTCTACAAACTAGGTGTACCAAACTGTTTAAAATTTCGCTAATAATTAAAAATTCATTAATTTAAAATTAATTTAATGAAAAGATTTAAATCTCACAAGTGGTAGGACTTTCCTAACTTCCAAATTCACGTGGTAGTGTCAAACTATTCGATGCACCCAGTTCGAAGAAAAGTTTCACAGACCCCTCGGAAACCATTTTCATGCCACCGTAAGAACTTTATCCACCTTGTTATTACATTATATTAACATTTCAGCCTGTATAGTAACACCCGGCAAGCCTGCACCGAGCAAGGCTGAGGTCCTCGGTGCAGCTTCTGCAAATGGCTGCGCTCTCACAGACTCCACGGACGGGATGAAGCAGTTGGACGTTCCAGCACACTTTCCTCCGTACCCTTCCAACTACACCCCAGGAAACTCGAACTACCCGCCGGTGTTTCCTCCAACCAACATCTCCGTTCCACCACCGCCCACTGTCAACGCGATAAACCACATTGTGCCGACGATGCATCACATGGGGTCGTCCGGGTCGGTCAGGTCGGCGCCGTCGACCCCGGCAGGGCCACAGCCGCCATTCCAGCAATACCCTTACACGCCGAACTCGACATATTTCCAGAGCAGCAACGCCCCACCTCCTGCGAGCAATCCGCGTACATACTACCCACCGCAACCTTGATGTTACACTATCACCTGTAATCGATCGATCGCGTCGTTATTAAATTTGCCATCGAGAAACAGGACGTGTCGAAGTAAACTTTCTTTATGCACTTTTCTACCAAGCTCTGCGAAAGTTTACGAATAATGATATAAAGAATTTAGGGATTCGAAGGCTTTCGCTGAGACTGGAATCAGTTCGATAGACCTACGGAGGACCTAGGATTTACTGGTTCGATAGACTAGGGGTAGCTTCAAAGCATATTTCTTTTAAAATGATTTTTCAATTAACGAATGGACCACTTTTCGTCGAGGTAAACATTTTTAGATGTTTTTTTTTTTTTTACTAAGCTCTGTGCGTATGTGGATAATATGGAGAATTTAGGGATTTGACGTAGGATTTACTGACTGGATAGGCTCGGGGTGGTTTCGAAGCATATCTCTTTTAAAACGAATCTTTGATGAACAAGTGGAACGCTTTTCGTCGGAAATTTGGGTTCTGCCTGTCAATAGTACGGCTTTCGTCTTCGTGAATTTATTGTTACGGCAGATCATTAATTATTCGTTATTTACGACTAAGTAAAGAACCGGGGACTCCCAGAGAGACGTGTTACCAATAGAAAAGGGTCTTCTATTTGTATATGCGCGAATGCGTCGCGCGAAAAGAAAATTAATAGATTTGGCGTAATTACAAAGTTCCCTCGCCACGAGGACACGAGACGCGTACGAAAACTTCTTGCACCTCTTACCTACACGCTCGTATAGGTAGTACAACGTCATATTTTTTCGTATCTTATTATATATATACTGTATATATATATATGTGTGTGTACATATATATCAATTATCATTAAATTTCTACAAATATTCACGGTCGAGAATGACACCTTAGAGACGACTCGGCGAGGCGCAAAGGACACGGCGACTCATCGCGAAAGTTTCTTATTTTTAATTTTGACAGAGTCGTGTACAATTGTTTTTTTTTTCTCCTCCGTTGAGTATGCGACTCTCGTTGACACGTATTTATCAAGCCAAGAGCGGTCCTACATTTATTTACAGCCTATCGCGTCCTTTTAACAGAAGCGAGGTGCGGTGCGGCGCAAAACATTTCAAAAGTCGTCTCGATGCTCTGTACATACAACTGCGAATTACCGAAATTAACGTCAAGTCTTGCATATATCGAGGAAATATCGGGAAATAAAGTACAAGTGGTGAGCCACGAAAGAAAAATATCCGACGGATAATTTTTTCGAGTTGGGAACACAATTCAAGATGGCCGCCTCCGACACGCGGTAATCGCAGCCGTTATGCTCGGTGTGAACGCAATTTTCCAGCTGGACGGTGAACGTCATCGAAAAATGTTTTCCACAAATGTTGTTTGCCGTAACGTCCCAAACAACTTTTGTCCGAACGATTTTTCGATAACTTGCACCGTTCAGGCGGGAAAGTGCGTTGTGACATGAGTATCTGCTGCAACAAAGCGTATCAGACAACAATTGAGAATCTTAATGATATACACACCTGACCATCTAATCATTTTCGCTGTAATCCTCCTCCGTACACACATTGTCTTTTTGCTCCACTTGTTTATCACCATTAGCTGAGTCGATAAGTGTACGCACTGCAAGTATAGTTTCTTCGTCCTTTGTCTTATCAATGTTCTCAGAAGAGACATCCGCCACCTTCGCTGTCTCACTCTCCAGCACTTGAATATCATCGCTGGGACTTTTCTCGGATTTATCTTCAGACTCTGTCACAGCCATCGCATCGGAATCATTAGACGTAGCACTTTCCTCTTGTATTTCTGACACTTCGATGACCTCGATACTTTCTTCTACAGTTTCAGCGTCCATATTTTCTAATGAAATACACTCTAACGTGTTGTCACCCTTCGCTCCGTTGCCTTCGTCACTAGACCCCAGCACGATGGCTGTGTTCGTCACCGGTGACGATGCACCGATGCTCTGCAGCATCTCCGAGATAAATGGAGAGTTCGCTTCTATTAAGTCCTTCAAAGGCGTCTCGTTAGGATCGGGCAACCCTTTACAGTCTTCCGTTTCTATCCCATTGTCTTCGATATGCTGCAGGTAGAAAATGAACTGCTCCTCGTACTTGCCAGCGTGCTCGTTGGGCACTTGTACCGGTTTCATACGCTGCACTTTCCTTTTAGGGTCGTAATCAGCCTTCATGAGTAACGCATAACCAATGCATTTCTCGTAATCCCTCAGAATAACGTCGAATGCTTGTGTAGACTTATCCATCACTTTTGCAGGCTCTGTATTAACGCTTCGCTCTATGGTGTCCTTTTCAGCAAACGGTCTAATTATCTCCTCGAAGTCATTAATCGTCATGTCTGTCTCTTCGTCACTCTCTTCGCATTGCCCTTCGGTGTCAGAATCTCTGACGCAGGTCATGTCCAGGGTCAATTGCACCTCATCGTCATTCTTGTTTGTCTTCTCCGTGACATTGGAATCAGATTGTTTAGCATTCTTTAATTTCTGATTAGTCTCAGATCTTTTCAGATCGTCGTACTTTTTTATCATCTCGTTATTAACGTATGCAAGTCGCGAAATAGCTCTGTTGATGGCACGATGGATGCATCTGGTCTTGGCCCGTCCTGTACTCAAAGTGCTCTCGTCAACCTCACCCCTCTTAGTAGTGAGTATTTTGTTAAGCTTGTTCTTCAGCTCGACGATTATCAGATCGATCTCGCGGTTCTGCTTGAACAATGATTGATTGAACGCTTTCTCCGATGACTCTGTAGGAATCTTTATAAGCGATTGTTTCACTATATCCCATACTATACCACTGTCCGAAGGGGTTCGCTTGTTCTTGGCATTGGTATTGGCAGTACTATTAGCTGTGTCACTCACAACATTATTTGGAACATTGTTTGCAGCATTGTTGGCAGGGCTGCTGACGCTGTTGGTAGCATCATTAGAGATGTTCTTGGAGGTGTCTGCAGTGGTAGAACTTTGAGCAGTCTGCGCAGCCTGCACAGGTTCTTTACTGGTGATCTCGGGAACCATCGAGACATCTTCATCGGAGTCACTGGCTATCTCGATCTCAATGACACTGCTAGCGTTAGGAGTGCTACTCGATGTGTTCTTAGACTTCGGAAGCAAGACCCGAGCTCGTTTCTGAGTTGTATTTCGCGCCGGCGATATTAAGGAGTTTCGACAAGCCTGCTGACGCGTTACAGGGATCGGGCTGAAGTCAGAAGATAAGTCAGAAGTTACAGGACGACTCACCATTGATGCTCCTGCAGGCGAAGTAGGGAGGATAGTCTTAATTCTCCGAGCCTGAGAAAGCTGTGCCCTGTATGGTGTCTGTAGTAGGTTAACCGTTGGAACTGCACTAATTGTTGGCAGTTTGTCTAGTTTTGCTGGAGGGGTTTTTTCGACTTCTGAGATAGAATGTGGCATCGTAGCAGGTGTATCCGTCGTAAGATCTTCCGACTCCCCTTCGATCATTGTCTGCTCGCATGGAATGGCCGACAGCAAGGGTAGATTATAGTCCTCTTCAGGTACTCTTCTTTCGGTCGATGCATTTGGAGAGCGAAAGGAATCCGTAGACCGGAAGGAATCCGAAGACCACAGGGAATTTGAAGATCTAACGGATAAAGCAGACTGAGGACGAGTATGATTCACTGCACCATTAGTAGTAGTGTTTTTTCGTCTGTATTTTCGCTTCAGAGGTCCATCTTCTAATCCGGGTACATATGTTTTATCATCTTCCTCGGAATTAGAACCCGTCCGCCGTCGCTTGCGTTTTCGCTTTCGAGGACAGCACTGCGATTCGTCTAGATTCATCTTCTGCTCAATTTCGTCAGCTGTCATTTTTCTGTCGTTTTGCAGAATTCTGTGCGGAAACGTTGTAAGCAATAATGATATGTCCTCAATGTACATACAGTAACATGAAATTCAAGTCTATTACCTCGTCACGGTTTGGACATGTTGTAACAAAGCCCAACAGATAGCTCGGGCTGAGTACAAGTCTCTGGGGTCACAGACGAAGCATTTCCACTTCTCGACTGCTGCAATTCGTTTCCTTACTATGCTATCAAAGTTTCTTCTTATACATTTGTAACAAAAAGTATTACTACAGAAGGAACAACAATATAAGTTCCCTCCATTAGCACACCATCTACAGAACATGTCTGTAGCATCATCCCCTGCAAAAAGATATTTCAAAGAAAATGCTTTTAACGGTTAAATATAATATTCCAAAAATAACTAACATAAATGAAAATACATCTTGTGTCTATAAATTTTGATACTACAAGTATCCATTTTTTACCTTGCTCAAAGGTTCCATCTCCATAGAAATCTCGACATTGCGCACACAGCAATGTACGCAAGATCGGGTGCTCAAACATATTATGAGCCTGAGAGGGAGCAGAGCCTATGTGCACGTCGCAGGCTGTACAATGAAGTCTACGAAAGCGAACCGAGGCTATGTCTGCAACGAACAACGACTATGATGCATTTATCCCACAAAAATTTTGTAAAACATGAGCGCAGGTGCCGAAACACAGGACCGAATACACGGAAGTCTACCCTTTGTCATGACCGAATTGAATACATTGAATTTCCACGTTTACCAAGTTAATATACCTACCGGTGCCAAACATAACCCTGTAGAAATCGCTCTCCTCCTGTGTTACCGAGGACGGGATGTATATTAATCTTGGAAGCTGGGGTGTCACTAAAAGGGATAACAGAGGTTAGGTTGCCGCGCAAAGTAGGCAAATAGCAGGCAGCACGGAAGTCTTACCGTTCTCCTTGCTCTCGGCTTCCTTCACCTCCTTAACCTCCACCTCGAGCATACTCGAGATGTCCATCGCGGGGTTTTAATAGCGGGAAATCCTCCGTAATAAGGGTTTCAAATCGCTAATCAAAGCGCCGCCATTTTTCCTGCGGACGCAGACCGGTGCAACGCGTGCCGCGCGCTCAGGTGATGTTATCTTCAGTCCCAGGAGCGATCATAACCACACTTTTACGCGCGATTTCGACGACCGGTCGCCGAGACACATGGTGGAGCAGCCGAGGTCGTGTAAACTCTTAAACACGAAGCGCAAGATAACCGACTTCGACATTAAGGTCGCCTCACGTATGTTTTTCCTTATTTTTTAGCGTTCATCGGTATCGCCGTCTCCTGTGTTCCATATCTACCAGTTTCGATCTTACAAATCAAGTACAAAAAGTACGTTTAGTTGTGTTTGCGAGAAAGGCGCCAAAGCGGCGAAGACAGCGCTGCGTCCTCCTTCTATTTGCGTAACTTGGCACTCGAATTACCCGAAAAATCGAGTTTAATACTTACATACTTACGGTATTTACTCTCATTAAAGACTCCGAGTACGATGAATTCGGGCCGTATTCGCAACGCGGTCTTAAATTCGCTATTTAGATTAACCGGATGTCGACCAATCACGGTCCTAAGTTTCCTCCCCACTCCGCCAGAGGCCGAGCTCTATTGGCTAGACGCCGCCATCTTGGACAGGGCGTAGCCAAGCCCTGCTGTCCTCTGGCGGCGATCATTGGATTCTGAAGCTACCATAACCACACTTTCGGGCGATTTACTCGATTGACTTTCGGTGAAATGATGCATTATATCGATACCGAAGACGCTACCGAAAAAGGATTGCTCGTTTAAAAAGAAACTAATTATTTTACTCTGCAGTATTCCCCTGCCGCGTCCTGCTGGCGTTCTTTGCTCTCAGTGGCAACCATAACCACACTCTCGAGCGATCTTTGCGAGCGTCTTTGATGTGTGCGATCAAATTATGAATCGCATTCACACGATAAACAATTTCGGATAAATCGCTCCCTTAAAGAAAATTATTTTCGCTAGGTACGAAGAGTTACCACAGTTTGCTGCATGGAAGTACTTTGTTTTAATTGAACGACGCGAGATTGGGGAAGAATGTATGGAAAAAAAATCCCTCATCTGGGATTTACTCAACTATCTGGGAATTCTGATCTTAAGTCGGACACGTAAATTTCTTTTCTTGACAGTTCTCGCCAGCTTGCGATAACTCCGCTTTTATTTACACACAATTGAAAGTTTAAAAAGAAAATTTACATTACTCTCGATTTCATTCATGAAATGTGTATCACAGTCTCCATTATACCATAAATTTAGGATTAATGAATGTCATTGAATTAATGAAGTACATAGTTTAATTGTTGATGTTGAAAGTGTTAAAGGATGTTTGCTATCACAGAGATGAATTGGGAGCAAAGATGAGAATCCCTGAGTTGGCCGCCACTGGGGGTTATCAGCGAGCGAATGCACGAGCCGCCTGCATTCTCCACCGAGGGCAGCACAGAACGCGATCGCGCGACCCAACCCGTGAGCAATCTCCCAACTCATCTCTGCGTGTCATGAATATTTATTTGTCACAACTTGATGCGTCGTTTTAGGAATCGGCACCACGAGTTTCTCGCTCAAATGTATTTGGCTCGATACTCTACCGAGTTTCTTGATAACAGGGAAGGTCTACGCAGCGCTCTCGAAAGATCCTTGATACATAAGAGCACTTAAGAGGAAAACTGCGGAGAGACAGTGGCTACGATTTTAAGATCAAAATGGAGCCGTAAAACATCCTCCTATTTATTTTTATAGAAATGAATTTGCAAGAAGTCATGAGAACCCAATACGTGGAAATTCACGTCAAAGTAGTCGAGTGAAAATTGGCGATGTAGAGAACTCTACGCTGTGCACTGAAAGAATGAAAATGATGTTTATACTTTTAATATTCTTCGCCCTGTGGGATCCAAGCACTTGTGTCGGTGAAGAACAGGTGGTTGATTTGTCAAGAACGTCCTTATGGGGACCCGGTTTAAATCCTGAACAAATTGTCATGCGAGCACGATATATCTTCGTTCGTTTGTATGATACTAATGGAAATGCGTTAGTATAGACATTTATGTAAACCATCGTTTTCTCTCTATTATAGAATCTTGGTCGAGTTGTAGGACATTTATTTTAAAAACTGGGTAGCTTTTATTTGGGTTAATTAGAGATGTATTTTTACATACATATTTCAGGCTTTCTAAATCTCCTGGAGAAGAATCTCTTACTGCGGAAATACATGGCACAGGTGCCGATGGCGGTTTCTGTCGAGTTTGGGTACAGACGTTAGACTGCATAGATGGAGTTTTTATAGTTCGGTACCGATTGTATCATACTTGCTTCAAGATGAAAATTAGTATCAAATTTAAAGGAAAGCACGTATCAAGCTCACCTCTGACATTTTCAGGTAACACAAGATAGAAATAATGTAGATAAGGTTTAACTAACTGGAAATATTTTCAGGACCCGTATACGAAGAAGAATGTTATTGCCCAGAACAATCTGTTACCGAATGGCTGAAAAATAATAAGTGCACTCAATGCAATCATAGTCAAATTATCAATGATCTGAAACCTTTTAATAGCGTTAACTTTGAGATGATTAGAGAAGAAATAATTAAAAAGTATCATAGACCAAATAGTGTCAGTATTTGCCATTACGTCGTTAAGGACAACAAAGTACGATAATAAAATATGCACGTTAGTGTGGTATAATAGGTACCATTCATTAATATTAAATATTAATTTAGATATTATAGATTTACAGACAGTGCTACGGGCAACACGTAGGTTTCAAACTGTTCGCAGATGCTATATTAATGTCACTTGCACGGAAAGTGCAGCTCCCCGATATTGAACTTTTCGTTAACTTAGGGGATTGGCCTCTTGTGCAGAAAAGTGGTCCAGCATATCCTGTTTTCTCATGGTGTGGCTCGGACAATACCATCGATATCGTGATGCCCACATATGACATTACCGAATCATCGATTGAAAACATGGGAAGGTAGACAGAACCGTAAAACTTTACAGACTGCCCGGTACAAACATTAACATTTTAATCTTACGCTGCAGTAATAATATTTTACAAAAATAGGGTAATGTTGGACATGTTATCGGTGCAAAGTAACGTCAAGACACCATGGGATTCGAAGATCGATAAAGTTTTCTGGAGAGGACGCGACTCGCGCAGAGAACGTCTGGATTTAATAGACATAGCCCGGAAGCATCCAGATCTCATCAATGCTTCCATCACAAACTTCTTCTTTTTCCGAGACGAAATGGATAAATACGGTCCAGGAGAGAAGCACATTTCACTATTTGAATTCTTCAAAGTAATTAACAGGCCTCACAATTTAACATTCGAATAACAGAGCAATTAATAATGGTACTTTTCAGTACAAATATCAATTGAACATCGATGGATCGGTTGCTGCGTACAGATTTCCATATTTACTCGCCGGAGGCTCTTTAGTTCTGAAGCAAGATTCAGAATACTATGAGTTCTTTTACAAGCAACTCGAACGCAATAAGCACTACGTGCCAGTAAAGAAAGATTTATCAGATCTCGTTGAGAAGATTACTTGGGCAAGGGAGCACGACGAAGAGGCCTTCGCAATTTCAAGAGCAGGGCAATCTTTCACCCGAGACAATCTTCTGCCTGAGCATATATTCTGTTATCACGTATCGCTGTTCCACGTAAGTTCCCTAGCATTACGCAGTTAATATCCCTTAAAACATTACTTTCACATTCTAGGAGTGGAGCAAGCGAATTCGTAGCACAGTCAAAGTATTACCAGGTATGGAGGAAGTTCCTCAACCCGAACATTCCTGCGAATGTCACAGATTAGAAGATGAAGCGCCGCAAGGAATAAGAGATGAATTCTAGATCATCGCTAAACTTCCGGTTGTCAAGTAAGCCTGACACCTTAACCGAGACGCCAAAGAACTTTCGGTTTGTAAATGGCATCGGTCCCTTTTCCCGAGCTGTTGCTATCTATTTTCATCAACTGAATGATTAAATTCGGCAATCGCTTCTTTCGGTCCAAATCCAGATACGTTTAAAGGCACGCTAATTCTTTTAGCTGCGACCGCTCGCGATATTCTCCTAAAGTAGGATCTTATAGAACCTTTTCCATTTTATACAAATCCGGGATACGTGCAGTTTCGTTATGAGATTTAATTAAGAAGCGTTGGGACGTTTGGGGCTTATTACATTCTGAATTTGTTTAATCCATGAAAGCATAAAAAGTGGCACAAAGTTCCGGGGAGGATTTCTCGAAATTGGGGCCTCTTCTTATGCGTTCAATTGTGTAATGGATTTAACGATATCGCGACACTGGACTGTACCGATCCGTGGTTTAAAGATAGATGCTGCGCCTACAGGAGCAGAAATAGAAACATGACGTCGTTGGGAGTCGAAGAGGAAGGGCGACGCCAGGCGTCGTTCGCCAGTCAGCTACTCGCTACTCGGCGCAGCCTGAGGTCGTCATCGACATCGACATCGACATCGGCCATGTGTCAAAGTCTCTGCCGATGTCATTGACACCCCTCGATGCTACCACTCGTCCGGACTAATTATACGGCCCACTGACAGCCGACTTTGACAGATCCTGAGTGACAGTCGCTCCGAATTACTCCATTCCTGCTTAGAAATGAAGAAAGGCTCCGCCCTGCGTCAAACGCGATTCAAAGCGAATTTATAGTTCCATAGGCCTTATTGTCTCTGTTCAATTATACCCTAGACTTTGTATTAAAAGAACGAGATTCTTATCCTTCCCGTTAGATAATCTCATACACGTAGAGAGAAAAAATGTAACAAACCAAAGAAATGTATATATATATTTCTTTGGTTCAATGACTTTTTTCTTTTCTTTTCTTAGTGTAGGATTCATCACATATGTTCAATTAGTTCCTAGGCTTTATCATCTCTGTTTAATGGTGACATAGACTTTGTATTAAAAAAGAGGATTTTTATTATCCCGGGAAGAGAAGGCGAGGTCGCGAAGCTCACTAGGAAACGTTCTATTCACGTGATCCTTTAGTCGGAATTTGAAAATTCGTAGAAGGGTATGACTCCTCTCGTTCCTAGACAATAATTGAGGGAGCAGAATTTTGGTCACGCGACGCTTTTCACTCGGCCCAGACGAGAATTACTCGGTTCTGGGTAAATCGAGGAGTCTCTTTGTCGAGCTTTGTGCCTCGCTCTCGTCGGGTGATCAAAGTGCGGGATTTGGTTCTCGGTTTCGCAGACGCTTCCAAGAGGGACCGCTTAAGAAAGGAGACGGTGTCTTTTGTCATTCGTCCAATCATCCCTCGACCAAGTGGCTTTTAACCTTCCCGAAATCATGAAACAATTATAAGGACAATTTGCGGGTCCACTAAAGTAACAAAATTTCCTTATCTATATTCGCCGTTATTATTAAGCGGATTATATGTATGAAAGACAATTTCCGAAGTGCCGGATAAGAGCTACTAATTCAGCTGGACAAACGTGGTCACACGTGCGATAACTCGTTACGACAAATCTGTGCAAATCGATAACGATGACGACACCGAAATATTTCTTCGGCATTATTCGAAGAAATACTTTGCAAATAATTCGCAGACCGATGCCGATACGAGAACTATTTATAAGATATCAGGGCTCGTCTTTAATTAAACCATCGTGGACACTGGATATTCACGGGAAATTCGAGCGAGTCTCCGTTTTAAAAGTGAGTCACCATCTTGGATCTAGAGCCATGACTGATATCTATGTGGGTGGTAGGGTTAAAAAAAAAAAAGAGAAATCCCATGTCAAAGGCATTCCATCTTTGTGGTAACGGAGTGTCGCACCTTTTCCCATGTCTACCCTTGAAGCATCAGAAACTCCTCGACCTCTTCAGGGTGGAGTTAATGGAACTAATAATTCAAGAAAATTAATATGCACAATGAACGCCCGTGCGTCGCCGCGTCGGCCCTCCGCCATCTGGGGGACTTTTCCTTTTTCCCTGGCCGCGTCCTTGGTTAAATTTACGACGCCCCTTATTTCCACTTTTCTTGGCCACTTTCTCCCTCCACCATTTGGAGGGTTCGTCGACGCTTCTCGCAGTCGCTGGAGCGGCTTTCGCGGCGAATTGCGTGTTCGGGCTATAAACGTTTCGGTGACTGACCAGGACTTCCCGGTAAAATATGAAATAAAAGCGTCTTTTCCGCAGGAGGGAAAAAAAAAAAAAGGTTTAACCTCCAAAAGTACCCGACGGTGGTCCGGACAAGCCTAAGGAGGACCATGGCGCGCCCAAAACCTTGGCACGAATCCACCAGGGAACGCTACCAGAAAAAGTCGGATCGAAAGGTTTCGACCGTAGCATTCGGAATTTATATAGTTATTAAGTCGAGGTTGTACGTCAAATGAGTGTGCCCGTTTGATCTAGGGACGTTAAGTATATTTTGACATTAGACGCTTCTTAATAAGTTATAATCGCCCCGTTTGACGGATGGAGGGTCGCAGCATCGTGCAGCAACCTCCAGTGCGGTGCACAAGGTCGCAGCAGGGTGTAACAATCTGCAATGCGACACAGGAGGTCGCAGCACGGTGTAGCAAACCTGCAGCAGGTCGCAGTATCGTGCAACAATCTCCTGTGCAGTGCACTAGGTCGCAGTAGGGTATAACAATCTGTAATGCGACATAGGAGGTTGCAGCACGGTGTAACAATCTGTAATGCGCCATAGGAGGTCGCAGCACGGTGTAGGAAACCTGCAGCAGGTCGCAGCATCGTGCAACAATCTCCAGTGCGGTGCGCTAGGTCGCAGTAGGGTGTAACAATCTGCAATGCGACACAGGAGGTCGCAGCACGGTGTAGGGAACCTGCAGCAGGTCACAGCATCCTGCAATTTGCAGCGCGACGCAGGAGGTCGCTGCAGCCTGCATCAACATACAGCATCGGAGTGCATGGTGCAGCAGGGTGCAGCGCCACGTCGCACAGCTGAGCGCAACAGAGTATCGCACGGTGGCTCCAAGTCAGAAGGACGGTGGTTTTAAAATAGTTACGACAGTCTCGGCGTTGCCAATGCTGAAGCCGAGGGAGAGTTCTGTCTCTCTACTCAGTAGTCGGTCGTACATCGCGCCTCGAGGAGTCGCTGCCAGGTCGCCGATTCGCACCTGAAGGCCTATCGGATCGATCGGGTTTATCGAACTCGCGGTTTCAAATCCGTGCTTTCAGTGCCGACTTCGACAACTAACATCCGCCATAGTTAAAAGTATATCTACCATTTGCCTTCTCGCTATCCTCGATTAATTGCAATTAAGCATCTCGAGTGCGCAAGGAAAATCCGTGATCGCCTCTTCGCCATTAATAATCGGATGCGATGATAACCGAGCGAAGTCAATGCCTCCACTGTGCTTCTTCAGGGCAGACGTAGGTGCAGATTTTCAGTGATCGATCATCGGTGACTGCTTCTCGTTCTTAGGCCGGAATTAATGATGTCGAGATGGTATCCTTTCGCGGGTTCACATTTTCTGGCGCCTCCTCTCTGCGGGATTAATTCAAATATTATTTGATATCGAACGATATCGGTTGTACTACGGTCCTCGACGAGGCTTATAGTGACGGCATTCCGCGACTATTATTGCATAGTGATGCTTGGCACGTGTTCTGTATCGTAAGACTATTCCCAGCGCGTCATCTTCCGATCCTTTCCGATCATTTCCCCGGCTGATCAGGGTTGAAAAAATATTTTCATCGACGTTGAAGATCATTAAATTCGGGCTCTAGGTGGTCCATCATTCTCGGGGATATCCTAGTAATTTCACAGCGGGTGCTCCGTATATTTGATTAGAAATTCCTGCTGACTCTTCCAGGATGAGGTAGACCGCGACTAGGAGAGTAATTGATTAATTTTAAGATTAATTAATATCTTGCTTATCGTTAACTGTGCTAAGTTGTGCCATCGAAGGGGTTACCGGAAGGCGGAAAAGTCGGGAGATCCGAAGAAGTTAGCTCTTGTCAATCCAAAAACTCGTGCCAAGCACGTTGTCTTGCGATTGGGCGCGCGCATGCGCACACGGCCAAGCATTGCTAGAAAGACTTCCCAGCACTTCTTGCCAGAGATTTGGTGCACTATATGTCCGGAGTCACGAGACGTTGGAAGGAATCGGTTGTGGGAGGATCAGGAATCTGAAAAGGAGAGTTGGCTTAGAACGGTTAAAAAATAATATTTTAACAGAAGTTTCGTCAGCTAGGGAAGCCGGTCACCGATACGGTCATACGCGCGCAGGTCTCTATAATGTCGAAATCATGAATGAAAAGTTTATTCCCAGGGCGTGTCATAAGTGGGGAAAGTTAGCAATGAGACTGTGGATCGTCGTAGATTTGTAAAAATCAGCATCGAGTGCGGTTTGTGTGACTGGTCCTGGAGAGAGCAAGTGGAGCAAGTCGAGCTTTGGTCGGACATCGCGATCTCCCCGGAAGCGGACTCTGCAACTTCCGAAGAGGACTTCGCGACTTCCTCGGGAGCGATCTCGTTTTATGAAGCGTCGCCCTGGAAGGAACAATTTTTCGATTTTTCGAGGGTCGACCCCAACCTGGCACTAATGGGAATTCAAACCACCGCGCAGTTCGTCGACAAGAACTACGTTGTTGGTGAGTAATCGCGAGAACCTGCCGAATGAGCCGCCTTGGAGACGACCCTTACCTAGGACAACCTGGTCCCACCAATTGGCCGATTCCCAAATCAAGTCGCACCTCTTAATTGCGAATTAACCACCCTGGTTACTCACCTCGGTCCTTGCGTTCATCCTTCACTCTCCTCATTGGCTTTCTTTTCTCGGATGTTTAAAATCATGTTTTATCATGCATGATAAAACCCTCTGAACACTGCAAGAAATAATGACAATTATCCTCGGTATCCTTAAAAATACACTTCCGTCATAAATAATTACTTTGAACAGGTCTTAACTCATCATTAGTGTATCTTCGGCAGTGCCTTGTGACGCGACAATGGATTTTTGTATTTCCTGCCAAAGAAAAGGAAACAATTATTGTACTAGGGATCTGGGATGTACTTCCCCTATCTGAACGCTCCTTCTTCTTTTTCTTGGATATTTTTAACTTTCTTCGAATTTTCTTATGTTCTCACCCCGACAAGTTCATTGCCATCCGGTGCTTGACTTTTCAGGCTGACAAACGCGTCTTCTAAAGCGAAAAAGAAATGGTTTGGGTCGGTTTTATGGGCTGAAACGGTTTTAGATTTTAATTCACGGTTAAATGAGACTCTTTCACGTCCAAACGAATTCGAGGAAGCGCGAATCTTCCTCCTTTTCTTCGAGTTCCGGGGGAAGAAGGAAGGCAGAGTAACTTCGTCGCCCTCGTAAATCCCGTTTGATTTACCGGCGCAATTGCGGAGTATTATGGATCGTAATCCTCGGAAACTGTTACGTACGGGATTTTCCTGCTCCGAATTGAGCTCGCCTATTCTGCCGTTCGAACATTGGATTCGAAAATACATACAGATGCCTATGCGGATGTACGATGCAGCGCGCCCACGTGAATGCACTTGCATTCGGCGTAAACATACGTGTGCATTTGCACGTACCCGCGACAATTTGTTACTTATTTGTTACACAACCTAAATCTCGTACTCATGCCTTGCTTTTAGTGTTAAAAGACGTTTTTATTCGATAAATCATTACAGGTAATAACCACCTTTTATGTAAGTAACGATGAAAGTGAGGTATGATTACGAGCCTAAGCAAGAGTTTTCGGAGACTTAAGTTTACATGAATTTTGTTTACGATGGATTGATTTTACAAATATACATTTTGCTAGAGGCGGAGATTGTCGTTGTCGATTGATAATGGAAAATAATTCTCACTTAAAAATAATTCATGAATATGTGGAGGTGGAAGACCGTTCGTTTCGTAACACGTTTAGAAAGATTTTGAACTCTTACGATAATCCCATAGTGGGCCACGTGTATTTCCTGCAAAATCGTCTTTGTGGACCTCTGCCAGCAATAATAAACGACTGATCGTGTGGGAGGGATTTGAAAGGGAATTGCTTCTAACGTACATTTACCGTGAATAGTGAATGGCCGAAAGGATTGATGAAACATAAAACGCGGGCATATAGTGCGAGATCAACTCATCCGAGTCGATCATCTTGCTCCAGCAGCAAAGATGGATTTAATCGGTCCGATGTAAAACCTGTCACGTTTGCATCGACTGGCACTTCTTGATATCTCTTAATCTATACCTAATAATAGCAATTCACTAAGCGGATTCGGATTCTACACAAACTGGTGTAATTAATTTTTGACAAGAATCACAGCTGTCACCGATACTTGTTGACAATTCTGGTTACACTTTGTCCTTCGATTGGCACTAACAGCCTGCTAGTAGTAACCGTTTAAATGTCGGACAGTATCCGTAGTATTTGGCAGGCGGCATTAAATGTTGGCGAACCGAGAGGAGCTACGAGCTATCGGCTGACACATATAGTACCCGTTCCCAGTATAATCCATAAATAATTACTATCTGCGTGTGCACGAGCCTACAGGCGTGCATACCAGTATGATACCGTATATAAGCTCGGTACAAAATCACAGAAAATAGAAACAGAGTGAAACAAGCCAGAAGTAATTATTCTGCAGTTTCATGGAAAACATATTTTGTTGTTTCAATTATTTTTTAAAAAGTGAATACGAGAGAACATATAGATGACTATCGATTTTAATCATTAGAGATTTTTTGGAGTGTTCCAAAACCACTTAGTTCGACGCAAAAGATATTTCCATGTAGATATGCATGGCGCTCTTTTTGTTACGAGATCGCGTATAGGTTAGGTCGTTAATTTGTAGGATGGATTGGCAGCGTCGACGGTGGGCAAGTATTTCGGTGGATCCATTGGATGTACGTAGAAGTAGGTAGAGACTTGTAGATGTATATTGCTGCAGGCGGTGCACTCGATGAAAGGCCAAAGGCCTTGGGGGAGGGTCTCTTATTAGATTTTGGATGCAGCCAGAAGACCGAGTGACGGATGCTCCCGGTCGCCAGATCTCCTGGTCCTTATCTTTATCTTTATCCCCATTTCTGCTTTTCACTGACTAAAAAAGAAAAGATTTCATACCTGACACTGAGATTCCGTTTTTCATTTCAAAACGCACATCGCGAGTTACTAACTTTTTGAAATTTCAAATTTCAAACGGCCGGATTCGTGCCGCCACCTCGTGGCTGGGAAAGTACTCACTGGTTCCACTCGGAAGGGAAAAGACGCCATCTTGTCGACTCGAGACTCGCTCGTCAGCTTGAAAGTTTCATCCATAATATCTCGCGAGAAAATTGTATAATATCGCATTTGACGCTTGAAATAACTCCACGAGTTTGGAATCTGGGATTACAAGCCGATTTTCGGGATCTCGAAAATCGAGGCACAGTTGGTAAGTTCCGCCGTTGAGTTGCGGAAGAGTTCCTGTGGATGGAGTCGCCGCCTGACGGGGAAGGAGTGAACGAGCGGATTTACCGGCAGAGATCTACATTTCCGAGGAGTTTTCCCGAAATATTTCCGGCATTCGCGATCTGCCAAGAGTTATTTTCACCCGCGATTCGTTCGACTTGTATCCTGCACTGTGATCTTGAAAAATTGATAACCTATACCGATGAATTTACCTTTAACTAAATGTGTAAGACGATCGGAGCTGCACTAACCGTGGAATAAACTTACGAGTAGCGGTTTAGTAGCCCGCGTAAACGATGAAACAGGTAAAGAGCGACATTAAATCGTGCGTTCCCATGACGTCACGCGTTTCATCAAAACCACACGTCAGGACTAAAATAAAATAGCGTTTAAGCTTGATTCTGCACGCATGCCAACGGATTCGCCTGTTTTACGTCAGTTACCGACCGTGCGCATGGGATCGTAACCGAAAGTGCCAAAATTATGGTCTCAAATTGACCGAACTAATCTGCTACCCGCGCGTAATCTCGCCGGTTTACGATGCCAACTTCACGGTACAAAGGATTACGTTAAAGCAGTTTAGTCGGGAGGTATAACCTTGACAATCAGCCGCGAAAATCCGCCCACGTGGCGAAATCGATCCAGCTCGATCCAGAAACTTGAAGCTAACCTAAAATATAAACTCAGTGGCAACCAAGGAATATAAAAACTTTTTAATAAAAAAGGAAAACCGATTTCTGACACTACAAAGTAAAAAATAATGACGTACAAACTACTTATCTATTCACTACTTTCGATTTCTAAGTATTCATTGCTTGGATTGCTTTCAAATCGACAAAAAAAAAAAACGATGTGTATCGGTGTCTTCAATTTTATATTTATTCATGATGCGTTTTCTGTCAACCGTTCATGATTTCCTTTGTCTATTTCCGAATTTTATGATCGGATCATGAAACTTACATGGGGACCACTTTGAAAGTACCCTCTTTAAGACAAAAAAGGAATCGTCGAAATCTGTTAACCCGGAGAAAGGTTACGCGTGAAAATAAATATGTACCGGTCGAATTGAGAACCTCTTTTTTTTTTGAAGTCGGTTAAACAGTCAAGTTTCTTAGCGCTTTAATTACTCTTTATAGTGTCTTGTAGCATTGATGTACGAGTTAACGATAGAGACGGCCAGTTTCGGTATTAAATTCGCGTATTAAAGCGATTTCAATTACTATTTCTCGGAGATCGCGCGTCGGTAGTCGTCACTCGGTCGACCCGCAAGATGGCGGCACGCTCGCGAGTTCGCGGAAATTTCGGGATTCGCCGATTGGACGTCCCGGCATGCAAAAGCTCCAAGCTCGCTGGCGTCGGCGACCTTGCGATATTTTTGCATCGCTAAAAATAAATCCCACATTTTATAACGGCACCGACGAGCGCCGATCGGCCCAGACTTTCGCGGTTTTATAGCGTGTCGAGGGAGGGGGCGGTCGGATCGTAAATAAATATAAAAAACGCCTGTTTTCTAGAAAACAGTCAGCGGTCCATGTAAATATCCCTTTTCCATTTTTCGCCCGACAGACTAGCCGGCGCCCAGACGACGCAAACACGTTGCGTAAACGAATCGACCGGGAATATCGAATATTGAAACGGAAAACACGGGGGATAAAGGTCCCCAAACTTATGAATTTAATCGGCTTTCCCTATGTTCACCTCGTGGGAACGGGAAAAGCTCGAAGTTGTTGATATATCTTGCCTAATTATTGTTTAGGAGACTCTTAAAAGCACGAGGTGCGCGATCGCAGTGCGCCGAGTTATCACATGACTTTAGCTAACGTACTGGAGGATAAACGTCCCTAAACTCGTGAATTTCATTGTTTCCTTCTATGTTCACCTCGTGGGAGTGGAAGGAGCTAGGAGATGTCGATATATCTTGCGTAACTTTTTTTTAAACGATACTCAAAGGCACGAGGTGCATGATCGCAGTGCGCCGTGAAGTTGTCACATGACTTTGGCTGTTGTGCCCGCGAAGCACGAGACGTTGACAATTACGCGTCAGGTGGAAGCCTCGACAATGTTGACAGATCTGCAGGGAAGTTGCAAAATCACTTCGACCGGTTAATCATCTCTGTCGGTAAACAATTACGCGAAGAGAACGTTTCCAAGATGGCGCCGTTTCGGCGCGCTCCCGGGGGAGAGAGGGAAATTTCTCCGTCCGTTTTCCTGCCACTTTCTTTTTTTCCTTCGGGCTCTCGTTTGCATATCTATTTGAGGGGAATCGAGAAAAAGTTACCGAAACGAACCTCTCTCTTGGGGCGACTTGTCGACCATTTTTTATGCCTTCGATTTACGGGCCGACAAATTCGACCGCGAATGGCGACGCCCACGCGGAACTTCCCTTTCCGGCCGATCAACTTTCGCAAATGCGAATTTCGTAGGAACTTCGTTACCCCTCAGATCCAATTATCCTTACGTTATTTTCGCCGCCCACGAGCCGTGAACCATGGAATAATTAACGACGGAATAATTAAAACCGATTCCGAGGGTTAAGAAAACTTTCCACGAGTGTTCTGTCCCCCTTTATTTACAAAAACGCTTCCCGAAAAATTGACATTCCTTTTAGCGAATTTTTCACATTCCTTCCTGCATATTCATAAAGACTCCTTTTGAAAATGGATATCTCCTTACCGAGGGATTTTTCAGTCTTCCAACTGTAATTTTCTTTTTAAAGACATTTTTTGAAAATTTCGCATTCACGCGGAACCGAAAGGACGCGTTGGCAAAATGCGACTTCAATGCATTTCAAATTAATCCCTCCGACCTTGTTCCCGATTGTTATGCAAATTACGGAGCCGCCCTCGGGGTGCAATCTCGAAAAGGGTTTAATCAAAGACAGGTAGGACAGTAACCGAAATTAATTGCATTAAATTCCGCGTGTTAACGACTCTTCTGTTTTCTTTTTCTTATTAGATTTCTAAATTAGCTTAGCGTTTTCAGGGGATCTTCGTTTTCCCACCAGAGGGCGGAATAATCTCGGGTTGTCCGTGGGTGGTGAACGATCGGATTCGAAAAAGTTTCGGCCCCTACAACCTCAAATCCCCTGCGAATAATTCGCTTTAACGAGCCGGGTGGGAACTTCACTCTCGAGATCCGGGAACGTCTCGGAAGCCGCCATGTTGGCGCAATAAATTTCAACGCCTCGGAACGGCGCTAACGCGTTTACGATTCTTCCCGTCGACAAGGTTACTTTAGTAATAATTAGATAAATCATTATTTGGTTAACGGCCGAGCGAACTCGAGGTTTCGGGAGTTTTCGAAGCCGAGTGGGAAGGGGCCGAGGGTTTAAAGAAAACCGACGAGGAGGAGTCACGCCACTCATCATTAAGGCGACGCGAAAGTGGCGTCTGAGAGATCGTTCATGAAACTTTCCTCCCAGCTGGGTCTACCGAATCGCTTGAAATTCTATCACACGAAAAGTGAGCCCCTAAGGAAGGTCATAACCCTTTGAGCGCTATGAACCCATAAGTGCGTTCGACATTTGGTCCAATATTGCTCGCACGCCCTGATGAAATTCGCCCAAACGCCAAAAGGACTTAGCGCTCAAAGTGTTAACACTCGTGGATATTTCAGTTTTGCTAAAAACAACAATTTTTAAATTTTCCTGAAGAACAATTTAAAAAATCAAAACCGAGCAATCGGTTGTAATCAGTTGACACCTGTTTTTCATGATATCCGGATTTTATTCTGTGCAGTTTATTTCTGAAAAACTCAGCCATTTCTAGTGTCGCCTCTCGTCAAGATGGCGGCGTCCCCGGGGGGCACTCGCGGAAGCCCCGAAGAAAGGGCACTTATGATGTGCGCGGGGTATTTATACCCTTGACTTTGAAGGGTAACTTTCTCGCGGGGCTTCCGCCACTC
Source organism: Orussus abietinus (assembly GCF_000612105.2). Classification (NCBI taxonomy): domain Eukaryota; kingdom Metazoa; phylum Arthropoda; class Insecta; order Hymenoptera; family Orussidae; genus Orussus; species Orussus abietinus. Next base: position 959,267 of record NW_019395567.1, read on the forward strand.
TTATTTGCGTACTCGGGTGGCCCTGCCCCTCCTCGAGGAGTTCGAGTTGGGGCGAAACGCCCGCCGAGCGGCGCCGATCATGTGAGCCGGCCGGAATTAACGCGGCGTGGTCGCGTTGGTATTTCTGGCGCGATTGTCCGGCGAAAAATAGACCTTAGACCGTGCGGATTAAAAGACGCCACTTGGACGATTCCGCCAAGCTCGATTACGGAACGTTTTCCGCAACTTTCCCGCGCTCGGGCCTCCTGGCTGCGTCCCCAGCGCTGCGCCCCATAGGTGCATTTTAGAGATGCGACCGAGAGAAAGTAAAGTAAGGAAGAAAAATTTTAAATGTCCCCTCAGTGGGATCGTCTAGAGGTGCAACGAGCAGAGGTGCACCTTAAAGAGACATTCCAGAGGTGCAGGTTGCAGGGGCCTCCACGTGGCTCCTCCGAGGCGCCCCACAAAGACGCGCCCTGATAGTCTGAGTGGTGCCCTGTAGAGGTGCACTGTAAAGATGCACCCTAAGGGTATTTTCTCAATGTGGCACTGTGGAAATATAATATGGAGGTGCACCTTAAACATGCAATCTAAATATGCCTTCTCGGAGCAGCACCTCGGATGCCCCTCGGGGATGACTCCGCCGAGGTGCAGTTCAAACTGTCAAAAAAAAAAACAAACAAATTCATTAAACCAAAGGAATATTTTCTTCATTCCGAGGATAATGATTTGCATTGACAAAATATTCGTTTGGGAATATTCAAAGAAATGTTTCTCCGGTTCGATGAGATTTTCGACTCAGCGATGGACTCCGGTAGCTCGCGTGGGGTCGATGCAAACAAGTGGACTCGGGCGAGGATACGCCCGAAATAGCGGCGATCAGTCGATGACATTACCGTGTCGGCCGAAGGTACGTACCTTCGAGCCTGTACATGCTACATACCAGAGAAGTGAGAAGATGCCTTAAGGTGTGCCAAAACTCGGCTCGACAATTCGGTAGGCGCGGGAGCATCAAGTCGAACCGCCCCTTCGACAAATACCAGACGATTGCGAGTCCCGACATCGAAAACCCTTATCGCTCAAGAGTTAACTAAACCAGCTGGCGCCGTTTCCACGGGAGCAGGCGACCCAATTTTCCCCTGAATCCGACATTCAAGAATAATTGCATATTCCCGGACCTTTTGTCCGGAGCGAATCGCTTCCTCGCGTTTCTCGCTCCCTGCTCGGAAACGTGGAGTGGAATGAAAACTCCGATTTCAGTGGGTGTTGAACAAGGCGACAGTGTTTTCTCTTTTTCTTTTTTTTCCTTTTTTCTTTTTTTTTTAATGGACAATTCTGATCAGGGGCCCGTGGGTGGTCGGGGCACTTTTAGAGGGGTGTAAGGTACTCGTGACCGGAATTTTAATTATGCTTGTAGGAGAATGCTCGTCGCTGATTGTCACGTGGGCAAACAACGCTCCATTGCGGCCGGAGTGATTTAAGGGGCGCTTTAGATCCGACGCCCACTCGGTCACCTCGATCGCGCTCTGGCAACAACTTCCAATCGCGTGGGTCGTGGATCCTCGACTTTTGGCCAAGTTCTTTGCTTCGAGATGCGAGACCGCCCGTCTGCCGGAAAAACGCCGAGGGCGTTTCGCAATATCGAGAATCGGCCCTGAAGTCAAGTCGCGAGGAACTCCAAGATGGCCGCCGCCTTAAAGGACCCCTTCGCACATAATTTCGTTCATTTCCTGCACTTCCCTAAACTCGTAAAAGTGCGTCGAAACGTAGTAACATTTAGCATTGACATTTGAATACAGGGAATCATTGTCGCGTCTCGTAATATTTTAGAATCGATCCTGAAATTAAGACGCCAGGAACTCCAAGATGGCGGCCCCCGTAAAGGACCCCTTTGAATTTAATTTCGTTCATTTCCTGCAATTTCCTAAACTCGTAAAAGTGCGTCAAAGCGTAGTGACATTTGGCATTGACATTTGAATATCGGGAATCATTGTAGCCTTTCGCAAGACTCTTGAATCAGCCCTGGAATTAAATCGTAAGAAATCCCAAGATGGCGGCCAAAGCGCCTTAAATATAAAATTCCCCAGAGTACCCGAAATGTTTTAAAGTGCATTAAAATGTAGCGACATATAAATACCGAGAAGCATTGTTGTGTCTTGAACAGAGGACGCATTGAATTTCGAAGAAAAGGCACGAAATACGTGGGCAGGATTTGTATCAAACGCTCTTCGGCGTGGTAATTGAACCGCAATGGCGATCGATTTATGGGTTTCCATAAAAATGTATGAGGGAGGGTTTCCACCGGCCTTTCGGGGCGCCTCATTTTTCGGGGGCTGATCTAATTGCGAATCCGCCGAGGGGAAGGGTGAGAAGGGGTTTGCGATCGATCTGTTTCCATCAAGGTATGCCGATTTTACGAAGTGCTCGTAAAAAAAGTCCCTGTAAACGGGGCGCCTGAGAGGGTTGTAAAAAAAGACCAGGCAAGTACCTAAAATCTGAACCTTTTACCGGGAGGCAATTTTATCCACCTTATCAAAATGAATATTCACGAGAACGGTGATATTCACTTTTTTCGACATCTTTTTTTTTTCGGGGGATCTAACCTTCGCCCGTTACATCACTGCAGCTTACAGCAGTGCATCCGTTGCAGCTGCAGCAGGGCTTGCACATGCCAAGGTAATTCTCTGGCATGGCGGATCGATGGAAATAACTTTATGGACAATAGCGCTATCGGCCATCTGGGCGTTTAATATTTTATTATCTCCGTGAAGTCCGACCAACGATCCATTACGACTCCTCCGAACTGCTTGTTAATCCCCGATAAATGTAACCCTAGACCATTTCGAAGGATCCACACGACCCTGGCACTGTTAAAAACAATCGTAATAAATTGATAAACCATGTACTGGAGATTTCGGATAGGGGGTAAAGTTAAAATTCTGACGTTTTTCATTTTTTTTTCCCTAATCTTACAAGCACATTGGACAAAAAATCCCATGAAATAATCAAGATATTTAATTTCACTAATTTTTAATGACGTTCACGAGTAGGATTTAGAAATTTTTCTTTTTCATTTCATCCGTCGGATTAATGGTGATTTTTTTTTTTTTCGATCGGGGGCATTGACAGTCGGCCCGAGTTTTGGAAATCTCGGCTCTCGAAATATCGTCCGGCACGAGAGCGGACACATCTGGGAACTCCTCGAGATCGACGATTTCGGATTCTCTGGAATAAATCACGGGGAAAAACGGAAAGCCCAGGGAAAATAAAGAATCGGGTTCGGGCCACCTAGGAGTCCCTCGTTGATTTATCCCTCTTAAAAATCGGGATGGCGAGGTCGCCCAGGAGGATCCCAGAAATATCCCATGGGATTGGGTAATCTCGCGGATCCCCTCTCCCTTCTCATGGCCGGAACTTCCGGTGTCGACTTCCGCTTCTTGACCATCCAAACCCCGGTTCATTTAATTTTCAAATAATCGACTAAGTGGTAATCCAATTTATTATTCATTTACTGAAAATAATTTAATATCCACGTCGAGTCTTGTCGATGCGCCGAAAGGAAAAAAGTAATGACTTTTATTTCCTTTTTTTTAAGTCATCGCCAGAGGAAGTTGAAATTCCAAGGTTCGACGAAATTGGGGCACATTTGGAAGTCTCGAGTTTCTTAGGGATTATTATTATTATTTTGGGATTTCTTTTTTTGTAATTATTGTACTGCTCGCGGGAACGGCCGCGTGATTTTTTTTTCTAGTTTCTATTATGCGAGATAAATTTCTAGCGGAGGATAAATGGAGGCTGGCAAATTTCTCCTGTCAAACTTCCCTTCGAAAACGTGCCGCGGGTTCGGAGTATGAAGTTTCTTGACAGGCTCGGCTCTCTCAGCTAATACGATTTCTCCGGCGGAAATCGTGACGCGAATCTTCGCGTACGAGCGCCGAACAAACGCGAAAAAATGGGAGCGTTTCGAAAAACTTCGCCGAAATTTCATTCCAAGGGGCAAACAAGGAGTGAAAACGGTCGGCATTTCTTATTTCTGGATAATAACAAAAATTGTATGGGTATCTTGCGCTCAACCCCCAATATTTCGACCTATGCCCCATTATCTACAGAAGAACTGTCCGCCATTTTGTATTTCCCCAGTTCCGCACCCCGAGAAGAAAATTTCATCTAGCAAAAGAAATACTTTGTCAATAAATTGGAAGCAACAATTCCTTGAAATTGTGTGAATTTATTTCACTTTATTCCAGTCAAATAATTATTCCTTGAGTTAACAAATTATTTCATTGGTAAAGAGATATTTCTGATTCAATGCCATTTTTTTCTCGGTGTGCATGTAAATTGTTAATGTTTGGGGAAAACGTGGTGGAATTTATAAATATGTCATTTAATTGAATGAATATCGATAAAAGGTGGAGGAGAAAGGGGTTTTTTTACTTGGGGAGAATTAAGCTTTTGACAATTAGCGTTAGGGAAACCCGCGTCGCCAAGATGGCGGCGGGATGCTCGAAACGTCTACAAGACCGACGACAACTTGGCATCTGGTCGCGAAATTAATGTCCCGTCGAGACGTCCTTTGCTCTTCGCCGAAAGGAACCGGCGTCGAGTTTATCGCTCTCTATACAGAATATTCGATTTGAGGGATTTTGAGGGATTCGCGGGGAATTTTGGCCGGCAGGACGTGGCTTCGATTTCCCGCCGGGAGGTCGAGGATTAATGTCGACGCTTGGCGTCGTTTGGCTCCTTCGAGTGGGCGTTGGTAACGACAATTCGAATTTCAAAACATCCGCATTCAGCCTCGCGAAACCCCGCGGTAATTCGATTGGATAACACTCTACGAAAGTGGTCCTTCGAGCCATGCGAGAATCCGACGAAAGGCGCAAGAAATCCGCCATCTTGAAATCGAGTGCTTCCCTCTCTTCGCTCCCCACCGCGTAAAAAAAGAATTCATTCACCGAAGAGATATATTGTACATTCAAAGAATAATTATTTAAGCAAAATAAACTCAAATAAATGCTCGCAATTCCGAAGATATTAGGCGATATTTTTAAAATAATTCTTCGAATTAACGAATCATTTCTTCGGTTCAATTGGCAGATTTGTCCTCGGTGCGCGTACGCATTCGAAAATTCTCACATTTCGGAAACCCTTGACGAGGGAACACACTTTCCCAGAACATCCGTCTTCGTTTTTGGCCCCCTTCGGGGACCACTTTAGAAATTTCCCGGAGAAAGAATCTCGGAGGAAATTCATCGGAGGATTCTCGCCCGAGGGGAATGAAAAATGTGGAGCAGAAAACTCGGGGATTTTCCCGACGGACTTGAGTCAGACGTCGACGGCCTTGCGGAACGAATCTTTCCGACTTCTGCCCAGAGTCGAATTTGGCTGGCTGACGGAGAACGTTTCGATATATCTCGCCAGGGAGGGCGGAATTTATTGGTGGCCGGTTAATTCAGCCCGTGAGTAACATCGGCTGGAGCCGTAAACAAGAGGAACCCGAAGAGGAACCCGAAGAGGACCCTGAAGAGAGCCCTGAAGAGAACCCTGAAGAGGGGCCTCAACCTTAAGGCTGTTGCCAGCTGACTCTGCCGCCTCGCGCCCTCGGCAGCGAAAATAAACAAAAAGATCGTTGAATCCCGAGATCGATGTTTCCCTGATGACGAGGGCGTGACGCAAACGCTTGTTATACATGCAGTTACGTCGGGGCCGACCCGCGACCTCGAAGAGCCTCTTCGCCTCTTCAGCAAGGGATTTAAATCATTCTTTAACGACCGGCGAAGGTGCGATGTGCCGATATTACGTCAACGTCGCCCGGAATTATGATTCCGGAATAAGCCCCGCCGTTCTTCGGCATCTCTACTTCCCTCTTCAAGAAGCAGCACCTCCTTAAAGCCGCCAGATTCGCGGTATAAAAAAAGAAAATTAAATAAAACGGAAGTGAAGTCGGAGACAAATTCCCTCCAGGGGAGAAAGTCGCGATTAATAGGATTCGTAAGAGACCTTGATGAAGAACCTGAAGAGTCCTCGAAGTAGAATGCCAAGATGTGTAAAACTCCATAAAGACTCGTTTCATGCCGAGGGGTGAAAAGAAGAGAGTCTTCATGGTGCTCATCGCGGGATCCGTGCGTACACTTTGCCAGAGAACCTGAAGAGCCACGTGCTTCCTAAGGAATATAAGCAGAAGAGGATGTCTTCAGGGTATTCTCCAGGGGATTAGTAACGCATCTTGTTGGAGAACCTTAAGGTGAAATGAATGGAAAAAAACTGAGTGCACCGAATTATCTGAAACTATAACAAGTGATTACGGATGCCCTAAGGAAGAACGCCATGCTCGTAAAATTTCATTTGTCGAAAAAAAATGTTTTTTTTATTGCTAATACTTTTCACTTTTTAGTATGTATATGTGACACTTTCATATCACCTTAAGTATCCACAAAGTCGCATTTCGCGAGGAGTATAAGTTGCGGAGGAGGGTCTTCAGGGTGTCCATCAGGGTCGGCTGGTGAACGATTAGGCGTGCCTGCGTTTGGCGTAGCGTTTTGGCGGTGAAAACGACTCCCAGGCGGAATTTGGGGAATCGCTGGCGGGTTCCCTAGGTGCGATCGTGGCCATCTCGACTCTCGTCCCTGAAGAGAGCGACGGGAGCGCGGAGAGCGATGAGAGCGAGAGCCGCGGAAAGGGGTCCGGGACGAGGAGCGAGGGGGGAAAGTACGCTTTTAGACGCGGAGCGTCCACGACGTCGCGGCGCCCCGAACAGTAGTCGCGTACCTTAGGCAGCTTCCACCTTGCCGGCGAGTCGAGGCTTTCTCGCCGCCCGAAGACGAGGACCCTGAAGAGGGCTTCGCGATAACCGCGAAGGTGGTCCCCCGAGCTGGAGAACGTTAAGGGTTCCTGGAGAAAAAGGGGGAATTTTTCCGGGAACGACCTGACAGAGGAAGATGAAGAATACCCTGAAGAAGTGAGCGGAGTCCAAGTTCTCTCATCGTCCGGGGATAAAAAGGGAATCGCCACTTGGTTGAAAGTGGTCCCAACTCTAACCGAAGAATCTTGGAGAGTATTCGAAAAAGGCATCAGGAATGACCGGGCACAGGGACCCGAAGAGCACCCTGAAGAGCGGCCTGAAGACGTGACTTTTCTCCATGCGTTGACTCTGGGGGGGACGCTGGAAGTGTATCAGGGTAGTTGCACCTTCGCTTGGAAGAACGACGAAGAGACCCTGAAGAAGACCGCAAAAGTCCTCAGAGTCTGGTCTCGCCTTGAAGGACGCCGATTGGGCTGGTCACGTGGGGCACGGTCTGAGTCCGATATTTGGACTCGAGGAAGTGCGATTTCCTCTTTCGTGAACTTTGTCAAAGTACTGTAACCTCGTAACTATACCTTGAAGCCATTGATTTTTTCCGGTACTTCGGGCTCGCGAATCGGAAAGTGTCCCAAGCATCTCTCTTCGGCATCTTCGTCAGCATCCAAGTGAACCCTGTAGTAGGGTTCCCGCCTCAGTGTTCCGACACAAACATTGGAAATTAACCAGGTTCCAAGTGCGCGTGGAAGGGGTTCGTCCATACCCCGAAGAAGCCCCCGAAGAAGACTTCGAAGGCCACCGGTGGGCCCAGACATTCCCAAAGAAGCAATCGCCTTGGAGATGCGGCGTCCCTAGCCAAGTGCGACCATTTCCTTCCTCGAAGAGGTAGCCGAAGAGGGAGCACCTCTTCCAAGGTGGTTCGCGTGGCGCGACGAGACGGAGAGGCGGCGATGGCGGAGCGTCCCGGCGGCAGAAGACGTTCTCGTCGGGACAGCGTCGAGGTCGGCGCCTCTCCTTCCGGGAAAACGGAGAAGAGGACGAAGAGACCAACTCGAGAGCGGTGGCTGCTGACGCGAAAAACATGGCGGTACATGACGGACGCAGGGCGCCGTCTGATCCCGGAAGGTGTGCACAACCGTCCGGAAGACATCCCGAAGATCGAGCAATACTTCCAGGAAGTGTGCCAACGAGAACCTCGATTCCTGCTCTGGAGGAAAGCGTCGTACCCAGGAACCCTAGGCTTCCGTGCCCCACGTCGAAGAAGAGCCATCAAGGGTGGAAGCTGCAGAACGAAGGCAAGTTCCGCGGACGAGGCGGAGGACTCATCAGGAGCTGCACTTCCTGAAGCCCTCCTAGAAGAGACCTCTCCAGAGGGGGTGGAACTCCCCAGACCCCGGCAGGGGGGCAGCACCCCCAGCACCCCTCTGACGAAAAGACGCCAACCTCAAGAGGACACCGAGGCGAAGGTCCTAGCCGACATGCTGCAGAGGTATCTGAACATGAACAACGAATCCGGTCGTCCTTCGACAGGATCCGACTACAGCGACAGATTCGCCGAGCCGTTCGACCACCACAGTCTTATCGACAAATTGCAGCTTCACCTGGACCAGATGATGGCGCAGGCGCGGCGGAAGGGAGCTGGGACGACCTCAGGAACGACATCGGGGGATGCGACCCCTGGGAGCATGTTGTCTTATCAGGGCGATTACGTGCACAAATCTTTGCTGGAGACTTTGAGCAGGTATTACGGGAAGTCCTCCAGCAGGGAACACGTGATCTCGGATATCCTGACGGACCGGAAGTTGTTGGAGAAGTTGTACTTCGACCTGCGGTGCACCAGGGGGTTCCGCGGGCCCAGGGCAACGGGGGCCTACACGTCGCCGTCTGCGCAGTGGAGAGGGAAACTCAGGGGGAGGGAGGGGCCATGGCCTCCGAGATCAGCTGATCAGGTGCGATGTGCGGAGCCCCCGCCGCTGATCTCCGTGCAGCTCCCCAGCACCGAGCGCGCCCCTGTGGACCAGGGCGTGCAGACCGACCCCCTGTCGAGGGAGGCTCTGGATGCCTATCTCCAGGATCGGGATGAGCCCCCCTCTTCCAAGGACACCCCTTCCTCAGGGAAACTCGCCGTCAGACGCAGGTCCAGCGTCGATAACGATGACGTCTCTCCCTCCGTTAGCGACACCATCAAGAGGTACCTCAGGATGGCTAGGAAGAAGTCCATCGATGCCGAGAAGGGGGACAGGTTCAAGAGGGTCAACTATGACAGGAATCTTAGGAATATCAAGCCCAAGGGGGAAGTCACCAAGATCGGGGATGACGATGGGAACCATAAAGGGTGCCAGACGTCGGAGAACTGGACCGTTGGGTTCCGCGATGGGGAGGTACTTCTTGGGGAAAGTCTCTCCGATGAGGCGGAGACTGCCTCTCCTGGGAGCAGGAATGCTAGCTCCAGGAGCTCCATGGATGCCGGGCTTGGGTCCGAGGATACCCCGTCTACTCCCAAACAACATCAGTCCTTTCTTTCCCATCTTTTGCACGGCTCTAATTCCAACAAGGAGAAACCGCATTCTGCACCTGGCTCACCTGCTCTTACGTCCTCCAATTCCGCAGGTGGCTCCGCCATGCAGAAGAGCAAGTCCTCCAGCAGCGTTGTTCATCATGGGAGCAGACTCGTTGCCAAGAAGATTTGGAGGTCTAGGAGCAAGAGCACCTCCAGGGCCTCCAATCAACCCTCTGCTTGGACCCCGCAGGTGAGTTTCAGTTTTTCCCTCGGTTTATTCAGCTTCTTTGTGCCGATCCTTCGGGAATGCTTTCTTGTACCGTGAAACGTGATGTCGAGGAAATTAATGAATTCTCTGGACTGAGAAAACAAAAAATTCACTTAATTTCAAATGTCCTCCTTTGAATGGTACCGAAGAAATATTTTGATAATTGGAAATGGAATTCTTTGACTCGAGTGAATTCCAATTAATTGGATGCAACGTTTCTTTAGAATTATGACGATTTAACCAGAAATGTCTCTTTGAATAGTTCCCTTTAACCCGCGATTATCCATAATTAGCGATTTAATCGACGATGCTGGAATCGACTCGAAGACCCGGCGAATTTACTCTAAGTGAAGAAGATTCACGTAAAAAAAGCTGCAAAACGTCCAATCGCCATCTTGTGTTCAGAATATATGAGCTGGGTTAATTATTTCGGTGAACTTCGAAGATAGATTTCTTCTTTTTTTTTTTCTTTTCTCGCGTTTGACAGCTCTTCGGGCCGACCTTGAAGAGGCTCGTTAAGGGGGCGCCATGATCGCCAATTTAGGACCTGGCAAATTCGACTCGGCCAGAAATAGTTGCGGCCTCTCTTCTGCTCTTTTTTTTTTTTTCTTCAGCTCCTCTCGCTCTCTTTCTCACGCTTAACGGTGCACGCGCTACGCATAGATCGCGCCGCATAAATTTCCCGGCAAACGAGCCGAAGTGGTTCCTGAAGTGCGGAACATTGCCCGAAATATTTCCCAAGAAATGGCCTTTCGCATCTGGGAGGGAATATCGCCTCATAGAGGGCACTGAGAAAGAAAATTCATGGAACCAAAGAAATAGTTTCTTAATTCAAAACATCATTATTTCACTCAAATAAGCTCAATAAACGGTCATAATTCTGAAAAAAAAAAAACGTTCCATCCAAATCATTCGAGTATATTCGAGTCGAATCATTAATCTCTGAAATATTTCTTCGGTTCTATGAAATTTATTTCCGCGTCGTTGGTTCATTCGAATTTTTCGCGCGTCAAAATGGCGGACCATCGACTGAATAAAAAAACCTCGCGGGCCAAATCATTTGAATTTATTCGAGTCAAATCATTATTCTTCTGTGTTGCGAAAATATTTCTTTGGTTCCATAAAATTTGTTTCCGAATGTTTGATACATTCGAAGTTTTCGCGCGCCAAGATGGCGGACCATCGACTGAATAATTAAACATTCCGGCACTCGGCACATTTGCCGGCAACGGGTTAGCAACACTCGTCGGCGCCTTTAAAATCGATGTTTGCTTACCGAGTTTTAATCGAACTCGTGAATCATTGCCTCGGGCCGATAACTCCGTTCGACGACTCTTCGGCTGTTCGCAAGTTTAAATTTTCCGCCTGGATAGTTTAAATAGATATCTCGATCCTGGCATCCCACCTGCCCGAAAATTCTGAAAAATCTCACACATCTGCAATTTTTAATAACTGAAATTAAATGAAGGATTTCGATTTTTTAAGGCTCGGCAGAAGAGACGGAATTCCGGGATTTACTTTAGTTTTCTCAAGTCTTCTCAAAATGAAGAAATTCCCAAAATTTGTGGATTTTGCAAGCTCTAGTGAATTCAATAATTGTCCTGACCTTGAAACTAAGAAAAATCGAACAAGTATTTTTTTTACGGCTCAGGGAAAACGCGCTGAAAATTCGGAAACGCGATATTCGAGTCGGGGGGGTGGAAAAGCGTTTTTTTTCCGGGGAAATCGCGGAAATATCGAAATTCGAGAGGCGTTCGACCGGCTCTTGAAATTCGATCGTCGGGTCGAATCGCAAACTCGAAGGTAATCGAAACAGGCCAAGTGGAGATGCGTTTTCAAGGGCAGTTTTCAGGGTGATGGTCCTTTTTTTTTCACCCTCCGGGTTCTTCGGAAAAGGCGGTAACTTCTTCAAGACTGAGTGCTCTCTCCTTGAAAGCCTGTACCGAGAGTTGAATTACCGAATTTGCATTCCAGGGAAAGTGCACGTGGGCAGGTACAGGGGGTAGACGAGTTACCCTGCAGGATACACCCCTCAGGGTGCTCTCCGAGGTCGAGAGGAAGGTTCTCTGCAAAGTGGCCGTGGCCAAACTGCAGGCCTTGAACCTTGGAGTGCACATCAGGCCACCGACAGGTGCGTCAAAATGATAATAGAGGATTATTTAAAAAATCAAAGCGTAGAAAAATACACCCCCTAAAGAGGACCCTGAAATTAGATCTCCAATGAAAAAAATGGAAAACTTGAAATCCAGGTGCCAGGTGCGTGGAATTGATGATTCAAGGTACCAGTCTGAAAATCATCTCTTGAAGAGGTACCTGAAATTTCTAATTCAAGATCTAATTAAATTACGAAATTAAAAGATCAGGTCCCGATCTGGTGAAATTGATGATTCGAGGCGCGAGTACATGAAACTTATGTATATCAGCCCATAAGTTTCTAATTTCAGGTTTAATTAAATAATTAGAGGTTATCGCAACCGAGTAAACTCCTCGGATTCGATTAAATAAGCGAAATGTGTGTTTTGAAATTTGTAAGAAAAGGGAAGAAATGTTCAATGGCGACGCGTTTAAGAAGCCGGAGACCGAGCTCGGCGGTCTCTCGAAGGAGAGTAACGAGGTTCGGCAAATCACGTGACCGGGGTAAATTGCTCATTACCGCGAGTCTCATTTCAGGGGATCTAATAAACCAGACCCTTTTCACCCCCGAGGGTGAGAATTTAATTGAAACTGCTCGAACTCTTTCAGAACTCGGGAGTGGCGGCGCCACGGCCACAAAGCCGAAGAGGAGGGCTTACTTGCTGAAGAGGAAGGCTCTCACCACTGGATTTTTCGATAACAAGACAAAGGACGAAAAGGACAAGGGTGAGTCACTGAATTTTTCAGAAAAATAATGATAACCCCATTTTTATTATCAACTCGCAATTAATTCGCAACGCGTGTCATTGTCCCGTATCGATGAAGGAAAATTGGGAAATGTCCAGGAAGGGAAAGTTAAGAGGAGTCCAGAGGTTCGATGAGAAAACTTTTATGCTGTAATCCATTTTCTGGGGCAAGGACCTCCTCGGGGACAATTTCCAAGGAACAAGTAGTGGAGGCGGGAGTCGGGTCAGACACGAGGAAGTCGGCGCGTCCTATTCCGCCACATTGGAATTCTCGTTTGTGGACATAAAAGTGTCACTAGAACTTTTCTAATTACTTAAATTCTTAGGGAACATGAATATAAAACTATTCCTTTAATTATTTACCTGCAGTTGATTAACACGCGTTAGTAGTAAAGGCGCGAGTTGGGTCAGTGATGACGACGTCGACGCGTCTACCTCCGCCATCTTGAAATTACCATCGCAGCTCCTAAAAGCCAAAGCATTTATTTTTTAATTACCTAAAAATAGGGGATTTATCCACGGACTTGGTCGCTAATTTCGCGGTTAGGTCTCGGCTTATAATTAGCTGAAACCGGGGAGAAAAGCGGCGCTGTTCGCGAGGGATTTCGGCTGGCGTAAATATTTACCGTACGCGTTACAAAATGTAGAAAGTCCCTCCACGTGGGCAAGAGAATTCGGGGGAAAAAGTCGAGCACACCCACGCGGAGGAATCGGATTGCCGAATGTTGAAGTCGGGCCCATTTCGCGAAATTCCTCGGAGATATGACGAGGCCGAGCAAACAAACGGACCTCTTCGAGGAGCTCTTCGAGGTGCTCTTCGAGGCCTCCAAGAGGAGGATCGATCATGCGCACGTGCCCCCGCGGATTTGGGGCAAGAATTTTTAATATCGAGTTTCTCCCGAAATAACCACCAGGACGGAATTAGGCACTTCTGCTTATATTTTCGTAAAACCCGCGTTAAAACGCGGCCCTCGCTACAACGCGCCTCTGGCACCGCCAACACCGACTCGTTGTCTCTCCTTCCTTTCCGTCTTGCGTATCGCGAATAAATAATCCAGCTGCGACGTTGTGCGCAATCGAGTGCACGAATAATTCCCCGGTACATATTATTTACCGCCGGGTAAATATTTATGTTCGTAATACCTAGGAAGTCGCGCCTCGCCGCTGCCTTTAGAAAAATTTCTGACTCGCGCGAACAAGATGGCGGCCGTTAAAATCGCAACACCCCTAAATGCAGGAAGAAACACATGAAATTAATATAAAGAGTCATTATTACACCCAGTGAATTTGTAAAAAATGACCGAAATTTCAAATATTTCCTTTGTTGACATTTTATTGGCGATTTAATGTACCGCGAATATGACTTTTCTCGATTAATGAGAAAGTGGTAAAACGGCCGTCGCCATTTTGAGCAGTCCATGAGAAATGTCCTGAATTTCCTGCGCGGTATATATTAGAGAAAATGAAATAATGAAATAAAGTAAACCCTCAATCGATTCCTCCGCGAGTATTTCTAGCGGGAAATCATTTCCGAGGGATGGGAAACATTTTCCCGGCCGGAAATTATTCTCCGGGGCCGATATCGAAGTGGAATTAAAGGTGGTTCGCGGATCGATTTGATCGGAGGGTGCTCTTCGTTTGGGCTCCATTGAGCCGTTTGTCACGAAGCGATCTTTACTCGGAAGATGAAGAACTCACCTCCCACACACCGAGGCTCGACGAGGGACGAAACTTCCCTCTTGTTTGACTATTAATAGGAGAGGATGGCTATTGCTGGACGCCGACATGGCTCCGCCGTGCAGGCTTGAGCTAATTTGGCTGCCGGCGCGGAAATAAATCCCCATGCGCTCGGGCCTCGGTCAAAATCTCGCCAAAAACGAGGAAACAGTCCGACCTGGCCACGATCATCGGCGAAACATGCAAAGAGAAGACCGAGACTGAAAGAAACAGCGGAAACGCGCCCCTGAGCATTTATAAAAACCGTAATAAATTCCCGACACGTACCGGAAGCCCAAATCGGCTAACGCGCTCATATGTGTATTTCACATTCTTTTTCTCGTTAATTTTCCAAGCTGCTTTAGGAAAATACAAAGCATAAACTGGGAAACTCCTGGGTAAATTTCCAATTTTTACGAACTTAAGTCATTGGATTAATTATCCTTTGTAGGGTAACTTTGATTGAAAATAGTGTAAATTTTACAAGTGGTTTTTTAAAGGCGTGGAGAAGAGTCAGTTTAAGAGCGTCTCGCGGAGCCGCGGAAATTTGCAAGTATTTTTTTAAAAGCGTGGAAGAAGACTTGGGTAATTGTTTAGGGGAGGTGGCGACCATGGGGACGACCCCGAAGAGCGTCTCGCGGAACTGCATCGGCCGGGCTGGTATGAGGCACAATTTCGAGTTCTAAAATTAGCGGCGGGGTGCGAGGTGCATATTTCCGCATATATCGGGTTTATTTGCGGTGCATGCCGAGTAGGCACGGTAAACGTCAATCAAGCCGAAGTCTCTTTGCGAAGAGGTCACTCACTCGGAGAATTCGCGATCGGGGAGACCCATCTCGGATCAAAGGACTTTTCTTCCGCGAATTCGCAGCATCCGGGGCAAGGTCCCCGGAATGCCAAAGTCAAAGGTAATTAGACGCGGATTTCGGGCATCCACCTGATTTCTAATCTCGAAAATATTCGCAAAAAATCCCAAAGTCGTCCTACGATTTAAATGTACGTTCGATGTTCCCGAATTAACAGGTCCTGATTTTTTTAAGTTTGCAAAATTAAAAAATATGTTCGGGTGAGACTCTACGCGGTGCAGGAAAAACGACTCGCTGATATTTATAATACGTTTAAATACCGCATGAAATTAAATCGTGAATCGAAACGTTATCGAAATCGGGTGAAACTAATTCATGGAAATTAATACTGTCTAAAGGAAGAGCATCTACGAGTGCGTGATAAATGTAGTTCCTATTTTTTATGAATTAAAATTGCAGTACACGCTTCGTGGGAGCATCGGAGTGTTCTTTTATTTAACCTAATTTTCGGTCTCGAGAAGGGAATGCTAGTTGACGAAGAGCAGGGGTTGTTTCGCCCTTTTTGGGGTATCATCCCTTGTCGACAAATGGTCCAAGCGCTATTCAAAATGGCCGCGAACTCGTCTCTGCCAGGATAAAGGACCGTCCCATTTGGCCTTCGGGCAACGATATCGAAAGTGAGGCATTACGGCGTCCCCAAGGAAGCCGAAGATTAATTTCGCAGAGAGGAGCTCTTTTCTTCCCGAGGGAATCCCCTCTTCGAGGTCGACCTGGAGGTCTGATCGATATTTATCGCGCCGCTTATCGGCCCACGGATCGAAACGGAAATCCACGGTTTTCCGGAATGGCCGGCAATTTTGCGAAGCTCGAATTCGCCCGAGAGCTTTGCAAATAACTGTCCGAAAGAGAAGGACGATGGTCTTTTTCGCATGCAATAAAAGAGAAACCGGAAGTGAAGGGGTTACCGCTTCATCCGAGAAATGGGGTGAAATATTTCTCAAAGCACGCAAAAGAGGAACATAAGGGTTCAAATGCAACGCGTAAACGTTTAACATCCTTTCCATTAACTAAAAACGGTTTAGATAAAAAATAAATATCTGGAAATCAAAAACGAAATTTCTTTAAATTCCCAATTAATTCGCGTTTCAAGATTGAACGTTAAGAGTCCATTATGTTTTTGATAAAAACCTGGGTCGCAGCGGTTTTATTATTTTTCTTTGATGCACGAGTTCTTTTTTTTTAATATGGTTTCTGGACGATGGGAGGGGGTGGGTTGATTTTTTTTTTCGGTTTCGCGGAAAAAGCGAGACTATCCATATCGCCACGGTCGAAGAGTTCGGAAAGGAGCGAACGAGCTCGAATGGCCCAGATCGCGATCTATAATGGGACGTTCTGCCATTCTATGAGGGACTTGGTTTCTTCGGCATTCGGGTTCCCGATGCCAAAAGGAACCTCGACTCCGCGCCCATTCGACGTCCGAGTCAATAAAGGTCCATCTTTTGGAATTTATTGCTTAACGCATATAAATTTAGTCGCCCTTTCGCGCACCCGGGACCCGGTTACCTAAAATCCTCCGAACGGCGAACTCCATTTCGGAGAGGTCCCTTGTTTAATAAACACGACGCAGTAACATCGTGATTAGGAAAAATGTTCAATTTGGAGCCACATGAATTTTTGGAAATTTTTTTTCAGATTTCCTCGATTAAGGTCCATCTTTTGGAATTTATTGCTTAACGCAAATAAATTCTAAAGTCGTCCTTTCGCGTACCTAGGACACGGTTACTTAAAATCCTCCGAACGGCGAAGTCCATTTCGATGAGGTCCCTAGGTGAATAAAAAGGATGCAGTGATAACGTGATTAGGAAAAATGTTCAATTTGGGCCACATGAAATTTGGAAATTTTTTTTCAGTTTTCCTCGATTAAGGTCCATCTTTTGGAATTTATTGTTTAACGCAAATAAATTAAGTCGTCCTTTTGCGTACCTAGGACACGGTTACCTAAAATCCTCCGAACGGCGAACTCCATTTCGATGAGGTCCCTAGTTGAATAAAAAGGATTCAGTGATAACGTGAATAGGAAAAATGTTCAATTTGGAGCCACATGAATTTTTGGAATTTTTTTTTCAGATTTCCTCGATTAAGGTCCATCTTTTGGAATTTATTGCTTAACGCATATAAATTTAGTCGCCCTTTCGCGCACCCGGGACCCGGTTACCTAAAATCCTCCAAACGGCGAATTCCATTTCGAGGAGGTCCCTAGTTGAATAAAAAAGATGCAGTGATAACGTGATTAGGAAAAATGTTCAATTTAGGCCACATAAATTTTTGGAAACTTTTGTTTCCGACTTCCTCGATTAATTTTTGTAAATTTATAGTCACATGAATTCTTGCGAGTTTTTACGAAATTTCCAAATTCTTTTTCAGAGAGCGCCGGAGGGTTGGTGTTCGGCATCCCCTTATCACAGTGTCTGGAGAACGACAGGATAGCTCGGATAGCGGCTGGTGAAGCTGCAGAAGTTGCAAGTTTAACCAGAAGCAGTAGACATGGCAGCAGGACGAGCTTTACGAGCCTCATCGAGGCCCCGACGAGTGCGGCGACGAAGAACGAGGAGGTAAGGACGGGATGAATCGTTATAAAAAATTGTAAATGGAGGACCTACAAAATTCCCGAGCAAAAACCTTAAGTGAAAATAAGGAGATAAGGATGGGACGTTAAAAAAAGGAGCACTGCAAAATTCCCGAGAAATCAGGTACCATGAAAAGCACCTAAGCAAAACCTAAAGCGACCCGATTGGTCTTCGTTATCGACGCCCGCGACCCTGAAGAGCGTTATCAGTGGTTAGGTTGGATTATGCCATTTTGCCAAAGCGAGTCGGCACGCCTGTAAAACGTTCGTCGATCCAGGTGCGTCACAACGGCGACGAGCTCATCGAAGACGCCGAAGAGAAGCGTCGTAGTGACGACACGTCGGACCCCGAAGAGGCGATCCGGCGTCGCGACGTCCTCGGGGCTTTGGAGGGAGGGTGGTTATTTTTCGCTCGATACGTCACCGAGCTAAACGGTGCCTTGTACTCGAGTCGGCTAGAGATGGACGGAGATATAACCAGAGGCGACTAGAGACGAGCAGCAGCGAGTGGAGTCGCTGAGAAGAGGCGCCGCGGAGGAGCAGCGTGCGAGGACGCTGCAAGCGGTACAGGATGGTGGGGAAGGTGCAGAAAGGTGGAGGAAAGATGCAGAAGAGTGGGAAAAGGTGCTAGTAAACTCGTAGGCCAGGCTTACGAGAGGAGGACGACACGGCTGCCAAGATCTCGACCAGATTTAACCGTCAAATAATTAAGATCCCTGGCATATACGAGCCCGCTTGGCCGGCCCAACCCCAAAAGCGCTCCTTTCGCTATCCCCTAAATTTTTTTTTCCCCCAAAAAATGCGAGAGTTCCACCCTGGTGTCCTCTTCGGGGTGTCTAGGATGGGAATTCTGGATTTTGGTTGCACCCTTTGTTCCTCATGGGGTGGGGTAACGCGATCCGTGGATCACTCCGAAAGTGAATTGGCGCGATTCCCAATGACGTTTCCAGAGCTTCGACGCGCTTCCCGTCCTGGGGGAGAATCCGATCCTTCGGACGTCCTGGTCGGGGTGGAAGAGTGGAGGGGATTCTCCCTTGTTTCGGAAATCAACGTTCTCCAGCCGCTTCCAGGCTCGTCGGTGACGTTGACGGCGACGGATGGCATTATTTTCTCCCTGGAAGAGGAAATGGGATTCGCGGCGCCGGGGATCGACTTGGGCAGAAGTCGCTTCGAGTCGATTCGAGCTTTACTTCAATTGGACTCGACTAGATTCGACTTGATTTAAACGCGACTCAACATGGGACCAGCTTTTCGCGAACTGGACTCGAGTTGACTCGACTTGATACGAGCTTAGCTCGAAATGGATTCAAATCAGACTCCACTTGACTCGATTCAAATTCCAGCTCGATTCGAGTGACATCGACTCACTCATCAATTTTCCCTTGATCTGCAAAGTAATATATAAAGTTGAAACGGTATCGAGTCGGCATTAAAGGTTTTTTTAAAGATCGGTCGATGGAGTTCGTCGCGCAAGGGACGTCACGTGTACCTCAGCGAGCCGACGTCACCGATCAGGAAACCCAAATAGAACAGGGCCGGGTCCGCTAATTTTATTCGCCGGTTAATTAAGATCGCCCAATTTTGCAACGGTCTTTATTTAACGGTATCGCGGCAGCCAAGAGCAAGGGTCCCCCCGCGTCGACGAGCGTCTGCGTCGTCGAATTACGTCGTCGGCGTCCTTACCGGCGTCGAAAAATTATTCACCCCGAGATCCGGGGGTTGATGCCTGCGAGTCGCGACTCTCCATCATAATTAATTAAAATCGCTCAACTTTGCAACGGTTTTTATTTAACGATTTCATGACAGCCATGAACAGGGGCCTCCTTGCGTCGTCGAATCACATCGTGAACATTTTTATCGCTGACGAAAAATTATTTATCCCGACATCCGGGGGTTGATTTCGCAAGACGCGATTTTCCATCACCCGGAAAATCAGCCCTGAAGTAACGTCTCGCCATTTCAGGGTGGATCCTGCGAGTCGTTGTCCTTGAAGGGAGGAGCGCTCACCGGAAGTGACTCCGGAGGTTTAGAACTAAGCGACAGCGGGGGTGGAGCACCCCCAGGGGAATGGGATGCAGTTCCAGGAGTGGTGCACCAGTGCATCAGACATCTCGAGTCGACCGGCCTGAGGACCCTCGGCATCTTCAGGGTCTCGCCGTCCAAGAAGAGAGTCCGACAGGTGAATTCCCTTTGAATTTTTCCTTCGTTAAAATGGCCACTCCAAACTATTAAATTCACGCATAACGCATTTACGAAAAAAATTACAATTTCGTGGGTACACTTATTCCCTATTGGTCCTTGAACCGTTCTTCATTCTTTTAAAAGAAATAAAAAATTGCGCGCAGTTCAAATTGCATTTTATTAATATGACACTTGGTTTGATATCTTTTTTAATTTAATGCCAAGGAAAATTCCAATTTAAATAGAAAATGAAGGATTATTTTCGTTGAAGTTGAAATGTGCGTATATTTATTTATTTATTTTTTTTTCAGCTAAGGGAAGACTTCGATTGCGGCAGGCAAACGAAGATCGGTCCCGATCAGTGTCCACATGACGTCGCAGCCTTAATGAAGGAGTATTTTCGTGATTTACCAGATCCTCTGCTGTGCAGAGACCTTTATCAAGCCTTCGTGCACACCCAGAGTAGGTTAATCATAGGAATTATACGATATCTTTCCTCGCAACTAGAGTTTAAATCCTGGGTTCGCCCCGTTCCCTCCAGAGATCAGGAACAGGAGGCTTCAGCAGGAAGCTCTTCAGCATCTGATCCAACTTCTGCCGACCCCGAATCGAGAGACGCTCTGGGCATTGTTGAACTTCCTGAGCGAGGTTGCTTCAAACAGTGAGGACAAAAAAACGGAAACCGGCGACTGGATATCCGGGAACAAGATGGACACTACCAACCTGGCGACCGTAATTACAATTCTCGACATTTTCCCTCTAAAATTCTCCCCCGAGCTTGAATGAATTTCTCCGCATAATCTCATAATACATTTAACCAAAGAAATATATTTTTAATTCAAAGAATAATTACTTCGCAATTGCGACGACTTGTTTCAGGGAAATAATTATTCTTTGTTTTGAGAATATATTTCTTTGGTACCGTTCTAAGAAATATTTCTCTGGTCACGTGAAAAATATATATATTTTTTTTTCGGGATGCAAACTCACGGTGGAAAATTAACAGGCTGAGGAAGTATGGACGGGATGTAATTTGGCATGACTTTTGTCATCTTTGATTAGGTGTTCGCGCCGAATATTCTTCACTGCGTGAAGCATGGCCAGGCAAGGGCGGAAGTGTCTGCAGAAAGGGCGGAGGAGAGGATAGACGTGATAAACGTGGTACGAGCACTTCTGGAACATGTCTCGACTCTGTTCATCGTCCCGGCAGCCCTTTTGGACGAACTTTATTTGCATATGATGGACACCCATCCAGCCGAGCTGGACACTGCCCTCTCGCGGCGTGCCGAGGAGTAAGACCTTCATCTCGGATCCTGGCGAGCTCTTTCAAAATGGCGGCACGATAAAACCGGAAATCGGAGGCAGAACGCTGAGAAAGAAAATAGAATCCATTCGGCCAGTCATGTTTCTTTGACAGGTACCAAAGAAATATTTCGCCGATTAAAGGAATAATTATTTGACTCGAATAAACTCAAATGAATTGGGATAGTTCCGAAGAAAGGTTGCGTCTCATATATTCGAGTTCATTTGAGTGAAATTAAGTGATATTTCTTTGGTACCATACAATGAGATATTTCTTTGGTTCGATGGGATTTTCTTTTGTCAGTGAAAAAGTCGCAAAACGTTGCCTTTGCATTTCCGCTGGCGGGGTGGGGCTTTTTTAGATTCGACCTCCGACCGGCCGCGAGCTTTTGGTCCAGCCATTGAGTCTTTTTCATCGCTTAAAATTAAATTAAATTAAGTAACCATTAAACAATTAGCCGCTCGAGTTATCCCGCCTTTTGCTTGAACCGCGACTCGCTGATCGAGGATGCCGGCGACCTTGGCCTCGAAGAGTTCTTTAAGGCAGGGTGAGAATGAAATCGAAGAATGAGTCGTTTATGATACACTTAATCTCTTCGAATTAGACATACCGAATCGTTCGAAATTCTACCACACGATTGTAAAGGTCTTAAGGAAGGTCTCTCGACCCATGAAATTTCACGTTTACTTGAAAACCTTTCATGAGAATTCAATTTCACAGGAGTCAGGACCTTCCTCAGAGTCCCCACATCCCCGTGATGAAATTTATAAAAATTCGGTACGCCAAATTCTCAGGAAACTTTTCGACGCCAGCGACCTTGACCTTGAAGAGCTCTTCATTCGCCGAAGACGCGATACCCTGTAATTCTCTTCGAGGTCATCCAGGCTCTTCTCCATCTAACACCAGCTCTTTCGGCCTAACCGGTCCCATTATCGCTTCTCTTATCACCTAACCGCTGGTCGGTGGTATCGCGATCAGGGGTTGCGTCTGTCCCCGTGGTTGGTCCCGGTTCCCATGAAGTCCAGACCCCATAATCTCGACGTCCTCTCCTCAGGCAATGCGGCGACGAGGTGGACCCGTCGAGCGAGGCGGAGGTGTACTCCGTGGAGGAAAACGTCTCCAGGAAGGTCTGGTCCAGGGAAGAGTGTCTCCACCAGAGTGCCGGGGTGGGTGGCGACATCGGGCCCAGGCCTCGGAGGCCAAAACGACCCGGGACCAGAAGGAAGGACGAGGGTCGCAGCAACAGCGTCGACAGCGCCTCCAGCGAGGATCCCTCCGACAGGAGGAAATCCTCGCCGATGGTCATCACCGCCAGCCTCACCATCCCCATGTCGGGACCCTTTGTCTTAAACCTGGACGACCCCGACATCCCCTACATAGAGGAGAGCACCAAACTTCCGAGCGTACCTCCAAGAAGACAAAGGCAGAGGTCCATTTCCGGCTGCAGCGAAGGTGCACTTCCTTTCGTCGCTTCTGCATCCTGAGACCCTGCTTATTCAAGTTTTCCTTCGATCTGAATTCACTGTAATTCCATAATTAATTTGCCGTGAAGTAGAAAACCATCGATTTGCCCAGACATCTCGGGAGAAATTGCATTTATCTTCGAACTATGTCTTTTATTTCTAGAGTTTTACCGCATCTGGAAGAAGTAGTCGACTCGTACTATTTATGACTTAACTTACATTATTTCCCTAGAAAATTAAAGGAACTTGCTCAATTTGATGTACAAAATGGGAAATTTAAGGCCGGTTGCCCCAATCGTCAGATTAATTAGACTCGGATTGCATCGACAAATGTTAGGGCAAGCGGCCGCCATTTTGTACAGTCAAGAGGCAGCGTCCTAAGATGTAGTGTGTCGCTTTATAATCTAAATTATCTAGTAGGCGATTCATTGGTATAGTAAATAAGGTTATGTATATAGTGAAGGTAATGGATGGTTCAGGTGGCAGGCACGGGAGCGACAGTGCGGTGGGTTCTTCGGCGACGCTTTCCGGAGACCAAATGCCGAGCTCGCCGCCATCTTGGACTTCCAGTCCACCCGCGAGTCCCGACAGCGCCGTCACGACCCTTTCCTACATCCCTGATCAACAGGCGGTTCTTCAAAGGGTGTCTATCACGACTTCCACCGAAGTTGTCCGCCAGATCTCAAGGACCTCCACCCAAGAAAGTGCAGTCAAGATGGCTGCCGCCGTGCCTCCTTACACCCCCAGCATCACCAGCATCGGTGGCGCAGTCATGAGGTATGGCGTCCTAATTTTCCCCTAATATCCTGGAAGAAACTAGTTAATAATTTACGTATAAATTTAGTTTAGGAAATTACAAATTTATAGAGAATCTTTTTAATCCTTTCATTGCCAAGGACTTTCAATTTCACGAACACGAACAGGTTATAATGCGCGAAATGCTGGGGGTATATAAACGTCCTCAGCAGCGAAAGGGTGAAAAAAAAAAATGCAGAATTTTCCGTGGATTTCGTTGAAAAATTAAAATAAAGAAAATGGAGGTGCAAGTATCGAATGAATATGCAATTTTTCTCATTTCATCTACGTGGGCCGATATTAATTATACTTCCTATTTGCAGGTCGAAGACCGCCGACATCGAGAGGATGCTGCACATCACGAAGCCGGAGTCGAGCCGGTCTCCCGGCGCCGGCGGCGCCACGACGTCGACGTCGACGTCGGCGGACAGCAAGAAATACACGAAGAGACGCTACACCGACTCGAGGCACCAGACGAGACACATCCCCGACGTGGAGGCCCTCGCTGGAAGAAGTGGAGAGAGGTCGAGCACTTCCGCGTCTCCAGCGACGCCGACCCCGAAGAGCGTCCCGGCGCCCGTCTGGAAACGCCGGGAACTCATATCGAGCGCTCCTAAAAATCGCGAGAGCTATTTCTGATGGTGGAGGGATGTTCCCCAAAGAGGAATCGTTTGTCGTCGAGAGTTCCTAGGTGGTGAACTTCAAGGTCTCCGGGGAAGAGTACCTGGAGAATGCTTGGAGAACCGAAGCCGTTCTCCAGGTAGGAGATGTTCTTGATGCCGAAGAGATGTTCCTTGAAGAGGAATCGCTCGTCTTCCAGAAGACTAATGTGGTGGTCTTCAAGGTCTCCGGGAAAGAATACCTGGAGAACGCTTGGAGAACCGAAGACGTTCTCCATACGGGAGATGCTTTTGATGCCGAAAAGAAAATGTTCCTTGAAGTGGAATCGCTCGTCTTCCAGAAGTCTCATGTGGTCGTCTTCAAGGTCTCCGCTGATGTACCCTTGGAGAACTCCGGAATAGCATCTATGGTATATTTGGAGAACCGAAGAAGCGTTCTTCCGGTTCCCCTTGGGCTTCAACGTCGTTCCTAAGTCCAAAGGACCCCGAAGAGGGCGAAACGGTTTTTTTCTCCCGATTTTCCTCCAGGAGAGGAATCCCTCGGGAGCGAGGCTCGTTAGCGATTCGTTGCTAAACCGTTAAGATTTTTCAACCTGTAAGACCTAATAAATGAATATTAATTTTGTACCTACTCGATGGAGGAACTCGCACCCGATTTCTGGGGAGGGAATGGGTCACGATTTCATATTGCTCGATCAATTTATTCTTCAACCTCGCGCACTTACTCCGGTACAATCTCGCACTTATAAACTTCTCTATTAAACAACGGACTTACTTGGCTGCCGATTCGTTAATGCTCGTTTTGCGGATAAAAATGAGATTTACAGGATTATTTACAGGATTTCTCGTGATCCGCCATGTGTACGTCCATTACCGCTCATACAATTTCGGTACGTAAGGGGGCTATGACACTTTTTGCCTTTTTTTTTAACTACTCATTAATCTATTAAGGAATTTATTTAATACGTATTTATTACTTTACCGAGCCTTTCTGGTAACGGTAATTTATTTCATAGTTTCGTGTTCTTTATACATTCTTGAAATTCAGGAATTTCACCGAGCGTCTCGATATGTATGAGCGGTACTGCACGTATATACGTACATCATACGCACGCACAGCCATTTACATACTCGCTACACAAGCGTACAAAGCTTAAGGTCCTCGGTGCTTCTTCTTCATTACTTTCGAGCCCAGGTATCGACTTCTGAGCGATATCGGAGCGCTTTAAAATTGCTATGGATGAAACCGCGTGGCCGCCATCTTGGAAAAAACGAAGTTCTCCAGAAACGCGTCTCGTCTTCGGGGTTTAAAGTAATTCCGATGAACGCGCTCTTTTATTGGAACGTGGAGGATTTATCTACGACTTGGATGGATTTACGCGAAGGGAGAATAATTTCCCCCGGATAAGTTTATTCCGAGGATAAAGCCCATTTCCTTTATCGGCCAATTTCAATGCGCAATTTTTCCTCAAAGGACTCCGCGAAATTCACCCCCGAGATTAATACGACCCCTGACCCCTCAAGGCCAGTAATTCCGGGGTCGATATTCATCAAAATGGTTCCCCGAAGTAACCTTCAAATTATTCAGTCCCGAGTTAAACCGCTCGATACGACAAAAGATGATAAAAAGGAAAACAAAAATTCCATAATTCAACCCTCTGATAATTATTTTCCCTCTGACGGAAGAATTTTATTACCCCGTCGTCGATCTTTTCCTAGTTGTAGTCTCCTCAATTTTACATCCAGATGTTTGGTAGGTTGAAATTAAAAATGTCGAATTTTGATGTTTATAATTTCTTTAATTTTTTCCAGCCGTCGGTGAACGTTTTTCATTTTTTTTTTCCAGGACTCGCGTCGTTCGAAGATCGGTCATTGCAAAGGAGGTGCGTCCTTTCCAAGACGATTTTCCTTTTCAAGGAAACCTTCGGCCGAGTTACTTCCAGTCAGTAAAAAACCGAAATGGGCCCTTCCACACGAACGAGTACACCACGCTCGTTACGTCGTAACTGTAATCACCGACATTAAGGTGCGCGACGAAATAAATAGGGTGCTTACAGCTAGGAAAGATATTTGTCAATTTTACTCATAATTTCGAGAAATCATACGAAAAGAACAGCTACGGGATAAATACTACCAAGTCAAAAAGAGAAGGAAGAAAACGAGACTTGAGAAGTCCGAAGTCAACGACAACGTCTCGGCGAAAATAATGATCGAAACAATTCCAAACATTTAAAAAAAAAAACCTTTTAAGCGATACACCGGCGGTCGCATGATAATAACAATGTCAAAAGCAACGAGGATAATAAAACTCCGTTAAAAAAAAAAGAAAAGAAAAGGGAGTAAGGACGGACTCAAGAAAACGTTCCGCTCGTTTCTTTTTCGCGCGTCTCTACGAGCTATAACAATTAGTAAAAATATAAATATCTTTATATCAATGTATTTGTATATATATATATTTATAATCGTGTATAATATACATATATAGCTCTCTGTTCGCCGTTTCACGGCTAGCTGCCTACGAGGGCTGGACGGATACACTTTTCCTATCTTAATAAGTATTACTTTTCCCGGCAGACACGGACCTCGTTTGGCGTTCGATGAATTCTTTCAAAATGGCGTACGACATGTCGGCGACAATTGGAAATTACATCGGGAATTATTTACCAAACGTGTGAATATTTGGGGGATTTTTTTTCTCTCCAATCGAGGGGTTGAGAGTAAAAAATTCGTCTTAGTTAAAAGTACCCATCGAATGTGAGGTCTGCGTCCAGTTCGTCCTTTGTCGTCCCCGGCCATCGCCGAGGATGAAATAAAACGAAAAATGGAGAAATAAAATTAGAACACAACAATTGACGTCATAAAAGTCGAGAGATTCGCTTCTCATCGGGACGGAAATCTCAAGAGGAGCGATTCTCCTCTTTTCTTATTGTCGGGCATTTTCGATAAGTTCTGAGTTTTACGATCACCACAACGACGACTTTTGGTCCGCTAAAAGTGGCGAGAAGAGGAAGAGAAAGAAAAAGAAAAAAGAAGAATTACCTTGTGAAATGATATCACATGGTCGCACATGTCTTCCAGACTCGAGGCGACCTCGATTAGCCCTACCGATTATCGCCAGAGGCAGAAGGAGAGACTCTTCAGGGACCTCTTCGGGGTCTTCAAACCTCCGTCGAGTGCGTCTGAATGCGGACCTTTTTCTGGGAGCCATTCCTCGAGAGGGTCGGACTGTGTGCCGAAAACCCGGGATTGTGGATGCCGAGGGGTTTCGGCTTCTTCAGGGAACTCCTCAGGGGCGATGCCGTGCTCGCGACGCTCCCGGAAGTCGCGACCGACGCCATGGACCCGTTTCCGGCGCCGCCGGCGTAAGGCTTACCGCTGGAGTCCGTCATGGAAATGTTTCCTCCTGTGAGAAAAAAAAACAAATTAAATCGGAGTAATCACCCCTGTGTCGCGAATCCCATGAAACGGATATTAAAAATGCATCGATTAGTTATTGCGAAAGAAAAAAGAAATGAAACGCAAGGTTTACCAATATGGCGTCGCCTTCCAGTTCTTCTTCGCAATCTTGAACGAGTGAATTCTTAATGGTGATAAAACGAATATTAAAAGTGTACCTTTCAATTATTGTGAAAAGGAATCGCATGGTTTCCAACATGGCGTCGCGTTCCGTTTCTTCCTCGCAATGAAAATGCCCCCATTCGCGAGTTTGCGATAAAAAGAAAAGGGAAACAGGATCGCGCGGCTCGCAATATGGCGTCGCGCTTTTTTGTCCGCCATTGCGAGAACCCGGAAAGAAGAAGAAGTTAGACAAAGTTGGCTCAACTTGTGAGACAATTCCCCGAGGGAATCGTATCTTAGATCGCTCTCCACGCCGCGTTTCACATTTCTTTATATGCAGTTCGCATCGCGTCCCCTCCTCTACGATTACTCATCAAGGTCGGCGGGAAAATCGAATTAAACAGGAAAGATGGTTCCCCATCCGCCGGTTGTACTCGATACCAATTATTTGCAAATTGCGGTATTTGCAAGATATTTCGCTCCCGCGACGCCGCCATTCCTAGACAAGATGGCGGCGGCTGTTTCTCCATTTTCCCGGAGCCGACGAGGCAACGATTCTTCGCGCCTCCGAAGAATAGCAAAAAGATTACGTCCATGGACGGTTTCTCGAAGTGTGCCATTACACGACAAAGGGAAGTCATCTGCCAGTCACTTCCGTCGGGACGGCTGTTCCTCGAAGTGCCGCGAAATTTGAAAATAGGAAATCTCCCCGACGAGACCTTTTGACCTTTTTCTCGCCGTCCATTGTCTGCCGCTGCGTCTGAATTTGCCGGTAATTAAACGTAACGTAATTTCCACGGGTTAATTCGACAGGAACCATCCTTGCGAGTACAATTACAAGCGATGCAGACGCGCGTCACTCTCTAAGTGGCGCGGGGCGTCCGCCATTTTGAAAGCGTCGGTAAATTCGCAAGGGCGCGTCAATTTGCATCACGGAGATGCAGTTTGCGGGTATACTCCACCTTCCATTATCTCAAAATTCAAGGCAAACTAGTCGCGATTAAAACTCTGGATAAAAATTCAGCGTGTATCAATTTAGATGTTAATAAGAAATAAAGAAAACGTCACTGAACTCGCAAGAACGCGTCAGCTTGCACCTCGGCGAATGCGATATCTCCGGGTGTCTCGCTTTACAGAGTCTGTAATTCTGGATAAATTAGCCGAAATCGAGCATCTCGAGGCAAATCATGTAATTCTTCCCAAGGAACAGCCGACCGATGGACGAATAAAGAAACAGACGAGGCAAGACCTAATTAAAACGTATAAACGGGGACGCGCAAGATGGCGTCGCTCGTCGGAGCGCCGGCTCGTCGTGGGGGTTTTAATTGAGGAGCTCGTCGGATTTACCTTCGAAGTTTGACTTCGAGGTAATTAAGGCGATGAAAAGGGGAAGTCTCTCACCGTTGGTGGGGTGCCGATGTTCCCGATATCCGGGGTTGTTTATGGTCGCCGCTCGCGAATCGGGAACTTCCCTGAGCCTCGTCGGGTCGCCTCCTCGCCTCGCGTAAATGCCCTCGTAAATGGCTGCAACCAGAACACTGAAGTTCAGTGCTATCGCCGCGAGCTGCAACAAACATTGCCCGTGCCCGTGTAACAACGCAAAAGATGGCCGCCCGGTAAAAAGGCGCCTTTAATGGCGCATCTTCCCTGCCCCGGAGGAGAAGAAAGCCGAGGAGTAGGGCAAGAAATGTGAGAAAAAGAAGCCCGGGAAATTAATTATTCGGTCACCTTTCCATGCTTCCGCTTTTTCTGCCTATCGAGCTCCACCTCGTCCTTCGCGTCCCTCAGGAGATTCCTCTTTTTCCCCGCGCTCATGTCACGCCGTCATCGGGATCTCGACTTTCCGACAAACTTCCACCTCATCGAGTCAATTCCCGCAAATGATCGCCCGAAATCGGTCACATTATCCTCCCACTTGCAATTGTCACCGAAATTCTCCCACGTTTCGTACACTGGTAGTCGATAAAAATCGGTCGTTGCATAACTGTGCGGGAATTGGGCGATATGTCACGGTCGACGACTTTTGAGAGAAGATTCTACATTTTCCGGTCAATTTCCACCAATGATTGCTTGAAATCGATCACGTCACTTCCTATTTCCAATTTACACTGAAATCCTCGCACGTTTCGCGCGTTAACAGTCGATAAAAAGCGTATATTGAAAAACTGCGCGAGAATTCGGTGATATCTCTTGGATCCAAAATGGCGGCGGAGTGTCGGGACTCGAGAACAAAATGGCGGACGCGGCGAGCAGTGCAGGGCGATTTCGGCGGATTCGGAGGCAGGTCTATCTAGGCGCGAGATCGGAGAACGGACTGTTCGTCCGGCAATGTCGCCTCATTGTTTTTAAAGTCCTGCTGCGTGTACTCTCGTACATACTAAGTACCTGCGGCTTAACGAGACACCTGCGACCACCTGCAGCTGGTATTAAGGCTTAACGTCGGTGCAGGCTGCTCGCCGAGTCGCCGGGAAATTAACGTCTCGAAGGTTAACCGCGACAATAGAAACTTACTTCCGACATTTCCCAAAACCTCTTTCCTCAATCTAATTGTTATTTATTAGATTTACCGACGTCCAGGAGTCTGGGAATAATTATTAATAGCGATCGCTGCTCGGAAGAGGATGCTGAAACGTGATGGCGTTATTTGGCAAGCAAAGTGAGGTTATGATAAAGATTCCCGAATAATTATTAACAACGATGGCTGCTCGGAAGAGGATGCTGAAGCGTGATTGCGTTATTTGGCAAGCAAAGTGAGGTTATGATAAAGATTCCCCGCGCACGCCGGGAGGCCGAAGCGAATACTAAGGCCGGGAATACTCGCGGCGATAATCGATTACGAAAGTTACGTGAGAGTATCGAAGGTCGGCGGCCAGCCAAGATGGCGGAGGGGAAAGAAGGAATTTCGTTTTTGGAGGTTCGGGGAACCCGGTGGCATTTCGCGCCAAGTACACGCCCGTCAAATAATCTCGAAAGTTCCGCGCGAAGGAGAGGAAAGGAAGCACCCTTGGTGGGGAGGAAAGTCTGAAATGAAAGCTCGCAAATCGAGCGGATCAATTTCAAGAGGTTAATAATTGAAGAGGGGCGCGAGCCTCTCGCCGAGGTGCCTATTTTTAGCGGAAGTAATGCACAGGGAAGGTCGAAGGGTGAGGTTATGTCGCATTTACCTGCATGTAGAACCCTTCGCCCCTCCTGACGATGTAGCTGTTGGCTCTGTCGTCCGTCTGCAAGGCGAACAGGCTGGAGGCCACAATAGCCAGCGACGCTGAAACGAAATTCCCAACGATTACTCCAAAAAGAAAAACAAATTAAGGCGACAAAAAAAATGGAAACGACAAAAAAAACGAAAATGGCATCTGAGTAGTCGATCGTTTCCTAAGCTTCTCCAGTCTGGATGTACCGAATTGTTTGAAATTTTACCACGTGAATATAAATGCCCTAACTTCCCGCCACCCACAAATTTCAGTTTTTAAAAAATGTCTACAGACCATTTTTAAATTTTGTTATAACAAATGAAATTTCATGGGCACCGAAACCTTCCTCCGGGCCGCTGTATTCACGTGGTAAGATTAGTTTATGAACGCGTTTGAATTTTCATTATAAAAATGAAATTCCTTTTATGAACATTTTCTTAATTATTGTTATAAAACGTGAAATTTCATGAGCATAGAAACCTTCCTCGGGGCTTCCGTATTCACGTGGTCAAATTTCAAACGATTCCCTTTACCCAGTTCATAGAAAAGTCTCATAAGCAATTGACCCTTCGGATGCCACTTTGATATCACCTTTAAAAGCGCGGAAACTAATTAAAAGGATTAAAGCATAGATAAAACGCAATTACAACGAAACGCGGAGCA
The DNA here is from genome assembly GCF_000612105.2 of Orussus abietinus. Taxonomy (NCBI): domain Eukaryota; kingdom Metazoa; phylum Arthropoda; class Insecta; order Hymenoptera; family Orussidae; genus Orussus; species Orussus abietinus. The sequence goes on from NW_019395567.1 coordinate 990,611, forward strand.
ACTTTCGTACCGAGACTTTTTGCGCCGGAACTTCGGATTAAACGGAGAAAAAGTCGAGGGGAGTTGGGAGCCCGTTATCAGCTGATTTACCGAGCTATTTAGAACGGGGCGATTAACGAGCTCGAGCTGCTCGGCAATTCTTCTTGCCCATGACAAGTGTCTCGAGACGAGCAGCAATTACATTACGAGCCGAGCCTGTTACTCGGATGGTTCCGCCATTTTTATTTGAGACCTTCTTTCCTCTTGAAAACACCGCTAGAGAATTTCTCAAGAAAAAATCCCCCCTCAATTTAATTAATATCTCCATACACCGAGAATTTCATAACAAAGAAACTGCGCGTACATTTTCCGCACCTCTAGACCTCACAAGATGGCGGCGCGCTCGACATCTTTTCATGTATCAAGGGGATGTGAAAGTGAGATATTTCTCCGAATTGGATGTACGGAATTCTTTGAAACTCTAGAATTTCTCAATAAAAAATCCCCCCCTCAATTTAATTAATATCTCCATACACCGAGAATTTCATAACAAAGAAACTGCGCGTACATTATCGCTCGTATTTTTCTGCACAGTCTTTTCCGCACCTCTAGACCTCACAAGATGGCGGCGCGCTCGACATCTTTTCATGTATCAAGGGGATGTGAAAGTGAGACATTTCTCCGAATTGGGTGTACGGAATGCTTTGAAACTCTACAACGTGAATATGGAGGGTATAAGGAAGGTCCCTATACCCATGAGGTTTCCTATTGTGTAAATTTTTTCCTTTCCTTTATGTAGAAATTAAATATAGACATTTTATCGAGTGCCATGAAATATACGATCGTTACAGCGTGCACGTAATTATACGTGATCCTTAGGGCGTACTTAAGGGCGTAGCTCGCCCCATAAGGTCTCAGGCTCCACGGATAAGTAGTCCTGCGACATTAGAACGTCTCGTTTTACCGAAAGCGGATCTCCCCCGTGGACATTTGATTCTTCGGCTATGGTTCCGAGGTAAGTAGGCCAGAGTAAGTAGACAGGTGGCAGAGCGACTCTTAAGCGTCGACCCGCGAGTGTCGTAAACTCACGTAACGCGTCTCTCCACGTCGGCCATTTTCCCGCGCAAGCGGGCCTCATTCCCGGGCCCGGAAGGCCGGTGATACTTCGTTATGGGAAATGGCTTTTTTACTCACTCGCCAGCGTGGCCATGGCGACCTTTCCGATGAGCGCAGCTCCGTAAGACATGAACATCCTTTTCGCCGAGGACGCCATGGCGAGCTGGAGGACGGTGAGGCCCACGAAGCCGGCGAGTAGGACGGAAGCTCCGGCCGCGGCCAGGCCCGCCACCCAGACGGCCACTGAAATAAAATTTGAGGTTAGGGAAAATATTCCAAATTTGAGGCAGAGAGGCCTATGAAGCCTGAAGGTGGAATGGAAACGCTGAAATAAAATTCTAGGTTAGGGAAAAAATTCCAAATTTGAGGCTGAGAGGCCTATGAAGTTCGAAGGTAGAATAGAAACACTGAAATAAAATTCGAGGTTAGGGAAGCTGTTCTAATCCAGAGGTCCACAAAGCCTGTCAGTAAGACCAAAGCCTTCGGCCCCTGAAATCAAATTCAACGTTAAGACGACCATTCCAATCCCGAGGCAAAGGCGATCCGTTTCCGGGAGAGGACTTACGAAGCCAATCCAACAGGAAACCGCAAGGCGACTGCGATAAGGTCGCGATAATGTCGGGATAATTCCGAGGTAATCCCGGAAAACGAGGCGACCATCCCTAGGGAACCCTGCCATCAGTCTCGCGTCCAATAAGGAGGCAAAATGAAGAAACGAAGGACCATTAATCTCGCACCTCGTCCCGAGGGGTAGGAACTTCCACCTCGAAAAAAATCCCAAGGGTTACTCTCTTTCAGGATAAGGATGCCGCCTTGAAAAGGAAAATTTAGTCCCCGGTATTCATTCAATTCCTGTATCGAAGTACGATGTTTTAGAAAGATTTACATAGAACATCCCTAGGGAGAGATCCGAAGAGGAGAATTCGATCGTTGGGTATTTACTCAGTTCCTGCATCGAAATCCGAACTTTTAGAGGCTTTTACATGGAACATCCCTGGGGAGGAATCCCGCCGGATTGAAGAGAAAGACACGATCGAACTGTCGTTTTCTAGATGGCAGGGCATTTTGGGGACGACGACGTCCCTGTAGAAAATCGATCAGGATTCAAGGGTGTAGGTGAAGTCCCGAGGGATAAAGTGGGTCGATAAGGAGAAGTAGGAATATGCAGATCTCGATATGGAGACGCGAGTGGAATAAGGCTCCACGGTGAAAGCCATGGCGCAACCATGTCCAACTTTGAGGACGAATTTCCTGAGACGAGGTTCGAGAAATGGCGATCTAAATATTAAATCATTCGGCGATCTATATCCCGAGAAATAAAAGGTCATTTAACCGAAGAAATATTTTTAGACTTGAATATTCTCAGTTTACTCCAGTCGAATGATTATCCTCTGAATTAATAAAATGTTTCTCCGGTTCAATGACGTCCATTAGTCAGTGTATAATAAATCCGGCGGCGATCTAAATGATAAATCCGACGGGGATCTGATTAATAAATCATTCGGCGAACTAAGTGATGCACATCAGTCGGCGAATCGACGGTGAAAAATCGGGGCGGTTTATTTTTTATTTTTTATTTTCTTTCGAGTCACGAAATACTTACGAACTGGCTCGAATCGGGAGACGTCGTGGCCGCATCTCTCTCGACCGTAAAGAAGAAGTTTGCACTGCCTCCAAGGACCGAAGTAGCCATTTTCCGCTCCTGGCCCAGCTGGAATGTGAACATCGACCTCCAATTAATATTATTCGGGACAATTAGTACAGAGGGAATGTAAAAAAAAATGATAAATTCCCACCGATGGCTCGCCTCGCTTCAACGGAAGCGGAATATTAATGCGAAGCCACGTAGGTAGACGACGTGCTCCAGTTCCTGTTTACAGCACGATATGAAGTAGTTTTTCATTGGCTATTCGAGTGCCGTACAATTTCACACGAGTAAACGTGTTAATATTTGAGAATATACTCGAGGTACTCGTGAGTGTTTGAGTAATTCGGGAATAAATCAGGAGTAACTCACGAGTAGCTTATTAAGGTACATAAGACCACCACCCTCACGTAACGAAGACCCTGAGAAAAGAAAAACTTCATCGGCCCAAGGAAATATTTTTTTTTTATACAAAGGATAATTATTTACACTCGAATAAACGGGAATAAATGACACGCAATGTTTCCTCGGAATTATGACAATTTATTCGATGTTCATTCGAGTGAAATGAATCACTCTTTGGATTGAGGAAAAATTTCCTCGGTTCGACGCATCTTCCTTTTCCCCTCGGTGTACAATTCTGTATGATTTTTAATAAAGAATATCTTTTATACTCTGTTTAAAAACACATAAGCAAAGGAAATATCCCCTTGCGATGTGCACCTGAGGAAGTACCTGTACGTAGTATGGGTACGTGCGGAGGTTGTATCTATGTGCATTGCCGGTAAGTTTTGCCATAATCGGATCGTAAACCCATTTAAGAGGCGATTAGATCGGAGTTAAGCGAGGCCTTTTGTCTGAGAGGCTTAATAAGCCGCAATCTTAAGCTCGGCTTAACATTTCCAACTCTTGAATCGCCCACCGATTCGTAAATTAACGGGGACGAGCTAAACGTGATAATAGAAATTAATTAGAAGGCAGATCGATTCGAGAAGTCTCGTTTTCCTCGACGAGAATCGGACTCTCTCACGGGGATCGATCTCGTGGCGATCGATCGGACGGATCGAATCTCGGATTTCTTTCTCTTTCTTCCCACCCTTGTCTCTGGTTCTCACGTCCTTCCTCGCGACATTCCCGACAAGAAAGTATGCGGTTTATGAAAATAATATTTTCACTCCTCACCCTCCCAGGAAAAAAAAGCCAATTCCACTCTGACGAGAGATTTCCCCCGTTTCCCCTAAAAGCGTCGGTCTCACTTTCCAATGATGCAGATTGATCTTAGCAGGTTTTCCAGGGAGGTTTCAAAATGGAGGCTTTCCCGTATCGAATTTCCATAACGCTCGTTCGTTCCTTTTTTATGCAAAATTCGATGTCCCGACGTGATGCAGTGCTAACAGGAAACCAAAATCGTCGACAGCTGGAATTTTTCTCATGCACGTCGGTGGAAATAAAATGTGAGATTAATAGTCCACCGCCGTAAATTAAAATTCTTATCATTTTCATCCCGAACGCCGGTAAAAATAAGATATGAAATTAATACCGTGCCCTCTCAATTTTAAACACTTATCATTTTTACCATCAACATCGACGTAATTGAAGTGTGCACTTAATAGCGCCACCGCAGATTCGTTTATAATAATTAACATTTGGATAATTAAAAGCACGGTATGGAACTATAAAGGCATGAAGATGAAAATCAAAATGGCGACGAATTAGTTCAGTTTTCAAAGGCGCGATGCCAGACTAAATCCTGCGACCAGGGGATAGTTTAGGTTAGCATTTTCCAAGGAACTTTTTCTTATTTTCACAGCCGGGAGGAATTTCTCCTAGCTCGGCTAGAAATAAAGAAGACAGACCTGCAGAGATAAAAGTGGGTGTAACGATGACGCGATCCGGTGGTGAGCGACCCAGATGCGCCCCATCCTCTTCGAGGTCATCGCATTAAATCATACGTCGCATTGTTCTCGTTTGCATAAGTTGGACGTGCCGGGTGTCTCCCACGACTTAAACGACTTCATTCCGTCCCCATTCCTGCCATCAAGGGAGAAAGAAACACTTCCCTCTGGCGGGAAATTCAAAAGAGGGCCATCTCCCGCCGTTATCGATAAGCGCGTCGATATGACGATGACTACGGTCACTCGGCTCGTAAAATCGGTCGTTAGCTGGCAGGTGTCGTAAAGTATATGAAAAGTAATACCTCGGCCGTCTAATAACGGCCACTGTTCCTCGTAAACCTAACCTGACCCAACGCCGCCATTTTGTTCCCCATAATGGCGAGCAAGATCGGACTCAGTTTTGATTTTTCGAATTATTATTACAAAATGAAGGCTACGATTGCACAATCAAGGGCGATAATTGCGTGTCACCGGTCGCGTCAAGTCGGAAAAGTGATCAGTCGATTCTAACGAGGGAGACTCTTGTAATTCAGGAAATTAATTCCCGATCAAAATGGCGGCGTGGTTCCAGTGCTTCAGGGTGCGTTTCATATTACCGGGCTGTGGGGAAAAGGATATTCCGGAGGTGCGAATCGCCTTCCATGGGAAAATTTCCGGGGAAAACTCGCGGAAAATGGCGAACAACTCGGGGACGGTCATGCGACATTGCGGTTTGCCGCATTGAGGTCTCGCAACGAGTAAGTGCACACTCGAGTGAGTGTCTCTTCGAGTCGGTGGGCACATCGGACGCGATTTCCAGGTTTTGCGGGGAAAATCGCCGCGGTTGAGAATTTCCCTCCCCGAGGATATTGCGATATTATATTGGCCTCTCCGTCGATATCGGGATTTCATACTATCGTGTCTGGCTGCATCGTCATTTTCGACGGTATCACAATTTCCTATTAAAAGTCTCATTATATCTCGATTTTCTATTAACCGTCCGATTATATCGCAATTTCCTCACGGTCAACTATTTCGCCACGTTCTAGTAACGAATTAGATTACCTGTATATGTTTTTATTACCGATTCCGTTTAAATCCCTATTTTCTATTAACGAGCCCCGATTATATTGGGATTTTCTCATGGTCGATCATTTTCTGATTGTCTACTAGAAAATTCAACTATTTTGCCACTTTTATTAGCGAGTCTGATTATATCGTGATTTTCTATTTACGAGTCGAACCATATCGCAATTTCCTACCGGCCAGTCTGACAATATCTTGATTTTTCTCCTGGCGAAGGAAATTCGACTATTTTGCCATTTTCTATTAGCCAGTCTGATTACATCGCGATTTCCTACTTACGAGTCCAACAATATCGCAATTTTCTACCGGCCAGTCCATGTCGCAATTTTCTACTAATGAATCCGCCTATATCGTTATTTTTCATTAACCAGTCTGACAATATAGTGATTTTCTCCTGGCCGCTTGCCTTGCGATTTTCCACTAGCGAATCCGACTATATCGTCATTTTCTACCGACCAGTCCATGTCGCAATTTTCTACTAATGAATCCGCCTATATCGTTATTTTTCATTAACCAGTCTGACAATATAGTGATTTTCTCCTGGCCGCTTGCCTTGCGATTTCCCACTAGCGAATCCGACTATACCGTCATTTTCTATCGGCGAGTCGACTATGTCGCCATTTCTTATTAGCGTGTCCGTCGATATCGCGACTTTCTATTGGCGGGATCCGGCGTGTCGAGCATAGACGAGAGGTTCCGCTCGCGAGTAAAGGGGACGCTTACGCGTGTCCATTCATAGTGGAGGAACCACGTGGCCATTGTGACGTAGCCGCCATTCCAGGGTAAGCGATGGGACCGATAATTGCGACGATGTGTGTCACCGGTGTAGCTCGCACTTTTTATCGCAATCGGCAGGAAATTGCAGAAATCGAGAATCAGTCATTCTTAACTACGACCTCGCTCGTACATTTTCAAAGTTTTTTTTTGTTTCAATTAAAAGAAAAAAACAAACCAACGAAATAAATCACTACACATTAGAATTTTATAATAAATGTATACTGATTCGCTATTAAGACATCAAATTTATGTACTTAAGTGTATGAATTATTATGTACTTAAAAGTGTATGAATTTTATGCATTTTGTTTTAACAGAGCAACCAAGAAAGAGCGTATCAAATTACATGATACAAAATATAGTTTGTGCTCTCAAAACGAAGATGCCATTCCTACTATAAGGATTTGATTTCCCTATCAAATTGTCCGAGGAAAATGGCGTCGGCATCGAAAATCCAACGGAGACAGTGATTGCGAGTTAATGCCCGGTAATGGAGGGCAAAGCCAGTAATTTCTGGAAACTAGGGATGCATCTCTAAGCGACAGACAGATCCCCTTTAGTCTTTACGATACGTAGCCGGTGTTAATGTTATTAACAACCAATGCTAAGCGGCAAAGATGGCGAAGTAATTACGGGAGTGAAGGTAATAGTTACGGCGATAAGCACTTTGACTTTAATATCGCTAAAGCTGAAGGAAGGACCTCCAATGGCGTAATAAGACGGCACTAGCTTCCTCGAGGATGTTTGCGTGAGGCTGAAGAAACGAAAGAAGAAAAAAAGAAAAGGAAAACGAGCGATTACCCCTTTCCCGGGAATTGCTCCAAAGAAAACCGCTCTCGTTATTCCCTAATTAGCGCCGCACACCTTGAGCTCGACATTGGCCTTTAAAGGAGAGAAAAGAGGGAAAAAGGGTCGCATAAGTTCTGGAAACTGGAATAAAAAGAGAGAGGGACAAATCAAGGTTATCATGAGAAATGGAATGAATCCCGAGGAAGAGGCGTTTCTTTAAGAAGAGTGAAAAGTTAAGAGGCTTCCAATGGGATGGAAAGTCTCCTTGGTGTTCTGGGAAAAAGATTCCATTTAACCAAAAAAATGTATCTTAGAATGGTAGCAAAGAAGTACTTGGTTAATTCAAAGACTAATTATTTCGCTAATTCTTTTTTCCCAGAGTAGAACCCAAAACATATATATATTTTTTTTAAATCAAATTTCACGAGCATCAAGTTCTTCCTTAGGGTCTCCGTGAATACATGCATCAGTTTCAAATGATTCGATGCATCCAGTTTGGAGAACAGTTTTATCAATATTTTTTACGCCTTATGTATATAGAACGACGCTTTCTATGTCACCTTGAAAGAAAAATTGAATTTCTTTCGATGAATTTTGTTTCTCTCGGGGTGTCGGGAAGGTTTAACGAGGAATTACGGGAATATTGGGTCGGAGTTGTGTTATTTTCTGGCAATTACCGCGAGTGCCTCCCTCGAAGAGGTCCGCGGAGATATCCAAGATGGCGGAAAGGGACGCAGGGGGCGAAGGAGGAACCACTTCCGGGGGCTTCTTCAGCCGGAACGCGCGAGGTCGCTCGAGCGTGTTCCCCGGCGAAGAAGAGGATCTCACGAGTGTTCCCTCCCGAGGGAAGGAAAGGAAAGGACGGATAAAATCTTCGGCCCTTCTTCTGCCCTCTGTTGACGACGCACTGCGCTCTCTTCGAGGCCTTGCGCAATCTCGACTTCACAATCGAAATCCCGTTTGCACACCTTCGACTTGGCATTCCTCGAGATAATGTCGAAGCGAGACTCGAGATAACGTCGAGCATGAGTAGCTCGACGAGTATTCAGATAATTTCGAGGTCGATTTGAGTAGCGTGACGAGTTTAGAAATAATTTCGAGGTCGATTTGAGTAGCTCGACGAGTTTAGAAAAAATTTCGAGGTCGATTTGAGCAGCTCGAGATTAGAAAAAATTTCGAGGTCGACTTGAGCAACTCGAGTTTAGAAAAAATTTCGAGGTCGATTTGAGTAGCTCGACGAGTTTAAAGATAATTTCGAGGTTGATTTGAGTAGCTTGACGAGTTTAGAACAAATTTCGAGGTCGATTTGAGCAGCTCGAGTTTAGAAAAAATTTCGAGGTCGATTTGAGTAGCTCGACGAGTTTAAAGATAATTTCGAGGTCGATTTGAGTAGCTTGATGAGTTTGGAAATAATTTCGAGGTCGGCTTGAGTAGCCCTACGAGTTTAGAAAAAATTTCGAGGTCGACTTGAGCAGCTCGAGTTTAGAAAAAATTTCGAGGTCGATTTGAACAGCCTGACGAGTTTATAAATAATTTCGAGGTCGACTTGAGTAGCACGACAAGTTTAGAGACAATTTAGAGGTCGATTTGAGTAGCTCGACAAGTTTTGAGATAATTTCGAATTTGAGTAGTGATTTCGGGTAACGCGATGAATTCCTGAGAAATGTCATTACTAATTGCCAAGATACTTTTCCTACGAGATCTACAACTCAGCGAGTTGTCCGGATATCCCGAAGAGAGGCTCCTGGTACATTCTCCTCCCGGTCGCTGTCGCTCTCGAAGAGGGGCGTTCCCCGATAATCGGCGACCCCTGGCTTCCGGGACTGGTCCCTTAAACCGAAAAGCCCACGGGGACGATTTCCCTCTCCGTTTCTTCGCGAAAGGTCGAGCCGATCGGGAGGGCATCGACATTGCCGACCAGCGACGACCGCGACGCGTCGTTCTGACGATTAACCACGATAATGGACGTCGAATCTATGCTAAATAGGGCCCATTATCAACACGACATCCTGCATCCGCGATCCCGACATCGTGCGAATCCCGTCGATCGCTCGAAGCTCGATAAAGCCCGATACGCGCAGAAAATAAATTCACGCTCTTAATAGCCAATTAAATTCGCAATGGCAAATGGAAACGCTTGAAAATGGGCCAGTGAATTTTTTACAAATTTTCCTCACGTATTTATAGGAATAAAAAAAAGGCGCTTAGAATTTTATTTACTAATGCAATATTTTTTTCGGCTATTTCCTAACTTGGAGGACATTTTCTTTTTACATTCGGCTCGATCGCAACGAATTCTGCGATTAGCGAAATTATTACCGCAATAAGAGCAGAACCTCCCCGACGGGAGCGTCCTTAGGTAAAAGTGCAATCGACTCGTTATGTCCGCGCAATTTCCCTATAATTTCTTCGAAACAAATCGAAATATACGGCGTGAAATTATCAAATCTTCCCTCCTTACATATTTCTACTTTCGGCGGCCACCCGAAATGAGCTAACAAGGATCTATCTTCCATTTCTCACAATTATTCTCTCCCGCGCACCTGCCCAAACCTTTCCGCTGTAACACCTACACCCGCGGATCATTAAGCCGTATTATACGGAAGAAACAAGGTCCCCACCTCCCGTGCACCGCTTTGTATCCATAAAAACTACCGGTGTGTTTCCTGGGCTCGTTAATCTTCGTTAGAAAGCGCGGCCCGGCCGAAGAACGACGCCGCGACTTCCACTCCGGCCGCCATCTTGTAGTCCCGCGCATCTCCTGATAAATTCGGGCATCTTCTCGATTATCCGAAATCGACGAGTGGAAATGATCGATGTACCGTTAATTCCCTGGCTCTTCGTAGACGGTAGACATCGATACGGCCGTTATTTCGAGGGCACAATCAAGATCCCACGAAAAAGGTTCCGCGACTTTCATCCAGCCGCCATCTTGGTATCCCGCGCGTCTTCTGATAAATCGGGCATCTTCTCGATTATCCGAAACCGACTAGTGGAAACGATCGATGCATCGTTAATTCTCCAGCTATTCGTCAACGGTGCACTCCGACATTACTATTATTTCGAGGGCATAATCGAGATTCCATGGAAAAGGTTCCGCGACTTTCATCCAGCCGCCATCTTGGTATCCTGCGCGTCTTCTGATAAATCGGGCATCTTCTCGATTATCCGAAACCGACGAGTGGAAATGATCGATGCATCGTTAATTCTCCAGCTATTCGTCAACGGTGCACTCCGACATAGCTATTATTTCGAGGGCATAATCGAGATTCGATGGAAAAGGTTCCGCGACTTTCATCCAGCCGCCATCTTGGTATCCCGCGCGTCTTCTGACAAATCGGGCCTCCTCCGGTTATCGAATATCGACGACTGGAAACGATCAATGTAGGATTCATTTTCCAGCACCTCGTCAATGGTAGACCTTGATGCGACCGTTATTTCGAGGGCGTAATCGAGATGCGGCGTTAAAGTCGACCCTCGCTATCGGAGGAAGAGAGCGAGCCGCATCTCTAGAGGCCGTTGCACTCCGCGGGGACTTCTGGTCCTGCCTAGCGGTACTTCCTCCGCTTCCACCTTGTCATCCTGGTACTTTTACTTCTTCTACGGTTCCCTCCACGTCCCCGGATGTCCCCGGGCGGAGGAAAAAGAAGTCAGCGCCGCTTTTCAAGGCCTGTCCCCTTGTTAACCTAATTTTCCTTTTTCCCGCGGCGCATCGGCCAAGCGGAGTGCCGTTAAGACGCCGTCGGTGAAAACGCGAGAAAGTACGCTCTCAAACGGGCGAGGGCATTTGAATTCGGGACGGTCGAATTCACCGAGTCGAAACGACTCGGTGGAATCGTTTGAGGTTATGTCCCGTTACGCGGGAGCGTAACAGTACCGCGATGGCACCTGAGGAGAACGGAAGGTCGACTTCTTACCGACATAGAGAGGGCATTCCGTGAGCATCGAGGATGGCCAGGGCGAAGCATATGGCGTGAGTCAGCTGCTGCTCGCTCGTTATCGAGATACGCGACACGTGCGCCGGCGTACGAACGCGTACGCAAGAGGTAGCGCGAGAAATGCGAGAGTAATGCTCGAGTAATAGAGTAATAATGGAGTAATGCTTGAGTAACGTTTCGTACGACTCGAGAAATCGAGTGATACTCGAGTAACGCTTCGTACGACTCGAGAAATCGAGTAATGGAGTAATAATCGAGTAATGATAATCGAGTAATGCTTGGGTAATAGAGTAATAATAGAATAATGCTCGAGTAACGTTTCGTACGACTCGAGAAATCGAGTGATACTCAAGTGACGCTTGAGAAATCGAGTAATACTAGAGTAATAGAGTAATAGAGTAATAGAGTAATAGAGTAATAATCGAGTAATGTTTGGGTAACTGATTAATAGTCGAGTAATGCTCGAGTAACGCTTCGTACGACTCGAGAAATCGCGAGTAATGGAGTAATAATCGAGTAATGGAGTAATAATCGAGTAATGGAGTAATAATCGAGTAATGCAGTAATAATCGAGTAATGCTTGGGTAATAGAGTAATAATAGAGTAATAGAGTAATAATAGAATAATGCTCGAGTAACGTTTCGTACGACTCGAGAAATCGAGTGATACTCGAGTAACGCGAGTAATACTTGAGTAATCGGGTAATACTCAAGTAATACTCAAGTAAAACTCTGGTAATACCGAATTCTTGCGGAAAATCCCATAAAATAGTATGTACCTCGGGGTCGATGTCCAATTAATTCAGCGTTCCGCTCACGGACGAGCGGGCGAGTGATACTCAAGTAATACTCGAATAGTATCGAAACTCGAATAGTATAGTAGTAGCGATCGAGTTTTACTCGAGTGATCCGAAATTCTCGGAGGAAATTCCGTAAAGTTCTATCGAGCCTCCCCACTGTCGCCGCCCAATAAATCAAGACGCGTTCCGCTGATGGATAAGCCCTCGCTCGGAGGGCGACGTTTCCAAATTACAGTCATCTCCTTCCGCGGATATCGGCACTCTTGCCGCGGCCCTGGGAAATGGCAGTCCTCGAGGTGCGATTACGAAGACACGAGGCGAGACGAGACGAGACGAGTGCCAGAGGGAGAGATTTATCGTAACACTCGCGGTCCATTTCGAGGGAACAAACGCGGCGTTGTCAAAGAGAAGCGAGCCGGAATTACCCCCACGAGAGTCCTGCCCAAAAAATTCTGGCTACTCGAAATCCATACATTACATAACCTGCATTTAAGCTCTTACGAAAGTGGCCTATAAGAGGTCAATCGTCCGTGAAACTTTTTTTCCGAGCTGTTCGTACCGAATCGTATCAACCTATACAATGTGAATATGGAAGCTATAAGGAAGGTCTCGATTCTCATGAGATTTAAATTATAAAAAAATGTGAGTACGTATATATATATTTGTTTAATCTCGTGACCAAATGTGCAGTTCCATGAGTTTCAGGACCTTCCTTATAGCCCCCATGTTCACGTCGTGAGGTTTAAAGCAATTCGGTACACCCAGTTTGGGGAAAAATTTCATAAAAGAGATCCCTTTGACCCGACTTCCACGTCGCCTTAAATTTCCCGGAAGAATGTGCACGCTGCATCGGAGCTGACCTTCCGGGGGTGCCTTTGAAGTCGCGGCGTTTTCCGGGCGATACAATTAAGGGGGTCTTCGCTTGCGAGGCCAATCGGAGCGAAATCCCAGCCTGGAACGAAGGTCTCCCTTGCCACGGCGAATTAAACCTCATCGGGCGACTCCGTTGTGGCAGACGCGAACGGGCTGGACGGGGGGGCGGGAGATGCGTTTCCTGCATTTCACGGTAGAGCGAGAACGCGGAACAGAGGAACGACGGGAACGGAACGCAGGGTACGGCCACGGTGGAATTAATTAGACGGCTACGCACACGCAGGAAATCGCCCCCGCGAATTGGGTCAGAAACGAGGGCCGAATCGAAGGTTGCGAGTCGATCGAGATAGCTTGGCCCTATCCCCAAACTCGTATTGAAAAGAAAATCCCGAAACATCGAGCCTAAAAAAGGAAATTTCCGTTCCATGTAACATAACACCCCATGATCATGACCCTTACCGGCAGGAATGTGATAGTCTAAACGTTGCCCCCTCCCAAGTCTATGCGGTGATAAGGGAAACCCGAAATTCTCAAATTTCAAAGGAAATCCCGTGACCATGAAGCCACCGTCGGGACAAAATTCTGAGACCCTCAGACGTAAGAAATAATTCCGTGATCACGAAGTCAACATTCCGGCCACGAAGACCTAACTCTCCCTCCGAAACTCAAGGCGACGTGAAAGTGTTGTTTTAAAAATGAAATCTCACGAGTCTCGGGAAGTTCCTTAGGGCCTCCATAATCACGTGTCGAAGTGTCGAATAATTCGGCGCACCCAGTTTTGAGAAGTGTTACATTTCGACGATCTGCCATGTACAGACTGGCCCTTTAGTCCCACCTTAAAAAGTAGTTCCTTCCCCGGAATAGAAAATAAAATTCAGTACTCTCAAACTCACCGTCAGGATTGCGATAGTACCCCCAGGATGGGGTGGCAGTAGCAGCAGCCTGGAGGACGAGAGCGACGACGCCGAGGGCGAGGGCCCCAGCGGCTCCACGCGCTGCAAGGGCGCGCCTCTCGGACCTCCGAGCGTCGGCGGGCGTCTCGACGACGGCGCGCACACCTTGACGAGAGCTCGAATCGGCCATTCTTCATGCCGTGGCACGGCAAGTCGTCACTCGCTAGCCGAGGCAGCGTAGAGGCCCCAGGGAGGGCCCTCCTGCCTGGTATCCAGGACAATTCCAGGACCTCACCCGGGGCGCCTCATGACTCTTCCTGCCAGTCCCCGGTACCCTCTGCAGGTGCATCGGGGGCACCTGAGCCTGCAGGTACTCGTGGTCGCAGGTATCAAGTCGCTCGCCAGCAATGGGCCTCTACGTCGAGGTCTCGACACATGCCAGCGAGTACTCGACACCCGAGGATATCGATCGTCTATCCGACTTTCCCTCGTTATCGTGGAAAGCGAGTCGACCTTGACGAATCGATCGCTTTCCTCGAGTCGCTTATCCTAGTTGCTCTTATCCAGTCGAGATTCCCCGCGTCGATTTTTAAGTCGATCGGGTAACCTCCGCCAGGTCAAGATTACTTCTAATAGATGTGGCGTTGGAGGACATCCCTCGTTGGGTGTGTGCAGAAATTTCCTTCCTGGGTGTATCCAGAAATTCCCTCGCTGGATGTATCCAGAAATTCCCTCGCTGGATGTATCCAGAAATTCCCTCGTAGTTTACACCGCAGCGATGCTTACCGGTGTCGCTCCAACATTCCGGAAAGATCCCTCGCCGACTTCACCAGGAACCTGCGCTCCCTCTAGGCTGGGCTCACTCGCGCACTGCGCCGACGTCTTCGACGAGACCGGCGACCCTGGTGTACTTTTCCTCCCAGCGCATCGCCGTCCGCGTCATGGGTGTTTACGACATCGAGAAAGTCAATGCCGCGTCGACACCCGGGCATCGGCAGGGTCCTTTTCAGTCAGCATTCCTCTTGTTACCGTCCATTCCTCCGGAGCTTCCTCTCCACCCGAACGAAGAAAATCGGCGCGTAGAGGTTAGGTCGGTCCCCTTGTTCGTCGGAAGGCACGGTCATGGGGATTTGCGTCACGCGGACTCATCGGTGTCGCAAATCACCCAAGACTTACCATGGAGTTCCCTCGTTGAGCGTCCTTCGAGGACGTCGGCTTGGCATTCCGGACGCGCCGGTAGTCGTCGAAAAATCGTATTCGGCACCGTCGAAAAGACGAACCCGGCGAGCATAGGCGGCGGTTCCGTACAGAGAGGCCGGTAGTAAATTCCAAGCGTCGCGACGGTGGTCCCACGCGGTCCGGCCTCCCCCTACGTCCGCGGCCGACTTCGCGTTCCTCGTCCTTTCACCTCCGCTCCCCGCCCTCGTATTCCAGCCCGAGTTCGTGCGCCTCCCCGCGGAGGACTCGGAACCGGTTCTCGCGACGCGATTTCACGCCGAGCCACCGCTAAAAATAAACGCGCGGCTCCTC